>NC_042618.1:148622296-149252867 GCF_901001135.1 Rhinatrema bivittatum | reverse complement strand
ATAATGCAGACAAGCTGCACACCCCATGCAGGAAAGAGAACAGTAGCAGACATAAATTAATATCTTCAAACTCAGTGGTCATTTTCTGCTAGGCCACTGACCTGGAACCTTTTGTCACCGACCTGGAACCTTTTTGAACTTGCTTCTTTTTCCCTGTTGCAGCTTAAACAGGCCGATACAGTAAAGTCCGCAGGCGCGCACACAGGTCACTCTCCTGTGCGCACGATTCAGTATTCAAATTAGGCTCGGCAGTAAAAAGAGGCGCTAGGGACACTAGCGCGTCCCTAGCGCCTCTTTTTGGACAGGAGCGGCGGCTGTCAGCGGGTTTGACAGCCGACGCTCACTTTTGCAGGCGTCGGTTCTCAAACCCGCTGACAGCCACAGGTTCGGAAACCGGACACCGGCAAAATTGAGCGTCCGGTTTTCAACTCGCGGGCCGACTTCAAATTTATTTTTTTTAACTTTTTGTAACTTTCTGGACCTCCGACTTAATATCGCCATGATATACCCCGACTGACTACTACCCCAAAGATACATACCCGACCCATACGCCCCATCCGACTGACATACCTCTATCGAAATTAACAACCTCAGACCCCCCCCCTCATCCTTGCCTCATCCTACATCCCTGTTCCCCCTCCTCCCACCCTCCCCTCAACCTCCTCCCACATCACCCCCTCCGTCCTTCCTCTCCCTATCACTCACCGCTTATATCCTCTCACCGCTTTATATCCTGTCACCGCTTATATCCTGTCATCTTGTTGATAGTTTAAAAAACTTCTTTCCTCTACTCTCTACTCTTTCCTCTACTCTCTACTCTCCTTGAGAGTTAATTATATTCTCCTGTCTTGAGTTGACTTAGTTTGCTTATTGTTTGCTTGACATTAAACTATTGTAAAGCTTGTTGCTATGTTACGTTACAATGTGAACCGGGGATGTTTTTAACGTGCCCCGGTATATAAAAAATCTTTAAATAAATAAATTAAATAAATATTAAGTCGGAGGGTGCACAGAAAAGCAGTCTTTACTGCTTTTCTGTGCACTTTCCCGGTGCCCGGTGAAATTAGCACCCACCTTTGGGTAGGCGCTAATTTCTGAAAGTAAAATGTGCGGTGCTGGCTGCACATTTTCCTTTCTGAATCACGCAGGAATACCTAATAGGGCCATAAATATGCATTGCATGTTGCGGGCGCTATTAGGTTCGGGGGGGTTGGACGCACGTTTTCAACCCCTTCCCTGAATAAGGGGTAACACTAGCGCATCGAAAATGCGAGTCCAATCGCAGAAAGGGCAGGAACAAATAACAACTCACAATGGGCCGCCTTTCAAACACAAACTCAGATTAAATATAGAGCAGATCAGTATCTGAATCATGACAACTTCATCCATAAAAAAGCAGCTAAAATTGTGAGTGCTTAGATTTCTATTGTGCAATACTGTGTCAGACCAATGGTGCACTATTTCCAACAGTGGCCAAGCCAGGTCACAAGTACCCAACAGGATCCCAAATACTAATTAGATACTAAGCTATTAACGCCTAGGGTTAAGTAGTGGATTTCCCTAAATCTACCTGGTTAATATTATTAACTTAATAATGGTTTATGGATTTTTCCTCCAAGAACTTATACAAATCTTTTTTAAACCCAGCTATGCTGACTTTTTAACACGTCCTTCAGCAATGAGTTCCAGAGCTTACTGGTCAATAGAGTGAAAAAAATTTCTCTAATTTGTTTTAAGTGTGCTACTTAACAACTTCATGGAGTCCCTGAGTCTTTGTATTTTTTTTTTTACTTTATTTTTAATTCATATATTATACAATTTAACATAGGAATCTCTGATAACAAAAATCAAGACACATTAAATAAGAAAAATAAAGAGCGTACTAAAGAAGAAAGAAAGTAATGTCCCTTGCTTAGGTGTAAAGAAAAAGAGGAAATCCAAAAATAAAGCTCCAAACATGGAGTAAAAGAAAAAAAGAAATTTCTAAAGATGAACAACATCAGCAAACCTTAATACAACAACCAAGTTAAGCCAGCATTAGACACTGTCACCCTTTTTTTTAAAAATTATGAAAACATCTTAGATGAGATGGCACAAAAAAAAAACCATATCTAGTATTTTGCATTCTCAGGATATATTTATACAGATAATGAAAAATGAAGTATGCCCTAAAAGCCATGGCCTCAAGGTGCATGAGAAGAAATTATTTCCTACAGTCCTGAGCAGTTCTAGCAATGTCCGGATAAATCCAGATTTTCTGCCCTTAATATAAAGTTTGCCTATCACACAAAAACAATCTCATAATAGAATCCCAGTCTTGTGAAAGAAAAGGAGACAGGAGCAGACCTTTGTGGCTCACCTCTGTTTAACCTGAGCGCTCTAAAAAAAAAAAAAAAGTCAGGTCAAGGCTATGCTCTAAACCCTGGCCACCTTGTGAGACTACATTTAAAGAGCCATCCTTATCCCCAGTAGAAAGAAAATGCACGTTCAGGTCAATTTTAAAACCATTACTCATGCAAAAAGGCCCACATGAAAATGCTGAGCAACGCATATTTTAAAAAGCCGCAAATTATGGCTTTTTAGACAAGCCTTTGAAATGGTCAATGAAGTTTAATCCATGCCTTTTATATGATAATGTTTGTGTTTCTAACCTGTTCTTATCCTTTTTAATGCTAATTTTTGTTTCTATTTTAATGCTTTTAATTGATATTGTATTTTTAATTTTCTTCCTTTTATCTTGTTTTTAAAATGTGATCTATGTAAACCGTAGATATAGAACTAGTTTCTGTGCAACGGTATATAAAAACTGTACAAATAAATAAATAAATACTTACATGCGTAAAAGCCGACAGCATTCTATGGAAGCACACATGCTAGCTGTGCTCGGGCATCATCTTAAAATTAGGAGCATACTTACCGCAGCTGGTGTATTTTAAAACATGCATGCGCAACTGCGCGAATGATTAAAAATTCCTGCGGTTCTTTGCTCGCTTATCGATATGTTTGTGCCTGCTCATTTAAAAAATACCATCTCAGGCAATAGGCAGTATTGCTTCTGAGGGAATCTTCATTATTTCCCAAATATATTTCTTAAATAAATCCAAGATCTACAATAAGAAAATTCAAACACTTGTAAATTAAGATATATGGTAGAATTTTCTAGATTTTCCAGCTTCCTCGCATGTATCATGCCTCCTTGAACCAAACTCAGCAGATAATTCTGGAACTTAGTAATCTGCCCATCTAAAACTTCTAATTTCTCCTTCTGTGAGGCTAAAGAGATCTCATTAATCTGAATCCGGCGATGTATGTCAAAAGTCACAATTACTAAAGAAGAAAGTCTTTTCCAAGGAAACTAAGGCAGTCCAGACAGTATCTAATACTACTGCAGCATTTTCTAAGATGACTCAATGAACAGTTCCACATTTGTTAAGGATCACGCCGCCAGGGAGGGCGGAGTTAGAAATATGTTGTGAATCTGCTAAGGACTTAGCAATCTGTTATGGATCACCTCCTCCAGAGGGGAGGAGTGAGTAATCTGTAATACTCCATAGGCAGGGTCAATGATCTGTTGTGGGTTGGCTCCCACAGAGTGGCAGTCTGTATTACTGCTCTAGTAGTGTAAGGAATAAACACTTAGTGGAAATTGGTGAATCCTTGGGCCGATGGCAGATGACAGCCCTAGGAGGATATCTGAGAGGGACCACTGGCTAGGCTGGAGTATGGAGAGAAACACAGATAGTTCTTTATTAGACAGGAAGTAGAACCACCAGAGTGGCAGTAGTGAGTTGATGTGCCCGGCAGGGCTGAAGTCCCTCAGATACTGGAACTGTGATCTCTGGGTTGCTGAGCTGTAGAGAGAGACTATAGGTAGTGAGTAGACAGGGTATGCTGGATACATAACCAGTAGTAGATGATACACTCACAATTGTAGATATCTGTAATGGCTTCTATACAAAAGAGTCTTCAGTATATTCAGGAACAGGAGCCGTAGGCGAGTACTGGTTCCTATATGCAGTCTGGAATAAGAACTCACAATATCTGTGTATGAGATGGCTTCTGGAATAGAAGAAAGTCTTTGGAGAGTTTTAGGAACATAGGCCCTCGTGAGCGAGTACCGGTTCCTATCTGCAATCTGTAATAGTAATGTACCAGATATAGGTATGCGATAGCTTCTGAGATAGAAGAGAGTCTGTGAAGGGTTTTAGGAACATGGGCCCTCTGGTGAGTACCGATTCCTATCTGTATTCTGTAATAGAACTCACAGTGTTCACGTCTGCGATCGCTTCCAGGCAGTAAGGAGTCTTCTGAGCATTCAGGGACATAGGCCCTCGAGGAGTAGTAGGATCCCATCTAGCAGTCTGAAATCAAGAAGAGAGAGCGGGACCCTGAGGAGCGGGTACCCCTTGGTAAGTTTGTGGAGGCAGAGCAGCAGAGAAGTTTCCTCCTTGCTAACCAATCTTCGAAGTAGCAAACGAAGACCTTTTAAGTTGGAAGCGGATGACATCCTTTCGGGGGGACGCCTCCGAGGTTCGCGCCCTTGCCGGTACAAACTCTGGAGTGTGTACGCACATGCGCGCACGCCCTTACATCATCAGGAACATGGCAGATCCGCAGCATCAGGCCAGCCCGGAGATTCCGGGGAGAAGCGGCGAGGAGAAGCCGCGGCAGCATCTGTCCGTCAGAGCCGAAGGGAGTCGCCACAAAGGTAGAGGGTGGAGCAAGGGCGAGAACAGGCACAAACGTAACAAAATTCCACTATCAATGGGATCCATAGAAAGACTTCTAGCTCTATCCTCTTCCCCACTGGCCAGAGGTGTGGAAATATAGCTGATACCCAGGACTGGGCCTGGGTCTAGATCAGATGATATGATTTGGCCTGAGGTCCAGACCCAAGACCTTGCCTGGGCCTGATGTTGGGACCCAACCAAGGCTAGGCCCCATTGCAGGGGCCTGGGTCTAGGCTCAGAGACCCAGCACCAGGCCTTCTCCCTTTATTCTCCTTCCATCAGAACCTAAAATTATGCCTTGTCAATGTTTTGTACCTAACTTGCCAGTGCATATGCTTTTTCCTATTTTTTTTTTCAGTTGGATCTTTTAGCTAAAATGGCCTCTTTCAACTCCCATTTTAATTTTGCCAGCTGTATTTTGGCCTTCCTGCTGCTTTTTTTAATGTGTGGAATACATCCGATTTGAGCTTCCAAGATGGCATTTTCAAACATTGTACATGCCTAAATTAAAATCTTAACATTTGTAGCTGCATCTTTTAGGTTTTTTTTCTATTCTCCTTATTTTTCAGTCTCCCTTTTGAATGTTAAAAGTGGGACAGTAGTTTTCTTAATGCTGTTCCTCCAATTATTAATCAAAGTTGATCACTGTATCATCACTGTTGCCAAGTGGCCCACTACTGTTTATTTATTTATTTATTTATTTCTTGGTTTTTATATACCAATGTTCATGTAAACATATCTCATCGGTTTACACTTAAGGGCAAATATTCATTTAAAAACATTTGCATTTCAAAAGTAAAGGAAAAGGTATAAATACATAGTTTTGTTATAAAATAATAAAATATCAAATAAAATAAAACATAGAATTTAAAATTTAAAATTAATGTTTCTAAAGATTAAAAGAAGTAGTTAAAATAATAAATATTAAATATTAAAAGGGCATAAAATCGATAAAATTATTGGAAGGCCTGTTGGAATAGCCAAGTTTTTACGCCCTTTTTAAATATTTTAATATCAGATTCCATCCGTAAATCTTGTGGCAGGGAGTTCCATAATTGGGGCCTGGCAATGGAAATTGCTCTTTCACGGACATTGTTGAGATGTGCAATTTTGGGGGATGGTATAGGCAACATCCCAGTACCTGTTGATCTTGTCGTTTTTGAGGGAGTGTGGAAATGTAGGACTGAGGTTAGTCATTGTATCTTTTCATTATACAATGTCTTGTGGATTAAAGTTAAAACTTAGGGTCTCATTTTCCACGCCGCTCACACGCGATAAGGGACCTTTCGCACGCGAAAAGTCCCTTATCGTGTGCGATACTAGGATGGGGGTGGAGTCGGGGTGGAGTCGGCCCCAGAAGAGGAGGAGTCGAGGCGTCACCGGGGCCGGCTCTGCGCCGACGCCGCGGACAGCGAAAAGGTAAGTGCCTTTTCGCGGCAGCTTTTGCTCCCAATAGCTATACCTCCTATGGTGGCACTATTGGGTGCGAAACCGGCAGCGATCGCACCGCGACAGTGCGATTGCTGCCATCTAGCGCAGGCCCTCCCCCCATTTCGGCCCCCCACCCCTCATCTTCTAAAGTATCGCAGGCCTGCGATACTTTAGAAAATGAGGCCCAAAGTGTTGGGTTCGATATTTGACAGGCAACCAATGTAGATCCTTCAATATAGGGGTAATGTGCTTAGATTTTCTAGTACCAGTCAAAAGTCTGGCTGCAGAATTCTGAAGCATCTGCAAGGGTCTTGTAGTATTAGCAGGCAGGCGCAAAAGCATCGCATTACAGTAATCTAGCTTCGAAAAGACAAGAGCTTGCAAGATAGTTCTAAAGTCATTTGGATATAAAAGTGGTTATAATCTCTTTAGAACATTCAATTTGAAATATCCATCCTTGATTATTCTTTTTATCCATGCTTTCAAATTTACTTCACAGTCCAGAAAAATCCCAAGATCACGGACCTCAAAGGAAATGGGATCGTTTTTGGCAGCTTCCAAAATTTCTAGTTCTTTTACTTGGCTTAATTTAGGACAAATGTATAGTATCTCAAGTTTTTTTTTTAATTAAGAAAGAGATTCATTTGGGTTAGTACTTTGCTGATTGCAGATTGATAAATGTCCCAAAGTTTAAGAGTTAAGTCTATTGATTTATCGATTGGGATTAAAGTCTCAACATCATCTGTATAGATAAAATAAGTAACTAAAACCAGATAAAATTCTACATAAAGGAAGCATATAAAATTAAAAGAGTGGCAGACAACGAAGATCCTTGAGATACGCCGTAGAGTAAATCAGTCTGTTCAGATTCTTTATCCTGGCATTTCACTTTATATGATCTGTTATTTAAATAGGATTTAAACCATTGTAGAGCTGAGTCTTTTAAGCCTACTTCATGTAATCTATTCATAAGAATTTTATGATTCACCATATCAAAGGCTGATGATATATCTAACATGATAAGAAAATAAGTTTGACTATTGTCAGAACCTCGCAGGACGGTGTCTTGTAATGAAACTAATAGGGTCTCTGTACTGTAATGCTTTCTGAATCCATATTGAGTAGGGAATAAGATGCTATGTGTTTCTAAGTATTCAGAGAGTTGATTATTGATTACTTTTTCTAAGATTTGGATATGCAAGGTAGGTTAGAAATGGGTCTAAGGTTTGATAGATCCTGAAAATTGGGTTGAGGCTTTTTCATGATAGGTTTTACCATGGCAGATTTGAGTATGTCAGGGAACGAGCCTTCAGTGATTGAAAGATTAATAATATCGGAAATTGATCTGGAAATTATATTAGTGATAGACTTTAGACGTTTAATGGGAATATAGTCAATGGGATGTAAGGCTGGATTCAAATTTTTTATGATGCCCTCAATTTCAGTTGAGGAGATTGTTTCAAAAGAAGTCAAAACAATTTTTGGATTGACTGGAAGAACAATGTGACTGGAGTCACAAAAAGGGATGGGTTTTTTTTAGTAGATTAAGAGTTTTTTCTCTGAAGTTATGGGCAATTTCATTGCATTTACTGATAGGGGAATCAGATAAAGAGGGATTGTCGATGGGGTTGGTTAGATCGTTAACATAGGCAAAGAGTGCTCTGGGGTTATATTGAAAGTTATGTATTTTATTTGAGAAAACATCTTTTTTTGATTTATTAGTGGATTCATTATATTTGTGTAGGAATGTTCTATAATTGTTTAAAGAAGTGATAGTGGGGGTTTCTTCCATTTCTTTCGGCCTGTCTCAAAGTATGTTTCAGAGCTTTAAGCTCAGGTGTGTACCAGGGAGATTTCTGTTTATTCATGATCGTCGTTTCTTTCCTGATTGGGCAACAGCTATCGGCTACTTTTTTGGTGAGGGAATACCAAGAATTAACAGCATTATTACTATTTGATAAATCTAATTCTACCAGAGCTTTTGACAGGTGTTTGGTTAGATCATCTAGCTGACAGGGCTTCCTAAATTCTATAAACTTTTTATTAGTCAAAGTTGTACAGTTAGGATATTGAATCTTAATGTTAGCTGAAATCAATCAGTGATCAGACCACGGAATTGGAGTAGCAGTTGGGATTGAGATATTATCTATGTAAGAGTTGATAAATATCAGGTCTAATGTGTGTCCTGCCCTATGGGTTGGGCAATTTACTAGTTGATGAAAGCCTAAGGTTGTCATAGTGGTAAGGAAAGCTTCACAGTTGTGGGACAGTGGGTCCTTATCTACATGCAAGTTGAAGTCTCCAAATATAATTGTTGGGATGTCCATATTTAGATTGTTGACAAAAAATTAAATTATTGGGGAGACATTTAATTCTAATAAGCTAGGAGGTACATAAAGTAGACATAGTTGAAGTATTTGTGATTTCAATAATGCAATTTCAAAATGAGGTGGAGAATTCACCGGTTGTAGTACTAAATTGAATTCCTTTTTAGTTAGTATCATAATACCACTGCCTCTTTTATTAATCCTAGGGACTGAGTGAATATCATAATTGTTTTTAGGTAATTGATTTAAGAGGACAATGTCAGTATTCTTGAACCAGGTTTCAGTTACTCCACAAAAATCAGGATTATGCTCTGAAAGAAGATCTGAAAGAACAGGTGTTTTTTTGACAAGAGATTGGGCATTAACTAGAATTAAAGATAAAATGCATAAACCTAATATAGATGAGTTAGAAACTAGAGGGACAGAAATTATCTGTCTTGAAGTAATAGGGAGTTTTGGTTTGCTTACTGTTTTTTTTACTCTTTTAAGAGAAATGATTGTGGGTATGTACACGTTTTCCATTTTGATAATAAGTTCAGTTAATCAAAGCAGTCTCTGTAATTAGAGAGCTGATCACATATAGCTTGGATATAGGAAAAACTTCAGGGAAAAATAAGGGGCAAAACCAAGGGGCATGCCACTTGGTTGCGCTCCTTCGGTGCGCGACGCCCGGCGCAGGGCGCCTCCAGCCCTTTGTCGGTGCTTTAACCCTTCTCATGGAGCCGATGACGCGTTCAAGTCGGCGTCATCGGCAGAGAAGGGGGGAGGAGCACTGCGAGTCTTCCTGGTGCTGGGAGCTGAGGCAAGCAGAAACAAAATTAAGAAAATCTAGCGATAATCCAGGTCTTGGAGGAGGCAAAGGCAAGTCCTACCAGCAGATGGAGAGTACAGATGAATGCTCTGGCCCTTCGCTGGTGCTTTAACCCTTCTCGGTACCTCTTGCACCAAATCCTGTGTTCCACTAAGCATTAGGTCTAGAATAGCTCCCCCTCTTATCAGCTCCTGGACCAGTTGCTCCATGAAACCATCATTTATTTTATCTAGAAACGTCTCCTCTCTAGCATGTCCTGATGTGACATTTACCCAGTCAGTACCGGGGTAATTGAAATTTCTCATTATATACAGCTTTTATA
Source organism: Rhinatrema bivittatum (assembly GCF_901001135.1). Classification (NCBI taxonomy): domain Eukaryota; kingdom Metazoa; phylum Chordata; class Amphibia; order Gymnophiona; family Rhinatrematidae; genus Rhinatrema; species Rhinatrema bivittatum. The sequence goes on along the minus strand of NC_042618.1, from coordinate 149,243,246 downwards.
TACAGCCTGTTATTGAGTCTGGTTTTTTATCTCCTGCAATTCCTTCTCCTCTTTATCATCGGATCCTGTACAATGAGCATTGCACCTTTTGGGAAGAGATAGGCCTCTGGTTTTGGCCAGTTTATGAAGAATGCAGCAGGCTAAAAGGTGGTGTCTCGGACCATTTTGGGGTTGTCGAGAGGACACCTCCCAGTCTGACCAGGCAGCAGAAACATGTTTTGAGTAGGCCAAAAATTCTCTTAATGATTGCCCTGATCTGCCTCTGAGCCCTGTTGTAGTGTTTAACTGCCACAGTCTGGGGTATGCTAGGGAGCGCATGAGCCAGGCTTTGAGTCGATCTCATCTATCACTAGTTGGGGTGAAGGCAGAAAAGAGGAAAAGTGAAATATTCCAAGCTGGTTGGCAGTGAGGTTGTCTCATGGTAGAAGCTGTAGCAATCCTTCTGGAGTAAAACTTAAATCACCTACAGAAAGAGCAAGAGAAAAAGGCAGAGGTTAATTGCCTATCTAGAATCCAGCCACTAGTGATGTGGCCATTCTGGAAGCAGTCATGAATTCCTGACTGTGAGAGGATAGGCATGACAAGACCCCAGAAATCAGAGCACTGTGCCCATGGTAATGTCCTTGGCTTTGAAGACCACCTGCATATTAAGGGCGTGGGAACCCTTGCAGTTCTGGAATGTGGCCTTGTTACTTGCAGTGGTCTTATAGCATGTGAGTGCCATCAGTAATCCCCAAACAGAAGGGAAGTTTGTCATTTGGGGAAATCAGTCATAATTTGTTGCTGTTGCTGTCTGCTCTGAGGGAAAGATGTATATATTGATGTGTTTTCCTGAGAAATGCAGTTAGAAACTACATATGTAGGTGGCTGATTGACTTAGAGGTATTGGGAAGGTACCATGTCAAAAAAGCCAGAACCATACACTCTTGAAGTGTACTGACAAGGTGTGGCCTAGGTCCTGCGCTAACTGCTAGCTTAGGTATAGTATGGTTACCTTGTTGAATCTGAACTTGTGCAAGATTTACTGCTCAGACAGATCCAAAATCTGGCCTAGTCCTGCATGTTCTCTCTAAGGGGTACCTCCTTCTTCTCTTTTGTTCTTCCTCAAACATTGCTTCCATAAGTTTATAATACTGATTTTGTCCATCAGTTCACCACCACTCTTCCCTCTTCCTTAAGCTAACTCCAAACAGCCCTAGTGATATACACACCCATGTTAGTTCCATCACACTCACATACACACACACATTCAGTTAACCCCAGTCAGTCCCACTCACCAGACATACACACTCAGAAATTCAGTGACATCCACTGAAAGGTTCCCCCAAAGAATGGAAGCAAACCTTGGAACAGACAGAAGAACAGATCTACAAAAAAAAAAAAAAATCCTAAAAGAACACACCAAACAAACTTGTGGGCAAGAATATGATTTGCCAATTAGCAGTCCTCACACTCTCCCTCTTCTCCTAGCAAGCTGCCATTTTCACTCATCACGAGAAGTCAGCATGCCAAATACCATGTTCAAAAAGATAACAAAGGTTTCAATTTCACGCATTAAATAACAGGTATAAAGTAAAATGTCTTCAGATTTTGAGAATCTCTAAATTGAACTATGGGAAACTAAAAGATATCCTTAATGGGACTCCTGAAAAGGATATCTCAGCTTCCCTCCAAAATAGCCTGTATTATATTACTTTGCTGATAAGGCCAAGTAATACATTTTTATTGTCATCTTGTGTTTTATATAGTTTCTTTTTAATATTTGATAATCTCTCATGAAGATAAGAATCTATCAGATAAATAGAGACAACTGCTACCCTATATATGGCCCTATAGTCTGGAAACTAAAAAAGTACAGAGCTTGCAAGTCCATTATTTTCTTTAAATGGCATGTGAAAAATTTTGACTTTGTAATTATATTAATTTGAAAACAGAAGCAACTCTGAAAACATTTTTTTTTTCAAAATGTCCATCTCTGTGTTTGGTTTAAAAAAGCTACTGCCCCTTTGGTTTTATGGTTTATAATGCCACATGGTGGATTATAATCCTGTTTTTCATTGTTGCCAATCTACATTTATATATGATCCATTCATAAAGTCTAATCAAAGTGCCGATTCAACAATAGTTCACACTTCAGACTCACAAACATACTACAAATTATTATGTATTTAGTTAATCCAATAAAAAGGTATCAATTTATATGTAACCCCTGTGTGCCACATAAGTGTAACTGTTGTTATTATAGGATGTGTAGTGCAAAGTGGAGGTTTTCCCATTATGGGAAATCTGTAAATGCTATAAATGTTGCCTGCATGGGATTAAAAGTGAGAAGATTCCATCTTTTGGTCAGAGGGTGTTGCACCCACTTAATGACAGACAGCTTGTTACAGCCTCTTTGGGCTTGGTTTAAGGAGAAGTTTATACAAACCTTGGCCTAGGTTCATCAAAATGCTATAAATTTTGCATGGATAATGCCTGCGATAAGGAAAAAAGGGTGTGTTTAGGATAATTTTTTCGTTACCGCACCTTGCGTAAGTATTTTATCATGCCCATGATATTTTTCACTTTGCAAGCTGTGAAGTGCCCAGACAGGCTTTTTCTTATATTTGGGCTGCTGTAAAAGTGAGAGTGAGAGTGAGAGTGAAAGAGAGAGACAGAGAACCTCTGGGTGGCACACATAGTAATCAACTATTTATTCCACTATAGGAGGGGCATCTAGTAACTCGAGGTGCGGTTTTGGTGATGGTCTAGGGTTTTAAGGCCAGTTTTACATGCACAGTAAGATGGATGAACAACACAATACACATCAGTGAAGATTTGAGGTGATTTTGACTGTGCATGTAAAACTGGCCCCAAAATCCTAGACCACCACCAAAACCGCACCTCGAGTTACTAGATGACCCTCCTATACCTATAGTGGGCTAATATTGCAAATTCCATTTTGGGCATATCGCACAGCTTAACACCAGGAAAAATGGTGTAGTTATTTCTGGCATTAAAAACATGTGTTACGCTATCACATGCTGCATTAATGCCTCTCATTTTCATAGACTCCTCCCCTTTTGAAAACATTTTCAAAATTTGCATTTGTGTCGCATGACGAGATAAATAACACAAAAGCTTTGGCGTTATCTCGGACGTTAGGGCCCTTACACATTTTGATGAATGACCCTGAAACTTTTTGGTCGGGATCTTCTCCAAGGGGTACAGATCTAAACTGAGGATGTAGCGGTAACCCTCTCCCAGGGTTATCTTAGGGGAGAAGCAGGAGTTAGGCAGAGATGCTCAACCAGAGTCTCAAGACACTTGAAAGAAAGAAAACTAAGATTTCTGCATGTGCAATACTGGTTTTGAAGATTTGAAGAAATCTGTACTTAACTGTGGTGGGAGCTTGCTTGGCCCAGGAGGCAAACTGTGCCAGCAAGAACTCTCTGCAGGGCTTGGTGGATTCCTGTCTGCAGTACCAGGGGGATTTCTTCCGTTGAGCTGATCAGGACATTATGAGTAACCAATTTTGATAATGGAACGAAAAGAGGGCCAGATAGGCCGAATGAAGAGACTGTGCAAAGAGAAAGGAGAGTAACTGTTACTGAGAGGAGAGAAGGATTTGATTAAGAACTGTGATTTTTGCTTTTTCTTATTACTGCTTCTTGTGCTTTTTCACTATGTTTCTGAAGCTACAGCAGTAAACTATTTCTATGTTGAACACAAATACTGGAGGGACAATGGCTTATTTCTTGGGAGTATCCCTGCCTAACTCTGGGCCTGCAGGTTATCCTGCCCCTAGCCCATAGCCCCAGAGATATTCTCCCCACCTTGGGAGAGTGACTCCAGTGCTCCCCAAGGCTGGGAAGCTGACCCTGATTGGATCAGGAGTTTACATATAATATTTTTGTTCATTGACCTTTTATTTTCACACACATTAGAACAAATTATTGCAGGTACTCTAGTGGAAAGTGGATGAAAACTAGGGAGATTCTGTAAAGTACAGCTGAGTGTCGATAATGGCAAAATAGGAGGTGACATAGGAATGGACAAGCACTTGATTACAGCTATGGTAGATGTAGACAGTCTTACAGAAGTGGAAATGGAGAGATTTACAAAAATGAGAAGAAAATGGAAAAGGCAGTTCAGGGTCAAGGAGAATGGCAAGATTATACAGAAATGAAAAAAATATGAGATCATAATGAAGGAGAGACATTGAACAGACAGTATTACAGTATTGAAGAGAATGTTGCTTTCGCCCATGCAAACTTTCATCATCTCGAAGATGTTAAATTGCTGGCTATTTTAGTAGAGTTCACATGATTGAGACAAGTGGACTTTGAAGACAGATCTGGTGTATTGTTAGATGTCTTCAACAAAGAGCTTATAGCAGAGGTGAAAAGTGGAAATATATTTATGTATTTTTATTTATTCAAAATTTCTTATTCACCAATCCCTGAAGGCCCAAAGGAAAATGTTATAAACATATAACATAAATTACATAATAGAACAATAAATAATATTAAAACATAAACAAATAATGTCAAAAATGTAAAACAATATACAATAAAATTAGCACTGAAAACAAAAAACACAAGATTAAATTCTGCATATAAATGCAAATCATTCCTCAAACTCAGGTTTTTTTTGTATAAGTACTCAGACACCTGGAAAAGTAATTTCATATAACCAGGCTTTTATATGTTTTGTAGAAGTTAAATATTCATTTATTCGTCACAGATACCTAGGCAGAGAATTTCATAAAATAGGGCCAGCGCAAGAGAATGTTCTTTTTAACATGTCCACATATTAACCTCTTTAATGGAAAGGAATACTAGTAGAACGTGTCATGATCGTAAAATTCTCAATGGAGTATAAGGGATTAATCGGTCATATAAATATTGTGGGCCTCCTCTATTTTAAGGCTGTAAAAATCCAAGATAAGATTTTAAATTTTGTAATGAAATTCAATCTGCAGCTACTGAAAGTTGCTTACAGCTGGTGTAATATAATCATGTAAATATAGCTTCAATAGTTATGCTACAGAATTTTGAACTAATTGCAGGCATTGAAACTGTTTTTGTAGTAAGCCAAAATATAAAATATTACAGTAATCATTAAGTGATGTCACAAAGGCATAGAAAATAGTTGTCATATCTTCTGAGAGAAATACAGATTAAAACATCACAGTATACAATAATGAAAAGAAGTCTGAATTAATGAAGAAATTGTGAGTTTGTAAAAAAAAACCTCTGAATCTATGATCACCCCTTTGACTTCCAAGTGGAAAGTGAGAGAGAAAAAAGTAGAGAACAAAGCATTACTGTTTTGAGGGGATGCCAGGGAGAATGGGGGATTCACCAGTGAGACTACTTAAATTCTGGATCATTGTGGTTCTTTGTATATTGTTTCTTTCCAAACAGTGAAAAAGTAAATCATATCCTTGACCTATCTTATTATAATCATTTACACCGCAATGTAATGATCTGTTTGGAATAGTTAAAATAAAGTACCAGGCAATAATTTCCACAGTATTTTTGTTATCATGCAAACATTTTCTTCATCAAAGTTGCAATCCTTCATTAGCATGACAATAGCACAACAACATAATACAGTTTTCTAAACTGATACTCTTCTGTGTAACTCAGTACAGTGAAAACACCTGTACAATAAGCATAGTTGTTGGTCCACAGAAAGACATTATTCCTTCCATCAGGACACTAATCATGTGCACACCTCTGGAACAAGCAGATTTCACTCTAATTTGAGTCTGACCAGAAAACACGATTTACTCTAAGATCCACTACAAAAATCCATTAGATTTTCTCCCACAGATGTTAGGGAAATCAGATGCAGATTTGCTAAAAATTGGGTGCCAATCCATTTTATAAAACGCTGGCTGTTAGCTTTCAGTGGGTTATTTTAATGTAAAGGGCTGTCCCTTTTAGCCCCTAGAAATTGTCCAGGCCCTTACAATTTTGTCTTCTGGTGATGTTAGAGTAGTGGTAGGGGTTGTTGAAGAGGAAAGGGAAAAAAAATATTGCAAGGGCTTCCCATGGAATAATTCTGTGGGGAAAAAAGTACTGCAGCAAAAATACGAAAAAAAATCTCGTGATGGGGACCCATTTGTCCGGGGCCATCATCTTCTTAAAGGGCCATGCCTGGCCTCAAAATAGCTAGACTCCAATGCTTGAAAGCCGCTCTGGCGTCTTGAGAGACCCCTTTCCACCCCACCCCTTATGGAGGCAGCCCACAAGTAAAAACAGTAGCCAAATAAAGAATTTAATGTGTGCCCCCTACCCCCAAATCCTCCCTCTTTTAACAAAAGGCCTCTGCAGTACAAGTTCAGATACCCCTCTCCCCCAGAACCCATGACCCACCCTAGCCGACACCCCGGGGCATACCTGGAGGTCTTGTGGTGTGCTGATAGTCAAGTGGGGCCTGGGCTCCCCTAGGCTCCAGGCTAGCCAATCACTGAATCCAAAATGGTGCTGGCTGGCCTTCATTCTAGGTACACCCCTAACATAATGGGGTATACCTAGTAAGAGAGCTGGCTGGTGCCATTTTAGATTAGGTGGCCAGCCTAGAGCCTAGGGAATGCTCCAGGGCCCACTAACCACCAGGTATGCCCCACGGGTGGGTGTGTGTGTGCTATGGTGATTCAGGGTTTTAGAAAGGGTGTCTGGCTTGTACTCGGGGGAGGGGGGCATCAACATGTGACTTAATTTTTTTTGGCTACTATTTCTATTTGTGGGCTGCCTCTAGAGTCATCAGAAGCCTCTTAATCCTTGGGAAAGGGGGGGCTTTTAAATGCTGAGGAGCCAGCTTTTTGGGACTGGCATGGCCTTTTAAGATGCATCCCAGATGCCTTGGGATGCACGTTAGGGTCCTGATGCCTCCAGAAAAAGTTAGTTACAATTCTTGAGTTTGTAACTATTTTTGTGGAAATTACATGGCTTATATTTTTTTGAAGCAAGCTAGGTTATTTTATTTACATAAAATTTGTTATATGATCTGCTTTGCCTGCATTTGCAAGATTATGCAGGCAAGCAGCTCATTTAAATCACCTCTATTATTGCACAATTTATACTTATTGCAGCTTAGTGCGTATACCCCTAAGTTTGTACCTTAGACAATGGAGGGTGAAGTGACATCCAAAGGTCACAAGGAGTGTGAGCAGGATTTAAATGCTGATTTCCCTCATTTGTAGCCCAGTGCTCTAACCTCTAGGCTACTCCTCCACTCTTCAAAAGGTTCATCAAAGTGTTCACAAAATGTTCTAGATTCAGCAAATTGCAAATCTGTTTTAAAAACTGTTCACATATAACTGCAGGGAATCCATTGAGAGCAGAGGAGGGACGGATAGGCAGGCCAGGTAGGTGAAAAGGAGAAGAAACAGGCGAGCAACAATCTGAAGAACTAAAAACAAGGACACTGGGACTGTCTACTTGGGTGTGCACATGCCCAGCGCTTCCCCATTTAAAGGGCCAGCAGTTGGAAAGTCCTGATGATGCCAGATGATATCACTCCCCCCCAGACCTATAAAAGGCCATCGCTGGCATTCTCTCACTGCCTCAGAAACAGGTTCACCTGCTCCTCAGTAGAGTATGTTGCTACTAGTGTCCTGTCTTCAGTTCCCGCATCCTGGTCTTCAGTTACCCTAGATGGTAATGATGTAACAGCATCACATGATCTCTTTCTCTCTCTCTCTCCCCTCCTGCACCAACCCGAAACCTGAAGATCGCACACCATGAACCTTTAAAGCTCCATTCATGCATCGTGAAATTTCCCAGCTCCATGCCTCTCTACCCTTATTCACTGCTTTCAAAAATGTTGCCTCCACATCCGACTATGGCACCCTGCCTACCTCCAGCACCCTAGGTGGCCGCCTTGTCCACCAAATGCTCCCACACGGCCCTGTGCAGATTAATGTAGTGGCCTGGAATTATCCTAAAAAAATGCAGAGCCAACTGTAGGTTCTAAGAGGCTTCAGGTCTAGTACTAAATCATGTAACTGAAAATGTTTGTAGTATTCAGCAAACTGGATTAATAGTACACAATCTGTTTGTCATGGGGAGGATGATTTTCAAACCATTTATGTGGGTTAATATTAATTTATGCATGTAAATTGGCTGGTGGAACTATATTTCCCTGTATCTAGAGGAGGTGTTTCTGGTGGTATGTTTTGTGCAGCATCGAAAAATTATGCACGTAGGTTGCGTATTCAAGTCTAGACCTTGTATTTTATCTTAGACAAAGCAAGTGCAAAAGTCCACAGGTAGAAAGCTCTCTTTGAAACTCGGTGCAAAGTCCGGGGGTAATAAAACGTACCTGAGTACTGTTGTCCCAAAACAGTCTGAAAACTGCCCCCTCTAAGCCGAGACACACACTAAATTCACAGGAACAAAGCGCCGTCCCTGAAGAGATACATAATGTGTAACAGTTCAAAATGTTTTCATGTTTGCCCATTCTGGGAGCCTTTAAAAATATAAAGCAGGGAGGATTTGCGGGCATTGTTCCTTCTAGCTTTAGCAGAGAGCTTTTGCTATCCCCCGAAAGCAAATAAAAGCCATTTTAAATGTTTCCTCTTCAGACTGAGTGGTGGTAAACTAAGTGAAGAAGACAAATGACCAGCTACAGGATTCAATTACAAAATGTTTGTTTCAAAAATTTGTTATGGAAAGAAATGCTGTAAAACAAACACACTCTGAACTATCCAGTGTGTGAGTGTGTATTCTGATAGCACAGAGTTCCAGTAGCTGGATTGGACATGGAGAAAACGGGAATCTTTTGTAATACCTTTCATTGAACCAACAAACAGACACTGCAGTACGTGAGCTTTGAAGACCACTTAAGTCTCCTCTTCAGATCTCCACTTTGCCTCTATTTGTTATGATGACAGCAGATAGCAGAGGAGAATAGCATAAAAAACATGCAAGGTGCACAAAGTAACAAACTTTAATATTGCATATGCACAGGCAAAATGGCAATCCATAGAAACATAGATACATGCCGGCAGAAAAAGACCATATGGCTCATCTGGTCTGCCCATCCATCCAATCTATGTAACCCTTATAATTCCCATCACTCCCTCAAAGATCCCCTATATTCATCCCATGCTTTCTTGAATTTAGACACAATTTTGTCTCCACCACTTCCACTGGGAGGTCATTCCATGCATCCACTACTCTCTCTGTAAAGACATGGTTCCTAAGGTTACTCCTGAGACTATCCCTTTTATCCTTTATCCCATGACCCCTTGCTCTAGAGTCTCTTTTCCATTGAAAGAGGCTCACCTCCTGTGCATGAAACCTTTGAGATAATTTAATGTCTCTATAATATATCCACTATCTCACCTTTTCTCTAGGACAGTGGTCCCCAACCCTGTTCTGGGGGCCCACCAGCCAGTCAGGTTTTCAGGACATCCACAATGAATATGCATGAGAGAAAATTTGCATGTTATAATTTTCTCTCATGCATATTCATTGTGGATATCCTGAAAACCTGACTGGCTGGAGGGCCCCCAGAACAGGGTTGGGGGACCACTTCTCTAGGGTATACATGTTTAAGTCTATCCCCATATGCTTTGGAATGAAGACTACTGATCATTTTAGTAGCCATCCTCTGGACCGATTCCATCCTGCTTATATCCTTTTCAAGGTGTGGTCTCCGAAATTGTACACAGTATTCCAAACGAGGTCTCACCAAGGACGTATACAGGGGCAATATCACCTCCCTTTTTCTGCTGACTATTCCTCTCCCTGTGCAGCCAAGCATTTTTCTGGCTTTTGCCATCGCTTTATCCACCTGTTTGGCCACTTTAAGATCATCAGATACAATCACCCCCCAGATCCCGCTCTTCTTTTCTGCTTAGAAAATTACACCTCCAATTCCTCTCCTTTGGGATTTACAGCCTAGATGCATTACTCTGCCTTTTTTTTATCATTAAAGCTGCCAGTCTCTAGACCATTCCTCGAGCTTTGCTAGATCCCTCCTCATGTTTTCCACACCTTCCTAGCTGTCTACCCTGTTGTAGATTTTGGTATCATCGGCAAAAAGACAAACGTTTCCTGACAATTCTTCCGCTATGTTGCTCACAAAAATGTTGAAAAGAACTAGTCCCAGGACTGCTCCCTGAGGCACGCCACTGGTAAGCCCCCCTTCTCTGAGTAAACTCCATTTACCACTTACTTTTGTCACTTCCCACTCAGCCAGTTTCTAACCCAGTCTGTCACTCTAGGTTCCCATACCAAGGGTGCTCAATTTATTTCTAAATCTCTGTATGGAACCATGTCAAAGACCTTACTGAAATCCTAGTACACTTAGGGGCAGATTTTAAAATCTGCGTGAGCGGGGTACATTTGTGCGCGCTACCCCGGCGCGCACAAATGTACACCCGATTTTATAACATGCGCGCGCTGCCGTGCGCATGTTATAAAATCTAGGGTCGGCACGTGCAAGGGGGTGCACACTTGTGCACCTTGCACGCACCGAACCCTAGGGGAGCCCCAATGGCTTTCCCCGTTCCCTCCAAGGCCGCTCCAAAATCGGAGCGGCCTTGGAGAGAACATTTCTTCTGCTCCCCCCCACCTTGTTTTACTTATTTACGCCTACCTCTGGCAGGCGTATCTTGCGCGCGCCGGCCAGCTGCCAGCGCGCCAACCCTGGCACAGCCGCTGTGCCAGAGGCCTTGGTCCTAATCCCGGACTGTCCCCAGATCGGAGCCACGTCCACCACCCCGCACCTTCCTGCCCCTTTTTCAAAGCCCAGGGACATACGCACGTCCCAGGGCTTGCGCGCGCTGCCGAGCCTGTGCAAAATAGGCTCGGCGTGTGCAGGAGTAGGTTTTCGGAGTTATGCGCATAACCCTTTGACAGTCTACTCCTATGTGCTCTTCCTTGATCCAATTCTCTGGTTACCCAACCAAAGAAATTGATCAGATTCATCTGACAAGATTTACCTTGGGGACAGGGTTGGAACTACATACATATTTTTGAATTGCTAAAGTATGTCTATATTTTTATTGAGAAATATTGTCCACACAAAATAGAAGATGCCAATATATGCAGTCGCTTTTTCCTTATGCAATTTTCAAAGTGAAAGTATATGCACCCTTTTACTTTGAAAATTAGTGCTAAGTTCCTCAGGTAAAATAATCCCCAGGAATGCAAATATGTAGCCAGTTTGAAAATTACCCCTACTCTATCAAGAAGTGTGATTAGTTTGTATTAAGTCACACTGAGGTCAATATTCAAAACCATTGACCTGGATAAATGGCAACTTTTTTAATACTGGTTTACTTATCCAGCTAAAAGTTAGCCAGATATGCAACCGACATTCCTGGGTGGAGGCGAGTTAGTTGAGTAACCTATCCAGCTAACTCTGATATTAGATGTTACTGAAATTGTTTTTCGGCTAAACTATGACTGTGCCCTAGAGCAGGTCTAAAGTTACTAGGCCTTGTGTGGACGGGGTAACTTGCCACTTAACCAGATATCTTCAAAAGACGTCTGGTTAAGTGGCACTGTTTACAAAAAAAAAAAAAATGTTAAGTGTGTAACTGTGGCTCGATTCCCCTTCAGTATTAAATAAATGGCCCCTACTGGGCTAAAACCCACCACCCCCCTCAATCCCCTCTGATGTATGTAAAATCTGTGTTGGGGAATTGTAGGTCAGGCCCCCCCTCTCTTTCTCTGCTTTTTTTTTTTTTTACACTCTATCTCCTTCCTGTCCCCTCTTCCCACCCTCTCTGTCCCCATGTCCCCCAGACCTTTAGAATGCCTGCTGGGGAGCAAGGTGTGTCTTTCCTGTTCCTGGCACTCCCAGCATTGAACTGACAGCAGTCATATTAGAAGCAATAAGCTGCCAGCATTGTTGTGAACTGACTGCAATGCTGGAAACTTAAGCATCCAGCGTGGCTGCTGTCAGTTCAAAGCTGGACGCGCCAGGAGCAGGTAAGAAAATCCTTCAGTCCCGGCAGGTGCTCTAAAGGACCCAGAGGGGGGAAGAATCTGGGGAGGGGGAGGGCAGTCTTCTAGAAAGAGGGTTGCGGGAGGGAAAAGGAGGGCAGGAGGGATCCCCCTCCAACACAGATGTTAAATAAATCAGAGGGGATCAAGAGGGTTGGGGTCTTGTCCCAGGAAGGCCATTTATTTAATATTTGGGGAGGAGGGAAATTGGGCCACAGGCCCACTCTTAACTTTTGTTTGGCAAACAGTGCCACTTAACCTGATATCTATTGCATTTGTGGCTCCTTGGGCTGAGGCAGGATTGGGTGCTACCTGCAAGTAGGAGCCCTGCAGGTTCCCACTGTTGGTAGGTGGACCCAGATGACACAGAGACCCAGTGGGAGCTTCGCCTATATCAGCCCCTCGTTCCCCGCAGGTTGAGCCTTTGGGTGCCGGGGCCAGCAGAGGTTAGGAGGGGGTCTCTGTAGAAGGCAGATGAGGAGATCCTAGAGTTGCATGAATCATAGGCAAGTGGAGGTCAGGCAAGTCTGAGGTCCAGGCAAAGTCAGAGGCAGGCAGGGGTTAGGCATATCCATGATTAGGCAGAGGTCAAAACTAGGGGGTCCATTTGAGAGGAGAGGAGGGATGGATAGGCAGGCCAGGTAGGTGAAAAGGAGAAGAACAGGCGAGCAGCAACAAGGAAGAAATCTGAAAAACTAAAAACAAGGACACTGGAACTGAAGAATTGAAGTCAAGGATGCGGGAACTGAAGACAGGACACTAGTAGCAACATTCTCTACTGAGGAGCAGGTGAACCTGTTTCTGAGGCAGTGAGAGAATGCCAGCGATGGCCTTTTATAGGGCTGGAGGAGTGATGTCATCTGGCATCATCAGGGCTTTCCAACTGCTGGCCCTTTAAATGGGGAGCGCTGGGCATGTGCGTGCCTAAGGAGAGGTGCATCAAGATGGCCCAGTGGCATCCTACCATGTGTGAAGCAGGCGGCGTCCTGTTGCATGTGAGTCTAGCAGCATCCAGCTGCACTGATGGCTGGAAATCTGCAGGCTGCATTGGAAGAGAAGAGAGGTGGTCCAGGCAAGGAGGTGAGTGCAACCAGGGCCGGTGCAAGCATATTTGGCACCCTAAGTGAGCCTTTTGTTATTCACCCCTCCTCCCCCTAACTTAACTACTGGTGGCAGTGGCTCCCTTCTTTGACGGTATTGGCTCTGGTACAGCACCCCTCTAGACCTCATCCTGGCAGGATTTTTCTGCCCCCAAAATCTTGGCACCCTAGTTTGCCTAATGGAAGCACTGACCCTGAGTACAACAGTTCATGGGCCCAGCTCGTGGACCACCAAACGCAACAATATCTTTGAAGATATCAGGATCAGTGGCAAGTTATCCACCCACTCAAGGCTGAATAACTTTAAAAAACTAATTGGTTGGGAGGCGTCAAGATGGCGGCACGCTAGATGCGGAGGCTCGGAGTGCCTGTGAGTTTCTCGGATAAACTTTGGTTTTTGCTTCTAACTAATGCCTCCAAAGAGAAAAGGACGTGTGAGGGTGTTTCCCTCTATACCTTCAACAATTCCCGGGCAAACAACGATCCCCGAACTTACAGCCATTATCCTGGGAGGGGTGGCTAAACTCCCCGCTGACGAAGCGGCATTGGGAGCATCGTTGCTGCCTGGGGAAACAACATTGAGCCCCCCTGACCTGCGGATACCACCCGCTCCAGGTTCATTATCACCACCATTAGCCGCGGACCTGAACACAGAACCAGTGAACAGGCCAGAGGGAGCGGAAGTGGTGTGGAGAGACTTGGGAACATCAGAGGAGCGGGGAAGGTCAGAATTGCCGAACGCAGGGTCCCTAAGCCTGCCAGGCCTCGGTGGAGGAGATGAACGGTCTCGAGTGGAATCTGGAGAAACCGTCGCAGAGGGAGATCTCTTGGGGGCCCAGGGCGGATTTGCAGCAATAGACCTTGTTAAACCGGGCTCGGTGACTCTTGAATCCCTATGGGAGTTGGTAGCCTCATATGGCCCATGTTTTCAAGGGCTGACGAGGCAGTTAAATTCGATGTCTGAGAAGCTGGATAAAGTATCCCAGGAACACGATGATAAGATTTGTGAAAATACAAGCAAGATTATGGAATTACAAACGACAGTAAAATCAACACAGAATGTTTGTCAAGCTTTAATCCTGGATAAGCAAGTAACTAACAGAAGAGTGGAACTTATTGAAAATAGAATGAGGAGATTGAATTTAAGACTCTTGAATTTCCCAAAAGTAATTGGGGAATTATCCCGAGTGACTTTGCGGAGATATATAATAGAAATATTAAGAATACCATCTGATCAGATCCCATCTACAAATAAGGTCTATTTCCTCCCATTTCATAGAAATAGGGAAGGTAATCAGCCACAATTTGATAATTTGATGGAGATATTGGAATCTTCCACAGAAATATATGAGAGAACGACTTTACTGGTTTCTTTAATTACTGAAACAGATGTTAGCTTGTTTATGAAATTCTATTTTCAACATATGAGTGAAAGTTTCATGGGTCAAAAGATCCAAAATATTCCCAGACTTATCGAAGGTAACACAGGAGAGGAGAAAGGCCTTTCTCTCTATGAGGCAGGAATTAAATACAATAGGGGCCAAGTTTCTTCTAAGATACCCTTGCAAAGGGGTTGCTACCTAAACAGAGATGTATACATATTTTCTGCCCGGAACGCTTAGGGTATTTATTGACTCTAGAAAGAGGGCCTTTACAACCTCCTCTCCTAATGAGGAGGAAACGGGTTAAAATCCAATTAGGTTGAAGATAAAGTGGTTAAATGTTAGCTAGCATGATAAGCTATTTCATTGAGATATGATTTTTGTGTAATCTTTCTCCAATATACTCCCAAGATTTCTGATCTCTCCCCCCTATGAAGATTAAGGGGGTCATTTACTAAAGCGATCGCACGCGAAAAGTCCCTTTTCGCGTGCGATCACTAAATGTGGGCGGCGTCAAGACAAGAAGAGGAGGAGTCAGGGCGGCACCGGGGCGGACACCACGAAGACGGCGCTGATGGCGAAACGGTAAGCTTCCATATATTTCATGCCAAATAGCTACACCTTTAATGGTGTAGTTATTTGGCGCGACGCCGGCAGCAATCGCACCACGGAGGTGCGATCATTGCCGGCTATCGCCGGACCGCCACCCCCCCGTTTTGCCCCCCGCCCCCCTGTATTGCGTGATTCAGAGAGCCGGCGGTGTTAGTAAATCCACGCCTAAGGTAGGTAAGCAAATATAAGTCCCCCTGAGAAAGCCAGTGCTTTGGCGACCCAGAGGATCTCGGGGCTTGATGTCCTTTCAAGTTTTTCAAATGAGAAGTTTGCTGCCAGATTCCACCAGCAGAAGCTGGAGCTAGGATTTTGCCATCAGAAAATGTTGCAGCATTTATCCTGTGTAGGATAATGTGAGATGCTTCAGTAGCACAATCTGAAGTTTGGATGAACACTCAAAGTTTAAGTTATTTTTATATACAGAGTATTTTTTAATCCAATATGCTTATTTTTAAAAGACTGTCACTTAACAGCAGGAACTAATTTTTGCACTGACTGGAAGTTTTCACTATAACAATTCTATTTCTTTAGTAGTAAAATTAAATAGCACTATTAAAGATTAGCTTACTTTTAATTCCTGTGACCACCAGGTTTGCCTGCTCTGACGCTGCCCGCAGCCTTCTACAAGCTAGACCACTAGGTGCTGCCTATCCTGCCCGGAGGACCTTCAGTTCCTGTTCCCTTCCAGTGGTCTCCGGTACACTCTGTTCCGGTCTAGCTCAGCTGTTCTCCACTAGCCGCGCACCCTTGCTCTTGATGGGCACACCTCTCCGCTACCTCTCTAGGAGACCCTCTGAGGCCCACCTAAGCCAAGGCAGTCCGGGTACCCAAGGGCTCAACCTAAAGAACCCCTGGACTGTTATTGGTGAAGCTCCAGCTGCCTCTGTCTCCTCGTGTGCTCCACCTCCTGGCGGCAGCGCTCTCTGGGACCTCCCTGAGGGTCGTACCAATCATACGCCAGGCCAAGGGTCCACCTCCAGCGCAACATGTTGGCTTATCCGTGCCCTTTTTTGGCTGTTTAATATTCCATATAATTGAACAAACACTCTAAGGCTTGCCCTTACCACGGTGCTCTGTATCTATCCCAGGTATGCTTAAATTCTGCTAGAGGGCTATTAAAGGCATCCATCATGCTCTCTGTAAATAACTAATTCCCCTACTTCCTCTGTTCCTCTGAGATTTCTTCCCTCTAACCTTGTGTAAGCACGCACACACACCCACCCCTCACCCTCCCCAGGCAGGGTACATAAAATGATGGAAAGAAGCATCCCTGTTTTGCAATGGTCATTACCTCCAAATTTCTTTTTGTGAGTTCTTATAACGGTCATGCAGATGGTGAAGCAGACCTTTAGCATGACAGCAGCATAAAGGTTCAAACTGCTTCCTCTTCCCTTCACTGACTGGATAAAGAGGACACCCCTCACTCCCCTCCAAGAACTATGATCCCATCTATACGCATGCTGGCCAAATAAGTGGAGTAGGCACCAAATTTAACTTCCAGCATGGTTAACTTTATTCTTTGGAATTTCCAGCCAGCATAACTATTTATATGGATGAGGATTTTGTTGTGTATATTATTTAGTAAACATATTAAACATTCAAAGGCATACAAAAGTCGATTTACAGTCTCGTTGGGAAACAGTTAGTACATCTCTTAACCTTCACATATACATTTTATCATGTTCATCACTGAGTGTATGGGCCAATACAAACTTTCCCCTTACAGTGACTTGAACTTTTCTCTTCCAACTCTGGTTAGAAGCAGAGATCAGATTACAATTTAACCATATCAAAATTCTCATCCAATGGGGATCAAATACCTATTGCCTAATACATGGTTTCTCACTCATCCTCTGAAATCCTCTTTTACTAGTCTCTAAAGTGCAGCTTTTACCAGATAGCTGCACTGCCCGGACCTTCTGGGTACTCCTCCCTGAGGGCTCACTGCACCTTTGGATCTCTTCTTCTGGATGCCATGTTAATTCCCCTGGAGGGAAACAACCCACTCCAAGCACCTCTGTACCATTGACCCTCTCTGTGTAAGGACCCTGTGAGCAGCCTTGCTACCCTAGTGGGAGTCCCCATCCTTGTTCCAAAGTGCACCTCCATCCAAGTCCTGCTTTCCACCGAATGCATGTTTTCATGCATTTAAAAAACTATAAATCCTTACACAATCAGTAAAAATTATTGCAGCAAGGTGAATCTTCCTGACTTTTAATCATTTCTGCCAACCTTCAATGTCTGATAATTTGACACCCCATTGCCCTTCGGTTTTTAAAAAAAAATTAAGTCACCCCAGAACCACCGAGTGCACATTTTCATTCACATGTACTTGTACAGTTTATATTTCCTGTATTATGCCGACATTCAGTGTCTGCTTATGGAATCTCATGGCTTAAAGACTCTGATACATATACAGATCACTTTTTTGATTGTATTTTTGAGTCACTTTGAACCATTTATCAAGTACCATGCACAGATTTTCATGAACATTAGCTTGTATTGTAATATATAAGTGTTAGGCTGACAACCAGTGTCAGCTTATGGTATCTCATGGCTTAGAATCTTTGCTACAGATACAGATTATGTTTTTTATTGTTATTGTGTTTTTGAGCCACTTTGAACCACTTATCAAGTGCCGCATGCACATTTTTATGCCTGTTTTTATGCACTGTTTCTATATTATGCCTTTGCTACCTCTACAGATCACTTTTTTTATTGTCATTTTGTTTTTGAGTCAAAACATGGATTGTGCATGTACAATAAAATCTAAAAATATACTTCAAGCCGCTGGGTGTGGCAAAGATCTAGAACCATCACATGCATGAAAATATGCAACTATATTTTAAGCTCTATAATTGAAAGAAAATGTATGATTTACTTACAATACAAATTAAAATATCTTTCTTTCACATTTTATCAGCAATTTTTACAGGTATTTGATGACATTTTCCACATCAAAATACAGTTTCACTAAAACCGCTGCAAGCATATTGTTATACAATTGGGAAGTATGAAGGCTCACACAATCAGTGAACATGATCACAGCACATTTCAGTTCCATCATTTATGACTCAGTATTGTGGAACTGCAATACATGTAGGTAAGTATAGCCAGGTAATTACAGCAAAAATAGAAATAAGAGTACAGATAGAAGTCAAAGTGCCTCAGAAGATGAATCAGGACAAGCAGAAAGAGGGAAATATTCACTGGGTGCACGTATCACTAGCTGTTTTAGAGTGTGACCATATGTGGAGCAAATCTGAAAAGGATAAGGGGTAAAATTTTCAGACATAGAAGTTCATCATATAATATTATTATTAGTGATGACATGCAAGGTCCTGAGGTCTCTTTCCCAGGGCAGTGCGTACAATAGAGGACACAAAGGCAGGTATAGCAATAATGTATTTGCCAGGTAAGTACAGCCAGAAATAGAAATACATGTAGGCCCAACTTGAATTATATTGAAGATATGCACAATACTGAGTGATAAATGATGGAACTGCAACCTGCTGCAATCAGGTACATGAATTGTGTGAGCCTTCACACTTCTGAATTGTATAACAATACCTGCAGCAGTTCTAGTGAAACTGAACTTTTATGTGAAAAATGTCATCAAATACTTGTAAAAATAGATGACAAAATGTGAAAGATATTTTAATTTGTATTGTTGGTAAATCATAAATGTTCTTTCAATTATAGAGCTTAAAATATAGTTGCATATTTTCATGCACATGATTGTTCTAGATCTTTGCCACACCCAGCGGCTTGAAGTATATTTTTAGATTTTACTGTATATGCACAATCCATGTTTTGACTTTTGTTTTTAATGATTTTGTTAGTTATTGCATCTAGTTTTATGTTCACTTGAAAAACATTTACTATCAGCAAGCCAAAACTCTACAATGAGTTTTTATTGAAATCATAAGAAATTAACAGTAAAGAAACTACTGTTGTCACAGACTGTACTGTTAAAACTTTGAAATTATTTGATGAAATGCTTAATGCTTGTTTGTACTATTTATAAAGCATCAATTTTTACACAAATATTGTTTTTCTTTCAATTATAGAACTTAAACTATAGGTGCATGAAAACATGCGTGCAGTGGTTTAAGGTTGTTATCACACAAGTACATTTTTAGATTTTATTGTACACATACAGTCAATATTTTGAGTTTTGTTTTTAAGGATTTTGTTGTTTTTTACAACTAGTTTTATGTTTAATTTATGTTTATATTTACTATCAACAAGCCAAAATACTACAAAGTAGTAATGAAACCACTGTTGTCACAGACTGTACCATCAAAACTTCGAAATAATTTGTTAAAATGGTTAACTTTTATCTGTACTTGTTACAGAGCATCAATTTTATAAGAATGCTATGTTCTTCTTTCAGTTATATAGTGCCTAAAACATAGGTGCATGAAAATGTGCACGCGGTAGGTCTAATGTGTTGCCAAGCCCTGTACATTTTTAGATTTTACTGTCCATGTAGTCGATATTTTGAGTTCTTTTAAAGATTTTGTTAGTTTTTGCATCTAGTTTTATGTTTTATGTTCAATTTATGTTTATATTTGCTACCAATAAGCCAAAATACTAGAATGTGTTTTTATTATTGAAAATCATATGACACAAACAGTAAAGAAACCACCGTTGCCATAGGCTGTATCATCAAACTTAGAAATAATTTGACAAAATGGTTAATTTGTGTCTCTACTTATTGCAGAGCATCTGTTTTTACATGAATCTTATGTTTTTCTTTCAATTATAGAGCCTAAACATAAGTGCATGAAAACATGCGCACTGGTTAGTCTAGGGTACTGACAATTTTGGTGGGTCTAGTGATAAGGGGGAGGTATTTGGCCAGGTAGAAGACCCTGACAGTACCAGCTATGTTCCTGACTCCAGCCTGCTCCAGACTTGGGGGTTACCCTATTCACCAGAACCAAGCTGTGATATTCTGCTTGCTCCTGCTGGTTGAGTCCTCTGGATGAAGAGATGACCTCCAATTCTTTCAGGATCTCAGGCCTCTCCTCTTGAGGGGAAGATCCTTGCAAGGTCCTATTCCCCTTAGAGGGTCCCTAGCCTTCCCAGCCCCTAGCTGGGTTCTCCAGATGATCACATTTTCTGGGAGTCCCTATACCCTACCTCACATTGGAAAAAGCAACAAAAAAGAGGGCAAAAACCCACAAAAACCCCACACTTTTATAGTTCCTACTTTAACCTTGGGCACCCAATTAGAAAACTCCAAAACTTTAAAGGAACAGATACATATTTCCTCATAATAATATGTTTATCTATTAATAAATGCTCAATTACCCAGAATGCCATCCAGTGGCCAACCAGTATTACTACATGCACCAACATTTAAAACATTTTCCAAAAACCAGATACATTGATGATTCCCGGGGTTTCCCATACCAAAGCCTTCTATATGCCCATCAAGCTCACAAAGGGTACACCAAAAATTGAGGTCACCCTACATTTGCATCATGACTCATTGTCCTTGAATTTCTCTTTTTTAGGGAACATGCACATTTCTGCATTTTGTGGCCTGTTTGTCATCCATAAGAAGGTAAGAGAACCTCATTATCAGTCTTCACTTCTCTCCCTTTACACCCTTCTTCATGAACTCCATTCACTGGACAAGTCAGTCTTGTCTGTGCCCTTTTCCTTCACTGTCAATTCCTGAATCTGTGCTTTCTGCCTTGCTGCACATATACCTGGAATAGATTCCCTGAGTTGGTATGCCATGCTCCCTGACTGACCACATTCAAATCCAGTCTGAAAGCTCAGCTATTTGAGGTTGCTTTTAATGTCTAACCATTTTGCTACAATAAATACACTTCCCATTAACTCTTGTTTGTCATACATGTTTGTCTTGACTAGACTATAAGCTCCATAGAGCAGGGATTGCCTCTTATATGCATCTGTACAACTCTGCATATATCTAGTAGTGCTATATAAATGATACATTTTTTATTTATTTATTTAATGGTTTTTCTATACCGACATTCGTTAGATACATCACATCACATTGTAACATAAACAGTAGCAAAAAATTGCTTTTACAGAGAACATATGAGTTAAAACAGTATAGTTGTGGTTACAGGGGGAGGGACAGTAGGAGAGAAAAATGGATGAAACAAACAGTAGGGGTGGAATGGTATTAGGAATTTGAGGGTTGTGGGCTCGGGTAAGTTATATATATAACTGGGGAAAGAGTATACATGCAACGGCGGGTTACTATTTACAAATTAGGGTAAATTATATATAGAAAAAGCAATCATTTATTACATCTTGTACAGGTATTGACAGATAGGGGGGTGGGGAGAAATGGTGTGTAAGAGTGTATATGTGATGGGTTAGGTGTATGCTTGCAAGAACAGCCAGGTTTTTAGTTTTTGTTTGAATTTTAGTGAGTTTGATTCTTGTCTTAGATCGGGGGGGTAGGGTGTTCCATAGTCTAGGGCCTGCGATGGAGAGGGATCACTCTTTGGTGGAGTTGTAATGGGTAAGTTTTGGGTGTTTAAAATTGCTGTGTGTTGAGATCGGGTTGGTCTATTATTGTTGCGGAAGGCTAAGGAGTCATTAAGCCATTTCATACTTGGTTATGGAGGGTTTTGTGTATGATGTTGAGGGTAGTAGTAGTAAATGTTGAGGAATAGTTGTAGTAGTAATAGCTAGGGATATGCATTTGTTTTAAATTAATTTCAAAACTGCAAGAATCAGGCAAATTGTTTAATTCAGGGGGCCCCAAAATGAATAGAAGGCCTTCCGAATTAAACAATTCTTATTTATTGCAATTGTTTAAAATGAATGCATCAGGCCTAAGCCTAGGCTGGGCTTCACCTATGGCACAGGCTGAGGCCTAAAGCAGGAGTTGTATCCTATGCCCAAGTATAACACTGGTGTCTTGCCCTAGGCCTAGGCCCGAAGCCGGGGCCTCGCCAAGGGCTTAGGCCAAGGCCCAAAGCAGGGGCCATGGCTTAGGCCTATATGAAATACTGGTGTCTTGGCCTAGGTCCGGGTCAAACCCAGGGCCTCGGCCGAGACTCGAGCCCCGGTTCAGTCACTTACCTGAGAGATTGGGTATCCAAGGGCCAGTTTGGGTCCTGATGCCTGAGCCTTGGCCTGGAGGCCAGATCCCAATACCAGGGCCTCAACCCAGACCTAGGTCTGATGCCAGGGCCTGGCCTGGAGGATAGGTCCTGATGCCTGGGCCTCAGCTTTAGCAGGGGGTCAGGTGAAGCCCGGAGCCCAAGCCTCACAGCTTCATCAATGCCGTTCTCTTCTTTGTTCTTTAAACCGACTCCATTCGCTGGGCTGACACCGGAGTTAATTAACTCTAGTACAGTCACCTCAGTGGATGGTACCATTTTGATATATGGCATTGTAAGGCATTGCCATACATCAAAATGGTGCCATCCGCATGGTGCCAGTTTAAAGAAGGAAGAAGAAAGAAGAGGACAGGGATGATGGAGCTGTGAAGCCTGGGCTCTGAGCCTGGGCCAGGGCCTGACCCTAGGCTGAGGCCCAGCCAGTGGGACCCAGCATCTGGCCTGGGTCTGGTTTGAGGCCCCAACATCAGGACCCAGCCTCCGGGCTGGGCCCCCGCATTGGGCCTGAGTCCAGGCTGAGGTTCCAGTGTCAGAACCCAGTCTCCAGGCCAGGTCACAGCATTGGGCCTGGGCCCAGGCTCCAGGCTAGGCTGAGATACAGGCTTCAGTATTGAATAGGCCGAGGCTGCAGTAATCTAACATAGCCTCGGCCTAGACTTAACTAGCAGATCCTCACTGGACCAGTTAAGTGGGGACCAGGGAGGTTCTTGGCCCCAGTATCTCTCAGGGTGGGAGGGATGGTGGGGGGAGGATGGGATGGGAGATCTTAGGAGGCCCCAGTTTCTCTTTGGGAGTTGTTTTTGGGAGGTTTTATTATTTTAAATATTTGATTCATTTTTTTACACAAATGAAACGAATCAAACATTCCACAAACTGAAATTCATGGAGGAAATAAAACCTCCCAAAAACAAACTGAAAAATGAAAACACATTTTTTTTTATCCCTGCACATTCCTAATAATAGTTCCCAATGTTTTTCCTGCATCCTCTGGCAAAAGCACACATTTAGGGGCAATATTTGTTCTCTCTCCAACTGTCCCCAACAGTTCTGAGATACCCTAAATGTCCACTGATGGCCATGGAGCAATAGAGTTGCTCTCTTTCTGTCTTCAACCTTTCCTAATGTTCCTCTCAGGGCATGTATATCTAATATATGGCATTTCCTCCTGTGATCGATCAACCAATAATATATTTACTAATGAATGAATGTAATAAATTTCAATCATGCCGTAGTAGGGTGCCTACAAATTTATGCTAGGAAAAAGATTTGTTGCAGCCTTATCTGGTCTTATGGATGTCTGAAACTTCTCAGCTACATTATTGCAGAACAAATATTATGTGGTTGAAATAAGACATGACTTGCTTGCTTTAGAGACTTTCATCTAGAGGCATTAAAAGAGAAGCCCTTTAATTTTTCTGAGTTTTCCAGAATGGTTCATGATGCTATTAGTTTTACCGACTGCATCATTAGAGAAATGGGTTGTATGTCCCTTAAACCTTCTGTATTGGGTAATAAATAGGGTTGCTTTAAAGAGCAAGATGTCAAAAGCAGATAAGTCTTTTGTACTGTAATGAGAGTAATGATGAATAATGGTACTTATGTGCAATAAATTAAGTCTTGTCAGTAAACATCCTTTTTACTCAGGCTATGCAGTCTTCTAATATACAGTACCGCATTATAAGCAATCTGTTGAATTGAATGTGAAATTATCTGAAGCAGTATACAGTGGAAGTCACTTGAACAAAAAAGGAAAAAAGTAGTGCAAGTAATAAAACTGTGTCCTACAGCTTTAATTATAATGATCTATATTTCTACAGGATAGCATCTTGCATACAATTCCAAACACTGACACAATGAATGTTTCCAGTCCACCTCATCATCACCAGATACACAACTCCTGTGAAGTAGATGACTATGAAAAAGTTTACGAAGGCAAAAGGAAAGAAGAAAACTATTACTGAAATGATTATTTATTAACCATAATATAGGAAAATCCAAGGGAAATAAAAACATACAAATTGATAGAAAAAGGTCCATCTAGTTTGCTTGTTTTTTTTCTACATATAGTATAGTGAACATACGGATCTCTTCTCATTTCACCACCAGTATGGCTCCCTTGTGATTGTCCTATGCCTTCTTGAATTGCAATACTTTTAAATACCCCTGCCAGCTTCATTGGGAAGCTATTAAATACATTCATCATCCTTTCTCTGAAGAAATACATTCATTAGGGATATGCATTTGTATGAAATGAATGGGTGAAATGCAATGAATGAATCTATTTTTGTTTCATTTGTAGCTATGGAGGGTGCCCATGAAATTAAACAAAATTTTTTATCTCATTTGTTTGTTTCCCATTCAAGACATGGGCCATTCAAGTCTGTGTCTGTGCTGAGCAAGCAAACAACAGGTGTAGATGTAACGGGTAGCTTCATGCAACACGCCAGCGGCACATGTCATATGCAGTCGCACAAACACTAACCCAGTCGGTTGCAGTCAGTAGGATTTCATTAGCTGGAATCTGCTAAAAAATCAGATCAAATTTAATTAATGACCTCTGACGCAGGCAACATGAGGATGGGAGAGAGAAAGAGTAGGGAGGCACAGAGGGAAAAACAACAAATAACACCTGCTTAAAATGGGCTTAAAACATTGAAATAACAGGGAGCTTATATTATTACAACTTTGATATTATGAAACAGAACTGTACAAAAAGGAATAAGGACTTTTTGGTTATTTGTAGAAATAACCAGTCACAATAAACTAACTCCCCTTTAAGTTGCACATTGGAATAATCCAGCACAGTTTACAAGTACACCCAAAGAAAAAGCACTTTAGTCAAAAATAAAGAATATTTCCAACAGAATATAGCCAATAGGAGAAATATTTCTTATATTACTATTATGTCTGCTACACTCATCCCTCTAAAATTCAAACCAATGGCTATATTTGCTAATCTCTCAGAATAGTGTAATATAATTCTGAAAAGCTCATCCAATCATGTATGGTTGCTCTAGAGGAAAGCAGAACTTGAGGTTTGGCCAAAACCACAAACCTTACTATTGAACAGTAACATGCCTTATACACATCACCTTCAGCCACTTGGTCTAACATTGATTAACCACTATCATACCTTGTATTTCTTTAAATACACAAGTGCAGTTTCCTGTTTCCTTTTTATATTCAACCCACAGTAAACTTAACCCTTAATGACTGGAAAACTCTTGAAAGAACCACTGTATATATATTCATCTAACATATCAACTTGTCAACTGGTTTTATGGTGCATCCTGCCTTAGTCTTCTTTACTAGGTGGATTTTACTCTCAATTTCCTGGTTTTCAGTTTTGCCAACAGTTTGCTCGTTGAGAGTGCTTTCAGCGGTAGTGTCAATGTTGTTCTCTTTACTTGCCCCACTATTCTGTGACTCTGGTTGAGGGTCTGTGTCAGATCTCCTGCATTTGATATCTGTTGTTTCTCAGTGATTTCACCATCCTGCAGTATGCTACATAGGTCATCAGTAATTTCTCTACAGGCAGTTTCTGGTTCTGAACTTTCAACTTCATTTGGCTTTGCAATTTCATTTTGAAGTAACCAATTCTCTGCTGTTTTCCTCATCCAACCCAAGATTCAAATTTTGGTCATTCTCTGAGTGATAAACTATTTTGCTCATGCCATCTATTGCACTGGTGTTGATAGATGCTATTTCTTCAGTCTCAATTTCTAATGAAAGAAAATTAAGCAGCATTACCAGATTCCTGTGGACAATATTTTTGCTCCCTAGTTCCCATATTGCAAATTCTCAGTGCAAGAATTGGGGGATTTACTTCTATCATTTCATACTGTACTGTTTCCCATTTAACAGCAAGTTTCCATTTTCCCCTCTCTTTCTTATTATACTACACTGTCTCCTTATTTAAGGCAACTTTCCTTTACCATTTGGTTATACTGTTTTGCTTGAGCTCTTTCCTTTTCGGTTGCATTTTTCTGAGCTATTCTAGAAGCTTCAGCAAAGATGCTACAAATTTATCATAGCAGACAACATCATCATCTCCTAAGACATTCTGGAAAAGGACATCAACTAGCAGATGGGAAATGCATCCAAAAAGATAAAATGGAGCACATCCTGTTGTCTCATTCATTGTACAGTTGTACATGAACGTCAGAAAGCTGATAACCTGTAGCCATTTACATTTAGCACATAGTGGCAAAGCTCTAATCATGTTTTCTATATATCAGTTAAATCTTTCAACGTGAACATTGCCAGCTGATTGTATGAGATTTTTTCATACCTGCAATTTCTAACAATTCATGAATTAGTTGAGATTCAAAACAGGTTCCTTGATCACTAAACTAAAGAGTAGTAAATCACCTGGACCGGATGGTATACATCCAAGGGTACTAAAGGAACTCAAAAATGAAATTTCTGATATATAAGTTAAAATTTGTAACCTATCATTAAAATCATCCATTGTACCTGAAGACTGGAGGGTGGCCAATGTAACCCCAATATTTAAAAAAGGCTCCAGGGGTGATACGGGTAACTATAGACCAGTGAGCAACTTCAGTGCCGTGAAAAATAGTGGAAACTATTCTCAAGATCAAAATCGTAGAGCATATAGAAAGATATGATTTAATGGAACACAGTCAACACAGATTTACCCAAGGGAAGTCTTGCCTAACCAATCTGCTTCATTTTTTTGAAGGGGTTAATAGACATGTGGATTAAGGTGAACCAGTATATGTAATGTATTTAGATTTTCAGAAGGTGTTTGACAAAGTCCCTCATGAGAGGCTTCTATGAAAACTAAAAAGTCATGGGATAGGAGGCGATGTCCTTTCATGGATTACAACAGATATTTTCGGTTATCTGCAATTGAGTCACTATGTTAAGACCCTGGGCTCCCCAGAGCAGCATCCCGCAGCGTTTAGGGCATTAGATAAGATTTTTAAGTTTGACCGCAATAGGGACCCATCGCTCTCCTCTTATCATAGACGGCTGGCCAGTGGAGCCACCATGGATTCTTACCCAGTCTCTGTCTCTCGCTGGAACAGGGATGGGGTATTCCAACTCACCGTGCCCATTTTTTCTATTAGTATAAAGAGCGCCTTGGCGACTACTGGTAATATGTACTACCGGGAGATGCATCTTAAATTTTTACGCCGAGATTATCTGTCTCCCCAGATTGCCTTTCGCGCAGGTCTTGCTTCCACAGATAGGTGTGTACGCTGCGGGAGGGTGACAGGGACCATATCACATGTTTTTTGGGAATGTCAAGTCATAAAAAATTACTGGCAACAAATCCTTGCCTATTTAGAACCGATAGTGGGAGCCAGGTTGCCGCTATCGCCTTATGTATGGCTGTTCCACTGTGTCACTCGTCACTTAGTGCTGCAGCCAGGTTTACGGGACTTCCTGAGAAAGGCTGGGTTGGTCGGAAAGAAGGTGATCCTCCTGAATTGGCGAACCACGGAATCTCCTTCCTTCTGGTCGTGGAGGAACCATCTACACAAATTGATGCAAATGGAAAACCTTTTTGCTCGAAACTCGCCCAGAAGACGAAAACTTTTTCTTGGCACTTGGGACGCTTATCTGCAAACACTGCCCCATAGGGATGTGAATCGTTTTCCATATCGTCTTAACGATAGAAATCGTGTGCCAGGGCAAGAAAATCGTCTTAGGCACGATTTTTTAGTTAAAAAATCGTTAAAAATCGTTTTTTCCGATTAGTGCGCACTAACTGGGAGTTAGTGCGCACTAACTGAAAATGATACAATTTGACACTTTTCAGGTCAGTTAAGGTCAGTTTAGGAATGAATATGTATTCCTATTGGCTGCCCTCTTATTTATTCATGTTACCAAGTTTCCTACTGACAGTATATGGGGGATGGGAAATGGAAACAGTTGGTAGCTTGACAAAACAAGTAATGTGATCAGTCAATGTGACTAGAACTTGTGCCCTAACCCTGATACCAGGGGTATTGTGATCTTCCTGCACACAGTGCCCTATTCCTGATACTGGGGGTGTTGTGATCTTCCTGCACACAGTGCCCTATTCCTGATACCGGGGGTGTTGTGATCTTCTTGCACACATCCCGATATCAGGGATAGGGCACTGCATGCAGGAAGATCACAACACTCCTGGTATTAATAGGGATAGGGCACTGCATGCAGGAAGATCACAACACTCCTGGTATTAATAGGGATAGGGCACTGCATGCAGGAAGATCACAACACCCCTGGTATCAGGGATAGGGCACTGTGTGCAGGAAGATCACAATACCCCGGAGGAGTGAGGGTCAGGCAGCTCCCCCCTGTCTGTGAAGCCAGCCTCTCACTAGTAATGCAGGGAGGGAGCTGTCTCAGACTTCACCATCCTCCCCCCCCCCCTTACCCACACACCATTCACTAGCTGGGACATGGGGGAAGTCAGGAGTGAGGGTCAGGCAGCTCCCCCCTGTCTGTGAAGCCAGCCTCTCACTAGTAATGCAGGGAGGGAGCTGTCTCAGACTTCACCATCCACCCCCCCCCCTCACCCACACACCATTCACTAGCTGGGACATGGGGGAAGTCAGGAGTGAGGGACAGGCAGCTCCCCCCTGTCTGTGAAGCCAGCCTCTCACTAGTAATGCAGGGAGGGAGCTGTCTCAGACTTCACCATCCTCCCCCCCCCCCCCTCACCCACACACCATTCACTAGCTGGGACATGGGGGAAGTCAGGAGTGAGGGTCAGGCAGCTCCCCCCTGTCTGCGAAGCCAGCCTCTCACTAGTAATGCAGGGAGGGAGCTGTCTCAGACTTCACCATCCTCCCCCCCCCCCCTCACCCACACACCATTCACTAGCTGGGACATGGGGGAAGTCAGGAGTGAGGGTCAGGCAGCTCCCCCCTGTCTGTGAAGCCAGCCTCTCACTAGTAATGCAGGGAGGGAGCTGTCTCAGACTTCACCATCCTCCCCCCCCCCTCACCCACACACCATTCACTAGCTGGGACATGGGGGAAGTCAGGAGTGAGGGTCAGGCAGCTCCCCCCTGTCTGTGAAGCCAGCCTCTCACTAGTAATGCAGGGAGGGAGCTGTCTCAGACTTCACCATCCTCCCCCCCCCCCTCACCCACACACCATTCACTAGCTGGGACATGGGGGAAGTCAGGAGTGAGGGTCAGGCAGCTCCCCCCTGTCTGTGAAGCCAGCCTCTCACTAGTAATGCAGGGAGGGAGCTGTCTCAGACTTCACCATCCTCCCCCCCCCCTCACCCACACACCATTCACTAGCTGGGACATGGGGGAAGTCAGGAGTGAGGGTCAGGCAGCTCCCCCCTGTCTGTGAAGCCAGCCTCTCACTAGTAATGCAGGGAGGGAGCTGTCTCAGACTGGTATCAGGGTTAGGGCACTGTGTGCAGGAAGATCACAACACTCCTGGTATTAATAGGGATAGGGCACTGTAAGAGATGACTGTAGTAGATTGAATAAAGATCTGATGTTTCTGCTCTCCTCACACCAAACAAAAACAACACACAAGCAGAGAAGCCCTTCTTACAAAGCTGAGCTAGTGAGTTAAGTAGGAGGAAAAGTAAACATACTGGTGCCAGTGTGGCTACTTAAAAAATACACTTACCAACAATCAATTACATATATTTGAACTGTGTACAGTTCCAGCCAGGACCACCTTTCTAAAATGCACAGTGATTGGCAAATTCAACATGCACTAGCATTTCAGGTGCCTGCTAACAAAAATAATAAACAAACAAGTTCTAGTCACGTGAGTGCTGATCATTACATTACTTTTTTTGTCAAGCTTCCAACTGTTTCCATTTCACATCCCCCCAACCATATTGGTAACATCAATAGATAAGAGCACAGCCAGCCAATAGGAATACATACATACATATTCATTCCTAAGTGACCTTTACTGACCTGGGAAGTGTGAACACTTTGTTTCATTTTCTGTTGGTGTTCGTTAGTTTCCAGTTCCATTTCCCATCCCCCCAACCATCACCTCAGTGGTAACCTTGGTAACATCAATAGATAAGAGGGCAGCCAGCCAATAGGAACACATATTCATTCCTAACTGACCTTCAGTGACCTGGAAAGTGTTTATTTGTATCATTTTCAGTTAGTGCGCACTAAATCGAGTTAGTGCGCACTAACGGGGAGTTAGTGCGCACTAACTCGAGTTAGTGCGCACTAACACGATTTAACGATTTTTAACGATAAATCGTTAGAATTTCTATTGTATCGTGTTCTATAACGATTTAAGACGATATAAACATTATCGGACGATAATTTTAATCGTTGAAAAACGATTCACATCCCTACTGCCCCATAGAACTCGCAGTCTCGTTCTGAATGACTGAATCTTTACCAAGTTGAGGAATATCCGGACTGGAATTAACTTCTATATAATTTTGGTCTCTGAAAGAGGGAGGGGGGTAGGGAGGGGGGGAAGGGATTACAGGTCTTCTTGAACTTCACTGTTGATTGAAACGAGTGATCTTTGTTAGTTTTTCTTGACACTTTGTTCTGCTGCGTTGTTTTGGATATGTTCGTGTCATGTGTGTTTTCTTTGACTTTGCATACACTCAATAAAAATATATTA
This sequence comes from Rhinatrema bivittatum, assembly GCF_901001135.1. Taxonomy (NCBI): domain Eukaryota; kingdom Metazoa; phylum Chordata; class Amphibia; order Gymnophiona; family Rhinatrematidae; genus Rhinatrema; species Rhinatrema bivittatum. Next base: position 149,212,483 of record NC_042618.1, on the reverse strand, counting down.
TACATAAAAAAAAAAAAAGACAGGAAACAGAGAGTAGGACTAAATGGTCAATTTTCTCAGTGGAAAAGGGTAAACAGTGGAGTGCCACAGGGATCTGTACTTGGACCGGTGCTTTTCAATATATATATAGATATAGATATATATATAAATGATCTGGAAAGGAATACGAAGAGTGACATTATTAAATTTGCGGATGATACAAAATTATTCAGAATAGTTAAATCACAAGCAGACTGTGATACGTTACAGGAGGACCTTGCAAGACTGGAAGATTGGGCATCCAAATGGCAGATGAAATTTAATGTGGACAAGTGCAAGGTGTTGCATATAGGGAAAAATAACCCTTGCTGTAGTTACACAATGTTAGGTGCCATATTAGGAGCTACCACCCAGGAAAAATATCTAGGCATCATAGTGGATAATACTCTAAAATCATCGGCTCAGTGTGCTGCAGCAGTCAAAAAACAAACAGAATGTTAGGAATTATTAAGAAGGGAATGGTTAATAAAACAGAAAATGTCATAATGCCTCTATATCACTCCATGGTGAGACCACACCTTGAATACTGTGTACTAGGAATGTGAATCGTGTGATCGATCATCTTGAAGATCGATTTTGGCTGAGGGGGGGGGGGGAATCTGATGGTCTTAGTTTTTTAGGTTAAAAATCATTTTATCGGGGGAGGGGGGAGGGCAGGAAAACCGGCACACCAAAACAACCCTAAAACCCACCCCGACCCTTTAAAATAAATCCTCCACCCTCCCGAACCCCCATTTGATTTGCCTTAAGCAAGGTGTGTCTAGTGGAGGTCCAAAGTTGATGTAGTTCATCAGCAGAAAGTTGGGCCACCGGAGATGGCACAGTCACAAGAAGAGGCAGAGGTGGGCGAGGTTGCTTGCCATAGACTAGTTGAAATGGAGATGAGCCGGTGGCAATGGAAGGGTGTGAGTTGAGAGTGAATTCAGCCTATGGAAGCAAGTTTGTCCAATCGTCTTGTTTACTATTGACATAGATATGTAGGAATTGTTTGAGGGTTTGATTGGTCCTCTCTGCCAGACCATTGGTTTGTGAGTGATCTCCAGAACCTGGCAGTAAATTGAGGTCCTCGTTCGGATAGGATGCTTTTGGGTAGACCATACAGGATGTACGTTGTTTTAGTAACGTCATCCGGAAAGAGGGTTGGCTGTAGGAGAAAGTGCATGTTGCACTGATTGATGAAGCCCCTACAGGAGCGGGGTTCACGTGCGAAGCGTGGAGGAACTGGTAACCGAATTATTGGATGGGCATCAGAGGTTGCTGGTACTGACGGCAAGGCAGGGTTCATGGGACCGATAGCATCAAACCGTTGGTTCAAATTTTCCACCGCAGAGACGAGGGCATCTAGTGTCTTTTGTTGGTCCAGGATTCGTTGGGCCATCCCTAGAATGACCTGATGAGCAGAGGCCTCTGCTGGGTCCATAGACTTGGCAAACTGTTATGAAGGTTGAGGAGATGTGGACCCTTAGTCCGAGGAGGAGTTGATACTACCTGAGGAGGCTGCTTCTCAGGTTCCCCCATCAGATGGCGAGGCTGAATTGAAGCAGGAACCAGTTGTATCTTCACCACTGGAAGCCCGTGCCCCCCCCCCCCCCCCCGGAGGAGCCCGTAGGAACCTGGACTGCTGGGACTTAGGTGGCCCTTGAAGATGAAGAATCGTCAAAGACCAGTCCGGGATCGAAAGCAAGAGTTCACTTACCACCGGTCCGAGGTCACACATCAGAGAATCATTGATTACCAGTACGAAGTCAAACACCAGAGGATCATCAATTACCAGTCCGAAGTCAAACACCAGAAAGTTGTCCAGGAGCCGGAACAGGAGAACCAGAGGCACCAACAGACTCACGGGAGTGAGCAGACTCGTTGCTAAGTCAAAGGACAGGAAGAAGAAACCTCCTTAAATACTTCCCTAAGCCTGACCTATCTGCTGCAGCTGAAGCTGGTTAAGGTGACGAGACCCCTTTAAATGCTTGCAGGAGGCGCAGCCTCACGCTTAAGAGAAGGGCCATCCGAGAGGGAACCAGGAAGTGCTGCCGTGCGGCCCAACGCCGTGAAGAGGAGGTCGAGAGCTGCTCCCTCCGTCGGGGAACCTGGCAGGGGCTCGGCCAAAGGAACTGCACCGAGGAGGGACAGCAGGGTCCTGCCACGGGGATGCCTCCCCGCCATCGTTGAGGTGCTGGCGACGGTCCCGATGCCGTGGAGGGAGGTAGGAGGGGCCAGCCGCAGACAGCCGCAGGTGGAAGTTATAACAGTAGAACCCCAGAGGGTAGAGAGAGCTTCCAGCAGCAGCAAGAAGCAGCAGAGCAGCTTAGACTGGACAAATCCAATCCTTGCTAACTCAAAGTCAGTCAGCAAATGGGCAGACTAACTACCCAGATGTTGTGATGTCACTCTAGGGGGATGCCCCCGAGGTTCGCACCAACGATGGAATAAAGGCGTGGGTAGTGCGCGTGCACACCCTAAGAGGCCCTCAGATGAATCATGGCGGAATGCCTTGCCATAGCCATTCCGGGGACGCCGGAGAGTGCGACAAGCAGACGCGGCAGTCGCCATTTTCCCAAGGTTGGTGGAGAAAGCGAACATTGAGGTGAGGCATGTGGGACGAAGCAGTCTGAGTGCGACGGACACAACATCAACCAGTCAACTAGCTACAGATGGACCAAAATCCCTTTCTTGCACATGAGATTCTCTTAATGAAGGCCAGTCTGCATAATGTTGGGAGTGGTGACTGAGGTCAAGCAATGGGGCAGGGGATTGCCTTGAATGGAAGGGATTTAAGGAAGCTGGAAGAGTGGTCGAAGATATGGCAGCTGAGATTCAATGCCAAGAAGTGCAGAGTCATGCATATGGGGAGTGGAAATCCGAATGAACTATATTCGATGGGGGGAGAAGGGCTGATGTGCACGGAGCAGGAGAGAGACCTTGGGGTGATAGTGTCTAATGATATGAAGTCTGCGAAACAATGCGACAAGGCGATAGCAAAAGCCAGAAGAATGCTGGGCTACATAGAGAGAGGAATATCGAGTAAGAAAAGGGAAGTGATTATCCCCTTGTACAGGTCCTTGGTGAGGCCTCACCTGGAGTACTGTGTTCAGTTCTGGAGACCGTATCTACAAAGAGACAAGGACAAGATGGAAGCGGTACAGAGAAGGGCGACCAGGAAGGTGGAGGGTCTTCATCGGATGACATACGAGGAGAGATTGAACAATCTAAATATGTACTCCCTGGAGGAAAGGAGGAGCAGGGTGATATGATTCAGACTTTCAGATACTTGAAAAACTTTAATGATCCAAAGACAACGACAAACCTTTTCCGTCAGAAAAAAATCAGCAGAACCAGAGGTCACGAGCTGAGGCTCCAGGGAGGAAGACTAAGAACCAATGTCAGGAAGTATTTCTTCACGGAAAGGGTGGTGGATGCCTGGAATGCCCTTCCGGAGGAAGTGGTGAAGTCTAAAACTGTGAATGACTTCAAAGGGGCATGGGATAAACACTGTGGATCTATCAAGTCTAGAGGGCGTGAATAAAGAGGAGGCATTCAAACACTGCACGGAGCGGCAGTAGCCACAGAGGCATTCACGGAGCGGGATGCCAGTGGCCAGTAGTTGGTGTTCCACCTTCATGGAGCGGAAGGATGGAGGGCTGCTATCTCAAAAAATAAAAAAATAAAAACAGGGGTGGGTAAGAGTATGGGGTAAGGGTGTGGCCTGCTTGTTACAGCGGTTGCTACCCCTAATTGAGCTGGACGTTCACTTGGATGCAGATACGGCGCTGCTCTCTAAATTGGTGGTGGGGTGGAGGGGAATTAGGGCTGGAGGGTACTGGAAGCCAATAGTAACAGGTGGGAGAGAAAAAAAGGGGAAAAAATGGATAAAGTGCGTAGCTTGCTGGGCAGACTAGATGGGCCTGGAATGCCCTTCCGGAGGAAGCGGTGAAGTCTAAAACTGTGAACGACTTCAAAGGGGCATGGGATAAACACTGTGGATCCATCAAGTCTAGAGGGTGTGAATAAAGAGGAGGCATTCAAACACTGCACGGAGCGGCAGTAGCCACAGAGGCATTCAAACACTGCACGGAGCGGCAGTAGCCACAGAGGCATTCACGGAGCGGGATGCCAGTGGCCAGTAGTTGGTGTTCCACCTTCACGGAGCAGAAGGATGGAGGGCTGCTATCTCAAAAAAAATAAATAAATAAAATAAAAACAGGGGTGGGTAAGAGTATGGGGTAAGAGTGTGGCCTGCTTGTTACAGCGGTTGCTACCCCTAATTGATTAGGGCTGGAGGGTACTGGAAGCCAATAGTAACAGGTGGGAGAGAAAAAAAGGGGAAAAAATGGATAAAGTGTGTAGCTTGCTGGGCAGACTAGATGGGCCGTTTGGTCTTCTTCTGCAGTCATTTTTATGTTTCTATGTTTCTATAATGAGAGCTGTTGGCAATGTAGTAGTTGGCCAGCCATATTGGTGCAACAATGATTCCTGGATACAATTGCTCCCCACTCTGGCATCTAATAATGCCTCGACTTGATCGGTGACCTCTCTGAAATTGATGCAAACCATTATCACCAATTATGGGGAGAGAACTGATGATTCCGGGTTGTCTTTCCAACCAGGCCCATGTTCAAAGCTTTCCTGGACTTCATGGGGCAGATACTAGTTGTCCTAGACTGGCAGAATATAGACAGAGGTTATTCTGTCTTCTTCATTTCTCCTCTGACGAGAGGAGGAGGAGGAGGGGTTCCAGATTCTGACACAGGTTGCTGGGGAAGGTAGAGCTTGGTGGTATCAAGGATATGGTGGAGGGAAGCGTTTTTCTCTTTGGCTTGCTCTTGGAGTCATCAGTCAATGCGACCTGCCAGTGAAATCAAGTCATGCAATGATATGGGAATGTCTTGGCCAGCCAATTCATTTTTTATTCTGCTTGAAAGACCTTGCCAAAATATGGCAGTGAGTCTGTCCTCCCTCTAGTGCAGTTCAGATGCCAGAGTATGGAATTCTATAGCATATTCTCTGAGAGTCCTTGAGCCCTGCTGAATCCAGAGCAGGTCAGCTGCAAGGAGGAGGTCTGCCCTGGTTTTTCCAATACTAGCTGAAAATGTTGGAGGAAATCTTGGAGGGTCCGGAGCAGAGGACTGTCACATTCTCATATGGGAGATGCTCAAGCTGGAGTAGTGCTGCCTAGCAGGGAAAGAACATAGGTCACCTTGGACTGATCGGTGGTGAATAGAGCAGACTGTAGTTCAAAATGCATGAGGCACAGATTGATAAATCTACAGTATTCTGTGGGATACCCATTATAGCATGGAGGTGGTAGAAGCTGAGGAACCAATCTGTGGCCAGACACAGAGTGGGAAGGAGGCAGGCTGCTGGAAGCAGAGCCTTTGCAGGTGCTGATGTCAGGGCGTCCATACGGTGCACAAGTCTTTTTCAAGCAGGGTGGTCACCTGGTTAAAAACCCTATAAGATTTGTGGGCTCTTGTTGCTGTGATAAGGTTGGCTAAACCTATGGCAAAGGCCCAGTAGGTCCTTAGTGATAACTGATGGAGCTTTGCAAGAGAGAGACAAGTCTGGAGCTTCACCTATACCAACCCATTTCCCATTGGGTTGAGCACTTGGGTTCCAGGGGCTGACAGGTCTTAGGCAAGAATCTCTTAGGAAGCTATGGGAGCAGAGGTCCAGAGGCAGGCTAGGTACAGTGGCAGGTGGCAGGCAAGAATGATCAGTGTCCAGGCTAGGTAGGTACAGTGGCAGGCGGCAGGCAAGAAGGGTCAGTGTCCAGGCTCTGGTCAGTGGCAGGCGGCAGGCAAGAAGGGTCAGTGTCCAGGCTATGGTCAGTGTGGCAGGCGGCAGGCAAGAATGGTCAGTATCCAGGCTAGGATCAAATTCAGAAGTCAGTCTGAGGGCAGCAATAGGGAACAAGGAAAAGGACTGACACAGTAGGGCAGAAAAGAAGGCAGTGGCTGGATAAAACCGGACTGAAGAGACGAGGCAGGCTTGGCTAGAATGCAGAAAGAAGCAGCAACTCACACTACATGGGAATGTGGGTGACCTGTTGCTGAGGCACTGGAGCACAGTCTGTGGAGCCCTTATATAGTAAGGGCTGAATTACATCATCAAGGGGCATCGTGGAGGCTTTCCCACTGTGAGCCCTTACAAGGAGGATATGTGCACATGCACACATGCCTACGGACATCCAGGGCAGGTGTAGGCTGGTGGTGATGAGAGGCCATTCTCAGTGGCGCTGGAAAGTCGGTGGCGTACTCACCACAGGACAGTGTTCACAGCATCCTGAGCTGCGCTGGATGGTGCTGGGGTGAGTACAGCAGTTCACGGGCCTTCCCGCAAGTCGCGTTACTAATAGACACACACAAACATGCTCTATCACTCACACAGGCAAGTTCTAGCACGCACACACAGACACAGACAGACTCTAACACAATATGCTTTCACAGACAGACACATACAGAAATGCTCTCATAGACAAACACATGTACATGCACGCAGACTTGCTGTATCACAGACACAGACAGACTCTAACGCGCACGCAGTCATAGACATGCTCTAACGCACACACATAGACATAGACAGGCTCTCCATTCTGAAGTGAGACAGCTTCAAGAATTTGTTCTCCCTTTTGAAGTCCAGCATGGGACAGAAGGACCCTCTTTCTTGAGAACCACAAAATAAATTGAATAACAGCCCAAGTCCTCCAGATCTCGTGAACCTGAAGTCAAGGAGTCTTTCCAGAGTTGATCTTACAGCCTCCATCCTTCTGTCGGAGTGACAGAGGGAAACCATAAAAGCAGCAAAAATGGGATGAGAGAATTCCAGTGTGTAACTACGCTGAATGATATCTAGTACCCAGTACCCAGTACCCACAGGCCTGAAGAAATTTGGTGCCATCTCTGGTAAAATTGAGAAAGACGGTCATCTATCTCTGGCAACTGAGATAGTACCTGCAAGTCCTCATTGTATGTTTCTGGAGAAACCAGATTCTGAAGACCCATCTTTATTACCTCCTTTCTTAGATGAACAGTATTAAGTAGTTTAAGAAAGATTTCTGCACATTTATCAAGAGTTTTATTCAGAATAGAGGGATTTTTTCTTTTAATTTAGCAAAGATCCTCTGGTTCAAGCATAGCATCATCACAGATCTCCCAAGCATCATCAGCTGTTTCATTATCTATCTGACTGCAGTGAAGTTTGTCTAAAGGAGAGATTGAACTGAGAACTTATGCTAATATTCTGGCCAGAACATAGGTGGGAATTTTTAAAATTCACATGTTTAATTATTCGCTTGAAGCAAATTGAACTGAGATATGGGGCAGATTTTAAAAGGTACGCGCGCGGCGTACATTTGTGTGCGCAACCCGGCGCGCACATGTACGCCCGATTTTATAACATGCTTTTCTTTGGTCATATGAGTCCTCTCCATTTCTGCACTCTCTGCTCTGTGGAAGTTGGTGTGCTACACAACACACACTTTTGTTAATGGAGATGTGACTTGGGCATGAAAAGGTCTGGAAACACTACTATAGAGTAAAAGAATCTAAATATGTTATGTAAATGTGCATACACACTGATTTTGCTTATATTACTTGCAATAATAATATGGTGTGTTCATTTTATTTTATGGTGGTTTCACTTTCTGTTCCAGCTTCTCCTCCTCACCCTGGCTTGTGTGATAATGCTACACATGCCCATTTTAAATCATACAGCTGACAGGTGGAGTTATTTATGTGGCCCCTCCCATTGGTGTGGGGTTTATATTTGGGCATCAGTGTGCATAAACCCTTGCCTAACAGCTTATAAAACCTCTTTATGTGGAGGCCTCTGCCAAATGATTTAGGATACCCCTCAGGGGTCAGGACCCCTTAACTGGAATGCTTTTCTCATGCTGGAACTTCAGAATAATCTGGGTCAAATCTTTCGGCTCAGGGAGACCAGGACTTAGCCAATGCCCAGGAGGATTTTTTAGAGAAGTAACAACTGCCACTCCATGCAGGCTACCCCAAGCAAAAATGTAAACTTTAGGGGCAATAAAAAAGATACCCCATTTCTTCATTTCCGTTCTCTAGTCAGATGTATTTTCTGTTCAGTTTTCTTGTGGATTATACCTCCAAAGAAGAGAGTAGCGATATGAATCGTTTTTATAACGAATTGAAATATCATATAATATTTCTAATTCGTTATATATCGGTTAAAGCGAGAAACAAACACTTTTTCCCCTGAATTTTCGTGAAAATCGTTTTTCGGGTTAGTGCGTGCTAACAAAAAAATGTTTATTTTTGTTATTTTTTGTTAGTGCGCGCTAAGTTAGTGCACGCTAACTCCCATTAGTGCGCACTAAGCCAAAAAATGATTTTTTTTACTTAAAAAAAAATGTTGATCCGCGGGAAGACGAGATTTTCCCGAGGCCACACGAACCCAAAAGCGCAAACGATCGGGCATCCGATGCACATTCTTAGAAGAGGGACCTGTTTTGGAGATACAATTTAAGCAAGTCTGGACTCTTTACACAGCCTCAGTGTAATTGTTGGAGATTAATAGAGAGGTCTGTTCAGCCTTAAAGCAGCAGATGACTCACCCCTTGATCCAATACAACATCTGATTAACCCCTTGGCTTTTAAGAATCCTTGAGTCCATGTCTAGATCTACCCCCAGCACAGAGTTACATCAGTATAAAATAATGCAGAGAATTAATTCAGCTCTTTATTATAACCTTCTCTTCTCTGAGTGAACCTTTTATATTCTGATCATTCAATGGTCTCATTGATTCCTTGGCAGGCTCTCTACTTCTAATGTATTTTAAAAAAGATTATTCATGAATAATTATATTTATATGACCCTGAACCATTAGTGTGTTTTTAAGGGTAAGTCACCAAATATAACAGGATTTTGTCAAAGAATATGTTTCCTTCTTGGTTAATTTTGGATTTTAAGTCATCATGGGGTAAATTTTGAATAACCTGCAGGCATTTTTAGCTGCTGTATATCGTAGCTAATTTTCAAAGGGAAACTATCCCGTTTCCTTTCAAAAAAATTGCCTACAATGTAAGCATACTAAAAACACCCACATACATTTTCAACTCTTAATTGCACAGACAGCTGGGGTAAATGAGCACATGTGCCCTTTAAAATAAAATGCCTGCAGGCCGTTTTACTTCCCTGTCCTAAAGAAACAGGAATACTTCTTTTTTAACTTGGCTAAAAGTAGGCAGGGTGAGGTGGGAGAAGGACACTAGCAAGCCTTGATGAAGATGGCCTCCTCAGCACTCATACAGAAATTTGTTTTTTCTGATTATTTTATTGCTGCCCCTAATAATTAACAGCTTCTCCAAGATGGCCTCAATTAAATCTTCAAAAGGTGAAGCGTCTGGATCGGGAGCAAATTGATCAAAGCAAGATCCCCTCTCTCCAATGAAGATGGTTCCGAGAAAAGAGTAGGAGGTCTCACTATGTGAGGACCCTATGGTCTCCCACCAAATGATCCTAGATTCCTGTGATAGGAATTGTACAACAGAGAGGGAGATTCCATCCTATCAGCACCACCCCCTGAAGTGTCTTAGATGGTTGGATCCTTGCCTTGAAGTGGGTGCTAGGAGCAAGTTAGGTGTGGTCTTTTGGTTAGGAGTTTTAGGAGTGATGAGCTCTTTTTGGTTGTCCTGTCTGAGTGAGGCCTATTCCCCTCACTTGGCTTTCTCAGTAGAGGAGATTTTGGACAAAAGCACTGTTCCTGCCTGAAGGATTTGCATCTTCTTTTGTTGAAGAAAGACTTGGTCAAGATTTTTACTTTGAGGGTTGTTTGGACTAGTGAGAAACCCTGGACCTTTTCTTGGTGTTAGCCATTCCCTGGATCCAGAGGCCAGGGAACTTAAACCTGCTAGCCCTTTTCCCAATAAAAGAAAGAGCTGAAGTGACAGTCTCACTCCAGAATGAGTTTTGGATTTTCAGTGATTTTTTTTCTCCTTTTTGGTTGTGAGGAGGATTCTGATCCACACATCCTCACGGGGGATGTTGTGTTGGGACAGCCAGCTTCCTGCTAACATCAGACTTTTCCTTCAGAGAAGTCACGTCCATCAGGAGTTTGGGAGTAAAGAGCAAGATCAGGAGACCCCATTTGGATCTGTACCCTAAGGGACATGGGACATAGGCTTGAGTGAAGCAAACTGAACTTTTCTGGACAAAGATATGATTTTTCCAGGACTCAGGGGATTCCCCTGCTAGTAGGATTTCTCTGATCCACTGAGGCAGCTGAGGCACTCAGTACAGGAGTGGTAGGTCTAACCAGAAGCAACCTGAGATTAAGAACACATACACAGCAAGAAGTGGTACTTAATTTCAGCGCAGAGCTCCAAATAAGGAACTCAGTTATAATGTTACACTGTTAAATAATGATTGAACAATGATTGAACAGTGATTTGATTTCTGAAATAATCAGTAAATTTTATTTGAAAACCCAAACTATGTCCAACATCTCTGTCTCTGCAGCACCACAACAGCACGAGTGACAGTGAGATACACACACCTGCGCACGCATGTTATAAAATGGGGCGTAGATTTGTGCGCGCCGGGTTGCGTGCACAAATCTACGCCCACACGTACCTCTTAAAATCCGGCCCTTAATGACTTACACCATTTAAACTATTCTTTCACTTAATTACTGTTAAATTTTATTCTCGCCTGTGTATATGGTCCAATTTTACTGCTTGGTTTTTTAGCTACTTAGTGGGCTTGGTAGCATTGATTGTTCACTGCAATAAAGTTATTTTAGGATGTTGCATCATTGACATGAACTTATTGCACACAGTGCAGCAGCTGCCGTCTCCTATAATACTAGGAGTAATCTGCAAATTTTAGGTTTAACAACTCTGCTTAATTACTTTTTCTGATATATGATTGACAGAATGATAGAAATCTTAATAAGTGAATTCTTTATGTTCATCTCCCATGTTTGTCTTTTTCATATATTGGATGTTTAGTTCTCATTGCTCTATTCACATACTAGTCGATTTTAAAAGCCCTACACGTGCCAAAGCCAGGAGATGTGCGCGTGTCTCAGCCCGGCGCATGCCGCACGGATTTTAAAAAAACGCGAGAGTACACGCGTATCTTCTGGCACATGCACATAAAATTTTCAAGAAAGGGGTGGAGTACAGGTGTGGTTTGGACAGGGCATGGACAGGCTGGGTCTGTACCATGAAGTCTGCGCATAAATCTTTATGCGTACAAGTGCTCGCTGGGGTCCCTACCCTGTAACATTATTTCTGCTATGGACTGCGTGTAAATTGTGAAATTAAAAAAATAGAATATTCAGGGGGGTTTTAAGGCTCACGGCTAATAGAGTAGACTATGGGGTTAAGAAGTTCTCTTCTTTACTAGGGCGAACTGGGAACAAACTGGGAAAAGAAGAAAGTGCATCGGCACGCATGTCTAGTAAAATCCCCCCCACTGACGCGAGCAAGACGCCATTTGCACACACATACACATGTCAATATGAAATCATGTGCACATGTACGCAGGAATAGCTGATTTTAAAACATGAGCATGTTTACGTGCATTTACACGCATATGTTTTAAAATTGCTGCATCCATGTGCACGAGCTGGTAAACACACACACATGTGGGCCTGCACACAGGTCTTAAATTTTACCTCTTAGTGTGATGAAGTTGTGAACTATTATAAGAGAACATAATGCTAATATAGGGCAGTGAAAAGTATTTCTATGGGTAGCTATTTTATTTTCTCCTATTCTGTATATTTAGGATCAGGAAACATCTGACCTATCTTTTTGATAATGGGAAAAAGAGACCAGGACCAACTGATTAGAAAAATACAAAGATCAGACAACAAAGGTAAAGAACATTTTTTTGAGATTTTAGCAATTTGACTATGCCATCTTTGGGAATGTGCATTTCTTATATTTTTGTATTTTGCTCTTTCTTCAGTATTTCACTGTTCAGAGTCTAGTTTCTCGGGCTTTCTATTTTGGTTTTGTCTGCATGTTTCTGTTTCTAATTTGTAGTCTCTTATTTCTATATTAGGTAAAGGTCAGTCTCTGTTTTGCCTGCTGTGTGTGACTGAAGTGCAGTATTTCTGCTCGCATGTAGTTTCTCTGTAGTCCAGCTTGCTCTGTTATTCCAGTAGGTGATGTGGTAATGATCTAGGGCTTGGTGTAGTATTTGCATTGCTGCTTTTTCATAAGGTTGATGTTATTTGAATCCTGAGAGTCAGTGCTGTGACTTTATGGTATGGAAAGGTTTTAGATGTCTCTTTCTTTGCAGGAGTTTGTGTTACTTCACAAAATAGCAATGAAGGGATGTTTTTACTGAGGTGACACCAGAATTTGAATATTTTTTTCATGTTAGTTGTAATGTGAATTGTCCTAGCTCTGCTCTGCACCTGTTCTAATGATTAATGATATTTCATTGTAGTTATGATGATTTCTGACTTTCTGCAAAGAGGATTCATGAAAGAACACATTACCTTTTGTTTTATTACATGATTAGTTCTAATTGTTTGTTTTCTTTGCTTTTTACATGGTATACTTGTGGATTTATAAACTGCAATAAATATAAAATAAATGAATACAGATTAATAAGGAATTTTTAATTCTGGCAAGGGCTTGAAATAATTGAGGTAAAATGTTTTAAAGTTTCATGCAAGATGCATAATGGCTGTTGCAAACTACTTAGGGAGCAGTATATGGCGTTATTTATCAATAAGAAAACAAGTAGTAGGTCTCAGACCTGCATGCCTACAGCCCACCCATGTTAACCTTGTGCCCACCTAAAAAATCAATTCTTGCTACACCACTGGGCCAAAGAAAAGGAAAGGAAACCACGGCCCACTGTCGGATCCCATACCGGCGGCATTGGGGGGAAAAAAAGGAGGCAGCGGGCCGCCTCCAGGACTCAGGTTGCCGGCGGCCAAGAAATTAAAAGAAGAGCGCAGGCAGCCAAGGGAAAAAAAAGAGAGGCCGCTGCTGGAGCCAGTGACGGCCACTGGCCAACAAACAAGAAAGAGGCTGCGTGTTGCTGCCGCCAGAACCAAGGCTGGAGGTGGTGGAGAAAGGCAAAAAAGCCGCAGCAGATAATCAGAAAAGAAAAAAAAGAGTCCATGGGCTGTTGCTGGAGCCCATCCTGTGGCAGCCAAAGATAAAGGAGGCGGCGAAGAAATAAAAAAAAGAGCTGCGGGCCGCCACTGGATCCCAAGCCAGCGGTGGCTGAAGAATAAGAAAAGGTACAATTTGTACATACGTGTGGGCGTGGAAGCTAGCTTGGGGGGCAGGGATGCAGTTTGTGAGTGTGTATGAGAGGGTGTGTGTATGCATATGAGAGGGTGAGGCTGTGTATGTGTGTGTGTATATGAAAGAGTGGGGGTGTGTATGAGAGGGAGGGTGGGAGTGGGTGGATGTCTTTAAGATAGGGTGTGTGTCTGTATGAGAGGGAGGGTGGGAGTGTCTGTATGAGAGGGTGTGGGGGTGAGTGCGTTTCTGAGTGGGTTTGTGTGTGTATGAAAGGGTGGGTGGGTGTAGATGGGTCTCTATATGAAAGTGTGTGCATGAGAGGATGAGTATGTGTGCATTTTATTTATTTTTTTTTTTTTTTTTTATATATACTGACATTCGATCTGAGATATCACATCGGTTTACATTCAGGTACTGTAGGTATGAGAGGGTGGGTGAGGGTGTATGTATGGGTGGGGGGTGTATGTGTGTGGGGGGTATATATATGTGTGTATATATGAGAGGGTGGGTGGGAGAGGGGATGTGTGTGCGTGAGGGGGGTATGTGAGTGTATGAGTGGGTGGGGGTATGGGTGTGAGAGAGAGGGTGGTGGAGGTGGTGTGTCTGAGAGGGTGGTGGGAGTGTAAGTATGTATATTTGAGAAGGTGGAGGTGTGTGTATCATAGGTATGGAAGAGGGAGTGAAGTGAATGAGTGTATATGTGTGTATGCATATATAGATGAGTGTGGAAAAGGGAGGGGGTGAAGTGAGAGGGGGGCAAAGCCAGAGGGGCCAGGGTGCAGGCAGCAGATTGCCTTGAGCCGCCCCTATTACCAGTCATGAAGACTCTGTAGAAGCACAGAGGGAAAAAAACAAACGGACAATTGATGGGGTGTGTGTGTGTGTGTGTGTGTGTGTGAGGCAGAACACCCTGGGCCTCTTTTTTATGACATCCAAGCCAATCAGGGCTGGAAGAGCTATCACTAAGTGCCAGTTGTGAACAGCTGGTAAGTTTTAGCCTGGCCTGAAGTTGAACCAGGAGAAAGAAGACAACTCTTAAAAAGCATGGAAAGAGAGCCTATCACACCTTGAATTCTGAATTATACAAAGGTGAACCCTTAAAAAGTGGCAGGCAGAGAAGCATGGGGTCGGCAACCACCCCAAAGAAGCTGAAATGACCCTGCATTAAGTGCTGTCAGCCCTTCCTGATACCTGGGCTGAAAGAGTCTGATCCAGAAAAGAAAAGCACTCCAGATCTGATCGCATGCATCTCAGATAGCTGTGAGCAAAAGGGCTGAATCCACTCTGTTGCTTTGCAGTGACAGAGAGGATCCCCTTTAACTCTGTACCACAAGACCAGCAGAGAGCTCAGACAACTAGAGTGTGAAACCCAGAACCCAAAAGCGTCCGCAATTGGAATCCTTTACGGTGGTGAGAAACAAGGGTTTAACTCCCAGCTTTGGACTGTGGATTAGTAAACTAGGATTCTTTAGCACCTTCATGCATGTCTGGGCTAGGGTGATGTGATATTAATTCTAATTCCTTAACCTGCTAAGTCCTGCTGTCAAGTATTTTTCTGTGTCGCGTTTTCTAGTGAGAAATGTCTTGCCTGACTACTAAAGTTATTACAGTAACCCCTGGGAGGAAGGCAGACCTCTGATAAAGTGATATTCATTATCTAAGACAAACAGACTGATGCAATTCTCTGATAATCTAAGGCTGCTGGTAAAAATATATTAGGGAATTATAAACCTATGCTATGAATCCCTATAAACTCACCAAAGATCCCCCTTTGTTTTTTTTGTTTTTTTAAGAATGTTTCCCAGTTTTTCCATTTGGTCTTAGGAGGTGACTTTAATTTAGCCCTGAATCTCATTTTGGATCAGAAGTCTTCATAAAAAAATGAGGCACTCTAGATCATGGGCCCTTCGCCACTCCATTATTAAAGAATTGGGGTTGTCTGTCCCCTGACGTCTTCAACACCCTTCAGATCAGGATTATACTTTCTTCTCTTTACCACATCAGTCATATTCAAGAAGAGAAGATTTCTTCATGGTATCCAATTCTTTTCTACCATTTATTGAAAATACTGAGATTCATAATATTGCGGTTTCAGATCATACAGCCATAACATTAGAAGCATCCATTCAAGTTCACTCAAATCATACTGCATCTTGCAGATTTAATGATGGAATTCTTCAGAATGTGGACTTCCAGCAAGTTATTAAACATTGCTGCAGATACTGTTTTGCTAATAATACTTCTGAAAATTTTCCAATTCAATTTTAGTGGGATGCTTTTAAGGCCACTATAAGAGGCATAATTATAAATTTCGCCATAGGAAAAACCAAAGAAAGAAAAAAGGACATAGAAGAATTGGATAATGAAATTAAAGCCTTGGAAAAACAGTATTTAAGTAACCAGAAGTATCATCTGTTACTCAGCCTGTAAAAGCTGCAATTTATGTTTTCTCAGAAGTCCAAGTTTTATTCTGAAATCAACAAAACTGGAAGATCACTGGTCCAGTATTTGTATAAGAAAAAGACAGACAGAGAATCTGTTCCATAAGATCCAAAAATGGTTAATTATTATTACAATCCTGGTAGCTGATTTTCACAATCTCTATTCTTGTGATTGTTCACGATTGAAATACTTGTACTTATGAGTTTACATATTGTATTTGTGTGTCTGATACATTGTGGATATTTTATTGTACACCGCTCTGAATCATGAAAAGGCAGGTAAGAAATCATTTAAATAAATAAATAAATTAAGGGTATTTATTATACACCAATTTACAAGCAATATCATCTATCCCCCTTCATCTTTTATCTGGAATGTCCTTGTACTGAAACATTATTTGGTATTAAATGTGACCATCTTGGCTTTCAAGAAGACTGAAGAATCCACCAGTAGCACTTGACATATCTCACTTAAGATGCCCGTTTGGTTTAATACCTCTTTTTAATATTAATAAGAATGTCATTAGATGGAAATCCTGGTATGAGTTGGGAATATGGTCACTTTGATATTTGATGAAGGGCAGTTTAAATCTTTTGACAATTTATGGCAAGAGATTGACCTTCATTACAACCAATTATTCCAGTGGATCCAAATCAATCATGGTAATTTTGATTAGCAAGATACATTTAGCGCTACTTATTGATAATTTGAAAATTGAGCATATTTGTTTCAAAATATTAGGTTCAAAACATATTTCTAATTTTTATAATTTCCTCAACCTTATTCAGCCTTCATCATACTGTTCCATACTCATCTGTGAAAATTGTTGAATAAAGAGGACCCTAATACCCTTCCTTAATCTATGAGGGACCAGGCATCTGGCCTGGTCTACCTTAAATGCCAGAGAGAGCAAGAGCACTGTGGACAGGATCCTGCTGTGCGAGAATAAGAGTGCAGGACCAGCTGGGAACAGAAAGGCATGTGTCTCTAAGAGAAAGCAACTCCTGACAAGTCTCTATCCTAAGGTAAAGGCTGCGTAAAGGGGCCGATTTTAAATTTTACGTGTGCGGGGTACATTTCTGCTCGCTACCCGACGTGCACAAATGTACACCCGATTTTATAACATGCGCACGCTGCCGCTCGCATGTTATAAAATCCAGGGTAGGTGCATGCAAGGGGTTGCACACTTGTGCACCTTGCGCACGCCGAGCCCTAGGGGAGCCCCGATGGCTTTCCCCGTTCCCTCCGAGGCCACTCTGAAATCGGAGCAGCCTCGGACGGAACTTTTTTTCGCCTCCCCCCCACCTTTCCCTCCCTTCCCTTATCTAACCCACCCCCCAGCCCTACCTAAATCCCCCCCTACCTTATTTCACAGAGTTACGCCTGCCTCTGGCAGGTGTAACTTGCGCGCGCCGGCAACCTGCTGGCGCGCCATGCCCCAACACAGGCCACTGTGTCTGAGCACTCGGCCTCGCCCCTAGACCACTGCCATGCCCCCGGACATGCCCCCGGACATGCCCCCGGACCGTGGCCCCGTCCCCATCCCTACCCCCGGACCACCCCTTTTTCGAAGCCCCGAAACATACACGTGTCCCGGGGCTTGCGCACGCTGCAGAGCCTATGCAAAATAAGATAAGTAAGATACGTGTGTAACCCTTTAAAAAACTACCCCAAATTATGCTGCTGAAGGTAAGCAGATTGCATGTTAATGGATTTTATAATAAAGCTAGAATCTTTAAGAAGAAAGGCTGGAGTTTCATGTGGCTTATGCCTCCAGCCTGATTTACTTGGATATCCCACAGGACATATTGACCATGACTTTTTAAAGCAATAATTGGCGTCTGGATTGGAATCCTTACCTCTTGATCACATTGCTGAAGTGTCAAAGGCTGGGATTCCCTACTATCTGATGTTCTAGACAACCTAACAGCTATTAAATCTTTAAAGTTGCATAGAAATAAATTTACTGAATGGTTTAGTGAAGTGTTTCATCTGAATGTCAGATACTGGGATGGAGAGAAAGACTGGAGACACCATCTATTTCCTGATATTCTTGCTTGATATTTACCAGGCTAAATGTGATGTTGTTAAGAAAGCTTATTAGAGAGAGGATCCCGACATTTCAGCGTTTTTTTTATTTTCACCATGCCTCATACTAAAAGAAAAGCACGGGTTAGAGGTGTAGAGAATACCTCTACACCTCTACAAACATCTCAGCCCTGTATAGGCAGCTTTTTTCCGGCAATACCACCACTAACACCGGGAGATCAGGTCACTGGAGGGTTGGCTATGGAGCATGAGCCATCTTCCCAGACTGAAATATCTTTGAGCCCTGGATCACCGGCGAGACCAGCGCTTCTAGGCCATGTGGAGATAATGAGACAGAGGGAAGCTACCGAACCGCCTGAGGGAACTCGAGATGGAGAAGGAGCGGCGTGGCAACGTAAAATAACTGCAGGTCTTACTACTATGGAGCAGCAGATAAAGGTACAGTCCCAGGGAGGTATAGGTGGAGAGGGACCGGACTTTACTGCAAAGCTTGACGATGCAGGCCCGGAAGATAGCGCTGGCGGAGCATTGGGTGGAGGAGGTGCTAATGGGGCTCAGGAAGCTCCTAAACTGGAATTGATACTACAACCTATGGAGGAAATATCCCTGGTTACAATATGGGGTGTGCTCCAATCACTTGAAAAAGCAATATTGGGACTTACCAAGGAAGTTATAGATGAAAAACATCAATTAAAACAACGCTTGTGAAATAGTTCCCCAGAAGCAAAATCTGGAAAAAATGGATGTTCGGCTAACTGAAATGTATTATCCAAAGTGAAAATTAAGTCAATAGAAGGTTGGAAAGAATCAAAAACAACATGAGAACACATAATTTATGATTCTTAAATTTCCCAGTTTTGAAAAACATAGCGCCGTTGGATTTGTTCAAGCTTTATATTGCACAGGTTTTGAAAGTACCAGAAGAAGTAAAGGGGTGGATTTGAAAAGGGTTACGCACGTAATGTACGAACGTAACTCTTTTAAACCGCTCCTGCGCGCGCCGAGCCTATTTTGCATAGGCTCGGCGACACGCGCAAACCTCGGGACACGCGTATGTCCCGGGACTTGAAAAAAGGGGTGGGGAGGGGCTGTCTGGGGGCTTGGCGGGGGCGGGACAGCTGTGCCGGGGGATCGCGCACTGGCACTCGACTGGCACGCGCAACCTATGCCTGCCCGGAGGCAGGCGCAACTTATAAAATAAAGGTAGGGGGGTGATTTAGGTAGGGCTGGAGGGCGGGTTAGGTAGGGGAAGGGAGGGGAAGGGAGGGGAAGTTGGGGGGGTGCGAAAGGAAAGTTCCCTCTGAGGTCGCTCCGAATTCAGGCCTTGGAGGGAAATGGGAAAGCCATCGGGGCTCCCCATGGGCTCGGCGCGCGCAAGGTGCACAAGTGTGCACCCCCTTGCGTGCGCCGACCCTGGATTTTATAACATGCGCACGGCTGCGCACTCATGTAATAAAATCGGGCGTAGATTTGTGCACGCCGGGTTACGCGCACAAATCTATGCCCGCGAGTAGCTACTAAAATCTGGCCCAATGCCTGTAATAACTAAAGTTTATTACCTTTATTCAAATCAACAAAGTTCTGGAAATCAAGATGAACAATCATTGCCTGATTTATCATTGTTACTGGAGTCTTCTCAAGAAATGGTTGTAGCGCAAAGGAGACCTTTACTAGTCTCCTTTGCATTTCTGATGGACAAAAATAATATTTTTAAACATTTCTTTAGAAATAATCAAACTTTATTTTTTGGCCATAAAATATGGTGCTATCCTGATTTGGCAAAACAAACCCAGATTAGAAGGAAATCTTTTCTGAATATGAGGGAGGAGGTGTTACATATGGGTGCAAAGTTTAGACTGTGTTTTCCCTGTAAGTTTCGTATATTTTAGCAGGATCAGATTTATGTCTTTATGGAACCTATACAGTTAAGGTCCTTTCTGAATTTTCATAACCCTCCTAGCTGGATCCAATGCTTGCATGATAGAAAGAAAGAATAGTGATGGACCTGTCAAGAACGTCATATTAAATTTGATATTTAAATTTCTTTGATAAATATGCTCCTTAGTTTTCCAAGCTCTCCCGTATTTCTTTTATTATATTAAGTGCAGTAAAATTTGACAATTGTTATTGTAACAATAGATAGGAGGGCCCGGGCTTACTGGCCCGAGCCCGCCCCATAACGGACGCGCCACCCTCGAAGTATGGCGGTCCGCAAGAGGAAAAGGGGGAGGAAGGGAGACGGGCAAGACGTCATCGGAAGGCACTCGCGGCGCCGACCGATGACGTTCTCGACCCCTTAAAGGGTCGAAAGGGGCAGCCCCAGCCCCTTTTCCAGCCAGATCGGGAGGCGAAACCCACCCACCCACCCTACAGGAAAGAGGGAAGCAAGAGGGAAATCGAGGTTAATAAGGGCTACTTCAGGTTAATTTAGCGTTTTATTAGTCGTAGGACAATCAAAAGTACAAGATCAGGGCGATGTCGCAGCTTAGGGGAAGGCGGTTACCCGGGCCGGTCAAATAGTGAGTAGGGGATGCCGGCGGCATCACCAGACTGAGTGTGAGCCGTCAGCGCCATGGGAGGCGCCGCTAAGGCGGGGCGCGAAGAAAAGCACCAAGGGCGGGACCCCCGTCAGGGTGAGGTCACGCGGTGGGGGATCCTGGCTACAGGACGCCTGGCTTGGTTACGGCAGGCGGTCAGAGGCAGTTCATCGGCTCGGGTATACCAGGAAGGTATTATATATGTTGTTAAACAATAAAAGCTGCGGCCTTTTTACACCAAACAACAGTTGTCAAGTGTTTGATGTTATTTAGAATTATCATGAGGGAAAAAACAATTGGGAAAAAGGGGGACGGGAATAGAGGACGCCACACACTGAGAGTAAGTGGTGACTGCGTACGTTATTATTTGCCCCATAAGTGTTTGCTTTTCTGTACTTAAGAAATTACCTTAACAAGTGGATACTTGTATTTATAATTAAAATTCAATAAAGAAAGAATTTAAAAAAAAGAAAGAAAGCTTATTATGCAGCTCAATTTGAGAAATCTGGTCACAATCCTCTACAGCTGACAGTTAAAGGTGAATTTTTAAAGCCCAGCCATTCATGTTGTCAGATCTTAGAAATTGGTGTCCCACAAAGCTCAGCCTTATCAGCCATTCTTTTTATCATCTGTTTAGCACCTATATGTAGGCTTTTGGCTGGGTTCAACATGGGATACCAGTTATACGCTGGTGACATCCAATTTTACATTCCTATGGTATCATTTTGGTCTGCCTCTGCTGCCACAGTAACCTTTTGCCTATGAGCCACCAAAAAACTGGTTAAGCCATAATAAACTAGCATTAAATCTAAACAAAATGGAAATGATGATCCTGCACAGGATGAACAAGTTTACCATGCCTCCTTCTTTTGTTTTTGAACTGAAATTCATTCGGCATGCAGGAGACTAGCAATTGGGGGAGAAGTTAAGATGGCAGCTTAACCTGTGCAAAGCCCTGCCCGTTCGCTGCTTCCTCTGCTAATTTACGTGTTTTTCTGTGACTAAAATGCCTGCGAAGAGGAAGGGTCTCCTCATCCTTACCCAGGCAGAAGACAATCCTGCAGTTCACAGGAGTAGCATTGCCATTTAGGGCCCAACTTCCAGCTGCCGCAGCATGTGGAGGAAACCCACCCCAGCTTTGGAGGAGATGTCGCTGAAGCCCCAGGATGAACGTCAACCACCGGCTGCACGGGCAGCCATGTTGTAGCATCCCATGTGCAGCCCCGGGGAGGGAGTCCAATTGTCGGAAGTTGAGGGAGCAGTGGCATTGGAAGTGTCCGTGCTCAGTTCCTCATTGATTGACGGAAAGAGAGCCATTGCGTCTGTGCCGGCCAATATGATCACCCGGACTGAGAGTGGAAGTGAGAGATTGTTTGCTGGGCCTCTCCCATCTAATGGTCTACCAGCTTGTTTGGAAAAGCCTGCGGTGGTGACCATAGACCAGGGCATCCCGAACCTGTCCTGGGGACCCCACAGCTAGTCGGGTTTTCAGGATATCCACAATGAATATGCATGAGATACATTTGCATACCATGGAGACTCACTATATGCAAATGTATCTCATGTATATTCATTGTGGATATCCTGAAAACCCAACTGGTTATGGGATCTCCAGGACAGGTTTGGGAAGCCCTGCCTTAGACTCTCTGTGAGATTTAATGTCTTCTATGGGAAAAGCCTTTTTAGACTGCTCTTTGAAGATTAATTCATTATCACAGCAAGTGGACACTATTGCTAAGTATAATGATACTTATCAACAGGAAATCTCTGACAAGTTTAAGAATATGGAAGAAGGAATACAATATGTTAAAAGTGTTCAGTCTACAATTATTCAAGACTGAAGTGTTTTAAACAGGAAAGTGGAATTTATAGAAAACTCTTTAAGGCATTTGAATTTGCAAGTACTGAAATTTTCCCAGGGTTGTGGGAGAGATTCCGCGAATTACTATAAGAAGATATTTCCTTGAAGTTTTGGAGTTTAGTTACAACTGAATCTGCTCCCCCCCTGGATAAGGTGTATTTTCTACCTTCTCACTCTAGTGCTCAAGTTCAGATCCCTCCTGTAGATTTAAATAACTTATGTGATTATTTAGAGTCATCTAATTTTGAAATATCTGAGCCACTTTGCTAATATCTCTATTTACTGAAAAAGATCTCAGTATTGTTATGAAAAGGTATTTTAAGAAATTGAATGCATTATTCATGGAGCAAAAAGTCAGGATTTTTCCAGTCTTAACGAAATCAACTCAGGAGAGAAGGAAGGGATTCTTGGCCTTGCGCCAAGATACCTTAGCAATTGGAGCAACCTTCTTTCTAAGGTTTCCGTGGAAATGTATCGTTAAATATAATAGAGATAATTATTTTTTTTTTCACCAGAGCAGCTTAAAAGCTTTATAGATTCTAAGAAGACTATGTTCCAAGCTAGTAATGTCTAGGTTATTTATCATCCTAAAATGGAATATGTGTATGTCATGTAAGCTATGTCATTACCATTTTTAGTTTCCCTGATTATCTCCTTTTTTTTTTTTTGCTGATCTCCGTCCCCCATCTATGGTGGTTTAAAGAGTATTTGTTTTTTCTATATAAAGTTACTTCTTGTTTATTGTATCCTCCTTTTTTTTTTTAAATACCATATTTCTGCACAAAGTGGATACTTTGAAAGTTGTAGAATTGATAAATAAAAAATAAAAAAAAGGAGTCTAGGAATTTTCATTGACCAGAAAACCCAAATGCAGAAGCAGCTTAAAGCTGTTATTAAGTCTGGTTATTATAAACTTCAACTCATACACACATTAAAATCTTTAAGGTGAATTTTATGATAAAGAAGCAGACTGGCTAAACACAGCCTTACGAGTACACATTCCACAAAGAAACCTCCGCTCAGCAAACAAAGCACTACTAACAATCCCTTCAGTAAAGTCAGCAAAATTAACCCAAGTGAGAGAAAGGGCTTTATCATTGGCTGGGCCCATACTATGGAACACGATGCCACCCGAACTTTTAAAAAAATCTAAAAACATGGCTCTTTAAAAAAGCCTTCACTAAAGAGTATGGAAGGTAGAGATGAAAGTACAAGGTAATGCAGATGAGAATGAATTTAATCAATCCTACTTTTAAGAAGTAATATTTCAAAGTGATAGTAACTCAATAATATACCTGGACTTGACCAACATTACTCAAATAATGATTTTATTTATGAAATTGTAACCGAACTTTATTGGCACCTGTTAGAATGTAAGATATCCTACATTTACTTACCTTAGTCTATGTGCCTATTTGTAAACCGTTGCGATGGTATATAACTTAGCGGCGGTATAGAAAAGTTTTTAAATAAATAAATAAATAAATAATAAAAGGCCGATGCACGCTAAAATTAGAGGATGTGCGACTATATAAGTCTCGCAAGCACCGAGTGGATTTTAAAAGCCACCTGGAAACACACATAAATGTCGCTGTGCACACATCTCAGAACTTCTCAAAAAGAGGTGGAGTGTGGGCAGTACATGGCCATTTTGGAACTTTCACCAGAAACTTGCACATAAATACTTATGTGAGCCGGCGCATGCCTTAGCCCCCTGCCGTGTAACTTTACGACTGCTATGGATGGCATGTAAGTCCAAAAAAAAAAAAATAACAAGCCATTTTGGAGGGGTTTAAAGGGCTGGGGTAACTGGGAGGTGTACAGACTATTAACCCTGGGAAGAGGTTGGAGGACCTATTTGTTAACTGGGCGAACTGGGAACGAACTAGTAAAACTGGTAAATGTGTCGGCAAGCTTCCTGTTGCGTCCATCGCTGCTCGATGCCCTCACTCCACCCTCCTTACCACTGTGGCGACTCCCTCCGGGTCTAATGGAAGGTTTGCTGCCGCGGCGTCTTCTTGCCATCTTCCTCTGACGTCCCTGGAGCGGCACGATGCTGTGGATCCACCATGTTCCTGATGACTTAGGGCGCGCACGCTCCGAATAATGTACCAGCAAGGGCGCGAACCTCGGGGGCGTCCCCCTGAACTGACGTCATCCGCTTCCAATATAAAAGGTCTCAGTATTTGCTAATGAATTGAGTTAGCAAGGATTCGTCCAAGCTACTCTGCCTCCTCGGACTTACCAGGGGTACCCGCTCCTCGGGGGCCTCACTCTCTTTTCTCTATTTCAGATTGCCGATAGGAACCGGTACTCACTCCTCGAGGGCCTATGTTCCTGAACACTCTGAAGATTCTCTACTGCCTGGAAGCTATCGCAGATACAGACAATTGTGAGTTACCATCGCTCTCTCAGAGCTTTCCCTGGAACCAGGTACTTGCTCCTCGAGGGCCTAACCCTTTCCAGCTACTGAGCTTTCTAAAGACCTTATGTGAGATCTGTCATCCAGTTCTGGCTATGAACACAGCATATCCTGTCTACTCACTATCTATAGTTTCTCTACAGCTCAGCAACCCTGGGATCGCTATTCCAGTACCTGAGGGACTTCAGCCCTGCCAGGCATATCAGCTCACTACTGCCACCTCTAGTGGTTCTACTAACCTGTCTAATAAAAGAATTATCTGTGTCTGTCTCCGTACTCAAGCCTAGCCGGTGGTCCCTCTCAGGATATCCTCCTGGGGGCGCAGTCATCTGCTATCGGCCCAAGGATTCACCTATCTACATTCCTCTACAGCTGAGTGTCCTCTCCAATCACTCCGCTGGTAACAGATGGCTACTCCTTCCCCACCAGGAGTCTTCAGCAACAGATTCATTACAGTTTGTTATTACTCCCTCTAAAGGAGCTGAGCATATCAGTTTACTAACTTCTCCTTCCTCAGGAATAGATTATAACAGATTGCTAACTCTGTACGGAGATTCATAACAGATTGTTAACTCCTCCCTCTTGAGGTGTCATTCACAACCAGCTTGCTCACTCCTCCCCTTCATAGGAGTTTAACCATCACAGATAGCTAGCTCCTCCCTCCAGAGGAGTTCACTCATATCAAGATCGCTAACTCCTCCTACCACAGGAGCAGATCCTCAATAGATTGCTAAATCCCTAGCAGGTTCATAACACTTCCATTTTAAAATCCCCCCACTTACACGGAAGAAGCAGGATTTGCATGCACAGGTGCATGCCCACTTAAAATTTAGCACACATACAGCCAGACTATTTTATAACTTGCATGCATATACACATATATGTTATAAAATAGCCATGTTCCTGGGCGCGGACCAACGAACGGACCCACATGGCCCTATTAGATAATCAGAATTTCACTCTGTAGGTCAGGCCTTAATTATGCCATGTCAGGACTATTGTAACTCTCTGTACTTCGGTTTGCTTGCAGTTTCCCTGCGCACACTACAGGTTTTAAAGAACTCTGTCATGCACTTTATTTCCGACTTGGACAGGAGAGCCCAGATCAAGCCAGTTTTAATTGACCTTCAATAGCTTCCTGTCGGTATAAAGTTGTGTTGCTTGTCCATTGGTTGCTTGGGAGAACATCCCTACCTTGGGCTAACTTCATGCTCTGATTATACAATGATAGTCGAGCTTTGAGGTCTTCACAAAGAGATCTTACAGATATTCCATCTATTTGGTTTGTGAGATTGGCTGAAACCTGTGAAAGGATTTTTTCAGTTGCGGGCTCAACCCTATGAAACTCATTCCCCCTTGCACTGCGATCATCAGCCTGTACGAAGAAGTTCAAAAAGCTCCTGAAAACTCACTTGTTTGAGCTAGCTTACAAGTCTTAGGCACTTTTCTGACTCTGTTCGATTCTTAAGGCTAGTCCTGGGTGGACACTGTTTGTTTTCTGTCTTTGTGATGTCATGTCAGCATTTATTATTATTATTTTTAATTTATTTTGTTATTTTATATATGATTATGAATGTTTCCTTTGTACACTGCCTAGAGCTTTTTTTTGGCAACATAAAAAAAATTTAAATAAATAAATTGCTGTAACTCTTTATATGTGAACTTGCCAAAGTATATGTTACATTCTTTACAATTAATAAGACTGTGGCAGCATGGGTTTTGGGTTCATGTTCAATAAGAGATCATATCACCCCAGTATTCCAGCAACTCCATTGGCTCCCCATTACTCAAAGGATCCAATTTAAGATCGTGCCCTTAGTATTCAAATCACTTCAAGATGATGGCCCAGATTATCTAGGTTCGCACCTTGAGGTCTGCTGAAAAGGGTCTTTTAATTACTCCTACTACACCTAAAAATGTAAAACTTAGGTCACCCATATGCGGGCCTTCTCCACCATTAATCCTGCTTTATGGAATGGACTGCCCAAGGAGTTTCCTCCTCAGCCTCTATTATGCTTTCAGTTTATTTCGTTGCTCATCGGGCAAGCTGGACTCCAATTAAAGTTGAAAAAAAATCTCAAAAAGTAGTTACATTAATTGTTGGTCTTGTTCCCTAGAAATGGATTAATTTTTGCATCTTTTATTCTTCCATCCTAATCTGAGATCTCACTGGTCTCAGGTTTGGAAGAGAATTTGTGATGTGCCTCATATTACTGAAAAATTAGCAGGTCATTTTAAAAGGAGTTTCATGTTTAAATGTAACATAAATTGTAGCAATTTTAAAAAGCCACTTACAAGTGAATATCCTATGGTCAATTCAATGACGTATAGGGGCAGGTTTTCAAAGGGGTA
The DNA here is from genome assembly GCF_901001135.1 of Rhinatrema bivittatum. Classification (NCBI taxonomy): domain Eukaryota; kingdom Metazoa; phylum Chordata; class Amphibia; order Gymnophiona; family Rhinatrematidae; genus Rhinatrema; species Rhinatrema bivittatum. Next base: position 149,185,540 of record NC_042618.1, on the reverse strand, counting down.
CGCGCATAAGATACGCACGTACCCCCCGAAAACCTGCCCCAAGCTCCCCCTGCGAGCGCCGAGCCTATGTTGCATAGGCTGCCGGCGCATGCAAAGTCCTGGGATGCACGTAAGTCTCGGGGCTTTCCTGGGGGGGCGTTTCGGGGGGGTGCCGGGGGGGTGTGTCGTGGCGGCGCGTCATCAGGGGCATTCCGGGGCGTGGCCGCGGCCTCTGGACCAGCCCCAGGACCAGAACATGGCACGCCAGCAGCCAGCCTGGCACGGGCAAGTTACGCCTGCTGCAGGAAGGCGTAACTTTTGCAATAAAGCTAGGGGGGAATTAGTTAGGGCTGGGGGGGGGCGGGTTAGTTAGGGGAAGGAAAGGGAAGGAGTGGGGCGCCGGAAAGAAAGTTCTCTCTGAGGCCGCGCCAATTTCGGAGGGAACAGAGGCAGGCTGCGTGGCTCGGCGGTGCAGGCTGCCGATTTTGCACAGCCTTGTGTGCGCCGACCCCAGATTTTAAAAGATACGCGCAGCTACGCGCGTATCTATTAAAATCCAGCATACTCTTGTATGCGCCGGGTGCGCGAACAAAAGTACTTTTTAATAATCTGCCCCATATTGTAGGAATTTTCAAAAGCCCACTTATATGGGTAAAGTGCATTTATATGTGTAAAACCCAGTTTTAATCATGTAAATACTTTTTAAAATCAGTCCCTCTACATTTAAAATTGTAATATTAAAATCTTTAGCTCTTGAGGCTCCTCTCAACTCCTGAAAAGATGATTTTAGATTTTATGCTATCGATAACTATTAAGTTAATTCTGAACAATTGGTGGGAAACAATCTGTACTTATTCCAGGTATGAACAAAAAGCAGTAGTGGGTAAAGGTACTTTTCTCAAATCACAGAAGGTGAAATCGTTTCTACTTAATTAATTTACCCCTTTCTTTATATTATCGTTATTACCTTATTAAGTTTATAAACTGAAGCACTGTTCTTGTAAATAATTTCCATTTTTGTTCCGTTTGTTATATATTATGTTGTTGATTGTAATTATTTTCATTTATATTAAGCTTTAATAAAACATATTGAACAAAATGTGGGTGGGCTGTGAAAGCCTGGGTCTAACTTTATTTGCAGTGAGAGGGATACTTTTCATCCAGGGCAATCTGCCCAAGATAACATCTATTTGCCTGGGTATATCGCTTTGAAAATTGTCCCCCCCCCCCCCTTGTCTAGATTTTTTCTGGAGTAGGGTCACTTTTCAGTGATGGAAATGAGATCCCTGAGTTTATCATTTTATGAGATGTTTTCTGATCTTTATTACTTGGCTCTTGGTTTCCTTCTTTTCTAGAGGAATTTTTTTGCAAAACTTGGTTTAATTGATTCTCTTTTTTTATTATATATTCGTTATAACTGCTACTAATTAGCACATCTTACCTGTGCCTTGCATCCTTCAGTAGTTTATCTTGCAAAATTCCTTTCTTGAAAATTACAGAATTAAAATTAACAATTATGTATCTTGTGTTTCTTTAGCAAGATTCTCCTCAAATTCTTTTTGACCTAGCTTATATTTCTTTTTTAGAGTTTCTGGACCTTTCTGCTTTCCTCATTTGGACATCTTCCATTTTTTAGTAGCATCATTTTGTCTTTAATAGCTTCCTTTACTCTGATATTAAACTACATAGAGGGCTAAAATCAAAGCTATGTCCATGAGTAAAATGTTGGTTTACCCATGTAAATGGGCTTTTCATTCATTGCCCACCTTCTACATGGATAGAAATACTCATGTATGACAGCAATGGGGATGCTTTTACCTTTGCATGCTTAGAGACGTTTCTAGGGCAGGCTTTCAAAGGGGGAGGCACTTAACACGGGTAGTTCACAATAATCAAAATTACCTGCATATTTTTGCCTTGAAAAAAGTACCTGCACAACAAGCCGGCACACATTTTTGTGGGTAAAGTTAAACTGCCTGCATAGTTTTGCTTTGATTACTCCGGCCCACACCAATGATAAAACTTCACCATGGGGTATGCAGCAGTGCAAGCACTTAAATTTTTTACTTCATGGTCTGTATCAATATCACACACCGGAATGAAAAGGTAAGATGGACACATCTGTAATAGCAGGTTTCTATAACGTGTCTTATTACAGAGGATCCTTGCACAGAACAATAACGACCATAGATATCAGTGACACATCAGCTCCTACACAACAATCCCCATTAATCAAGGAATGCAAAGAGGAAAGCATTACCCTCTCCAAGGGAGAGAACTGCTGAATATGTCAGTCACACAATCAGCAGGCATTAAAATTTAGTGCATGGCTATATTTTATCCAGAAGGGGGAAAAAAAAGAGCTTACATCTCCTTCCCTTTAAAGCACGTGTAACTTAATGCAGCCTGCGAGGTCGGACAAGGGTGAAGAGATGAGGACTGGCTAAATACTGGAGCAATTCCCAGCCTGATAAAAAGCCCACGCCACTTTTCTTTGCTGTCAACAGGAAAAAGCACTGAGAGAACAGAAGGTTTGATCATGGAGGCTGAAAATGTATTTCCTAATTTAGCTTTTTAAAGCACCGTCTTTTATCTGCATTCTATTTTCTCTTCCTCCATATATTGCTACCCACTGTCAGGCTTATGCACTAAAAGATTTCTCCCATTTTGTGTCTATAGGGAAAATGCTTAGCACATAGATCCTTATATATATATATATATGAATGTTTTTTTATCAATTAACTTTCCACAATTCATTTCAGCTTCTATTAATGTGAAGGGGACATGCTCACATTATGGAAATCCTTAGATTTAAGATACCTATTCGCTCTGTTCCTCCCCACCCCCACCAGCACCATTCTCCGAGTTCTCCTTACCATTTACTTCCTCCATTCAAGAAAAGCAGCCTCCCTGCACTGGTGTTAATGAATGTGATGAAGGACTTTTTTTTTTGTATGCAGTTTATCCATTATGTTCTTGACTCTTGGAGGTGCTACAATAAATTGACATGCTTCTCTTTGGGAAGGAGACACAGCTGAAGCAAAATGAGAGTCTGCTGGTAGATTACTTCTCAGTGCACCTTGGGTCAGGTTGCCAGAGGCTAATGAGAAGAGGGAGCTCTGGTTTGTAGCTCCTCCTCAACCATTCTGAACTGTGCATTAATGGCTCCCCAGTTACAAATTGCAAAGTCAAATGAAGGCACGCTACTGGAAACCAGCCCTCAAGTACCTGACACTCTCTGTTTTGACTTGGGTGGTTGGAGTCTGCAGAGACAGTGGAGAATAAATAAACCTCTCAGTATTATTCCGACAGGAGGCCTTCATTTTTTTCTGTTAGCTTGCTGAAGTGGCACAGGTTTGTCACAGAGTGATATTTTTGTTTGGAGGGGAATAGAAGAGCTATACCTACTCCAGGGGTCAGTGAAGCAGACAGACGCGCGGAAAAATCAGACCACAGTGTCACCCTAACCAATACTTTCAAGATCGTTTGTGTCATGTTTCTTTTACTGGGCCTGGGCTAAGAAGTAATTTTGTGATAGCCTCCCCTTCTTTGCAACCCAGCTTTTGCTGTAGCAAACTGATAAATGATTTGTATCAAAAATAGCTCAGTATTTTCTAAAGGAAAAATCTCAGGGGCAAAACAGGAGCATCTAGCTGTAGAGTGTTTACTGTCTAGTAAACTGAATATGAAAAAAAATACAACCTAGCTTGCAGGCAGTATCTCATGCTTACAAATGTTGAGCGATTGAGGTTATACGATTTCTGTACTGTAGATCTATAAATTGTTATCCTATGAGAAAATATCATGAAGCCACCTTGAACGCCAGCTGCTGTAGAAAACATACACTTCTAGGTTGTTTTTTTTTCCAATAAAGCTATTTTCTGTAGGTACAGAGGGCTGAATTTTCAAAGCCATTTTCATGCATAAATCCAGAAGAGATAAGAGAAGGGCTACTCTGTGCGGGTTATATTATTCACAGTGAAGGGCAATTAACCAAGCATTTTCAAAGCAAACATACTGTAAGCATAGGTTTGCTTTGAAAGTGTGGAGTAAAGTTTGCGAGACTTCACCCCAGCCCACACAGTTATAAAATGACCTTCAGGATGGGTAAAAGTCCTTTTTTGATGAAGGCCCATGGAGTTCTGTTTTCAAAAGCGCTTCCCTGTTTTGTACTTGTAGCAAAGCTCCTTTGCCAATGACTTCTTGGAGTTGACCCAGAGAAGATTTCTCCTTGAGTTTATGTTTTACAAGAGCATGTCTTCTGCTAGGTTCTGTATGCCAAGAGATTCGCTTACTATGCGTATTTATTTCAAATCTTTTTATCTAATCTCGATACAGGCCTTGTATCTCAGCTGCCCCACAGCCAGTTAGGATCCCTCTGTGGGGGCCTCATCACTGCTGCACAACAAGCAACAGTCAGTCAGTATACTGAGATCAGGATCGTAGGAAAGAGATTCCTTCCCAGGGAGGAAACGAGGAGGGGAAAATCCTCAACAGAAGGAATGAGGTACACTTGATGTTTCTATGTCTGTCCTAGTACGTACATTCTACTGTGGAATCACTCTATAAAATAGAAATTACCAGCGCTCCCAATCTCTAATCATTGTAATCAGTTCTGTTTGCATGTGTATATTGCTGACATATAAGGCTGTTGTAGTTCTTGTCTGCCATTTAATTGCTTGTTTTTGCATATTTCGTGTGATTGATGATGTTCTAGAAATCTTTTCCCCTAAAGGAGACTTTCTAAATTATTTTGTTTAGATGCTAATGATTGTATTTCATTAGTGGCCCTCTCATCCAGAATCATCCTTAAATGAATGAATATGCCATAATTAAAAATCTGAATTATGAATTACTTTGAACGGAGACAACATTGTCCCGATTTCCCACTGTGACTCAGTGTTAGTTCAATTATGTAAATATGTTTAATCATCCCCCTTTTGTTTTTTTTAATTATTTAATATTAATGCAGTGTTGCCCCTTTATTGCTACCAGAAGGGATATGGCAGCCTAAACAGAGAGCACTTACTTGGACGAGTGATAGGCAGTTGGCTAGATTAAAGCATTTATCAGAATGTGTTACCAATTGCATCAGCAAGCATGCTATTAGCAATCCTGGTTAAAAAAAAAAATCCATACACCAAAGCACCAAGGAGGCACAGTAAAAGTTCAGAAGCTGTGATCAGACAAACACACACCTGCCAATTAACAGTTTATCTTAGCTGGGAATTATTTTAGACTTTTAAAAGCTTCCCTTTAAAGAACATAAGAAATGCCATGCTGGATCAGATCAAGGCCCATTGAGCCCAGCATCCTGTCTCTAAAAGTGGCCAGTCCAGGTCACAGGTACCTGCAGATCTCAAAAAGTAGATCTATTTTTTTATTATTCATTCCAGGGATAGCAATGGCTTTCCTTAGTCTACCTGGTTAATAATGTATTAAAGACATTTCCTCCAGAAACGTATCTAAACTTCTTTTAAAACCCCACTATGCTAGTTATCATGACCATGTCTTCTGGCAACAGAATCCACAGCTTGATTGTGCATTGAGTGAAAAAGTGCTTTCTGTGATTTGGTTTAAACCTGTTGACTGTTAGTTTCATGAAATGTCCCCTTGCTTTAGTATTATTTGAAAGAGTAAATAACTGCCCTTTATTTATCCATTCCACCCCACTCATGATTTTATACATTTTTATGAATTCTCTCAGTCATCTCTTTTCCAAGATGAAGATCCCTATCCTGTGTAGCCTCTGTTCTTGGGGGAGTCATTCCATCCCCTTTGTCTTTTATTTTTGTGCCCTTTTTTTGCACCTTTTCTAGTTCTGCTAGGCATTTTTTTTTTCTCTGGAGAAATGTTTTATTGGTAATACTTCCATCAATGCAAGTGCCACCATTGGTATGTTTGATTGGTGATGTGATTAATAGGGATGTGCAGAGCAAAAGTTTATGTTCATAAGTCCATAAGTCGAAAGGGGGTCCCATTTGCGGTCAATATGGACATATGGAGAATTCCATAAGTTGAGTCTATGTCCATATGTGCAAATAAAAATTTAAACCCCTCACCCTCCTTAATCCCCCCCCCCCAAGACTTACCACAACTCCCTGGTGGTCCAGAGGGGTCAGGATGCCATTTCTGAACTCCTTTGCAAGGAGCACGTGACGTCGGCGTCACGTCGGAGTGACGCGGCGTCACGTGATTCCCCGCGGGTTCGCTCCGGGACCCTCGTTCGACCCAAAAGGAACTTTTGGCCAGCTTGGGGGGGCCTCCTGACACCCCCAAGCTGGGGGTGTCAGGAGTTTAAGTTCAAAACGAATGCACACCCCTAGTGATTAATGATATTCTTTCCAACGTGGAGCAGTTGACTGTCCTTTTACAGTGCTAATGGCTAAAATGTAAATGCTAAGAATATACATTCATTTGAAACAAATGGGTAAAATGCAATGAATGAAACCGTTTTTGTTTCATTTGTGGACACTCTAAAATGAATGGAAAGTGCCTACAAATTGAACAAAAATTGTAGTTTTATTTATTTATATTTCCCATTCGTCTATGGCCCATTGAAAAGTGCTGCAATGAGACTGTTAAGTATAGAAAACAAGGAATTCCTGAGTGAGGTAGTAGCTAGGACAGAGCTGAGGTGGGAAAAGAAGGCAAGTTGACAGAATAGAGGACCAATAAAGATGAAGCTAGCCCGTTCCTGATAATACATCTTGGGGGTCTTGTTACTACCTAGCCTTGCTGCTGCACCCCTTATGCTACACTTTGGGGTCTTGCTGCCACACTGCCTAGTTGCCATGCACCTGATGCTATATTTGGGAGTCTTGTTGACACTCTACCTTGCTGCTATGCCCCTTATGTTACACCTTGGAGGGTTTTCTGCCACTATGCATTGCAGTCATACCTCTGAGGTACCACTTTGGAGGTTTTGCAACCACTCAGCCTTGCTGCCATAACCAAGACTCTACACCTTGGGGGTCTTACGGTTCATTTTGCCTTGCTGCCCTGCTCCTGACACCATACCTTGGGCATCTTGCTGCTACTATACATTGCTGCCCTGCTCCTGACACCACACCTTGAGGAGCATACTGCCACTCTGCCTTGCTGCCATCTATACCCCTAATGCTACACCACAGGAATCTTGCTGCCACTCTTCCTTGCTGCTATACTCCTTATGCTACATCTTGGGGGTCTTCTGCCAATCTGCCTTGCTGCTATACCCCTCAGGCTACACCTTGGGTGGTCTTTCTGCCGCTATAACTGGCTGCCATATCCCAGACTCTACACCTCAGGGGTCTTGTGACACTTTGCCTTCCTGCTCTACCACTTAGACTACACCTTGGGGATCTGTCTGACATTTAGCCTTGCAGCCATACCACAGACGTTATAATTTGGGGGTATTTCTGCCACTCTTCCTTGCTGCCATACCCCAGATGCTATACCTTAAGGAGTTCTTGCCATCGTGGGTGGCTGCTTTGCTCCTCTTTTGGTGCTGTGGGATCTTCATGCCACTCTTTGTGCTGCTTTGTCCCTCTTTTGGTGCCTGGGGTTTCTTTCAGCACCTTGGCTGCTTTGTTCCCCCTTCATGGTGCCTTAGGATGTTCATGCCACTCTTGGTTCCACTACCTTTGGGGGTTCATGCCACTGTTATTGGTGCCCTGCCTTGAAGCCTTGGGGTGTTATTGACACTCTTGCAGCTGCTGTGCTCCTTTGATGGTGCCTTGGAGAACTTCTTCCACAGCTCATACCCTTTTGCCCTTTTACATTGCTTTAGGCTATTCATGCCTCTTTTGGTGCTATTTTGCCAGTCTTAGTGCCTTGAGGTTTTTCCCCCCTACTGATGTTGTCTACCCACAAGTTTCATTATAATTGATTAAAACCCCCCAATTCTGAAGCTCAAAATAAACTGCATTGTTTCCCTTATTGACTTTAATGGGAAACAAATTAAACAAATAAAAAAAAAATCAAAACATTTTTTGTTCGAAACTAATGAAACAAATGGGGGTGTGCTGAACTGAAACAAAACATTTGCCTCTGCACAACCCTAGCAATCTTTTTTTGTAGGTCAATTTTTAAAGCTATTTACTTGGGTAAATTGAGATTCACCTGGGTAAACTCATCTGTCCAAATATTGCCACCCTCATAGCTGCCAAGCCTTATGCATAGGATTCTTAATGCGTGTACTTTTAAGCTCATTAATAAGGGGTATTCCTGGGGCATGTTTAGGACAGGGGAATAAAATAAGGACACGGGACATAATTTTTCAAATCTGCACTCATACTCCACCTCCAGAAAAAGGAAGTGCAAAGTCTGCAGGGACTTTTGCCCTCAGAATCCAAGTAAGTGGATTTTCAAAAGGAAAGGTTGATTTTAAAAGCATATAATACTGGTTTGTACGCCTTGCATGAGCAATATGCATTTTAAGAAGCTGCAAAGTAGGGGGCAGAAAAGGGGAAAAGAATGGGCATCCCAGGGCGGGGCCAAGATTTACGCATGTAAGTCCGCATTTTAAAAACCATGCCGCACATCTGGAGATCTTGAGTTTTAGGATGCTTATCACAGAATGAGGGTTCTGGGCAGGGGCGGATTGGCCTATCGGGGGATCGGGCATCCCCCGGTGGGCCGATCGCTCCAGTCACGTGGTCTGCCGTGCGCAGCCGTGACAGAGCCATGCTCAGCAGACCACGTGACGTGTCCTGGGCCGGCCTGGGCGGCGAATACCCGGGCCGGTCCCGCCGCTGGTTCTGGGTCAAGTGGGGTGCTTGCAGTAAGAAGAACTAGAAGGGTCCTGAAGACCCCCATATGAACTGGGCAAACTGGTGGACTACTTAGAAAAATTGGTTTCTCCCTCGTGCACACGTTTTAAAATCCACCTGCATACGGCGGGTAAAACCTGCTAAAGCCCTAGCCAAAATACGTGCGAGAGAGGCTCTTTAAATGGTACTCGTGTACTTGTGAGCACAATTTAAAATTGCATCTCTCTGTTTGCGCATTTATGTGTGCACGCATGTTTCTTTTAAAAATTACCCTGATAGTTTTTTTTTTTTTTAATTGCCTGCTAGGTCTGCAGGACCAAAACTACCCATATACATTGCATTTAGGTAGGTTACTAAAAATTGCAACCTTTGAGATTAATTTTCAAAGGGACCTTTGCAGGTGAAATAGTGTTTTACCTGCAGAAATGGCTACTTTGAAACTTGCCCAGCCAATATGCTTGTAAAATTACATGCATGCACCCTGTATGTGCATAATTTTTAGCATATTAGAGAGAGGCATTCCACAGGGCAGAGTCTGAGCGGGATTTGCATTGACATACATACTTTTCAATTTTGAAAAGTATGCACATAAATTTGCCTGAAAACTTTCCCTGCGCAAAGTAGCAGGTATAATTTTGTGCAAGTAGTTTTCATGGGTTAATTTTCAAAGCACATAAGTAACTCAGGCATGTATCAGCCCCCAAATGTATGCACTCATTATAAAATGACCCCCTTCAAAGTACAAAATGCAACATGACTAATTTGCTAAAATTAAAATAGCTTCTATCTGATTCGAGATGAAGGTGAATATGAGATATACAGGGGTTCACAGGCACTGACAATGTGGGAGTACTCTCTGAACTAATGAAAACGGACTTATTCTTCATCTCCCAGAACAGTAGAACTAGAAGGGTCCTGAAGACCCCCATATGGGGGGTCTTCAGGACCCTTCTATCTTAATATCTTAATATCATAGAGCTTGTTCTCTGCCTCAGTGAAGAAAAAATAGGTCTGAGGGCAAAGAGTAAAACCCTCTACAAAGGGACAGCTCACGGAAGAGGAAATTCTCACTATGACTGCCCGTCTCGTGATTATGTTGATTGTCCTCCTTTCTGGACATAAAAGTGCCTGCAGGGGAGCCAGCGTTTGCATACCACATTCACAGAGAAGGACAGTCAAGTAGAAAGGAGTTGCCTGAGGCTCTTCCACTGTATAATATTTCCCTGCTGCAGCTCTCAGCCCTTTAATTTTATTTATTACTTATATACCACAGAACTAGATCCTAAAACCCTTATTCTCTGCTGCAAATCACAGCTACTATCAAGTTCCTCCTCCCCTATCCTTACATTCTCTCTCACCTGCCATTCTGTCATTTGCACTATCCACTGCTTTTGAACTTCAAATTTGTCTTCCTCTCATCCTTCCATTTCCACTATCTCTGACACCATCTCATTGTTGTCACTATCGGCACCTCTCCGACTATCTTCTCCATATTCTCCTGCCCCTCCTTGTACTTTCAGTTGGGAATATCAATCCCAATCCTGGCCCTAGAAGGCTATTTTCACTTCAACATCCCATTTCAAGCCATAACCCCTACAATCTTATCACTATTCCCCTTCTCCTTCCCTCTTCTCTTCCTTTCTCATGATCCCTGGGAAATGTAATCTCTATCTCCAAGAAGCTTGCCTTTCTTCATGACCTTTTTACCTCTCATTCTATTCATCTCCTTTCTTAATGGAGACCTTGCTTTTCCCTGAGGACAATGCTTGAGTTGCTGCTCTCTGTTATGGAGGTCATCTTTTCTCCCACCCACTCGTCCAGTAGGCCGTGGTGGTGGTGTTGGACTGCTGCTCTCCCTCTCCTGTAGATTTCAACCCCTTTCACCCACTTCAGTCCCACTCTTTTCTTCCTTTGAAACACATTCCATCTGCCTATTCACTCCACTACCTCTCCAGGTAGCTGTCATCTATCGACCCCCTGATAAATCACCCTCCTCCATTTTCACTGACTTTGATTCCTGCCATTCCTTCTTCATTGACCCATTTCCCCTTCCCTTATCCTTAGTGACTTTAACCTCCAAGTTGATGACCCCTCTAATTCTTATGCTTCAAAACTCCTTTCTTTATCTTCTTCATTTGATCTCCAACTCTGCTCTACCAACTCTACTCACCAGCATGGCCACTGCCTTGACCTAATCTTTGCTTCCAACTGCTTTCTGTCAGACTTCTCCACTTCAGTTCTTCTGATCTCAGACCATCACCTGATAACTTTCACATTAAAACACCTTTGCCCACAAACTCATCCAGTCACCACTTACACTTTTAAGAATCTCCATGCTGTTGAACCTTGTATCTTTTCCACTGCTGTTTCATAAGAACATAGAAGTTGCCATACTGGATCAGACCAAGGGTCCATCAGGTCCAGCATCCTGTTTCCAACAGTGGTCAATCATTATTTCTACAACTTTGTCTGAACCTGTTGATGAAATAGTTTCTTCTTACAACACTATACTATCTTCAGCCTTAGATGCTCTTGCCCGTCCTGTTTGGCACACTATTTATTTTATTTATTTATTTAAAGTCTTTTCTATACTGTCGCTAAGTTATATACCATCGCAATGGTTTACATGTAGGCACATAAAATAATGTAGGAGTAAGCGTACTATAGTACATTCTAACCGCTGCCAAGAAGTTTCAGTTACATTAAATCATAAAAAGACTCACAATTGTTTAGTGATGTAGGTCCTGGCGAAGTGTACCTGTAAGGTAAGTTTACAGATTAAAATCACATTCTCTGTGTTTTACTGTTACGTTAATTGTGTAATAACATTTTTAAAATCTTATAATGCACATTTTGAGAATGGTGCTGTGTGCTGGTGCTCTACTGTTTATTCCTGTATATTTTCTATTCTCTGTTCTCTTTATAAAAGGCTTGTTTAAAAAGCCATGTCTTTAAACGTTTCTTAAATGTTTTGAGGTCTCTCTGTAATCTGGTCTCTGCTATTTTGTTGGTTGAGTCTAACCATGCTTCCGTTGCAGAGCTGCAGTCTTTGTAGTCAATATTTGTTAGTTTTTCCTCTAGTTTGTCTTTTAGTTTTTCAATATTATAAGGTGGTTGATACTTGAATTCTATCGGTTTATAAATTAGTTTCATTTGTGGTTTAAGGAATTTAACGTTGGAATGAATAAGGAAATGGTCTGACCAAGGGATTTGTGTGTAATCAGTTTTAAAATGTTCTAAACATTTGTGGTTGATGAAGGTGAGATTGAGAGAGTGTCCAGCTTTGTGTGTTGATTTGTCCGATATTAGTGAGAAACCAAATGCTGTCATAGTGTCTCTTTGTGTCTGGCATGTATTAGATAAAGGGAGGATGTCCATGTGAAGATTAAAGTCTCCTAGCACTATGGAAGGTTTAGAGATGTTTAAGTGTGTTGTAAGAAACTCAATTAGTGGTGAGATATTTAATTCTAGGAGGCTGGGTGGACAGTAGATGAGGCATATTTGTATATTGTTAGTATCAAAAATGGCAATTTCATGATTTGTAGGGGGTGTTATTGGGATTAATTTACATTTGAAGGCTTTTTTAATAATTAGTAAGAGCCCACCTCCTCACTTATTTATTCTGGGGACTGAAAAAACCTCATAATTTCTATGTGCTATTTGACTTTTTTAGAACTACATCTGATTTTTTTAGCCATGATTCAGTAATTGCAATGAAGTTAGGTTTATTGTCATATAGTAAATCTGTGATGATTGGGAATTTCTTTGCAACTGATTGTGCATTTACTAGGAGGAATGTTAACATTAGCAGGTTGTTTATGGTAGAGTTTTTTGAGTTAGTGGGCCTTTTTATTTGTATAAGGTTACTTTGATATGTTTCTTTTGACTCTTTTGTTATATAACTATTTCTGTTTTGTAAATAATTTTTTCCATATTTACCTTTGTTTAGGCAGACTGTGATTGGTTGTTTAGCTGGTACTTCTCCTTCTTTGTCCATGTTCCAAGTTGATTGGTTTTGTCTTGTGGAGTATATGGTTGTTCTTAGTTTCTCTGGGGTGTACGAAGGGGCGTACAAAGGGGCATGCCCCTTAGGAGCACGATGCCAGCGTGCGGTGCCTCCTGCTCCCTTCCTGCAATTTAAACCCCCCTCTTGGCGCACTTTTCGATGTCGGTGACATCAGACGCGTCAGCCAAGGGGGAGGAGCGAGGCTGGTCTTCCGGGTTCGTCGGCGCTTCGTGGGACGGCGTCTGGAGCAGAGGAAAAAAAAAAAGAAGAAAGAGAAAGCAACAGTAATCGGGTGAGACAGGGAGGGGGGAGGGAGGGGGACAGAGAGCAGTGAAATAGAGGAGAGAGGGAGAGCAGAAAATAAACAGGAGCCTTAGGTGTCTCTTCAGGCAGGTCAGCTGTGCCAGTCGCACTTCTTCCTCCAGCTCCCTTCCTGCAATTTAAACCCCCCTCTTGGTGTGCTTTTCGACGTCGGTTACGTCAGAAGCGTCAGCCAAGGGGGAGGAGCGAGGCTGGTCTTCCAGGTTCGTCGGGGCTTCGTGGACGGCATCTGGAGCAGAGAAAAAAAATTAAGAAAGAGAAAACAACAGTTATCGGGTGAGACAGGGAGCACAGGGGAGGGAGGGGAACAGAGAGCAGTGAAATAGAGGAGAGAGGGAGAGCAGAAAATAAACAGGTGCCTTAGGTGTCTCTTCAGGCAGGACAGCTGCGCCGGTCGCACTTCTTCCCCAGCCTTGGCTCACCCTTAGAATTCACTACCTTTGTTTCTGTGCCTGCTCTGCAGAACGTCTCTTGCTTAAATCCCATGTCCATTCAGACTTTCTGCACTTCAAATTCATTCTGACCACTTTCCAGTATGCTATTGCACTAGGCAAACAAGACTTCTGTGTACATCTGAAAAACTCTTACATCCAACCCTCGTCATCCCTTTGCCACACTCAATTCCTTCCTTGAACTTCCCTCTCCTCCCTCCTCCCCTTCATTCTTTGCCCAGACTATGGCTGACTACTTTCATGACAAGATTCACAAAATTAGTCTTGAATTCTCAACTATGTCAACTTTACCTGCCTCTCCCCCACTTCTTTCCTCTACTCTTCTATTAGCCTCCACCACTCTCTTCTTTCCTGAAGTCACAGTGGAGGAAACTCCTCATCTTCTTTCTTCCTCCAAACTCACTACTTGTTCTCTGATCCTGTCCCTACCCAATTCCTCAGCTCTGTTTCCACTGCAGTCATCTCATCCTCAATCTATCAATCCCCACTGTTACTGTTCCTGATGCCTTCAAATGTGCTTTGATCATACCACTCTTTAAAAAACCCTCATTGGATCCTACCTGTTCTGCCAACTATTGTCCCATCTCCCTCTCCCTATTGCCTCCAAACTACTTGAATGTGCTGTTCACCACTGTTGTCTTGACTTTCTTACATCTCAAGTCATTTTTGATCCACTCCAGTCTGGTTTTCACCCTCTACATTCAACTGAAATAGCCCTTGCTAAAGTTTCCAATGACCTGTTTATTGCTAAAGCCAAAGGTCTTTACTCTGTCCTTATTCTTCTTGACCTGTCTGCTGCTTTTGACACTGTTGACACTGCTTTTGACACTCCTTGATATTCTGTCTTTGCTTGGATTTCGGGATTCTGTCCTGTCTTGGTTCTCTTCTTACCTCTCCCATCATACTTTTAGAGTTTCCTCTGGTGGGTTTCTCCTTTACTGCCATTCCACTATCAGTTGATTTGCTTCAGGGTTCTGCCCTGGGCCCTCTTCTCTTCTGTTGTGTTCCACGGCCATGGAATGCCATGACCATGGTCCCCTACCATGCCCTTGATGGTGACCCACCGCTGGAGCTCTGGGGGAGGTTCCTGATCCTTGCCCATCACTTCGGCACGGGCCCCAGTGATGGCCACCGGGGGGAGCCATCCCTGCTCCTCCCTCGTGGCGTCCAGCAGCGTTTCTCTCCACGGAGGGAATCCAAGATGGCCGCCACCATCTTTAGGTGCGAGGCCGAGCCTCCTCCTCAAATTTAAAGGGACCTGATCCCTTTAACTACAGTCAGCTGTTCCCTATGAGCCAGAGCAGAGGAAGTATAAAAGGAGGCTTCCTCTGCTCATTCCTCGACTTGGCAACTTTTGGGTTAGTCAGGTCTGCTTGCTTCGGTGAGTTCTTCTACTTTGGATCCTTGTTCCTGTCTTGTCTTGGTGTTCCTGGTTCCTGACTTCGGATTGGCTAGCGGTGATTCCTGGTGTGTGACTTCGGACTGGCAAGCGGTGATTCCTGGTGTGACTTCGGACTGGCAAGCGACGATCCCTTGGTGTGTGACCTCAGACTGGTAAGCGACGACCCTCTGGCACTTGACCTTGGACTTCTTCTTGACCATCGTATCCAAGGGCCCACCTAAGCTCCAGTGGCCCAGGTCCCTACGGGCTCCTCCCGGGAGGACCGCTGGCTTCCAGGGGTGAAGCTCCAGTCAGCCCTTGCATCGTACACTCGACTCCTTGACCTCTCAAAGGTCCACCTAAGTCCCAGCGGTCTGGGTCCCTAGGGGCTCCTCCTGCGGGGACCGCGGGCTTCCAGTGGCGAAGACACAGTTCCTTTCTTCAACATCATGACTCTTCGTCTGCCTCCACAGTCGCCTCAGTCTCCAGTGCCGAGGGTCAGCTGATCACATCTTCTGTTCCTGCCTCGCCATCCGACGGGAGAACCTACGGATCTTCCTCCTAAGGTATACCATCCTCCCATCAGCCCAAGGGTTCACAAGCCTGAGCATAACATCTTCTCACTGTTTATTAATTCCCTTAGTGCTCAGATTTTTTCTCAAGACTTTCAATACCATTTTCATGCTGATGATGCCAAGATTTTACGCCAGAAATCCAGTCCTGAATCTCAGCCTGCTTGTCTGATATTGCTGCTTGGATGTCCCATTGGCATCTTAAACTCAACATTGCCAAGACAGAGCTCCTTATCTTTCCTCCCAAGGCTACCTCCCCTCTTCTTCCTTTCTCTGTTTTTGTGGATAACACTCTCCACTGCAATCTGTCCTAAATTCAGCTGCAAACTTATCTTTCACCAAAGTCACTACATTCATGAAATCCCTCTTCTGAAGTCACTGTATTTACTCCTATCCACTCCCACATACAGTTCAAGCTCCTCTTTCTCACCTATAAATGTCTTCACTATGGAGCACCTCACTACCTCTCCTCTCTTATCTCTCTCTACACCCCTCCTCGTACACTCCACTCATCGGACAAGTCACTCCTATCTGCTCCCTTCTCCTCTACCACCAGTCCCCAACTCCATGCTTTTCACCTGGCTGCACCACATGCCTTGAATAGTCTTCCTGAACTGGTGCATCTTGTTCCCTATCTTGCCTTGTTAAAATCCCATCTAAAGACCCACATTTTTTAAACCACTTTTAAATCTTATACCTTAATTGTCTGTTAACTAACTTTCTTTTCTTTTTAACTATTGTCTTGCTTTATGAAATACCCCAAGTCTCTTGTCCTGTATGTTTGCCTTATTAGATTATAAGTTCTATTGAACAGGGACTATCTTTTTGTATGTTTGTACAATGCTGTGTAGGTTGTATAATGCTATAGAAATAATAAGCAATAGTAATAGTAGTAAAACCTCCTTAACTCTGTGTACAATACCATTCACAATAAAAAACCTTCAGACAAAAAAACAATATAATATCCAGCAGGACCCTTGCTCCTATATATTCTTCATCAGCAATAGAAATGGTGAAGGAGAGAAACAGAAGAAAGGGAAGAGGTAATTAACAGTTGGTTATATTGGATGAGGAGTAGCGAGGTATAAGGCAGTATTAGCCTGACCAATGGCCAATACTATTTTGAATTTCGCACAGCTGAAGCAGGAGAAATACACTCTCCGCTCTCCCATTATCCTTTTCAGGAAAATCTGTTAAATATAAGAGACTGGTCATGGGATAGAGGGGCTACTAGACCCCAGGAATGGTGATTGTGTAGGGTGTAAAAGCCACTAGACCCAAGAAATTGTGTAGGGTGTAAAAGCCACTAGACCCAAGAAATTTTCTTACTCGATATTCCTCTCTCATAGAGAGAGGAATATCGAGTAAGAAAAGGGAAGTGATTATCCCCTTGTACATGTCCTTGGTGAGGCCTCACCTGGAGTACTGTGTTCAGTTCTGGAGACCGTATCTACAAAGAGACAAGGACAAGATGGAAGCGGTACAGAGAAGGGCGACCAGGAAGGTGGAGGGTCTTCATAGGATGACATACGAGGAGAGATTGAAGAATCTAAATATGTACTCCCTGGAGGAAAGGAGGAGCAGGGGTGATATGATTCAGACTTTCAGATACTTGAAAAACTTTAATGATCCAAAGACAACGACAAACCTTTTCTGTCAGAAAAAAATCAGCAGAACCAGAGGTCACGAGCTGAGGCTCCAGGGAGGAAGACTAAGAACCAATGTCAGGAAGTATTTCTTCACGGAAAGGGTGGTGGATGCCTGGAATGCCCTTCCGGAGGAAGTGGTGAAGTCTAAAACTGTGAACGACTTCAAAGGGGCGTGGGATAAACACTGTGGATCCATCAAGTCTAGAGGGCGTGAATAAAATGGAGGCAGCAAAACACTGCACGGAGCCGCAGTAGCCACAGCGGCATTCAAACACTGCACGGAGCGGCAGTAGCCACAGAGGCATTCACGGAGCGGGATGCCAGTGGCCAGTAGTTGGTGTTCCACCTTCACGGAGTGGAAGGATGGAGGGCTGCTATCTCCAAAAAAATAAAATAAATAAAAAATAAAAAAACAAACAAAAAATAAAAACAGGGGTGGGTAAGAGTATGGGGCAAGGGGGTGGCCTGCTTGTTACAGCAGTTGCTACCCCTAATTGAGCTGGATGTCACTTGGATGCAGATACGGAGCTGCTCTCTAAATTGGTGGTAGGGTGGAGGGGAATTAGGGCTGGAGGGTACTGGAAGCCAATAGTAACAGGTGGGAGAGAGAAAAAGGGAAAAAAATGGATAAAGTGCGTAGCTTGCTGGGCAGACTTGATGGGCCGTTTGGTCTTCTTCTGCCGTCATTTCTATGTTTCTATGTAAATTGCGATTGTGGGGGCAGCGGGGACACTAGCCGACTCTGACGTTGTGGAGAAGTGAGATACCTGACTGGTGGGGGGTCTGCGGCACTGATTGAAGACATTTCAAGATGCCAAACTTGAGTGTATTTTTCACATCAGTGTATTTTTCATATCAGGGTCGTTGGGGATGCAGGGTTTAAACACCCAGTCATTATGGCGGGAGAATAATTACAAACTCTTAGGCCTGTCTTTTGTGCACCATTGTGAGGTGGCTATGCCTAACCACCTAGCAGTGAAAATCAGTGCTCAGTATTTTTATTTATTTGTATGTTTTTTTACACCGAAGTATTGGTGTTGGCCTTCACTCCGGTTTACAATTATAATAACGATTTACATTAAAACATCAGGGTAACAAATATAACAGCGATTAGGCATTAGAACCACTTTCTGCCTTTCTTCCCCCAATGCTAGGAATGCCTCTGGCCTGCCCAGTTTTTAAGCTGCTAAATTTAACTGTCAAGTGAAACCAGGAAGCTATATATAGTCATTCAGCCCTAGTCATACTTCAAAGGAATTAATATAGCTTCCTAGCTCTCAAAGTTAGTCAGGCAGACTCCTTGAAAACTGAACCCATAGAGCTGCAGCACTTTGTTTTTTAGAACTGTGTTTAAATAAAATTAAAAGTCAACCAACAAAAACAGGTAATATTATTTTATGGATTAACAATATACTTGTGACTAACTTTGGAGAATTATACTCCCTTCATTAGGTCGAAGCAGTGTGATAAAGGGAGCATAGCTCTCGAAAGTGAATCTCAAATGTATTTAGTCCAGTCAAAAGGTATCACTTACAATTTATTTGTTGACCTTTATTTCTATATTTCCAAGTGGACTAATATGGTAGCCAAACTACTTAATTTAAGACAGAGCTGTGTTTGACATTCATATATGTGTTCACCTCATACATTACTGTTATTGTACTCATTAGATCTACATACATATATGCACTGTCTATATACTATTGTTATTGTACTTGTTATAATCCTGCTTCTCCCACTAACACTCCTTGTGACCTTGGGCAAGACACTTTATCTTCCATTGCCTCGGGTACCCACTTAGATTTTAAGCACTTTAGGGAAGGGAATTATTGCACTTGAATACTTATTGCCATTGTACAGCGCTGCATATGTCCAGTAGTACTATAAAAATGATAAGAAGTATTATATTAGTAGTGAATCGTGGGAGCTGAGACTCTTAAAAACCATCTTCCTTTGTGGACTTTTTTTTTTTTTATTAAATGAGGAATCAGAAAATTGTCAGAATATCAAAGAGACCTAAAATAGAAGCTCAGAAGTAATTTTATAACTGTGCATGCTAGGTGAAAGTCTGGGTGTACTTTTTACATGCAGATTGTACCCTGTATTTTCAAACCAAACTTACACATACAGGTTCACTTTGAAAATGCTTGGTAAAACTGTCCTGGTACACAGACAGAAAAACTCGCAGAGTGAGACCTTCTCTTAGGAAGGCATAACTTATGTGGATTCAATTACACACATAGACCCTGATTTTCAAAAGTATTTACATGCTTAAAAATAGTTTTTATATGTGTAAATGCACTTTATCCGTGTAAGTAAGCTTTTAAAAATTGCTACAATATATGCCATTAAATTGTCCATAGGTTATACATGTGTAAATGCACTTTACACACGTAAATGGCTTTTGAAAATTGCTCCAATATGTTACATTTACACGTGTAACGACTTTGAAAAGTCACCTGATATGAGATAATTTTAAAAAGAGTTACACGTGTAAATGTAACTACTATTGTAGTAATTTTCAAAAGCCATTTACCTGCATAAAGTGCACTTATGTGGGTAAATCCTTTGCCTAAATCAATGGCATATATTGTAGCAATTTTCAAAAGCCCACTTACACAAGTAAAGTCTATTTACACGCGTAAATCCCATTTTTAAGCATATAAATGATTCTGAAAATCTTGCCCAAATTTTTAAAATAAAAATATATGTATCTAAGTCCTAATTCTGGTACAAACTCTGTTCCCCTCCCCTACAAGAATGCCTCTCCCCAGTTCACATAAAAGTATGTGTGAAACCAGGTTGTGTGTGTGCTTTTATGTGCACTAAGCCCTGAGCTATTTTATAACAACCATTTTCTCACATAAAACTGTATTTTATGGTGGAAATGGCTTTGAAAAACAGACCCTCTATGGATAGATTTAGCAAATGCAAAAATTACTCTAGGTTTGCCTGGTAATTTTCCCTTGAAAATCTGGAGCCTGTTGTGCATAAGAGCAAACCATTGATGAATCTGCCCCAAGGTTTTTTATTTTTCTACTTTGTAGCCAGTGAAACCTTTTTTAGCTTGTCCTGAAATATATGATGGTCTTTTATTTCATCACGTGTGCTAATATGCATCCATTCCCCTCACTAGACAGGCTTTCACTGACTGTTCAAAGGCACAAAACCTTTTCTAATAAAGGAAGAGGAACTAGAGCAAGCCCCTTAATTGCATTGCTGTAATATCTGTCAAAGATCTTGGAATGGCAGAGATTTGGAACACATAAACTTTTCTTGTGCTAAGTGAATAGTAGATGCCTAGAATTTCTAACCGGTAGAGATGACACCAACCAAAATGGTGAACATTCAAGCATGCTTCAGACTCATGTAAATGGTAGTGTCAAGGACAAGGGAAAGAAATGATTAGAGATCAGGTAGGGGGGTCTGCTGAATGCTGTGGAAAGGGGTCACTGGGAAGAATGGGTGGGCCAAGTGGTTCTTATCTATCAACAGTTAATATATTTGTGTGTGTGTGTGTGTGTGTATATGTGTGTGTGTGTGGATGTGTGTGTGGATGCGTGTGGGTGTGGGTGTGAGTGAGCGTATGCATATAATGTATATTCGAGCAGATACCTGGTGAAATTCCCCAGAAGCCCTTGTTCACTCCCTTCCTCCGCAGTCCTACCCCAGCACACGTTACCCCTAGAACTCCCCGTGACCCCTCCCCAGCTCAGGCCCAGAACTCTTTCCCCCCTCCTCAAACTGACACTAATACATTCCTACCCCAATCCCCAGCCCAAGCCCAGAACTCTCTTCTCCCCTCTCTAACCTGAACTCGGCACACTCCAAATCTCATCCCTGCCCAACCTCAGCATTCTCTTTAACTCCATCCCAACATACTCTATCTCCCCTCCCATCATCTCCATCTTGGATATTTGCCGCTTCCCCCCACCCCCCTACTCTCAGCCTGAACCCAGCACTTTCATCCCCCACCCCCAGCTGCAACCTGATCAAATCAGAGCAATTTTGCTAGTTTCCCTCTCCTACCCATCTATCTGCTTTTGTTTTCCAGGCTGCTTGTCTGTGTGGCTACATCTGGTCCTGCGACTCTCTGGTTTCTTGTTGCCTTACCGATAGCCCTGTGTCTGCTATCCATGTAGGCTTCTCAGCAGCAAATACGGTGTCGATGTGCACAGCCCACCAATCCCCATGTCCGCTGCTCTTACAGTGGAGCATACGCATGTAACTTGCAATTTAAATGTGTATGTGCTTAATTTCAGAACTTATGTGCATACACACATAAATAGAATTTATACACCTATGCACATAAGTCAGAACTTATTCATGTATACTCTGAGCTATGTGCCTAGCTTAGCAAGTATGCATGTAAGTTCTGAGCTAGGCGTGTAGGCACCTCAGTGGACAGTAGTTTGCACATTCATACCCCACCAATTGCTGAAAGACAGACACCATCTTATGTATATATTCTTACAATTTAAAGTCAGAATTTCATTTCTTTTACAAGAAAAATTTCAGCCCATAATGCCAGGAATATCTCTTTAGAGAGAAGACAAAACCCTTAGGGTACAGATGATGGCAAAGACCCTTCCTGGAATTCTTAGATATGCTAATGGCTTTTCACTCAAGTCATCCACACAGACCCAATCAGGCCAAATTACCCCGGCAGTTTGCATTCATCAGACAGAGACAAAACTAGGCTGTTAAAACAGATGGAAGTGTAATTTTAGAACAAAATACTGGATTGTATTGAAAAGCTGCAGATCCCATGTCCGTGGGACAGGGATAGCCCCAAGATCAGAGAACAGCATGATAACATCTCACAGTATTTCAGCAGTTTGCTTTTCTCTCTCCCCCTCCCTGAAGGAGGAACAAAGTGTATAATAACAAAACAGTAATAATAGAGGACAGTATGATTAATTCAGTGGCTTTTGCATAAGCATCTGGGTAAGAAATTTGGAATACATATATTTTTAACTATATGAATAAATGCATGCCTTTTCTGGAAGTGGGGATGGAAATTCTTGCTTAAATTATGAGGTTTAAAATTCTTCAAAAGAGAGATATATAGGAAAACTGAATGGTTCAGTACACTGACATAGGGATACAAAGCTATAGTCACCTCAAGGCCCTTCTATTTAACTCCAGTCTTGGTTGGTAGTGACTGATGATCATTACCATCTGAGGGTTATTTCGTGATCTGATACGAGTTCTTAGCAGACAGATGTCTCCATGACAGCATCTGTTATCACAGCTAGCTTAACATACTTCCAGCAATGGGCCTCCACGCCCAGAAGGGCACCTGGTGTGTCATGTTTCCGGCTACAGCATTGAGTTCTGCTACCTATGGTTGTTCTGGTATAGTCTTTGGCACCAACTCCTTGGTTGTTTCCTGCTTTGCTTGAGACTCTCCTCACTTCCTGCTTTATAAGCCCAGCACCCTGGACGTCCTGTAGCACTCCCTGATGATGTCATCACTCTTCCTGTATATAAGCTTCTCATTTAGTTGGGTGATGCCTGAGAAATAGGTTCTGTTTACATGTCTCTTGAGTCTTTGAGGCATGGAGGCATGGAGGCATGGAGGTCTTTGAGGCATGAGTCCTGGCCCAGTCTATTCCTGATCTCGCCTTGCCTGCTGCCTGGCTCTACCCTTGCCTGCTTTTTGGGCTTTGCCTTTCTCTGGCATGGATTGTATTTCATCACCTGTCAGCTGACCAATGCAGATCTGCTCACAGGCTGCACATCTGCCATCCAGCACAGGCCCATAGGAGTCACATGTTCACCTCCGACCAATCTAGAAGGACTGTCGGAGAAACTGGAGGGCTGCCTCCCTTAGAGTTTTCTTAGGCCATGAAACCTGCTGATGCACCACTCCCAGACTTCCTGTGGAACCTCCCTCAAGCTGTCCAACAGCCACAAAGTAACCAAGTTCTGGTCATGCAGACATTACAAGATCTTGCTTCCCATAGGCGTTGGAAAGGGGGTGCACAGGAACCATGACCCTTCCCCAAATTTTGATGGCAAATGGGAGAGCACATTATGTCCTTTCCACTGTTGCCCCCAGTGCTGCCGTGATCCCCTCACTTACCTTCATAGCTCCTGGAGGATCGCAGCGTTGCAGTTGCTCGGTCTGCTTCCTCCTTCTCAGCTGCCAGTGCTTGAATGATGTCATTAGGCACTAAGAGCTGAGGAGAAGGAAGCAGCCCATATGACAAGGCCACAATCCTCCATGAGCAGGTCCAGCTGGGCCACCGCAGAACCCATCCTGCAGCAGCTGAAGTAGTAGTCCAGCCATCACTGCAGCTGAAAATGAGACCAGAGTGCCTTCCTGTCTGCATGCATGTTTGTGTGAGAGAGTGCCTGTCTGTATGTGTGTGTGTTTGTGCCTGCCTATGTGTGTATATGTGTGAGTGCCTTCCTGCCTGGTCTGTGTGTGTGTCTATCTGCGTGAATGTGTGTGTGTGTGAGAGTGCCTTCCTGCCTGCATGTGTGTGAAAGAGTGCCTGCGTAGGTGTATGTGTGAGTGGGTCTTACCACCTGCCTGTGTGAGTGAGGCAATTTCCGTTTGTGTGTGTGAGACTGTCAATGTATGTATTTACATGTGTGTGTCTGTGTGTGTGTGTGAGTGCCAGCATGTGTACATGTGGGTGTGTGAGAGAGACTGGGCCTGCCTACATGTGTGTGTTTGTGTCTTCCTGCCTGCATATGTGTGTGTGTGCACCTGCCTGCATGTGTATATATGTGTGTGTGTGTGAAAGAAAATGCCTTCCTGCCTGCCTGAGAGTGTGTATGTATATATGAGAGGGAGTGCCTTCCTGTGTGTGTGTATGTTTGTGTGTGTGTGAGACAGTGCTTGCCTGCGTATGTGTAAGAGAGTGCCTTTTTCCCTGCCCATATGTGTGTGAGTGCCTGCATTCTTAGGATGATTGGCCATTAAATGATCCCAGGTATAGAGAGTGGGAGATTTTTCAAGTCTTTACTAGTTTTAATTTTGGGGTGTTATTTGATGTGCCTGCATTGGTGTATATGTGAGTACCTGCCTGTGTGTGTATGAGAGAGTGTCTTTCTGCCTGCTTGTGCATATGTATGAGAGAATGCCTGCCTGCCTCTGAGTGGGTGAGTGCCTGCCTGTGTGTATGTGTGTGAGAGAAACAGTGCCTTCCTGCCTCTGTGTGTGTGTGTGTGTGTGTGTGTGAGAGTGCCAGCCTTCCTGCATGTGTGCGTGTGTGAGTGCCTGCCTGCCTGTCTGCATGTGTGTGTGCTCCTGCCTCCATGTGTGTATGTGTATATATGTAAGAGAGTACCTTCCTGCCTGCCTGTGTATTTGTGTGAGAGAGTGCCTGCCTCTATGTGCATGTGTGTGTGTGTGTGTGTGTGTGTGTGTGAGAGAGAAAGAGAGAGAGAGAGAGAGATGGTGTGGGCAATATTTTAGAGAATGAGCTTGTGTGAGTGTGAGAGAAAGGATAAAGTTTATGTGGCCACACTCCCCCTCTTCTACAACATTCTCAGGATGATTGGCCATTAAATGATCCCAGGTATAGAGAGTGGGAGATTTTTCAATCTTTACTAGTTTTAATTTTGGGGTGTTATTTGATGTGTCTGCTGTTTTGAAGTATTTTATTGGTTTCTGGGAAAATATTAAAACAGTTATATGAGATTTTACTTATTGGATGATCTATTGTTGGCTGTTCTGAAATATTTATTCCTTTTCTTAATATGGTTTTACTGTTATGAATGGGCAGAACTTGTGGCAAAGTTGGGGGTGGAACTAGGGCGGAACTTTGTTGGCCACCCCACCCCCAATCAAAAATGCGTTCCTCTGCCCATGGTCTCCACCAACTGCAATCCTCGCTATCTACTACCACTCTATCTGCAGTTACACTGCCTAAGGCCACAGGCCACTGCCCCTGCTCTGCCTCAGGTCACACCTACCTTACGCTTATCCATGCAGCAGTAACCCCCAGGCCTGCCTAATCCACTTTGAGCTCCAGCCAGCTGAATTTGTTTCCGAGAGAACGAAGGTTGGATCTGTGATTTCCTTGCTGTCTGGGCAGACCCTGGCGTGGGCATCTACATGCTACAAGGCTTCTTAGCTACCTTTCAGAGAGTCTTTGATGAACCTGCTTGGGTCTCTCCCACTGCCGCAGAACTACTCCATCTATGGCAAGATTCCCAAACCATCGGGCAGTGTGCCATGCAGCTTTGGATGCTGGCAGCTGAACTTGCATGGAATGAGGAGGCACAGATGGCAGTATTTTGGCATGGCCTGGCAGAACTAATAAAGATGAATTGGCTGCTCATGACCTTCCTGCCAGTTTAAATGATCTCACATCTCTATGCTCCCAGATTGACTTCCACTTCCAGGAACGTTTCTGTGAATGTGGGACTTTCAGATGCCAACCTCGTCTGGTTCCTAATTTTCAAAGGCCAATACTGGCTTTTGGCCAGTCTCCTTTTGTTGTGCTTGCCGGCTGCGGGACTGTTCATCGGATTCTGCTGCCTGCCTCGACCCTTGGACAGTTCACCGGACTCTGCTGTTTGCCCCTGCGACGCAAGGTCTAAAAGTGGGCACATGACTCAAAACTGGCCTGGCACCATGGATCTCACAAAAATTTAGATGTCATCTTTCATAACCTATTGGTGGCCCATCATAATCAAGGATGTCCGGAACCATGTGGTTTCTTGTAGCAAATATGCTCGAAACAAAACAACTTATAAGCAACTAGTGGGTCTACTCCATCTACTTCCTACATTCCAGAAACCCTGGATCCACCTCTCAATGGACTTCATCACAGGTCTATCATTTTCCTTGGAACACACCATAATATAGGTGGTCATCGACCATTTTTAAAAAATGGCTCACTTTATTCCACTAGAAGCCTTGCCAACTGCTCTCACTCTGTCCTGGTGTTTCTTTCAACACATTTTTCACTTTCATTCCTTTCAGCTCATATCTCAGCCAGACATGATGATTGGATCCAAATGCTCCACTGGGCAGAGTTTTCCTATAATGACTATGTCGGTGAGTCTGCAGGTGTGTCCCCCTTCTATATAATGTATGGACAACATCTCAGACTACTTCTATTCATTTCACTTACTACAGGATCTCCAGCCACCAAGAGTTTATCTGTCAATTTCCAGGAAATCTGGGATGAGACTCAATATCTTCTTTCAAAGGTAGCCAACTGCTATAAGAAATATGCAAATAAACCCCACAGATCTGCTCCACAGCTGGCCCCTGGGGATAAAAAATGGATGAGCCCCAAGAACCTACATCTCTGAGTATCCTCCATTAAGTTTGCTCCCAGGTTTATTGGACCATACCAGATAATAAGTCAAATAAATCCGGTCACATGCACACTTAAATCCCTCCATCTCTACAGATTTCCAACTTTTTCCATGTCTCATTACTCAAAACTATATGCTGGAAAATGTATGACCCCCACACCCGTCTCATTGGAGTCCGATGCCGAATTTAAAGTCCAAGTTTGTAAAGTGTAGACGCTACCATTTAGTGGATTGGAAAGTTTTGGGGCCCAAGGAGCGATCTTGGGAACCTGCAATCTTGTGAATGCCCCCCACCACCATCGAATCCAGAAATTCCATCATCTCTTCCCCCATAAGCCCATCAAGAAGGGTCCTGGAAGGACTTAAGGGAGGGGGTACTGTAACAGGCCTCCGCTCTCAGAAGGCCACTCGGTATGTCACGTTTCCTGCTCCAGCATTGAGTTCTGCTACCTGTGGGAGTTCTGACATAGTCTCTGACACTGGCTCTTTGGTTGCTTCCTGCTTTGCTCAAGACTCTCACTTCCTGTGGCATGCTCTGATTATGTCATCGCTGTTCCTGTATATAAGCTTAATCATTCATCCAGGTGATGCCTAAATAACAAGCTCTGTTTCTGCTTGTTTTAGTCTTTGAGCCTTGGATTCTTCCCCTCGGTGCTGACCCAGTCTGTTCCTGATCTTGCCTTGCCTGCCACCTGCCTCAACCCCTGCCTTCTTTTTGGATTTCATCTATCTCTGGCCTGGATTGTGGATCATCACCTGTTGGCTGACAGATGCAGGTTTGCTCGCAGGTTGCAAATTCTCCTTCTGGCACTGGCCCAAAGGGTTCATATGTCCACCTCCAACTAGTGTGAAAGGGTTCACGGAGTGGCTGGAGGGCTGCCTTCCTTACACTAGCACAGAACTGGTACTCCACTTCTCAGTCTCGGAAGGGTAATGAAATATAATTAAAACTGGCAGACCCACACGCTTTATGTCTGGAATTGATTCTCCTAGTGTTGGGCTGAGGGAAGGACCTTGCAGGTGATAAGATTTTTAACATTGTGATGGTGCACGACCAAATGACGGTAGAGAAAAGATTTTAAATAAATAAATAAATAAACATTGTAGATTGCTTATTGTTCTTGGGCTCAAAAAGAGGCCATGGAGAATTGCTAATAAGGAATAATGTCAAATAACAAAATGTGTTTTCACAGAAACATAACATATAATGCACATCTAGTCTCTCCAACTTCATTCATTTACAATGCATTAGACCATAATTGATCTCTGGCTTTCCTTCCATTACTTTTCAATTAAAGATCCTCTATACTTATTCCAGGCTTTTCTGAATTCTTTTATATATATATATATTTATTTATTTAATTCTTTTCTATACCGGTATTAGTGGTTACATCATACCAGCTTACATCCGAACTGAAGGTAGAAAGTACATCAAACAGGGACAGGGGGTGGGACTACAAGGAACAGGAGAGAAGGGTAGCTGGGAACTGGCAAACAAGAAGTCAGCATAAAGAAATAACATGTTAAACAATGTAACATAACTTAACAAATAAATTCAAGTAACGTTATCCTCTATCACTTCCATTATGATGCTGTTCCCTGCATCCAGCACCTTTTTTGTGAAGACGTGTGTCCTAATGTAACTCCTGTATAACCTTTTTGAGCTTCATATCATAACCTCTTGTTCTAGATTTTTATTTCCTCTGAAAAATGTTTGGTTATGTGCAACTTTGTAAACTACTTTGAGCTTAAAGAAAGGTGGTAAATTCATAAGAATATAAGAAATTGCCATGCTGGGTCAGACCAAGGGTCCATCAAGCCCAGCAACTTTTTTCCAATAAAGGCCAAACCAGGCCACAAGAACCTGGCAAGTGCCCAAACACCAAGAACATCCCATGCTACTGATGCAATTAATAGCAGTGGCTATTCCCCTATGTAAACTTGATTAATAGCAGTTAATGGACTTTTCCTCCAAAAACTTATCCAAACCTTTTTTTAACCCAGCTACAATTATTGCACTAACCACATCCTCTGGCAACAAATTCCAGAGCTTAATTGTGCATTGAGTGAAAAAGAATTTTCTCCGATTAGTCTTAAATGTGCTACTTGCTAACTTCATGGAATGCCCCCTAGTCCTTCTATTATCCAAAAGTGTAAATAACCGATTCACATCTACTCGTTCAATTCCTCTCATAATCTTAAAGACCTCTATCATATTCCCCTCAGCTATCTCTTCTCCAAGCTGAACAGCCCTAACCTCTTCAGCCTTTCCTCATAAGGAAGCTGTTCCATCCCCCTTATCATTTGGGTTGCCTTCTCTGTACCTTCTCCATCACAACTATATCTTTTCTGAGATGCGGTGACCAGAATTGTACACAGTATTCAAGGTGCAGTCTCACCATGGAGCGATACAGAGGCATTTCTATTTTATTAACCATTCCCTTCCTAAGAATTCCTAACATTCTGTTTGCTTTTTTGTCTGCTGCAGCACACTGAGCCGACAATTTCCAAGTATTATCCACTATGATACTTAGATCATTTTCCTGGGTGGTAGCTCCTAATATGGAACCTCGTGTAACTACAGCAAGGATTATTTTTCCCTATATGCAACACCTTGCACTTGTCCACATTAAATTTCATCTGCCATTTGGATGCCCAATCTTCCAGTCTTGCAAGGTCCTCCTGTATTGTATCACAATCCACTTGTGATTTAACTACTCTGAATAATTTTGTATCATCCGCAAATTTGATAATCTTACTCATTGTATTCCTTTCCAGATCATATATATATATATATTGAAAAGCACCAGTCCAAGTACAGATCCCTGAGGCACTCCACTGTTTACCCTTTTCCACTGAGAAAATTGACCATATAATCCTGTCTCTGTTTCCTGTCTTTTTTTTTTTTTTAATTCTTTATTTTCATAGTTTTTACAGACAATATAGTCAAACCACATTGACATATTAGAAATTTAGAACTGGTTGAAGAAATAACATCATAATTATACATCTTGATAATTAAAGTACACATTTGTTCAATATGAGACCACAAATGGGGACTGTATTATAGATACTAGCAACTTAGGAAATGACCAGGTTAATAATAAATATCCGCTAATTTCTTATTCCAATGAAACACTCGTGATATTTATGAAGAAATATTTGTAGGGGTTATTCTATTCTGTAAAAAACCTTCCAATTGATCAGGATTAAAGAAAATATATTTTATAGAAGCTAATTTTATCGAACATTTGCAAGGATATTGCAACATAAAGGTAGCACCAAGGGCTAATACCCATTGTTTTTTCATTAAAAAAGCTTTCCGTCTCAATTGAGTTGGCTTAGCAACATCAGGAAAAATAGTTATCTGTTGACCAAGAAACTTTTTCTCTACACTACGGAAAAATAATTTCATGGTCCATATTTTATCAGGTTCTAGAGCGAACACTACTAATAATGTGGCACGACTCTCAACAGTAATTTGAGAGTCTTGTAAAAATTCAGTTAAATTTTCTAATACATTAATGTTGGGGGTAAGTTATTTTGGTTCTCAATATTTCTTACAGGTATATAGAACGCTTTTGTTATTGGGGGAATAGTTTCTTGAGGCACTTTAAGTATTTCCACATAAAATTTCCTTAACATGTCTATAGAAGACATAGTTGGTGATTTAGGGAAATTTAATATTCTCAAGTTTAACCTTCTAGAATAATTCTCTAGACTTTCCAATCTACGAGAATTAAATTCTTGACCTTTTATCAGAGCCACATCTGTTTTACCCAAAGTATCACATTGCTTCTCAATCTCAATTAAACGTTCAACATTTTTCTTAATAGCAGTATCATGGGTCTGTACCTGAGAATGAATCATGTCAACAGATTTATTTACTTTCTCAATTTTTACCCCTAATGAGGATTCTAGACCTTTTATTGCAGTCCACAGTGTTTCCAGGGTGATTATCGATGGTTTCTCAGGCAAAGCAACGTTTGCCTGGACATCTAGTTTCGCAGTGTCCTCCTCTCTTGGAGGGTCTGATGCCGCTCCCATTAGGTGCAATAGACCCTCCTGCGACTCTGCCAAACGCAAAAAGTCCTGATTTGGTAGCGAGCGGAGATCAGGAGTCAGGGAGATGGAATTCCCGGGGGATGCGGGCATAGATGAATCTAGGCCAATTCCCAACATACCTGACGGAGTGCTGGTACTAATTGGTTGCATGAAACCCTCAATAGTTGGTTGGGAACTTAGGGGGGGTACTGCAGAGTTGGGAGGAAAAACTCTTACAGTTCCTTTCCTCTTTTTCCCCATACGTTCTTGAAGGTTACTCAATGAAATAAAGGAGAGACGAGAGAGTTGCACTTACTTGGACACTTTGATGTTATGTTCCAAGAAGGGTAGATGTTTCAAACCAGGAGTCCGCGTTTTAAGGAGAGACAGTCCAGAAGATAAAACTAAGCCGCGTGCCCCTTTGGCGCGCGCGGCTTCGGCACGCGCCGCGGTGGGGGAGTTTTTAAACCCCTCGATGGTCTCCGGATGATGACGTCACTCGTCGGGACGTCCTCCAATCAGCCCCGTCGGGGACCAGAAAGCAACTCGGGTCTCCCGGTAAGGCCTCAGCGGTTCCTCAACACCCCTCTCTCTCCTTTCAGTCCCGCTTGTACACCGCGGTGGGGGAGTTTTTAAACCCCTCGATGGTCTCCGGATGATGACGTCACTCGTCGGGACGTCCTCCAATCAGCCCCGTCGGGGACCAGAAAGCAACTTGGGTCTCCCGGTAAGGCCTCAGCGGTTCCTTAACACCCCTCTCTCTCCTTTCAGTCCCCTTCCTGTCTTTTAACCAGTTGTAATCCACAAAAAGACATCGCCTCCTATCCCATGACTTTTTAGTTTTCTTAGAAGCCTCTCATGAGGGACTTTGTCAAACGTCTTCTGAAAATCCAAATACACTACCTCTACCAGAATACAGGTCAAGAATTAATAATAAAATCATGTCGGCTCCATTGGAGGGTCACTGTATGGAACAAGAACACAATTTTGCTGATTTGATGTGGACACTGATTGACATTGGAGTGAGCACTAATGTTTTTGCAGACACAGCGTCACTTCTGAATTACAGAGAACAACTTTGGATTCATAAGTTGGGGACAGAAGCCCCGATCGGTTTGAATGACCAGGTTGACTGCTTATCATTACTTTGATGTTTCGACTGGTGTGTGAATTTTTAAAGGGAAGGCTGGAGTCATTTGCATCATCAAAAGGTCACATGATGTTGTCCCTTTAAATTGAGGATGCCATAAATGGGAACTTAGGTCCGCCATTTTTGAAGAAGGTCGATGCAGTGCGTTGCAAGCAAAAATAAAAATGAAAATAAATGGAATAACATATTGGTGAGCTGAGAAGAGGTGTGGGTAAGCGGTTTCCCCTGAAGAAGATGTCTCAAAACCTGCCATGTCAGGCTAAAATGCTACTATGGACGATTTTCTCAGCGGCTCAGTTAACAGCGTGGTTTGAAGATCTTGCGACCTAGTTGAGAACTATAAGTACAACTTGACTGAGCTAAGTATTTTTCATTCTTGGATTTAGCTAATTAATGTTGTGAGTTTAATATTCAATGAAAATTATAGCCACCATTGGATTTAGTCAATGATTTTAAAATTATAAACAACATTTGATGCAGCTTAAGATTTTGTGAGCTGTGGAGAACATATAATTGGGAAGTCATCAAGATTAAATGAGAATCATTGCTTTCTATAATACTCAAGCGGTGAACTGTTCCTATTTTTTAGACAAAAAAATCATAATAAATTTAAAAAACATTTTGGAGCGAATAAATTATTTAAAAAACTTAGGTGGTCGGTGGTTTGTTTATGATTAAAAGCAAAAATGAGGGTAACCTGGCTGGTACTCTTTGAGGTTTCTGAAACAACCACTGTCCATCATTTAAAAAAAAAATTTTCGGCATAAGGAGTTTTTTTGAATATGGATTTTTTTTCTTTATAGAGGATTTGTGAATTTTTACTCTGTTTAGAGATATACAATTTAAAGAAGAGAAAAGAAGAAAAGAAAAAAAAAATAAAAGAGGGAGGTGTAGGTTTTTGGTGTTGCAGACTCTTGAGAGAGCAGACCTGTATTATCAGCAGAAGAGCTGTGGACAGAGGCCTGAGAAAGCCTAAGTAGGATGTAGGAATCTAGCCATGGAAACCTTGCTTTCAGATGATCTAGTGAACTCCCAGGAGCAGTGGGGATAGAAGAATACTCAGAGGAATGAAGATTACTTGAGAACTGGACCACTGTCATGGAAGAAGGCTTATGTAACTAAAAGTCTGAACTCTGAGGAAAGGGCCTGGGCAATTGTGAAAATCAGTTTGTTCTTTCCTGTTCCAAAAATCAGAAATATAAGTTCAGAAAACATATAATTTGCATTCATTAAATGACTTAATGTTACTTTCATTACTGATGAAGAAACAACTTTTCAAGCGTGAGTTATATTCAGTGATGTCTCTGGTTTTTCCTACAAAACTCCTAAGTAGCTACCAAAGGCAAAGTGAAAACACATGAGCCCTGAATCAAATTCTGAGTACTTTTGTTTGTTTGTTTATTATTTAGAGTTAATTAGTTGCCATACCAAAAAATACGACATACAATTTCGAGGGGCTAATTTTCAAATGGACTTACACATTTAAAATTGGATTTTTCACATGTAAATGCACTATACACATGTAAATGGGCTTTGGAAAATTGCTATGATATATGCTAATTTTACGCATGTAAATCTTTTTGAAAATTATCCCCAGAATATATGATACAATAAAATAAGCATTTAGCAATCATCAATACAACATTACAAAGTACAGCAAAATAGATAAATTATCACCAGATCACAAACAAGCTAACTCAATTTAAAAAACTTCTGAGGCCATTTAGATGGATAACTGAAAACGTATCCATCTAAATGGCTTAGCCACAATATTTAATGACTTATCCAGCTAAATTCTAGCTGGATAATGAATTTCTAGCATCAATTTAGCTGGATAAATTGGGGGCATTCCTGGGGCGGGTGGTAAGTATTCCGGAGAGGAGCGGAGTTAGCCGATAAATTAACTAGAGTTAGCTGGTTAACTTATCTGGCTAACTCTAGTTGTGGTTAACTTATCCGGCTAACTCAGATATACTTATCTGGCTAACTTTAAAACAGCCAGGTATATTCAGTGTATCTGCCTAACTTACAGGCCGATACAGTAAAGTCCGCGGGAGAGCGGACGAACGCCCGCTCTCCCGGCGCGCGTCCCTAGCGCCTCCTTTTTGACAGGAGCAGCGGCTGTCAGCGGGTTTGACAGCCGAAGCTCAATTTTGCCGGCGTCGGTTCTCGAGCCCGCTGACAGCCACGGGCTCGGAAACCGGACGCCGGCAATATTGAGCGTCTGGTTTTCGGCCCAACAGCCGCAGGCCGAATTAAAATGTATTTATTTTTTTTTTACTTTTTTTACTCTTCGGGACCTTCGACTTAATATCGCTATGATATTAAGTCAGAGGGTGCACAGAAAAACAGTTTTTACTGCTTTTCTGTGCACTTTCCCAGTGCCGGAAGAAATTAGCGCCGACCTTTGGGTCGGCGCTAATTTCTGAAAGTAAAATGTGTGGCTTGGCTGCACATTTTACTTTCTGTATCCCGCGCGCATACCTAATAGGGCCTTCAACATGCATTTGCATGTTGAGGGCGCTATTAGGTGCCGCGGGTTGGACGCGCGTTTTCCTCCCCTTACTGAATAAGGGGTAAGGGAAAACGCGCGTCCAATAGCAGGCTAACAGTGCGCTCCATCGGAGCGCACTGTACTGTATCGGCCTGTTACTAAGCTCCTCAGCAGCTGAATATCGACCCCATCTATAATTTTCCAAAAACATTCTGGTATTGTCCTTGAAGGCAGGCATCATGCTCAACCCTGGGGCTTAATCCCTGTGTAGTACAAGGGGAGGGGGGGGAGGATAGACCTCTAGGACCCAATGTATAGGTAAGAAAACTCTCCACTGGTTGCATGTTGCTGACTGGCTGTAGGTACCAGAATAAACAGATGTGACACTCTGGCTAGATGGTCCAACTCAATCTTTACTTGTAAATCTTCCAGTGTGATTAGCTGGCACCATATACACTTAATTCTGGTTATATTGATGTCCCAAAGTTATTCTTAAATGGCTCTTTATCTGTGAAAGTGTCCCTCAGTATTGGAATCCTACCTTGGCCTCACCCTCCCGGGCATGGAGACCGTAGCCTTTCAGAACCTGCGCATCCTATCTTTTCGGGGTGTCTGCTCGCCACAAATCTGTAGTACTGCATTTGCGCCCTAAGTGGATGCACAGTTTATACAACACAGCATAGTTCTTCTATGAAAGTACGAGCTTAAGTTTCATTATGTACGAATATTTCAAACGCAATAAAAGCACTTATTTTCGCTTCCTAGTTTATAAACATGTGCGTACATTTTAGCTTCGAAAAAAAAAAAACCATGTGCATGTAATAACCCTGATTTATATGTGAAGGCAAGTATTTTATAAAGTATGCGTGATACCATTTTGAAAATATTTACTTGCACGCATACTTGAAATCACCAGTTCACTTTACCAATGCTTCCACCAGTCCTCCCAGTCTGTCTCCAGGTATCTAAACCCTCTAGCACTTCAACTCAAATCACACCAATTCAGCTAGGCCACCCACTCAAAAAGTGCAGATAACAGACAAGTCCGATTTCACTTGCGCTAGTCAATTATCAAGTGTAAAGGTTTACGAATAAGTTTGATAATGTATACATATATATCGCTTATAAAATAGCATCTTCTGTGCGCATTTCTTGACCCTACCCTGAAATGCCACTAGACTGCCCTGTTTTTGTGCTAGCAAAATGTGCATGTGAAAATGAAAATACACACATGCTTTTATTATTTATAAAATAATATATATGCAAATACATGCTACTTATGAGCATATATGCTATTTTTCCACACAGTACCCCTTTGAGAATATACTTAATAGAATAGAATATTTTAGTGTGTGTCATATTGTTGTATGTGTGTGTCACATAGATATATATACACTGTATGTGTATATATATATATATGGTGAGAGAGAGACTGATATAGATATATAGAGAGAGACATGGAGAGAAAGAGAGGGAGAGTGTATATTTATCTTTTGGTGTGTGTATAAGTCTCTGGTTTGCTATCACACAGATCAATTGTATGACACCTTAAATAATGACTCTGGAGCAGGAGGCAGAAGTAGTTCTCAAAGCAATTGAACTACAGTAAGAATCAGGCTTATGTCACAATGAAATCACTACAATATTCACCCTCTCAGCAGGAGCTCCAGTACTATAAGGACTGAATCACACCACTTGTGCTTAGAAAGGGTAGATCATTCAGATTAGGATCAAAGCCAGAGTTTGGAATCTCCCATGTCAACTCTCTGAGCTTTTGCTGTCACCTTTCACTAAAAAAATAAATCTGGATTTTTTTTTATTTTTATTTTGTTTGCAGTTATCCTCTAAGTTGATGTACCCACATCTGCTAACACCCTCTGCTATTATAGGCTTGTAATTGATCATGCAACAATAACAAATTGGTATGAAATGACACACTTGAGTTGCATATGTCCCTCTGAAGTGGAATAGTTTGAGGGGGCCTTGTCGGAGCCCGTGCCCTTTCACATTTGGCTCAGGCCTCCCTAAAAGCAAGATAATGTCCCATCCAGGGCCAGTGGAAGCACTAGGCGGAGTAGGCTATGCCTCGAGTGTCAATGTTCTGGGGGCAGCGTGGGAATAATATCTCCTCCTTCCCTCCCACAGTGGGGCCCAGAAGAGCAAGTGATGTAGTGGGCCCATTCACAGGAAGG
This sequence comes from Rhinatrema bivittatum, assembly GCF_901001135.1. NCBI lineage: Eukaryota > Metazoa > Chordata > Amphibia > Gymnophiona > Rhinatrematidae > Rhinatrema > Rhinatrema bivittatum. The sequence continues at coordinate 149,149,259 of NC_042618.1, read as the reverse complement.
TGGAAATACCATCTCCATTAGGAATGGGAGTACAGCAATTGCAGCATCTGCTAACGGCAGTGAGGAGCAGAAGGCCTAGGAGCCAACCTGCAGTGCAATCAGACAAGGAAGAGCAGCTGAGCCTCCCCACGTTCAAGAGAAGGAATGAGGGCCATGCACCGTCAGGAGGAGGAGGAGCAACAGTTGCACGCCCCCTGCCCCCAAACACACACACACACACACACACTCACCTGCAGTGAAGATCAGATGAGACAATGGGGCTGCACATGGGTAGGAGTTGGAGGCAAAGCATTGTCAACCCCCATGGCCCAAATAAAGGAAGAGTTCCATGGCTGTGGAAATTAAAGGAGGAGGCTGCTGCTGCTGCTGCCTTATGTGCTTTTTGGAGGAAAAGGAAGTGAGTAAGTGAAAGAGCATTTGTATGTCATTCAGAGCATTTGTGAGAAAAAGCATGTGTGTGTGTGTGTGTGTCTGTGTGTGTCTGTGTAACTGAGAGCATGTGTGTGTGTGTGTGTGTGTGTGTGTGTGTCTGTGTGTAACTGAGAGCATGTGTGTGTGTGTGTCTGTCTGTGTGTGTGTGTGTGTGTCTGTGTGTGTGTAACTGAGAGCATGTGTGTATGTGTGTGTGTGTAACTGAGAGCATGTGTGTGTGTGTCTGTGTGTCTGTGTGTGTGTAACTGAGAGCATGTGTGTGTGTGTGTGTGTGTGTGTGTATATGTGTGTGTGTGTGTGTAACTGAGAGCATGTGTGGGTGTGTGTGTGTATATGTGTGTGTGTGTAACTGAGAGCATGTGTGTATGTGTGTGTGTGTGTGTGTGTGTGTAACTGAGAGCATGTGTGTGTGTGTGTGTGTGTGTGTATGCAATGTAACCGCTACTTTGCTAGTGCACCAAACAACAACATAAAGTCCAAATTAGCACAAAAATACATCTTAGCTACTTTCACCAGCAATACAACTGCTCTCCTAAACAGGCCAGCTCTACTAGACAAGAGCCCTCCTCCCTTAGGTCCTCCCAGGTACCTGAAGGCAGCTCTTTTTCTCTCTAAGCAGCTTCTAGCTGACTTCTCTGCAAACATGAATGCCTTAGGTCTCTTTCCTCAGAGGAATAGCTTCCTTTCTCAAAACTCCCTCCAAGGACAGAATCCTCGAGAAAGATGAGAAATTTCAAATTCCTCCGCTTCCTGGTAACATCTTCTCTTCAGGTCCCTTAGGGCTTTCCCTGTTGAACCCCAGACCTCTTTCCTTCATGGAAGCACTGGATTGCCCTCCCTTGGGTCTCAGCCCCCTTCTTGTTCCAGATTCTCTTCAGTTGTAAGAAGGTCCCATTCCAGGTACTTTCCCCATAAAAGGAAATACCCCTCTAGTACTTCTCCAAGGGGACATAGCACACTCAGAGTGTGGATGATTGGAGTAGCAGGATAAAAACTAGGAAAACCTAGGCTCAAATACCATTCATGCTCCTTGTGACCTTTGGCAAGTCACTTCACTCTCTGTTGCCTCAAGTATGAACTTAAATTGTAACCCTCTGGACACAGGGCAATATGGTACCTGAATGTAACTTCTCTTGAGCAAGCAATGAAAGGGTATGAGCTAACTAAAAATACAAATGATGGATGGCAGTCTTGCTTCTCCTCCAACTCTACGTTCAGTTCCCTTTTCCCTCTGAATATGTGTCACATGGGCACAGCAATTTAATCAAACCTATGGCACCTCCTACTGGGGAGTGCCAAACCTTAAACCTACCTACACTGACCTCTCTAAAAATAGCAGGTTCTGTTGAGACCACTAACTCTGCATTACTGGCTTAGCAGATTTGTTGACTGTGGCTATAACAGTTAAGGATAACTCCTCTATTATTGGGCAAATGTGGGGATCCTCTTACACTATTCTGCAAGGTCTCTTTGAGTGGAACAAACCATCCCTCCATGTCCCATTTGTATTAATTCAGATTGCCTCCCAAAAATATAAATAGAATATAAGATAAAAATTGGGATGCTCCCAATAAAAATTATATGGTTTTGCCCATTGGTGTCTTCCATTGTTCTCCCCTGTTTTTGTTTAGAGGCAGCCTGTAATTAGGGATTCCCACTTGTGGGGACCGATATCCTGCTTGTCCTTCGAGAAAACAAAGAAAACAAGAATGGGTTAATGTAAATCACTTGTTTACTCTTTCAGATAATACAAGGACTAAGGGGCATTGCATGAGGTTAGCAAGTAGCACATTTAAAACAAATTGAAGAAAATTATTTTTCACTCAATGAATAATTATTCTCTGGAATTCATTGCCAGAGGATGTGGTTAAGGCATTTAGCTTATCTATGTTTAAAAAATGTTTGGACAAGTTCAGGACCAGTGCTAGTTTTTTTGCTGCCCTGTGTGAACAATTATTATGCTACCCCCCCCCCCCCCCCCCCCCCCCCACCACCACCACCACACCACCACACCACCACACCATTCATTCTCTGTCTTGGGCCTGTCAAAAAAAGCCCAGCTCTTTCCAACAAACTAAACTTTAAAAACTGTCACCTCTACCCTCCGGGTCTTCACCCCATCCTCTGGAACCCATTGCTGGTGCAAGAGTATTAGATGCCCTAGGCAAATCTTATACCCTTGCACCCCCGCCTACTGCTCTTTCCACATACACAGTTAAAAATTATGCATTAATAATAATTTTACATAAAAAAATAACATATGTATTTGCATGCTCTTTTTTAGTGCCAACCAGAAAAATTCAACAAAAAAAGATACTTGGAACCCATATAGCATTAGGGCCTCTGTAATACATGTTAGGTGTGGGCTTGACCCTCCGAAAGCCACGAGTAAATTATAATTATAATATAATAAACCTCCCATACCAAAAGAGCACTAACTGCCAGCACTTAAAAAGTTACCACCTCTCAAATATATCTCTAAATAGGAACAACCAGACAGGGAAGAGGAATCAAATCCCAATGTTCACAAAACTGTAAAATCCACAATCTTGAGAACGAATGACAATATCATAGAGATGTGAATCGTGTGATCGATCGTCTTAACGATCGATTTCGGCTGGAAGGGGGAGGGAATTGGATCGTCGCAGTTTGGGTTTTTTAAATATCGTGTAAATTGTGAAAATCGAAAACCGGCACACTAAAACATCCCTAAAACCCACCCCGACCCTTTAAAATAAATCCCCCACCCTCCCGAACCCCCCCAAAATGCCTTAAATTACCTGGGGTCCAGTGGGGGGGAGGGGAAGGGGGAGGGCGGGAAAACCGGCACACTAAAACAACCCTAAAACCCACCCGACCCTTTAAAATAAATCCCCCACCCTCCCGAACCCCCCCAAAATGCCTTAAATTACCTGGGGTCCAGAGGAAGGGTCCCGGTGTGATCTTTTACTCTCGGACCTCCAGTGCGTTGTAGAAATGGCGCCGGCGCTACCTTTGCCTTGTCATATGACAGGTCAAAGGTAGCGCCGGCGACATTTTGTTTTTTGTCCCCCGATGTCAGGAGCGTAGGAGATCGCTCCCGGACCCCCGCTGGACCCCCAGAGACTTTTGGCCAGCTTGGGGGGGGCCTCCTGACCCCCACAAGACTTGCCAAAAGTCCAGCGGGGGTCCAGGAACGACTTCCTGCACGCGAATCGTGTATGGCCGGCGCCATTTTCCGTACGGAAAAACGATTTGCGGCAGGAGATAGCTCCCGGACCCCCGCTGGACCCCCAGGGACTTTTGGCCAGCTTGGGGGGGGCCTCCTGACCCCCACAAGACTTGCCAAAAGTCCAGCGGGGGTCCGGAACGACCTCCTGCAGTCGAATCGTGTTGCCGTATGGCCGGCGCCGTACGGCCGGCGCCATTTTAATGGCGCCGGCCCTACGGCAAACGTAGCGCCGGCGCCGGCGCCATTTCTACAACGCACCAGAGGTCCGAGAGTAAAAGATCACACCGGGACCCTTCCTCTGGACCCCAAGTAATTTAAGGCATTTTGGGGGGGTTCGGGAGGGTGGGGGATTTATTTTAAAGGGTCGGGGTGGGTTTTAGGGTTGTTTTTTTCTGCCGGTTTTCCCGCCCTCCCCCTTCCCCTCCCCCTTCCCCCGATTTACGATTTTTTGATGATAAATCGGGGGAATTGTTATTGTATCGCGGCTCTAACGATTTTTGACGATTTAAAATATATCGGACGATATTTTAAATCGTTAAAAAATGATTCACATCCCTACAATATCATAAGGCAAGAGCTCACAAAGATCTTTAATCTGCAGCCTCTCCCATGCAATGGGCCACAGGCTGTAGTCAGCTTTTTTGAGCAATTTTTCAACTAATCCTTTATTGTCACTCGATACTCTTTAACAAACAATCACTCAATGTTATTCAATGATAAAGTTCATTCTAACCCGCATCTTTACCCAATTAACTCGCTACTTATTATACTAAATGTTACCCAATAAAATATGAATACTTAGCCACACATATAGGTCTTCTTAAACCATCAAAACCCATCGTTCAAAACTCATCCCGACTTGACTGCACATCAGTCTTCTTCAGAGGAATATTGCAAATTACATGAAGGCAAAATATTCTGTAAATCCGGACTTAGTTTTACGATCGTTTGAGACGCTTTGGTGCCATTATTGAATCCTGTGAGAGACACACACACACATTCACAAACGTACACATGCTCAGACTCACGCGAAGAGAACTCCCTATGCTTCAATACCTCAACCTTTCCTGATATAAACTGAAGAATTTACTGCTCAAAAAGAACTTACTAATATTTAGACCTCTTATTCCATCATCCTTAGAGCTTGCATCTGTCTCAGTGTTCCCTCTGTCATACACACACACACCTGCTCTCTCTTTCACATATATGCATCCTCTTACATGCACATCCTCAGATACCCACACCCACACTCCACTTCTGCTCAGACACACACACACACATACATGCTCAGAGACACACAAGCATAGATACACACAGGTTTCCTCCTACTCATACATATACCAAAGCCTCTCCCAGCAGCCCTGGCCCTCCACTTCTGCCGTGGGGCAGGTTGGAAGCTACCTGGTGGCTTGTTTTTTCCTTCTGGCTACCTAGTGGGTTAGGAACCATGTGGTCCTGCAACTCCTCATCTTGACTTCATGGCTCTGCAACTCATCTTTGCCGTGTGGCAGATTGGGAACTATTTCGTGGCCCTATGGCTCCTCCATTTCTTCACCTCATGGCACTGAAATCTCTCATCTTTGCCACGCGGTGGGTTGCAAACCACTGCATGATCCTAGACCTCCTGTTCTTCACCATGCGGTGCTACAGCTCCTCCGCTTCTTCGCCATGCAGCCCTCTGCCATACCTGATCTTTGCTGCATGGTGGGTTGAGAACTGCCACGCAGCCCTGCAATGCCCTCCTCTTCACCGCTGCAGCCCTGCAGTTCCTCCTCTTCTTTGTGGAGTGGCAGAGTCAGCAATTCATTCAACTCGGTTGTGGTCCTGAGACCGCCACCCCCTCCAGGCCACTGACTTGTGCAAGTGCATGGCTTACCCAGTGGGTTGCGCCAGTCCTGGACAAGTTTCTGGAGGAGCAGTCCATAAACTGCTATTAGTCAAATTGACTTGAGAATTAGCCATTGCTTATTACCAGCATTAGTATCATGGAATCTATTTAATGTTTGAGAGTTTGCCAGGTACTTCTATCCTGGATTTGCTCTGTTAGAAACAGGATGCTGGGCTTGATGGACCCTTGGTCTGACCCAGTATGAGTCTACCTCCCCTGGGAGTTAGTTTCTACTATAAGCTTTTAAATAGGACAGAGGCAGCCATGATGTGGGTATTCCCACAATGCTCAATGAGGGCATGTAAATACACTTTTATCATCATCATCATAATTTATTTATGACAAGCCTTTCCAGCAAGGGAATTCAAGGTGTGCTTCAGATAGAATTATTAATATAGTAAATCACAGCAATTTTTTATAAGACATACATTAACAATTAAAAGAGTTAAATAGTGTTGTTGAAAAAAGGTACATAATATAAATAGTGTAATATGCATAGGTGGTGCAATATCGCTAAGGGGCCATATTCAGGGTATGTAGCTAGAATTTGGCCACATAATTCAGGGGTGGGCAGGAGGCATATTGGGACTTGCCAGAGTTAGCCGCATAAGTTATGCAGCTAATTCCGATATTTGTGTTGCGTCCATCGGTCTCAGATGGCTTCGACCTCTGGCCTCACCTTTCTTCCTTCTCTCTTCTCAAGCCTTGGGAGGTTGGCTGCCACCGCGTTCTCATGCCGCTCTCCCCGGCGTCCCTGGATCGGCAACAGCGATGGCGTTCGCCATGTTCTTCCTAAGACCTCCTAGGGTGCACGCGCGCATGCCACCCATGTCTTTATCTACGTCATGGCGGGAACCTCGGGGGCATCCCCTCCAAGTGACGTCAGCACATCCTGGTATTTAGCCTGCCCTTCGTTTGCTAAGAAATCAAGTTAGCAAGGACTAGGATTGGAATGCTCTGGTCTAAGCTGCTCTGCCGCTTCCTGCTGCCACTGGAAGCTCTTTCCGCCCTTTGGGGTAATTCTATGCTAACTTGGGTACCCGCTCCTCGGGGGCCCTTCTACTTTCTTTCAGGTGCCTATCCTGGGATACCAGGTACTCACTCCTCGAGGGCCTGCTCCCATCTACATCTTGATATTTTCTCAGGACCTGCAATCCCATCAAGGTGATGTCAAAAGAGTTCTGCAGAGACTTCGCGAGAACCACCTGTACGCCAAATTGGCCAAATGAGAATTTCATAAAGAATCCGTGCCTTTCTTGGGTTACATCGTCTCAAACAAGGGATTGCAGATGAACCCTCAGAAGCTTGAGAGTATTCAAAAATGATCACAACCCACTGTCTGAAAGCTCTAAGACGATTTTTGGGATTTACCAACTACTACCGGACCTTTATTAAAAATTACTCTTCACTGACTGTTCCATTAACAGCAATAACTAAGAAGGGAGCCAACACCGCTAATTGGTCTACAGAGGCTGTGACCGCATTCCAGAAGTTAAAAGATACCTTTCAAAGCAAACCATGTCTTCACCATCCTGACCCTGCGAGACCCTTCTTTGTGGAAGTCGATGCCTCTGATGTAGGTGTTGGGGCCATGCTAAGCCAGACTGGTGACTCAAAGACTTTGCACCCCTGTTCATTCTTTTCCCGACGCTTCTCGCCAGCGGAGAAGAACTACGGCATTGGGGATAAAGAACTGCTGGCAATAAAAATGGCATTTGAAGAATGGCGCCCCTGGCTTGAAGGTGCACAACATCGGATTACTGTTTTTACTGATCACAAAAATCTGGAATACCTCCGTCACGCTCAACGTCTCAACCATAGACAGGTGAGATGGTCCCTGTTCTTCAACAGATTTGATTTTGTACTAAAATATCACCCTGGTGACAAGAAAGTCAGAGCAGATGCATTATCTCGGTCCTTCCTCTCAGAGGATGTTCCTGATGAACCTCAGCATATTATTGACCCGAAGCGAGTGGTCCTCTCAGCTACACATCCGGTACCCCCGGGCAAGACCATTGTACCCCACAACTTAAGAAAGAAACTGCTAAGATGGGCTCATGATTCAAAACCTACTGGACACTCTGGTCAACGGCGAACACTGGCCAAGCTACAAAAGTACTATTGGTAGCCCACCATGAAGGAAGACACCCTAGCTTACGTGGCTTCCTGTTCTAATTGTGTCAGACAGAAACCTCCACCTGGACGTCCTCTGTGCTTTTCTGGATATCCAAAATCCTGCTGGAGCTTTTAGAATAGACCTCCCATTTTAAAGACCATATGTCAAGAGTGGTGTATATAATCTTGTTAATGACTTGGGAGGTTCTGGCCTGGATCTTGGATTGTGATGCTTTTGTTGTGGCAATTAAATGCATTTTTAATGATCCAGACCACCTGATTTCAGCCTTTACCTTCCGGCTCCACATGAAACATGGGAGCAACAGCAGTATTCTGTGGAGCTCTGCACAGTCATGGCAGAACAGACTGGAATAATGAGGCCCTTGTTGTGACCTCTTGAAATGGATTAGTGAATCAGATCAAGGATGAGCTGATCTGATGGGAGCTGCCTTTAGAGCTGGATGCCTTGATCCTCTTGTTTCTGTACCTGAATGCCGATATCCTAGAATGACAATGGGAGCTCCAGTCTTCTGCCACAAGCCATATGTTCCATGCAGTCCCAGAGGTAAACCCTGCTCCACCACTTGAAGAGCCTATAGAACTGGACTATATTAGCACTTGCCTTTCCCAAATAGAGAAAGATCACAGGAAACAACTGGGGCTTTGCTTCTATCGTGCTGACCTCGGACACTTGGTCACAAATTGTTCATATAAATCTAGGTCTGGTTAACATTAATCACCGGCATCACAGGAACAGAATCCTTTGGACTTTATTGATGTTTTCTTCAATTATGTTGCCCAGCATCTCTTACAGTTTGTCTACTTGTGTTGGTCATTGGGGTTGGCAGAAACTCTGGCTCTCATTGACTCCAGTAGGCAATTTCATTATCCTGGATTTTGTCTATTTGTACGGAATTCCGACCCAATCCTATATGGTCTCTGTTGTTGCCATTAATGGTCAACCCTTGAATCAAGGGGAGGTGCAATGGGTGACACTGGACCTGAATTTACTAGTGGTTTCATGGTACTGTGAAACCATTTGTCAGAGAACCAGCAGCCAGGGCTGGTCTTGAGGAGTAGCACTCAGGTCACTCCAAAGGCCCTTTCCGACCACAGATAAGTGTGAACCCTTGTGCTGCAACATGACCTGCATAGCCCCAGGGCTGGCCATGGTCCACGCCGCAGGCGGGTGAGTGCATCCAGGTACAAGCTAACTGAAGACACAGAATCCAAGCAAGATAAGGCATCAAGTGAAGACTAAAGACAAGGAGTCCCAGCAAGATGAGGCTCCAGATGAAGACTGAAGACAGGAACAACAGATCCAGGCAAGACCAAGGCTCCAGCAGAGAAGGCACAAGAACTCAGGAACTCAAAAGACTATGACCAAGACTAGGAACTCAGGAGCAGGACTCTGAAGACATGAAACCGGACTCTGGTCTGAAGGCTGAAAACACTAGATGATGGAACAAGGCAAAGACCACTGGAACCAGATTCAGAACAGGACGCTGAAGCAGGCTAAAGACACCAGAAGCTGGGAAAAGGCAAAGATTAGGACAATGGAACAAGGCAAAGACCACAGGAGACCTTGCAGGACCGTAGACTTGGAATTAGAAGCAAAGATCTAGCATCAGGAATGAAGACAAGGACAAGGAACCCACAGAACCAGGAGCAAGAATCCAGAGACCTTGCGAAGGCAACAAAGAAATGACTAAGGATCCCTTTTATAAGGCTGGCAGGCAAGGACTTCATCTTAGGGTGCCATAGACTTTTCCCACCATGGGCCCTTTAAATACAAAGCTGAGGCAGTGCATCTAAGGGATGCTGGGGACTGCTGGAGACAGCAATGTTCAGGCAGTGTCAGAAACATCAGCTCTTTGGCCACGCAGGATGGCGTTGACAGCATCTCCAGCCACAAAGAGCAGCAGCACACAGTGCCAAGAGCAGAGCTTGTGTCCAGCCAGCAGTGATGAGTGAAGCCACTCACAGGACCTTCCCACAAGGGGTAAATCTAACACCATTTCATTCTGGATCCTTGATTTGCCATATTGTATGGATCTTTAGGAGTTATCTTGGCTTCAGTTACATTACACACTCATTGACTGATGCTCAGGACCGCTTGTCTTCTTGCTTCTCCTCTTATGTTCTAGATCCAGGATCAATAGACTCTACCCTTGTGGCCTTTGTAGTAGAAATACCCCTGGGTCTTCTGAGGCAGTACCACGCTTTTGCAAATGTTTTCAGCTAAGTAGGCAGAGACGCTTCCTAGGCCTCAGAAATGTGATTGTGCCATCTAACTGTTTACTGGAACATGCTACCACATAGCCAGACATGCCCCTTCTCTGGCCATGTCCATATACATTAAGGAAAATCTGGCGCGAGGCTGTCAAAATCCCCTGCCAGTGCAAGATTCTTTTTCATACAAAACAAAGATGGTTTAGTTTAGCTTATTTGTTTTCTTAATTGCTTTTATAATTAGTAAATCTAAGTGATGTTCGATATATAAAATTTGTAACAGAAATACACAATGGAACTAAGACCAATCAATTACTTATAGGACAAATATTTATTTATTTATTTGAAAAATTTTCTTGAACACCAATCACCATTTGTAGGTGGTTTACAATAAAATGTTCATAATCATAGCAGCAGATATATGCAAAAATTTCAAAACATAAAATCAACAATAAAAACAACCATGAAAACAATCACCATGAAAGTATCAGATAACAACTAAAATTAAATCAGTTTCACCACAAATTATATACATAAAAATAAAACATTAAAACATAAGTTAAAATAATAAGACTGAATTTAAAAAAAGTAAAGGTACAATTAGGTTAAAACAGATAATATTTAAAAGACTTGCATAAAATTAAATAGCCATGCAAATGTGTGTTAATCCTTCTCAAAGCAAACAGATAATGGCAAAGAATTCCATAAGAGAGGTGCCAAGTAAGAAAACTGATAGGGATGTGAATCGTGTCCTCGATCGTCTTAACGATCAATTTCGGCTGGGAGGGGGAGGGAATCGTATTGTTGCCGTTTGGGGGGGTAAAATATCGTGAAAAATCGTGAAAAATCTAAAAATCTAAAAATCGCAAAACCGGCACATTAAAACCCCCTAAAACCCACCCCCGACCCTTTAAATTAAATCCCCCACCCTCCCGAACCCCCCCCAAATGACTTAAATAACCTGCGGGTCCAGCGGCGGTCCGGAACGGCAGCGGTCCGGAACGGGCTCCTGCTCCTGAATCTTGTTCCGGCGCCTCGCTGAACAACCTCCTGCAGTCGATCTCCTGCCGGCGCCATTTTCCGTACGAAAACGATTCGCGGCGGGAAATCGCTCCCTGACCCCCGCTGGACCTCCAGGAACTTTTGGCCAGCTTGTGGGGGGCCTCCTGACCCCCACGAGACTTGCCAAAAGTCCAGCGGGGGTCCGGAAGGACCTCCTGCCGTCCAATCGTGTTCGTCTATGGCCGCCGCCATTTTTCGGCGCCATTTTGGAAAATGGCGCCGGCTGAAGACAACAAGATTCAGGAGCAGGAGCCCGTTCCGGACTGCTGCCGTTCCGGACCGCCGCTGGACCCGCAGGTTATTTAAGTCATTTGGGGGGGGTTCGGGAGGGTGGGGGATTTAATTTAAAGGGTCGGGGGTGGGTTTTAGGGGGTTTTAGTGTGCCGGCTCACGATTCTAACGATTTATAATGATAAATCGTTAGAATCTCTATTGTATTGTGTTCCATAACGGTTTAAGACGATATTAAAATTATCGGACGATAATTTTAATCGTCCTAAAACGATTCACATCCCTAAAAACTGATCTCATGGGTTTGTTCTAATCTAATCTCCTTAGGGGAGGGAAATCTTAATAACTCCTATTGCAAAGAATGCAAAGTGTGTCCATGTTGGTAAGAAATAAGTACATTTGAAAGATAAGGGAGAATATCCAAGTACAAGACTTTAAAAGTAAGGCATAAATCGTACCCAACAAGTAATTGCTAGCCACTAAAGATCTTGCAATAGGGGAGTTACATGATTAAACCTCTTCCTTCCAAAGATCAATTTCACACCTGTATTTTATATGATCTGCATCTTTTTCATAAGGCTTACAGGTAAGCCATAATAGAGGATATTACAATAATGAATAAGGGAGTGAGGCCTTAAACATTTTGTTTTGGATTTTCCCCCCCTGGGTTTTGTTTCTTTGCAGAAATGAAAAAAACATTTTAAAAATAAAACAGGACCTCTTCATGCCCCACTGTGCCCCTCACCCTCCTCAAAAAAGTCCTGGGGCCGGGAACTATATTGGCCCCCACTTACCCCATCTGCGGGGGTCCTAATGGGCAGGCGGGATGTCCACCACCCCCTGCCCCGAAGACATCAATATGGCTGGCAATGGCACTGGTCAGCCCTAAGACTAGCGCCATAATGTGACATTAAAATGACGACAGAAAGCCCGGTGCCATAATGTGATGTCAAAATAGCACTTTCTCAGGACCAGCCAGTGCCATTTTCTTGTACAGCCGAACAAAGATATCTTTAAATGGAATAGGAAAGCCAGCCATCAAGGCCGAAGAGAGTTCAGGTTTGTCTCTCTTCCTAATAATCCACATTGCTTTAGATTTTTCTGGATTCACTTTTGATTTAAAAAGGAAAAGCCAGTTGGAAAGCTTTTGATAGGCAATCATTAAATTTAGTAAGTGATTCAGAGCACTTTGAATCTAAATACTGTATATGATGACCTAAATATTGTTGGCATAAAAGAAACAACTAAAACCTAGGCTTTGAATTATAGTAGGCAAGGGTGTCAAACATTGATTAAACAATGTGGGGGACATTATTGATCCCTGCAATACTCCCCCAAGTAAAGTGCTGTACCTGCCACACATTTGTAAGCTTCATGCCACACATTTGTAAGCTTCATGAAGAATTGTTGATATAAATTGCCTGTCTCTCTCGACGCAGCCTCGGCGAAACATGGGTCCATGTCGGGGGACCCCTTTGAAAGTTACAATAACTACAGTGGAGTTGCCATATGAATAAAAAGATTTATTTGAATATTTATAACGGACTATGCAAAGGTTTTCTGCATTCATCTTGCTGATATATGAACCCTAGGTAAGCCATGTTTCAGTTTTTATCTCCAGCATTCCTGCTCAACTCCGTGTTCCTGGTCTACTGGTGTGCTCCAGCTTTCTGCTCTGTTCCAGACTTCTCATTTCTTGTTTGTATCAGGGGCTACTCCCTTTTTAATGCTTCGCAGATCCCCAGCACCTGAGGACTCAACCTGAGAGGAAGGTGGTTGTCATAGGCAGAAGACACCCAGCTTCTCTGTTTTTACCATCTGCTGCCTAGATTTGCTTCTCCAGACATTAGGCCATTCATTCCTGGGGCAACCCACAGATGAGATAGATGTCATGAGGGGCAAAGCTGTCAGACAGTGGAACAAGCACTTCAAGGCACTGTGACAGATGTAAAGCAGAACAAACAGTGCCAGGAAAAGCCCAAGGTACCAAAAGAGGGGCAAAGGTTACCAAAAATAGTGGCATGACTATCCCATTACATTATAAGAGGGTCAAGTCAGCACCAATAGTAGTATCAATGCTCCAAAGCATCAAGAGAGGGGTAAAGTGGCCCAAATAGCCAAGCCACCATAAGAGGGGCAAAGCATCACAAACAGGGCCATCTTTCATACAGTACTATACCGTATCATCGGGAAAAGCAACACCTGCTTGATTTAGGTTTAAGGGGAGGCTGAAATGCTATGCATGCCTAACTCTCCCTGATGGTACACTGGTGGCAACTAGATGATATAAGAGCAGAAAGCACTAGCCAGATATAGGTGAGCTGTGCTGCATACCCAGGTGATGGACCAAAGACATATCTTAGTTCATATCTTACAGGTGATCAGGGGAATGATGAAAGGCAGGCTAGCCTGGAAAAACAGGAATATTCCTTGTTTTTCATTACAGACAGGGGCAGCAATGTGATCAGTGCAATGAATGAAGGGTGCCTCAAGGTAATTCATTGCTTCGCCCATTGTTACACTTGACAGTAAAGGACTTCTTCAAGCTGAGGGGCAACTTTGTTCTATAGGATCTGATACAGAGGTGTAGGAAAATCATGGAGAATTTTAATTGGAGCATGAAGGATGGGTAGCAGCTATGGCAGAAATAGGAAGCAATGAGGGCACCTCTGCACCCCTTATTCAAAATGTTGGCATCAGGTGGAATTCCACTTATTTCATAATGCAGATATTATTGGAGCAACAGACACTGACATAGGTTTGGATTGCTCCATAGAGCATCAGATTGGTTACCCATGACACAAGTGTTGCATGTCCTGAAGGCCTTCAAAATTGTCATGGAGGCCTTGAGTTCGACAAAAGCCACCCTGGAGAAGGTCATGCCCATAATCAACCTCTTTGGGGAGAAGTTAGATGGTTTCCAGCAGGAGTAGGGAATGGCACCAGAGGTGTTGGTGCTCATGAAGGCTTGCATCTGCAATTTAAATTCAGCCCAAACCTCACAAAGCAGGATTCTTACATGTTAGCCACCTTGTGTGACCCACAAGTGAATGGGAGTATTATCTTCCATTCCAATAACTGATTTTTAGGTTGCAGAAATATGAGCACAAGAGGAAGAGGAAACAGCTGAGGATAGCAAGAGTTTCCAATGCAGTACTGTCAGTATCAGCAGCACTCTAAAAGCAACCAGTTCTTTCCCCATCCTTATCCATCCTTGGTTCTCCTGATAAAGGCCATTGCTACAGTACTTGGCAGTAAAAAGTATTGACCACTCCACCAAAGGATGCCCTAGCACATAATTCAGTCATGCGAAACCTTGCGGAGCTCATTCAGATCATAGCCACAGACCCCTTGGCATACTGGGAACACAAGGCGGCGGGTTGGCCAGTCTTCATCAAGGTCACCCAACATTTCCTTTGCTGCCTAACAATTAGAGAGAGGAAAAGTGGCCCAAACAGCGGCAGCAACACCAAAGGCACTGTGAGAAGGGCAAAGGAGCACCAACAGTGGCATCAATACCAAAAGGCACCAAGAAAGGGGCAAAGTGGATCAAACAGCATCATGAAAAGTCATAAGATTACCTGTAGCAGTTCCATGGCCAAGATCAGATGTGACTTTTTTAAGAGGTAGAAACCAGCTAGAGATGCAGGGTTGAGTGAGAAGCTGGAACAGTAGCCCCCTACTTACATCTTCTCTGTTGATATTGTGCAGGGACAGAAGGAGGGAGACTCAGTGGAGGATAGCAACATCCAGAGGGCACTAGGAGCCAAGAGCATCAATAAAAATCAGCACAGCATTCTCTGTTTTGTTCTAACCAGTGTCTGCAGCAGATCTTTGATGAATATACTGATTCATTTGAATCATGTTTTAGACGTGAAGAAGTGAAGGAAGGAGACATTGAAAGTCTAGTAACTGCAGAGGAATTGCAGATCCTGGTCACTCACTGGCATGATATTCGGTGAGCAACCACAGGTAGATGGTATATGTGCAGAAATAATAACTGATAATGCCGGGACCAAGAGCAAACTCCAGCAACAACAGGTAGTCAAAAGCATGGGAAATGCCCCTGGCCTTTTCCCCTTTCATCTACCCTCAACCCCCCAAGAGCAGTACCCAAGGATGCAAAGAAAGGATTCAACAAGAAATCAAACATATGGAAACATAGCAAAAGGGTCATCAATCACCAAACCAGAAACCCTAGTCCCTTACTCCATTTATGTAATAAGGAAACAATATCAGGGTCACTTCAGACTTCCTCCAGAAATTTCCTCTGGCTTCACCCTGCCCAAGGATAGTAAGTTCACAGTCTCCTTTCTAGATGGTTCAATTAGATTTTTACTTTATGTAGAGTTCTGAGGACCAGGTTACATGACAGTACCACTATAAACCTTCTCCAGAGTTTTCTCTGGCTTCAGGTCACTGCTTTGCCTTCTATTTGTGGTATTTTGGAGTCTTCATACCACTGTTGTTGGTTCTGCTTTGTCCCTCTTGTGCTGCTTTGGAGTGTTCATGCCATCGTTCATGCCCTTTGCCCTTCTCTTGGTATCCTGGAATACCTGTTGGTGCTGCTTTGACCCTTTCACTTTGCCTTGAAGGTTCTTGGAGGGAGCCCAATTTCTTGTGTATTCTTGACTGAAGAACAGTATTTCATCTATCGGGAAAAGTCATGCTCTTTGCCTGAATGCACAACTTTGGAAGGGACAATCATGGACTGGTGAGGGAAGAATGGGACATTTGCCTAGCCAGTCAGAGCAGTCAAATCAACCCTAGCGATTAATGGGGTGAGAAATGTCACAGCCAGATCCCCCTTATATCTCTCAGATGATGCCTTGGAGTCTTCATGTCACTTTTGTTTTTGCCTTGGATGTTCTTGCCTCTGTTGGTACTGTTCTGTCTCTCCCACAGCACCTTGGGGTGTTCCTGCTACTGCTGGTGCTGTTTTGCTCCTCGCATGGTGCCTTGAGGTATTCATGCCGCTCAGTGGTAATTTTCTAACAAAATCAGTGCTAGCTCTGGGCCAGCAGCAGCTTCCATCTTTCACTTTTTCCCAATGAAGAAAAGAAAGCAAGTTAAAAAGGATTCCATGTCTTCAACAATAGGGTCCAAATTGGCGACCTGATATGACCTGGTAAAAAATCACCACTGATGTCTCTCTTTGGGCTGCTTCACCCCTTTCATGGAGCCTTGGGGTTCTCGTGCCACTTTTATTGGTGCCCTTTGCCCCTCTTTTGATGCCTTGTGCTGTTCATGACACCATTTGTGCTCCTTTGCTGCTCTCTTGGTGCCACTGTTGGTTCCTCTTTGCCCTTCCTACAGTGCCTTGAAATGTTCTTGCCATTCTTAGTGCTGCTTTGTCCTGGTTTAGTGCCTTGGGCTGTTCATGCCACTGTTGTTGGTGCCCTTTACCCCTCTTTTGGTTCCTTGGGGGGGTTCATGACACTGTTCATTCTGCTTTGCCCCTCTCATGGTGTCTTGAGGGGTTCAAGCCTCTGTTGGTGTTGCTTTGCCCCTCTCATGATGCCTAACAGCAGTAGTTCTCATGCATTGATTTCTTGCCACTAGATTACTGTAATATTTTATACCAGGGTGTATGAAAGGCTCAATAAATTGTATGGAATTTCTTCAGATTACTGTGATGAAAATTCTTTTTGAAGCTAAAAAATTTGATCATGTCTCTCCTTTATTAATTGATCTACACTGGCTCCCTATTGCTCTTTGAATTAGTTTTAAGATACTTAATATTGTTTTTATATATCTGCATAGGGGCCACCCACAGTACTTACCTGATTTATTATCACCCCATTGCCCATTTGTTCTCTCTGTTCCTTCCAGGTATAGCTGCTTGCTATCCCACCACCTCTGTAATCGGGTTAGAACAAGCAAGCTGATCAGCTTTTAGTTATATGGCGCCCTCTTTGTGTATTGCTTTGCCACTTACTTTGAGGCAAGAGAAAAATTATTTAAATTCAAGAAAGAGATTAAAGCCTTGCTTTTTTAGGCCTTAATTTTTGTTTTCCTTTCTTCCTGCTTCCCAGGCCTGTTAATTTATTAAGAATCATTTTTGTTTATTTTCTGTCCTTGGCCTCATTTTGTCATTGGAATTTATGAGTTGTATCTGCAGGTTCACGTTAAGTATGATTGGTTTATTATTATATTTTTGCTTTGTGATAGAAGGTTGAAGCATGCATAGATATAGGTTTTAATTATACTCAATTTTGTTAAACCATATTGGGACAGATTTTCGAAGACCTACGCGTCTAAATCCAGGAGGATTTACGCTCGTAGGGGGGTTACGCGCGCCGGGCCTATTTTCAAAAGTCCCGGCGGCACACATAAAGCCCTGGAACGCGCGTATGTCCCGGGGGCTTTTCTGAATGGGTGGGCAGGGGGCGTGACGGGGGCGGGGCAGGCGGTCCGGGGGCTTGGTGGGGTGGTCCGTGGACATGGCTGGGCGGTCCAGGGGCTTCCGGGAGGTGTGGCTGAGGACTCCGGCACAGGGGGATCGGGGGGGGGGGGTTTCTTTAGGGCTGGGGGGAGGGACAGGGAGGGGAAGGTGTGGGGGATGGAATGTGGAAAGCCAACGGGGCTCCCCGAGGGCTCGGCGTGCGCAATTTGCACTAGTGTGCATCTCCTTGCGCGCGCCAACCCCTGATTTTATAACATGCAAGCGGCTGCATGCGCATGTTATAAAATTGGGCATACATTTGTGCGCGCCAGCTTATGTTTTAAAATCTGCCCCATTATGTTTTTATTTTTCTCTGGTTATTTATTTTTTTGGTTTTGTTAATTGTGACCTTTGTTATATTTTAAATTTTGTAAATTCAGGTACTTTTTGGTTTTCTTTATCTTATGATTATGTGATAAATCAAGGAAATAAACTAAAGTTCTGAACAGAGTCCGCAGGACATGCCCAGCCAGTATGATCTCCGGAATATTCACAGTGGGTGTGCTTGAATGAGAGCTGCATATAAATCAAATAAATAAATAAATAAATGGAGGCAGTGTATGCAAATCTTGCTTATGCATATTCACTGTGTATATCCAGAAAACCAAAACCTAGATTGGGTGTGTCTCAAGGACCGGGATGAAAGCCACTGCCAGGGAGAGTTTTCACAATTGTTTCTGATACTTTGCCCCTCTCACAGTGCCTTGGGCTGTTCAAGTCACTGTTGATGCTACTTTTCTTTCCTCCATTATCGGTGTTTTGGAGAGCCTAAAATAAGATACATTGCTCCCCCCATTGATTGTAAGGGAAACGAATGAAACAAAGTAACAAATAAAATGAATGAACATGAGAACCAAAAGGAACAAAACACATACGAAATAGCAACCGAACCAAGCCAAAAATGCTTTATGTGCATGCTCCTATTTCAATGGTTTCTCAATGTACGGTGAAGACATTAAAATATTAAGACCATGCAGCTATAAGCTGCTAAACAGATCAATATGGCCAGATGCAGAGCAGGAGCAGTAGAGCAGCAGTGAGAGGGGAAAGAGGTGGCGTACGACAGGAGCCACAAGATACTGCAAAGCAAGGGGAAGAACAAGAGGCTTTGCATAATATCTGACCAGTAGGCAGCTGCAGGATCAGCTTCTCACATTAGGGCCGATGAAATAAGACCTGTGCTGAAGTTGACGCTATTTTTCTGCGCGCATTTTTTTTAGTGCATGCGGCAAAATCAGGCGGCTCCACGGGATGTAATAAGGGGACAGCATATGTCCCCTTATTAAATGAGATATGCGCAAAAAATGAGTGGAATACCTAATACTCATGCTACTACACACATAAAAGCCCCGATGCAGAAATACACGGGAAAACAGGCACTAAAATAGACGCTCATGGACAAAAGTTGCAGACTTATTTCTAATGATTTCAAGTTACTACTATTCAAACGTAAATTGTTTCACCTCCTACAGCCCTTTTATTCAAAAAATAAATTGTTTCAGCTCCTACTGGTCCTTTCACTCCATAGTTTTCTGATGCCAGGTTGGGTATCCGTGCAGCCTTTTCCTTGCCGGGTGCCCTGCTGGGGAAGAGCATGGATCAGCCCTGCTGGTAGAGAGCAAGAGTGGGGACGGATGGACAAGCAATCTCTGGGGGCTACAGACAAAAGTGCAGACACCATCCAGAGCCACAGCATCGCCGGAACTGGGACCAAAAGCTTCCAAAGCGGTAGGAGTGATTGCGTTCAGCAAGCACCAGGCAACCAGCGAGAAAAAGGCTGCATGGACACACAACCTGGCATCAGAAAACTATTCAGGAAATGAGAGTTTAAAGAAGCTCAACAAAGCTAATGAGAACTAATGTCAGGCACTTTCACTTAACTCTTACCCTGGCCCAGGCAATAAAAAACCCGCATTAAAATATCTCTCTGCCAGCGTGGTTCCCTGCATAGCCCATGTGTGTGCATGTTTTTTATGAGCTAAATATGTTATTGCATACACGAGTAAGATTAGCGCAGAAAACCATATGCAATTACCCTCGCAAAAACCCATGGCAGCTTTTGCGCAGCTTATTACTTCGGCCCCATTATGCCACAGGATCACAGGAAACCTGAGTCCCTGCAGTAACATACTTATAAAATCCACAGCACCTTTCTTCCCTAAACTGGTTTTGAGCTCAAAATGCTTTTTATTTATTTATTCCACTTACCTGTTCCATTACCCCTGCCTGTGATTACTTGTCTCTCACCAAACTGAGCCCTATAAGTTTGTCTACTCTATAAAGAAACAAAATGAGCACACACACAGCAAATACTAACAATTCAGTAGAGGGAACTTGGCATCTTTCTTGTAGGTTCTCATCCATTTATCAAAGCAGGGAGTCTAAAACTAATGTCATTTATGCAAGTTTGCCACCTGCTGGTCTGCTTGCAGAGGAAAAAGACATTTAAAAATGTCAGTTTCTGAGTTATATCTTTGTTTCATATTTTTGTTTAAGATCAGAATGTTTTGTCTGCATGCCTGCAGTGACTAACTTTATTTTCAATACTTGAATGCTTTATGGTTTTACTGTGATCCTGAAATATGGTTAATACAGCAGAAACTTTATAATAATAGTATTTATCATTTTATGGCACTACTGGATGTGCATTGGTGTACATCATAACTCCCTACCCCAAAGAGCTTACAATCTAACTGGGTACCTGAGACAACTGGAGATTTAGGGGCCATTGTACCAAGTGGCAAATGGCTTCGCAAACATGATTTTGCACTTTAAAAAGGAAATAGCGCATTTAATCATGTTTGAGAAATTTTGCATGTTATTTGCCAAGGTGAAATGTTGTGTTTGCGAAGCCATTTGCCCAACTTATACAAAATAGCTTAAAGAGCTGAAAAATCCTATAAATCATCTCATTAATGATTCTGTATAAGCAAAGTTTAACATTCACATTTCAGAAAATCAGATTTTGTGTGAAGCGTAACTACACCGTCGAAGTGTAGATATTTTTTTTGTCTGATTTTGTAGAAACCTTTTAGCAAACCTTTGAACTGAGCAGAATTTTGCATACTATTCAAATGAACCAGCAACGTACATTCTTTTGCATGTTACTGGCATATTTCCAAGGAAAACTCTATGGCTTAGTAGTACATTGGCCACAGAGTGACTTGTCCAAGGTCACAAAGATCATTGATGGAAGATGAACGATTTGAACACTGGTGTCCCTGGCTCCCAGTTCATTGGTCTAACCACTAGTTCAAGCCTCTCTTTATTTCCATCTGCATGTCAAACTCCTTTGAGGGAAAGTTAAATGAAAACTGTACTCAGTGGAGGAAAGTAAATAGTGAATTGCCTAAAGGATCTGAACTGGGACAGGTGCTTTTAATATATTTATAAATGATCTGGAAAGGGGAACGAGTGAGGTAATTAAATTTGCAGACAACACAAAATTATTCCAAGTTGTTAAATCACAAGCAGATTGCAGGAAATTGCAGGAGGACGTTATGAGAATGGGAGATGGGGCATCCAAATAGCAGATGAAATTTGTTGTGGACAAGTGCAAAGTGATGCACATAGAGAAAAATAATCCAAACTGTAGCTGTATGATGTTAGGTTTCACATTAAGAGTTACGATCCAGAAAAAGGATCCGGGTGTCATCGTGAACAATGCATTGAAATCTTTGGTTCAGTGTGCAGCAGTGGGCAAAAAAGGAAACCGAATATTAGGAATTATTAGGAAAGGACTGGAGAATAAAACAGAGAATGTTATGAAACGATATCATATCATTCCATGGTGAGACCACAACTTGAGTACTGTGTACAATTCTGGTCATAGCATCTCAAAAAAATAATATAGTAGAACTGGAAAAGGTCAGAGAAGGGCAACAAAATTGATACATGTGATAGAATGGCTCCCCTGTATTGAAGGGCTAAAGAGATTAAGCTTCTCAGCCTGGAGGACTGAAGGAAGATATGATAATCATAAATAGATTATAATGGATAAATGTTAATTGATTGGTTATATCTTAAAAAATACAAAGACTCTGGGACACTCTATCGAAGTTAGTAAATGGTACATTTAAAACAAATCAGAGAAAATGCTTTTTTATTCAATACACAAGCTCTGGAATTCATTGCTGGAGAATGTGGGAAATGCAGTTAACAAAACTGGTTTAAAAAAGGTTTGGACAAGTTCTTAGAGAAAAAGTCCATAAACCATTATAAGCTAAGTAGACTTGGGGAAAGCCACTACTTAACCCTGGGCATTAGCAGCATGGGATCTATCTATTATTTTGGGATCCTGCAGGTACTGTTGACCTGGATTTGTTCACTACTGGGAACGGGATACTGGATTTGATGGACTATCAGTCTGACCCAGTATGGCAATACTTATGTTCTTATGTATTGCAGTTTATTCACCAATTTCACTTTAAAGAGAACTTGGCTTTTACCTCTGGGTATAATTATGTGATTTGGTCAATATGTAGGTATCTGCAGTAACTTGTAACAATATATAGCAATGAAAATTATTTTCCATGTTATACTGAATTTTGCTCTTTAATGCAGCTTTTCGCAAGAGATATTTTGTTTCACATTTGGGATTTTTTGTTTAATGTTTGATAATATACCTTTAGTATAAGCAATAACAGAAATGTACCTACTTATATACTGCTGTAAATATTTGAAGCATATTTTCAGTTTCAAAGAAGCAGCATGAGAAGTATGGAAACCAGAACTTAAATGATAAGAATGTCTGGAAAGGATAAGCAGCAACAGACAATTGTCTGTAGGTATACTAAATAATTGCTATATGCTATGGGGATATTGCAAACCAGGAGATCATTACACCAGAATTATACTCAAAAACTTACTGTTCCATTAACACCACAGGAAAATGTCTGTCTCATTCAATCAGAGGATTAGATGGCAGTAAAGAACCGTAAAGTCCAATAAGTCTGCCAAATGTACTTCCTTTTGCAATGCCATAGATCCCAGTTAACCTCTGTCTTCCTTTTAGTCTCCAGCCCCTACAAGGTGAAGCAAAACCCAGCATACTTAAAATTTCTCAGGGGTATGATGAAGTTCAATGGAAATGCATATTAAGTTTTTGCATTGCCCACAGAATCTGAAGACAACCATAGAAACTCAGAACTGACTGCAGATAAAGACCATTCCGTCCATCCAATCTGCTCATTTATATCTGCTCGACTTTATTTCTTCTTCCTATCCCTCAAAGATCCTCTGTTTTCTTAAATTCTGATAGGGTCCTTGTCTACACCAGCTCCATTGGAAGGCTGTTATGTGCATCCACTGCCCTTTTTATAAAGAAATATTTACTAGGGATGTGAATCGGGCTTCGGACGATTGAAAATATCGTATGATATTTTCAAAATCGTCAGAAATCGGGGGCTCCCCCAAAACGATAGGAATACCCCACGATATTGTTCGTGGGGGTTCTCTTATCGTTTTGGGGGAGGGTGGGAAAAACGCACACAAATATAACCCCTAAACCCACCCCGACCCTTTAAAACTAATCCCTTAGCTTCCCCCACCTTCCCGACCCCCCCAAAAAACTTTTTACAGGTAACTGGTGGTCCAGTGTGGGTCCCGGGAGCGATCTCCCGCTCCTGGGCCGTCGGCTGCCCCTAATCAAAATGGCGCCGATGGCCTTTACCCTTACCATGTGACAGGGTATCCGTGCCATTGGCCGGCAGTACTCCCTCCATGTGACAAGGGCCGGCCAATGGCACGGATACCCTGTCACATGGTAAGGACAAAGGCCATCGACGCCATTTTGATTAGGGGCAGCCGACGGCCCAAGAGCGGGAGATCGCTCCCGGCACCCACACTGGACCACCAGGTACCTGTAAAAAGTTTTTTTGGGGGTCGGGAGGGTGGGAGAAGCTAAGGGATTAGTTTTAAAGGGTCAGGGTGGGTTTTTTGTTTATTGGCTCGGGTGCAGCCGATAAAAACGCGATCGGGCCGGATGAAAAAAAAAAACACAATGTGAATCGGAACCGGAATCCGAACCGATTCTGGTTCCGATTCACAACTCTAATATTTACTTAGATTGCTCCTGTGTCTACTCCCTTTCACCCTCATCTCATACCCCTTCATTCCTGAGCCTCTTTTCCATTTAAAGAGACCCATCTCATGTGCATTTAATCCTTGGAGAAATTTAAATGTCTCTATCATATTTCCAATTTTCTTGCTTTCCTCCAGGGTATACATGTTTAGATATTTACGTATGTCTCCATATGCATTATGATGAAGATTAGGGATGTGCGTTTGTATTTAATGAATGCAAAAATGCAATGAATGAGGCCATTTTAGACTGCTTCTAAATAGAACAAACCAAAAAATGTTTCTTGGGTATTTGTATATTTTTTGTATTAAAAACAAATGGAGCCTCCAGCAGGGCCTGGCCTGGTGCCAAGCCCTAGGCCCAGGCCAGGCCTGGCACTGAGGCCTAGTTCAGTGCTGAAGCCAAGGCTTGGTCCTAGCCTGGCACCAGATCCCAGCCCTGAAGCCTGGTCCTGATGCTAATGGAAAGACCCAGCACCAATGCCCAATCCAAGGTCTGGTCCCAGTATTGAGGCCTAGGCTTGAAGCCAGTGCCCATCCCTGATAACTAGACCCAGCACCACTGCCCATCTCTACGGCCTAGGCCCAGCACTGATCCTAGCTCTGAAGCTTTGTCTCATTGTCAAGGCCTGCACCTGAAGCCTGGTCTTGGTGCAAGGCCTAGGCACTTCATCAGGGTCCGATCCTGAGGTCTGGTCCAGTGGCTCAGGCCTAGGCCCAGCACTGGGTTCCGGCCCCTAGGACTGGTTCCACATTGAGGTCTAGGCCTGATCCTAGTGCTGAGGCCCTAGCCTGGGCCTCCTGATGCCTTCTTCATATCTCAGTGCTTCAAAAATAACAATGTTCACTTAAAGAATAATATATGAGTGGCATCACTGTGGTGTCTTCCTCCAAAGCAGATGGCACCATTTTTATGTACAATTATAGAAATGTACAGCTGTACATCAAAATCTGCTCTATCGGAAGGCATTGCAGTGGACAGCATCATTTTTGAAGCATCAGAGCATGAAGAAGGCCTCCTGATGAATGTAATCCTTGGCACTGGAACCAGGCTTCAGGACTGCACCCTGGTGTCAGACTTATGCTTTGGTACCAGGATTAGGCCCCAGGGCTGGCCCATGTGCCAAGCTTAGGCCTCAGTGCTGGGACCAGGCCTCAGAGCCAAGCTGTGGCACCCGGCCTAGGCCTTGGTGATAGAACCAGGCATCAGGGGGATGAGCCTAGGCCCAGACACTAGAACCAGGCTTCAGGGCAGGTCCAGGTGTTGATTTTGGGACCCAGCCTCAGGACCAAGACCAGGCACCAGGCTTAGGCCTTGGTGATGAGACCAGCCTCAGGGCTGGGTCCTGGTGTCGGGACTATGTCTCAGTGAGGGAATCAGGCCTCAAGACCAAGTTTAGGTATTGGCACAGGATGAGGCCTCAGAACTGGGTGTAGGCCTTGGTGCCAAGACCTGGTTTCATGATCAAGCCTTGGCATTAGGACCAGATCTCAGGGACAAGACCAGGCACCAGGCTTAGCCTTGGTGATAGTACCAAATCTCAGGGCTGTGCCCTGTTGTTGGTCCTAGGCCTCGGCTATGAGACAAGGTCTCAGGGCCAGACTTAGGACTTAGTGCTGGTACCCTGCCTCATGGTCAGGATTTGGCGTTAGGACTAGGGTTCAGGGCCAGGCCTTGGTCCCAGAACTAGGCCTCAATGCTGGGCCCCAGCAATGGGCCTAGGCCTCAGTGCTGTGCTTGATGCCAGGCCCAGATCATATGATGGCCTGTTTATTCGGGGGGGGGGGGGGGGGGTGGTTAACAGTTTTGGGGGGGGGATTTGGTAAATGAACTGAATTGAAAAAAATTAAAGAAACTACATCCAGATGAAAAATACGATTAAAAAAAAATGAAAAAAATGAAGTGAACTGAAAATGTTGGGGCCTATACATCCTTAATGAAGACCATGGATCATTTTAGTAGCTACCCTGTAGACTGGCTCTATTCAGTTTATATCCTTTTGAAAGTGCAGTCTCCAGAATTGTACACAGTACTCTAAATAAGGTTTCATTATAGATTTATATATAGGCATTATCAGCTCCTTTTTCATGCTGGTTATTCCATCTTTCTGGCTGGTTATTCCATCTGGCTGGTTACCATCTTTCTGGCTTTTGCATCACCTTGTCTCTCTGGCCACCGTAAGATCACTAAATTTGATTGCCCCCAGATTCTGCTCTTGTTTTGTGCATAGAAGTGCTTCACCCGTATACTGTACCATTCCTATAGGTTGTTGCTACTCAAATGCCTAACTCTACATTTTTTAGAATTAAATTTTAGCTCATTCCTTAAGCTTTAGTATAGTCTTCCTCATGTTTTCCATACCTTCCAGGGTGTCTACCTTATTGCAGGTTTTCATGTCATCCACAAAAAGGCAAACCTTTCCCAATAGCCCTTCTGTAATATAGCTGATGAAAATGTTGAAATGAACTGGATTGAGAACTGATCCTTGTGGCACCTTCCCTTTCCTCAGAATGAACTCTGTTTACCATTATTTTTTGTTGCTTCCCACTCAACCAGTTTCTTACCAAATCAGTCATTATTACTCTTCACTTCCTAGGTGCAGTAGCTGTTGAGCTTGTAGCTTTGAGATTATGCGCATGCCTCCTTTCTGCTGTACTTTGTGATTGCTGGTGGATTATTGTTGGCTGGCTTGTGACTATAACTATTTTGAACCACTTGTACCACCATGTTTAGTGTCTTTATGGTCACTATCTTTTTGTTTAGGGCCTATTAGAAAATTCACAGGAAGTAAACTATGGATTGCTTTAGAATAATTAGGGGTTCATTGCAATACTGAAAGATGGGGTTGGCTTTATTGCTGACTTGATTTCAATTCACTTCTAAATAAATTACAAAAAAAAACATTCAATTAACATATATACTCTTAAGGTTGCAGGAGACACAAAAGGCACAAGGTCCCATAACTTGAAGGCCTATTTTATAAGCTATCAGTCTGACAGGGGCCCCACTGAGCACAGAAGTGAAAAAAATGCCTTAGAGGATGGAGGTCTCCTTTGAGAACTCTTCAGGGATGAATGTGACCTACTATGTAGAATCTTGGAAACCATACCACAGTTTCTGTTTGCAAAATGTGATAATTTATTATAAGTGTACTCACTGTAGAAGGAAGTGTGATGACTGAGTCGTAAATTTAATCTAATTCAATGAATCACACACTGGGCCTCTCCCAGTGGGTGATACATGCATATTTCACTTTTATCTTAAATATCAAGTACTTATCACCAACAATATTCAATAAAGAGCCAAAATTATTGACAGTTGGCAAACAAGTTAGGGTAGCTATTGGCAGTTCTCTCTAGCTCTGTTGTTGACTTTTGTTTGTGATTTCATCAGGACTGCCATAGCAACCCTGACTCATAATATATTTGCTGTATTTGAAACAAATTTTAATCTTCAACCAACTGCCTTATATTTGTAACCCTTCCTTGAGAAGGGGATCACACTTTCCAGCCCTGCTGAGCACCGACTCACTCGTTGCAGGATGGAGTAAAAGAGATTCTAAGAAAGGGAACAGGATAACCTAAGAGGTTCATACTCAACAAACAGTCCATACACTTGTGTTGCATTTCAACCAAAAATATAGATTTTACTGAGAATAAAAAAGCAGGCACAAAAAATTATTAGTACACAGTCCCAGAGCAAAAATCCAAACAGACAGTTTTTCAGGTTTCAAATCCAAATTTGCAGACACATTTCTTATGCTGCTTAAGTCACTTAACACTTCACACTGGATTTCCCTAGTGCTTTCATAGAGGCCTTTTCATTTTCAGGCCTCCCCAAGAATGTTAGAGAATCCTTCTCAGGTTTCACTGATGGCTAAGTGGACCAAAAGAAATCCTGCCCTTTTTCCTTAGGATCCACACCATCTGCAGGAAAGTGACATTCCTTCTCCCAAGGATCACTTAAAAGCCTTGAAGCAGAGCAGAGCCCCTGCTCTCACTCCCTACAAACTCCTTCTAAGTATATGTCAAGTTTTTTTCATTCATCTCCCCACCACTGACCTGTGGAGTCACCTGTCATAGAGCTCCTTTTGTTGTCCCGCTGTTTGAGGGATGGACCATCCTGCCACTCTTAGATGACACTGTTCCTTAGGAAGTAGGAACATGCCCCATTCTGATACACAGTGAAGCCAGGCAGGTGTAACAAATTAAAACAATAAAATGATATAAGCACATTTGTCAACTTGAAAATGGTGATGAACATTCTGTTCACCTAATGGATTATTAGAGGGTACCAAGAGCTGACCAATCAAAGCTTATGATTCTCTTTTCACTCTTCTAGACGATGCCCATAATAATTGTAATATTATAGTTTGTTAAACAGATGAAGCATTGATGGTACAAAATGGGACTGCCTGAAGCATTCTAGTACTATAAACAAACATGAGTCCTTTTTATGTTATATTTTTTCAGTAGCAGCATCATTTACCAATGAGAATTTTCTTTCTGTTTTGAGTTTGAAGTATTGACACATGAGAAAGGAGAAAGATCATCATCACCATTGCCAAACCATGTGGAAAGAGCAGAGGAGGCTTGGAAGCTTCTGACGAAGGGGGAAGGAGGAGAAATTAAAAGAAAGGATGAATGGGAGCTCAGGGGAGTACAAGTTGGTAGGGATAACCAAAGGATGAGCAGAAAAAAGATGATAGGAAAAAATTAGAAGAGAGCAAAAACTTAGAATGGAAAAGTGTAAGGACAGTAGAAGAGTTATAGGAAGTGATGAGGATGTGGGCAAAGAAACTGAAGAGAAATAAAAAACTGAGGAGAAGAAAAAAGATCAGAGATACAAAGCCACATCCAGAATCAGATGAGAAACAAGGAAAGAAAGCAGAAGACTTTTGGTGAACAGATTTGTATTTAGATTGTAGACCTCTGCCCACACTTCCCAGTGTACACCCAATATCAGCCAGTGATCTCTCAGCAGGGTGCATTGACATACACAAGTCCTCCTGACAGCTGGGCATGCACAGACATTATTTTTGTTTTGTTCCTGGGGGGGGGTGTGGGAGGGGGGCACATATCATTAGTTATTTGTTTAATTCCTTTTTGTCTATTTAAAATGAAAATAAAACCAAAACAAACACAATTTTTGAAAAAAGAAATGAAAAGCAAAATGTAGAAACGTTAAGTGCCTGAAATGTTTTTTTCAAATAATCACTCCTGACTCTGTACTGCTATCCCTCCCCTCATTCTTGCTCTTTACATTGTTTGAAATTTTCTTTCCCTACTCATGAATGCTCTGCCAGTGAGTCAACTGCAAATGGTGGCAAAGGTCAAGATCTATGCCCTCCAGGGACAGATTTATTTATTATTTATGTTCTGCCTTTCAAGCACTTTCCTGTTCCCAAAGGGCTTATAAATTTGCGCCTATGGTAAGGAAGGTGAACTAACTTACCCCAAGACACAAAGAATAGTAGCAGGATTTGAACCCTGGCTTCCCTGGTATGCAGCCCAGCATTTTAACCACTGGACTTGGCTACTCTACCATGTTGCTGTGCCTAAGCACTTTTGGTGCGTTCTATGCCCCAGCTCCTGTAATGGTCTGTTTCAGGGCAGCAGAGTGCTAATCTCTGCTGAATGAGATTCAGCCACTCATAAATGTTTGTGAACCCTAGACACAGGCATAATGGGTGCCGACTGACAAATCCAGCTTGGCCCAAGCTGGAACCATTCTCTTGTATGTAAGAAATGAGCAATAGGGCCTGCCGTTGCGATCATCGGTCTACAGGCTGCCCCACAGACCGCCACTCTTACCTCCAGCCCTGACAGTCAGAGCTTGCCTTTGCAACGAGGTTCCCTCCTCCTAGTTGCCATTGGTCCTCCCTCTTGTTCCAGTTCCGTTTTCCCTTGACTGCGTTGGATTGACCTCAATTTTGCCTGCCCGACCATTCCCATCTGCTGCCTGGAACCGACCACTGCCTGCCTAACCATCCTTGTCTGCCGCCTGGAACCAACCACTGCCTGCCTGACCACGTATTGACTGATCATCCTTGGACAACACTCTGGCTTGATCCTTGCGCCACACTCTGCCTTCCACTTCACTATCGTTCCGGGAGACCACCAGAGGCCCACCTAAGTCCAGGCGGTCCGGGCACCCAAGGGCTCAACCTGCGGAAACCCCGGACTGTTATTGGTGAAGCTCCAGCTAGCCTCTGTTTCCTTGTGTGCTCCGTCTCCTGGTGGCAGGCGCCCTCTGGGTCCGGCCAGAGGGCCATACCAATCCTGCACCAGGCCAAGGGTCCACCTCCAGCGCAACACCCACTTGACCTTTTTAAGTTACCAGTTCAAATTTATCAAAAATATGTCACTTCAATTTAAATTTGTAACTCTAGCTAGAATTGTTTGTGCAGTTTTACAGTTCAAGCTCACATAACCAACCAGCTGAAGCACTAGACACTTGAATTATATAAGCAGTTAGCAGGGATCCTAGGTGCTTGGCCACTCTCACTAGTTACTGGCTCTCAGTATAAGCCTTGGAAGCCTGCTTAACTCTCAAAATACTACAAGCTACCCTAACTAACAAAAGTTAATAAAATATCTATCTATACCCATCTCCTGCAAGATTCTTTCAATTAGTCCCTATAACACAGTATGTCTGACAGAATATGTACATGCTATACTTAAGTGCTGCTTAACCCTTTCTTGGAGGCACACCTAGCCGGTTGGGTTTTCAGGATTTCCACAATGAATATGCATAAAATATATTTGCATATCCTGGGTCTCTAAAGTATGATCTATTTTATGCATATTTATTATGGATATCCTGAAAACCCAACTAGTTAGGTGTGCTTCCAGGAGAGGGTTGAGAAAAACTGCTATAATTAATTTTATTTATTTATTTACTATTTTTCTATACTGGCTTTCATGACAGGTATCACATCAAACCGGTTTACATTTAACAGGGTGTGCAATATACAGAGAACTCGAGCAACTATAACAAGTGCATGGTTAACGGAAATGCAGTTACAATAAAACAGGGAAGTACACAACTGGGAGCGGAGGAGGAAGAAGAAAAGAAAGATTAACTGACAGCAAATTATTTACAGAGATGCAAAATTAATTCCAATGTAGAAGAATTGATATTGTGAATGAGATTGATGACATAGTGTTGGTGTTGGTGAATGGTTTCTATTTGAACCCATTGTTAACAAAGTGTTTGTGATGTTGGTAACAGGGATCAGTCGAAGTCTGGATTGGCTTTTTTAAAAAGCCAAGTTTTCAGCCTTTTCCTGAAAGTCAGTAAGCACGGTTCCTGTCGCAGGTCGGCTGGGATGGAGTTCCATAAAGTTGATCCTGCTGTTGAGAGCGCTCTTTCCTTGAGGGATTTATGTTGAAAGGTTTTTGCGTGTGGAACATGGAGTGATTCTTTATAACACTCCCTAATGGGTCTGGTGGAGGTATGTTTTTTGAAAGGAATTTGTACGTTGAGCAGGGCGTGTTGATGGATGACTTTGTAAATGGTGGTGATGGATTTGAACATGATTCTGTAGTGAATTGGTAACCAATGAAGGGCTTTGAGGATTGGGGTGATGTGGTCAAATCTCTTGGAGTTAGTCAGAATTCTGGCGGCTGTATTCTGCACCATCTGTAGAGGTTTGGTATGGGATGCAGGGAGACCTAGTAGAATAGAATTACAATAATCTAGTTTGGAGAAGATTATTGCTTGTAGAATTGTTCTGAAGTCCTGGGAGTGGAAGAGAGGCTTAATTCTTTTAAGGACATGTAATTTGTGGAAGCAATCCTTAGTAGTTTGATTGATGAATGGTTTTAGGTTGAGACGGTTGTCAATGATAACACCTAGGTCTCTTGCGTGCGAAGTTTGAAGGTTGGCTGGTAGGTTTGAAGAGATGTTATTGTTTTCTGGGGATATAAGCAGAAATTCTGTTTTTGAAGCATTGAGAATTAGGTTTAGACTGTTGAGGAGGTGTTTGATCTCAAGTAGGCAGCTGTCCCAGAATTCTACTGTTTTTGTAATGGATTCTTTTACAGGGATCATGATCTGAACATCGTCTGCGAATAGGAAATGTTTCAGGTTTAGTTTCATTAGCAGTTGGCAGAGTGGGAGCAGGTAAACATTTAAAAGGGTGGGTGAGAGGGAGGAGCCCTGCGGAACCCCTAGCGAGGATGAATAGTAGTGAGATTCTTTAGTATAAATTTTGACCTTGTATCCTCTGTTCTCCAGGAAGGTTTTAAACCAGGTCAGTGCTGTGCCAGTAACTCCGATGTTTGCCAGCTGATTTAGAAGGATGTGATGGTTGACTGTATCGATGGCTGACTGTATAATTGTTTTCAATTAGCTGAAAATAAAAATAAAACAAGGTTCAGCTGAATGTTTCGCTAAGATTTCTGTCACCTAGTTCAGATATATTCTAAATCGTAGATTTTATTTCACAAAAGTTTAATCTATCTTCTAGTTCAGAGGAGGCAACTCCAATCCCTGAGGGCCAGAAACAGATCTGGTTTTCAGGATATCCACAATGAATATGCATGAGATATATTTGCATACAGTGGAGGCAATATACACAAATATACCTTATAAATATTCATTGTGGATATCCTGAAAGCCAGATCTGTTTGTGGATCTCTAGTAAGGAGTTGCCTGCCCCTATTCTAGCTTAAACACCACACCAGACAATACAAAGCTCTTCAGAAAAGGGTCAGGACCAGGGGGCATGGTGTCGTGTAAGCCAAGTGGAGCTTCCCTTTCTAAACGTGCCCAACACTCTTCCCTGATCACCTGCTTCTGGCCTGAGGTCTAAAGGACAGTGTTGATACTGACCCTGGCCAGGGTGGTGTTTGCAAGCAGTAGGGGGAAGGATGACTGACTGACTGACAGGGAGGATCGAGAAGAGGGAGCAACCGGAAGGGGGTGAGTTTGACAAGAAAGTAAATTCCATTGGGGAGCGAGGAGCCTGCACTGTATTCAAGGTAACACAACATTGTATTGCTTACAGGAAAATCACTGTTCACCAGAACGTAGAGGATATAAAAGCCAAGGTACCGCCTCATCTGTTGTGTGGAGTTGGACTTGTTCCCGCATATCCGAAGTGAAGTCCCAGCTCCACATGATAAGTGCTAACTGTTACGGTGCTTGCCATTGTCTATATGTAGGGCCAGTTTTGAAACACCAGTGGTACTTTGCAGCAGGGGCGAAGTGTTCAGCTTAAAGCGCATGCGAGGATTTTGAAATCACCTTGCTGCCCATAGTTGGCCCGGTCCACCCTCCCCCAACTCGTTTCTTTTTGCTGCAGGTAAAAGCACCCGTCCTGTGCAATATCAAGGGCACTTTTACCTATTGAAGGAGAGGGAAATTTTCAGCAGGCCTTTTCCCTGGGGTAAACAGATTATTTACCCTTGGGGAAAGCTTTGAAATAGCTGTCTTATGGAGGCTAATGTCAGCTGACCTTGTAAATTACTCTCTACACTAAGCCTGGTAGCCCATTTACATTAGAGTCTATTTTCAAAGGAAAACAATTATCAACCCTAAAAACAATTTACTTTACCACCTGCAATTTGGACTTGGGGTGGGGAGAGGGATGCAAATCTAGACAAACATTATACTCGCAATCTATGTAGCTAGGCTTAGAACAGATAGCAGGATCTTTTCTAAAAGAAGCAGTATTTTACAGGCTTAACTGTTGTTACAATGGTGTCATTGTTCTGGCACATGATTTTGTTAACACATTTACTATTGCTCATGGCAATTACCACATTCTTAGCTAATGTTTCCACAACGTTTGCAAAAGTTTGGAATCTGGCAGGTTAACAAACCTCTCAGGCCTGTAAGTCATTGCCGTTATACAGGGTGATGACAAAATCCATGTACATCTACAGTTTTCAAATGCACTTACTGGTGCACGGGGGATTTTCCCATCACTTTGTGAAATTATAGTGGGCAATGTGTAGCATATGTTGCCCACACTTTGACACACCAGGTTAAGTATATTTTTGGCCTACAGAGCACTTTTCACATTTAGATTGTGGGGATCCATTGCCAAGTACTGTGAGCTGTTTGGACTATCTAGTCAGTCCTATCTTTGTTACCCTCACTTTCCCTCAGTGGCCATCTTATTTCCTGTTTAGATAATGTATTTATATTTAGGCTTTTTCTTCTGTAAGTTTCCAGACCCCCGGTCCTACTACATGGTCTTCATACTCTGGTTCCATCCTTGTTACCTGAATCCAGAAATCTTTATTGTCTGCCTTCAGCGTTCCTGTTTGACCTCCTTCATGGTCCTGGATTCCTGGTGTGCTCAAGCTCACCTCTCCATTCCAGGCTTTTAGCTCCTTGCTTGCTCCAGAGGCTTCCCTCTGCCTCATGTCTCACCAACACTAGCACCTGAGGGCTCAGCTTGAGGGGCATAGGCAGAAGACACTTGGTTTTGCATCTCTGTTTTGCATCATCATTGGCCTAGAATAGCCTCTCCATACATCAGGCTGCTTATTTCTGGGGCACTCCTCAGACAGGTGACATCACATAGATTGTGTGCCATTGTACATGCCAGGGCCTTTGTAGAATGAGCCACAAGGTTTCATTTATTTCTCAAGTGCTTCTATTTTGGAGACTCGGGCTTTCATTTTTCTTTTCTTTCTACCCTTCTGCAGCATCCTCCCAGGTCCTGGAGCCCTCCTTGCAGGAGGAGGAAGAAGAAAAGGAAGAAGAGGAGGAAGAGAAAGAGGAAGTAGGAAGAGAAGACAGGCCCACCATCTACTGTAGAAGGTCCACCATCCAAGGCGAAAGCCAGACCTCCGTCACCCTCAGGGTTGATCTCATCATGGAGACCATAGTTCACATGGCACAAGTGCGGCTCCAAAATGTTGCTTTGTTGCCTGGGTTTAGGGACTTCAGGGAGAACTTCAGGGGGGTTTCACAGTATTTTCATGCCAGACATTGAGCACTTATGGGCTGAACTGTGGGCCATCCTTACCTGTCCCCAGCAGCAGAGAGCCAAGGCTCAACACCTGCTGATCCCTCAGTTTAATTTGATTTTATTTTCTTTATTTTCAATATGTTTAAAAAAAAATCCTAAAAATTTCAATCTGCATTTATCTTATGTATCCTGTGTTTATTTCACATAGTAAATGTGTCAGGATTTATGAGGGTAATTTTCAGACAGCCATCATAGTGATAAAGCCTACGTATACACTGTACATGCAGACATTACCAAGGATTTTTAAAATGAACTTACGTGCATAAATTCAGTTTGAAAATACTTGGGTAACTGGTGGAGTATGCCCATGAATTACCTCACACAAATTTACACCTGCTCCAAACAGGGTGTAACTTGCTTGGAATAATTTACGCATAGGGAGCCCAACTTTCAAACCTGTTTGCAGTACACGGTTTGTGAGTATAAGTAGATTGTAGAAATGTATACAAGTATTTTATAAACCATGTAGTAGATGCCATTCGGTTTATAAAATACCATATATTTCTACCCTGAAAATACACGCGTATGTTGTAGTAAAATGCATATTTCTAATGCCAGAAAATGCATACTTTATCTATTCCATAAATGTACACACGTACAAATATAATATGTCTGCTTAATAATACTGAATTAAACACAGAGGTAGGTATTTCATAAAGTAAATGTGTATACTGTTCTGAAAATACTTACTTGCATGTATATTTGGGCTCACCAGTTCACCCATTCCTTCCCCAGTTCATCCAGGCCCTCTAGCACAACCTCCACCAGTTCACTCAGACTTTTCACCCATAAACTGCAGATAAAAAACATGTCCAACCTTAATTGCCGGAGCCTATTGGCAGTTGTCAAAAGGTTTGGTTAAGTTCAGTAAGGTATGCGTATCTACCTCGTACACAACAGCAACTTGTGCATGTAAATCTGAACCCCTTTTTTCCCCTTTTTTCCTTTGGTAAAATATACATGCCATACTGCAAATACACGCAGACCCCTGGGTTTATAAAAGAGCATACGTGTGCATGCATATGCTATTTACATGTGTACATGCACTTTTTATATGCAAAACCCCTTAAAAAATACTCCATAGTTTTATAAATAAAAAAAACTATGTGCATAAACGATGAATCCACCCCATCCCCACCCCGAAATGCTTCAGCTCAGTACGTATAAAAGTATGCATGCTAACTGAGTTGCATGTGTACTTTTATGCGCTCAGTCCCCTTAGGTTTTCAAAAGCAGATTTATCCTTTTGAAAATTACCCCCTCCCCCATTTGTGCTTTTTCACATATTTACAAATATTTCAAAAAGAAGGTGATGACCCAAAGCCAGGGAGCATTACAATTATCATCATCCTTTAATTCTTTCATGCTTTTCCAGCTAGGGAGTTGAAGGCGTGTTACAATATGTTAAGACACACAATTTACAGAGTTGTAATGGCAATATAAGGTTTAAGCATATAAAAATAACTAAATAATAAAGTTAACATATATGCAGTACAATAAGTTAATCAAGATATAGAAACTTATGGGTGCTGGTGAGCATTTACAAGCACAGCATGGCATAAATTCCCATTTGGAGAGTTATAGAAATAATAAAAACATTCACACTTGTGTGCAACAGAGTCAGATTATAGGAGCTGAGGTCTGACAGGGTGAAGGCTACTGTTCACATTCATAGCAGGCTAAGCATTCTCATTCACAGGGTTCAAGCCACAGATAGAAACTATGCACTTGTATATAACAGTGTACAATAAAGAAAACTTAAAAACTTAGGAAAAGATGCCTATAGTATACAATAAATACAAAGTTAAAAACTTACAGGACAATGGCTAATATTTTTCTTTACCTTAATTTATTTATTTATTTTGAAGGTTTTATGTTCTGCCTAGCACAAGCTTGAAGCTACACCATTCTAAGCAGATCACAAAACAACACACATTAAAATCATCACAGTCCACGATACATGAATTATATATTTTCAAAGGGCTTACACACATACATGTAGCATATATTGTAGGATTTTCAAAAGCCCATTTACACACGTAAACCTTTTTAGAATTACCTCCATAGTAACTTGGTATCAGGAGGATTGGTGAAAGTCTTAGAAGTCTGATTGGGAGGATATCTTGGAGAGTTCTATAGGTCACTGGTTGGGTGATGGTTATTTTGAAGTGAGTGTAGGTTTCTTCTCTGCGTTATTGCTGTAGGCTAAAAGCTCTTTGAAACTACAAGGTTGTTAGCATTTTTCTAGAGGCTAGTAGGTCTGGGGCTTGCCTAATGTTTGGTAGTAGTAGAAAGTTCCATAGAGCTAGGACTGCATCTCTTAAGATCCTTTCCCTGGTGCTTACAAGGTGACGTGCCTTAAGCACTGGTACAGCTAAACAGGCTTTTGATAGCGAGCACAGGGGCAGGAAGGCATGTAAGGTAAGGTGGAATCTGAGTTCAAGTAGTACTTGAGGTCTGTCAGGACTTTGTAGGATAGAGTTAGGATTTTAAATGTGGCATGGTAGAACATGGGAGCCAAGGCTTTCAAGGTAAGTGAGGTAAGTGTGATCCTGTCAAACTTTCTCCCATTTGCCTGTATTCGAGCTGCAATATTTTGAATGAGTTGTAGTTGTTGTTGTGTATGTGGGCAAGACTGATGCTACCTGCAGGGAGGAGCCAGCAGGCAGACCCAGGCAAAGCAGATACCTGTCAAAACCTTCATTTATACCAGTCCACATTCCTCTCGGGTTGAGCTTTAGGGTACCAGGGCCAGTAGGACTTGGAAGGGATCTCTGCTGATGGCAAAAGAGAAGGTCTGTACTTAGATAGAGTCGTAGGCAGGTGATGGTCAGGCATATCCGGGATCCAGGCAGTGGTAAGAGGCAGGTAGCAGTCAGGCATATCCGAGCTTCAGGCAATGGTCAGAGACAGGCAGCAGTCAGGCATATCAAAGGTCCAGGCAAGGTCAGAGGCAAGCAGAGGTCAGAAATATCTGGGATCCAGGCAGAGATCAAAACCAGATATCCATGTGAAGGAAAAGAGGGCCGGATTGGCTGGGCAGGTAGGCAAGGGCAAGAAAAGCTGGACAAAGACTGAAGACAGGATGTATGAAGCCTGAAGACTGAATGCCGAGAAGCAACATGCACTAGTGAGGAGTAGCTAGACCTGTTGCTGAGGCAGAGAGAAAAGGCCAGGGAAGCCTTTTATAGGCTTGGTGTGTAGGGTCTCAGAAGGCACCGCGGGCTTTTCCCCCCTCGGGGCCCATTAAAAGAGTGAGGTCAGGCGTGCACAAGCGCGACTAAGGAGGAGCATGGATGGATGGATGGACCCAGCTAGGGAGGTGCAGAGTTGGTGGTGTCTCGCTGTATTGGAGCCTGGTGTCTTAGTACAGCGAGAGCCAGTAGTGTCAGGCCATGACGGAAGCCCGTCAGGTGGCCCTGCTGGGGACGTGAGTGCGGCGGTTCACAGGGGCAGCCAATGAACCACCAAATGTAATAGCTGCTGCTTTAGTCTGGAAGGCATCCCATTGTAGAATTTGTTGTCAAAGTCCAGAAGGATGACTGTTGCAAAAGCAAAGTCTTCAAGGAGAGATTGAAGATATAGTCAGCATAGTTAGAAAAAAAAGCTGTTTTCACCAGTACTTAGACTTGGGCTTCAGTGGTAAGTTTAGAGTCCAGTAGGGATCCTAGGATTCTAACTTTGTGTCTGTAAAAACAACAGACACATTATGAAATAAAGAAGGTGATGATGATTTAGAGAGCTTTGGGTAGTTTGGAAGATCCAGAGCAGAAGGGAACAGCTAGGAGGATGGGAATCTGGGACGTCCATATTCAGCCACTGTGCGGCTCAACTAGTTAGCTGGATAAATCTATCTGGCTAACAGCCTGTATATTCAGTGGCATGGGAGTGCCACTGAACATACCTGGCTGTCTTAAAGTTAGCAGGTTAAGTCTATCTGGCTAACTTTAGGACAGGTCTACAGGATGATCAGACTTAGCTGGATACGTTATCTGGCTAATCTGAATATCAGAGTTAGCTAGATATATTCTGCTAATTCAGCTCCCCCTAGTTATGCTCTCAACTAGCTAACTGGTGGGTGGGGTGAGGGTGAGTTAGCCAGCTAACTATTTAGCTGGATACGCAGTTATCCAGCTAAGTGGCAGCTGCTAATCCTGGTTGCACTGAATCTGGACTTCTAGATTTTCTGAAAGCTTCATAAAAGATGAGAATACTTAACAGTCCATGCTTATCCAAACCTGGAAACTCTTGCTCAATGGGTGAGACGTGGGATGGTGTTTGGTATCTGTCAGGGAAGGGACCAGATCCTGTTGCCAAACAGATGAGAGAGAGGCAGGAGCCTCAGGAGTCAGCGGTGTAGGCAGGAGGACATGGGATGCACTGTAAGTTAGAAGGGTAACCCAGCTGAGATGGCGGCAGGCAAGACAAGAGGCAAACATCATTCGATTAAAAGACCAAAATATGACAGCTTCCACTAGGACTAGCTTAGTACCAACTTTATAAAATTTGTATTTATCTCATGCCTTTTCATTAAGGAACATAAGAAGTTGCCATATTGGGTCAAACCAAGGTTACATCAAGCCCAGCATCCTGTTTCCAACAATGGCCAGTCCAGGTTACAAGTACCTGGCAAGTACCCAAACATTAAGTATATCCCATGCTACTAATGCCAGTTGTAGCAGTGGCTAATGCTATTCCCTAAGTCAGCTTGATTAATAGCAGTTAATGGACTTCTCCTCCAAAAACGTATCCAAACCTTTTAAAACCCACTAACCACATCTTCTGGCAACAAATTCCAGAGCTTAATTGTGAGTTGA
This sequence comes from Rhinatrema bivittatum, assembly GCF_901001135.1. Lineage (NCBI taxonomy): Eukaryota > Metazoa > Chordata > Amphibia > Gymnophiona > Rhinatrematidae > Rhinatrema > Rhinatrema bivittatum. The sequence goes on along the minus strand of NC_042618.1, from coordinate 149,109,754 downwards.
GGGAAAAGGAATTTTCTCCATTTTGTTTTAAATGAGCTACTTGCTAACTTCATGAATTGCCCCCTAGTCCTTCTATTATCCAAAATAGTGAATAACTGATTCACATTTATCCATTCTAGACCTTTCAAGATTTTATAGACCTCTATCATATCTCCCCTCAGCCATCTCGTCTCCAAGCTCAACAGCCTTATTCTCTTTAGCCTTTCCTCATAAAGGAGCCATTCCATCCCTTTAATCATTTTGGTCTCCCTTCTCTGTACCTTCTCCAATTATATCTTTTTTGAGATGTGGCAACCAGAATTGTACACAGTACTCAAGGTGCAGTCTCACCATGGAGCGAAACAGAGGCACTATGACATTTTCCTTTTTATTCACCATTCCCTTCCTATAAATTCTTAATATTCTATTTGCTTTTTAGATGGCTGCAGCACATTGAGCCAATGATTTAAATGTATTATCTACTATGGCACTTAGATCTTTTTTCTGGGTGGTACTACTACCTCCTAATATGAAACCTAACATCAAGTAACTACAGCATGGGTTATTTTTCAATATAAGCATCACCTTGCACTTGTCAACATTAAATTTCATCTACCATTTGGATGCCCAATCTTCCAGACTCACAAGGTCCTCCTGCATTTTATCACAATCTGCTTGTGATGTCACTACTCTGAATAATTTTGTATCATCTGCAAATTTGATTGCCTTACTTGTTGTATTCCTTTCCAGATCATTTATAAATGTATTGAAAAACACTGATCAAAGTACAGATTCCTGAGGGTACGCCACTCTTTACCCTTTTCCACTAACAAAATTGACCAATTAATCCTACTTTTCTATTTCCTAACTTTTAACCAGTTTGTAATCCATGAAAGACATTGACTCATATCCCTTGACATTTTAGTTTCATAGAAGCCTCTCATGAGGGGACTTTGTCAAATGCCTTCTGAAATCCAAATTCACTGCATCTACCAATTCACCTTTATCCACATGTTTATTAACCCCTTTAAAAAAATAAAGCAGATTTGTGAGGCAAGACTTCCCTTGGGTAGATCCATGCTGATTGTGTTCCATTAAACCATGTCGTTCTATATGTTCTGTGATTTTGATCTTTAGAATAGTTTCCACTATTTTTCCCAGCACTGAAGTCAGGCTCACTGGTCCATAGTTCCCAGATCCCTGGAGCCCTTTTTAAATATTAGGATTACACTGGCCACCCTGCAATCTTCAGGTACAAAACTAGGATTGATTTAATGATAGTATACAAATTTAACTAATAGATCTGAAATTTCGTTTTTAAGTTCCTTCAGAACCCTGAGGTGCATACCATCTGGTCCAGGTGATTTCCTATTCTTTAGTTTATCAATCTGGCCTACTACATCTTCTAGGTTCACAGTAATTTGGTTCAGTTCATCTGACTCATCAGCCTTCAAATCCATCTCCAGAACTAGTATCTCCCCAACATCCTCATTAGTAAGCATAGAAGTAAAGAATTCATTTAGTCTTTCTGCAATGAACTTATCTCCCCTAAAAGCCCCTTTATCCCCTTGGTCATGTAACGGTCCAACCAACTCCCTCACGGGTTTCCTACTTTGGATATATTTTTTAAAGTTTTTATTATGAGTTTTTGCCTCTACAGCCAACTTCATTTCAAATTCTCTCTTAGCCTGTCTTATCAATGTTTTATACTTAACTTGACAATGCTTATGCTTTTTCCTATTTTCATCAGCTGAATCCTTCTTCCAATATTTGAAGGATGCTTTTTTGGCTAAAATAGCCTTATTCACTTGACCTTTTAACCATGCTGGTAATTGATTTACCTTCCTTCCACCTTTCTTAATGCGTGGAATACATCTGGACTGAGCCTCTACGACTGTATTTTTAAACAATGTCCATGCCTGTTGTACACTTTTAACCTTTGCAGCTTCACCTTTCAGTTTTTTTCTATTTTACTCATTTTATCAAAGTTTCCCTTTTGAAAATTTAGTGTTAGAGCTATAGATTTACATATTGTCCCCCTTCCACTCATTAATTACTGGTTAATACAGTAATGAATCAACTGATCTATCAAAGCAACTAAAACTCAATTTTTTTGAATTTTATTGTACTTTTTATTATGCAATTTCAAAATAAAACATGATTTTAAGATATCAATACTCCTTTCAGAGATCAGTTTACAAAGCCATTTATGGGTAGATAGTGATTACCGTGACTGTTTGAATACTATCCTCCCTCATTCCATGCTTAGTGTTCCTCTATAGGTACTTTTATTCACATTTAAGGGAGGCATTCCTGAGGCCATATTTTGGGCATCAGCTATAAATAATGCAAATTCATGATATTTTTAAAACTATGCATGTTATTTTCCATAAAGCCTTTCCCCATACAGAAAGCAGGTGCAAACGTCCACAGGTACTTTGCACCTGTAGCAACTTTCAAAGTAAAGCCCCTATGTATATACTTTCCCTTTAAAGTTTGGTGCAAAGTCTCAAGGTAAACAATACCTGCATGTTTTGAACTCCTAATCTTCATTAAACTGTTCTTCTGCTGCAGTTTGTGAGTCATTAACTAGGTCTTCAGGGTATAGTCATGATCAACTGTGGGGAGAAAACAGATCTAGATAAGTAGTGGGAAGGGAGGCAAGTTTGCACACAAGCAAGGCAATTAACAGACTAGATAAGTAGTGGGAAGGAGGAGGCAAGTAGTCACATAGTTCGGCCAAGGAGAACACTTAAGTAGGAGTAATTAGGCTAACGAGCAACTATATATATATAAATAGTTTAGCAAAAGCTATGAGTGAGCACTGCAAGTTAGTGAACCAAAATTATGTACTTACCTAAAAACCATTCCCCTTTAATTTAATTACCGTCAAAGAGCTGCTGTATCCTTGACTGTGAATGAAAGAATTGTGGATTGAGATAAGTAATTTGTACCTATGGAACCGTAAGCTCATTTTCAAAGAGAAAGTCTGTATTGCATCTAAAATCATGTTTTAGATGCTTTGAAAATGCCACCTGCATATGCAATGTAGGTACATAGTGTAGGTACATGTAGGTACAATGTAGGTACAATGTAGGTACAATGTAGGTACATTTTAAATCTCCATGCACACTGGCGTGTGCATGGAGATTTAAAAATGCAATCTCCATGCTTACTTTCCCTCCTCTGGCTTGTCCCTATCCTTTCTGTTTAGGTAAAAGTATGTGCTTTCGCAGACAGATGAGGGAAGTGTAGTAATCCAAAAGATTTTTGTTAATGTGGGGTAAGCAGCCATTTACCTGTGTCAAAAGCTTTGATAATGGGTCCCACAGAGAGCAGTAGCTGCCTAAAAATGTCCTGTACTGTTCCCAAAAGTGGACTGGAAGTTGCCTGTAGCTAGGAAGGCTAAGGCTGTGGTAACTTTTAATTTCCACAATCAAGGCATGATTTCTCTGCATTGTAGTTTCTAAATCCCCCTTTAACTGCTGAAAGAGATGTAAAATTGTTTGTCAGGTCTATATGTATTGAATTCTTGCTTTTCATTTAAACTCCAAAACCTATTCCTGGGCCCATAAACTCTTTCTGGAGGGTATATCCTTCTTCTCTGCTACCTCTGGGCTAATATATTAAACATTGGTGTCACTTTGAGATAGTACCAAAATGCTTCCTACTAGGGATGTGTATTTGTTTGAAACAAATGGGCAAAACACAATAAACGGGTCCATATTTGTTTCATTCATAGGCTCCTGAAATGAATGGAAGGGATCCACAAATGAAACCAAACATATTCATCTCATTAATTTATGTTTCCCATTCAAGTCTATGGCCCATTGAAGTCTATGACTGTGGATTGCTGAGCAAAAATACAACTGTAACTATAGCAACCAGCTCTTGCCTATGTGACCTCACAGCCTTATCAGAAACGAGGGAAAACAAGCTGGCAAAGAGACCAGTCAGAGGGCAAATCACAATACAGCATCTTTTTAAATAGCCTATAGTTGTTATCTGGATCAAGTGACACTGAGCTACTCTCACTGTAAGCTCTGAGCATGTGTATTTCTTCTTTAGCTGTTAACATAGAAAGACGTATTTGTAGAAGATATCACAGAGTGTAGAAAAAAAAAAGAAACTTTTGAATTTGACACTGGTAAAAGGCTAATTCATATCTTCATTCTGCTGCAGTGGTCTCATACATTGTACCAGAAAGAAAAAGGCAAAGTATTACTGCTGATTTTGATTTTTCGGAAGGAGGCAGTGTGGAGGTTGTAGCAGTTCTAGTGATTTTTTTGTCTCTCGATAGTGAGGTGAGTACAGCACACTGTGCAGACTGGAGAGAAGAAGAGTCTTACCAGGCTGCCAGTCTTTTGGTTTTATTTAACTAACAGTTTTTTTCTGTGTGGAGTCAGTCAGCAGTGCATACAGCACAGCACACATGTACTGTATCTTTGTGTGCGTGTGTGTGTGTGTGTGTGTGTGCGCATGTGAGAAAGACAGTTCTCCATATAGTGAGCAGTACTGTGAGTGAGGGAACAGTTACAGTATCAATAAATTAATTCATTTAATATCCAAACACCCAGCAAGCAGTACACATCAGCAACTTCCATCATGTCAGGAAAAGGGAGAGGAGAGAATGGCAGCCTTGACAGATGAGGAATTGGTGCAAATTCAGCCCGGTCTAGTAGTAGTAATAAAAAAGATACTTGTCCTGCCCCAAAATTGAAAAGAGACATTTTTAGCAATAGCATTGCATGAGTGGAAAGAATTGGCAGCTCAAGGCAGAATCAGTTGAATTTAGAGACCATGTGCCACCACTATCTGTTCCTCTCCCTCTTGTTTTGGAGGAGATGCAAAAGGTGGGAGAGAAATCCAAGGCTGGAATAGCAGGGTATGGGTAGCAGAAGTGCAATTCCTAAAATCAGGAACACAAACGTGCTCCCCTATGGTTACTGATTCTGAGGCAGTAAAGGCAGTATTTTCACCAACTTATTCTGAGGAAGAATCTTGTCTAGGCTTTTCTTAAATAGAACTTGAAGAGCTAATAACTAAAAATATTTGGGAAGATTAGTCAGTAGCATCTTAGCCTCCAAGGCAGTGATAGAGGAACTATTGTGTGCAGCTCTGGTTACCATATCTCAAAAAAAATATAGCAGAACTAGGAAAAGTCAGAGCAGGGTAACCAAAATGATAAATGGGATGGAACATTTCCCCTATAAGGAAAGACTAAAGAAGTTAGGACTCTACAGCCTGGAGAGGAGATGGCTCAGGAGAGATATGATGGAGGTCTATAAAATAATGAGTGAAGTGGAATGGGTAAACGTGAATCGGTTGTTTATTCTTTCAAAGAGTACAAAGATTAGGGGGGGACACAATGAAGTTATAAGATGATACATTTAAAACTTATAAGAGAAAATATATATTTTATACTCAATGCATAATTAAACTCTGGAATTTCTTGCCAGAGGATGTGGTGAAAGCTATTAGTGTAGCTGTGTTTGGACAAGTTCCTGGAGGAAAAGTCCATAAACCAATATTAAGCTGGAGTTGCAGACATCCACTTCTTATCCCTAGGATAAGTAGCATGGAGTCTATCTTCCCCTTTGGTTCATGCCAGATACTTGTGACCTGGATTGGCTGCTGTTAAAAACAAGATACTGGGCTTGATGGACCTTTGGTCTGACCCAGTATGGCAAATCTTATGTACTTATATATATAGATGATACTGACAATGGTGAGGAAGGGCAGGTAGCACAGATAGAGACTCTGAGTGATGCCCTGTTATATTTTCTCACGGTCCACCTTCATCCTCAACTCCAATGCCAGTGTCAGCCCCCATGGATGTAGAGACGAGATTATGAAAGACATCTCTGATCTGAAGGCATTTTAAAGTGAGGGAAGACTCATGTTTTGCTCAGTAGATTTACTGTAGTAAAGGATATCAGTTAAGAGAAGCAAGTGGTGATTCTGACAAATGATGGTATGCAATATCACCTGCAGAAGCAGCACCCACTAGCATTGATATCAGAGGAGAGTAACAGTACTAGCCTAGGGACTCCTTCTGCAACTCAAAGTAAAAGCCAGAAGAAAGGGGTAGAAAAAGGGAAAATGTTTCCCCCAAACTCATCCCATGTCCCATGGCAAGCCAGCACCCCCCTTCCATGATTCTGCAGCAGTACCCCATCGTCATAGAGTAAATGGGGATGGTTTTCCGTTGCACTGCCTTTGTTCAAGTGGCAGGTAGCCTCTAAAATAGTAACAAGGAACATCAGAGAAATTATTGTCCTGGAAGACCCGCCCCTGCAGATAGTGGAGAATGTGGACTTTAAGCGTCTGCTGCATGTGTCGTGCCCCCCAATTACAAATTCTCCCCCAGGACTGCATTTAGTAAGAAGGCCATCCCCCCACCCTGTACAAACCTATGCTGTAGTCGCATACAGATGCAGCTGGCTAAGGCAGAAGGGAGGAGCTTGCATTTCACCAGAGATTCACGAGCGCTATGCATGCTTCCCTCTCCCTAAAGGCACACTGGACAGACCTGGCTGAGGCAGGGGCAGGCAGCAGCTCTAGCGCGGACAGCGCATAAGGGTGCAGATAGACATTGCTGCACACCCAGTTGATAGATAGCGTCCATACCTCATGCAATATTTTATTAGCCATTAAATAGATACTGGAATGTTAGCAGCTAGACCGGAGAGGTAGGAGTCTTCAGGCATGCTACTTTCATTGTGGCAGACAGTGGTACAAATATGGTAAAGGCAATAAAAAAAAAGGGGGGACTTTCATGGTATTCATTACTTTGCACACTTGCTGCCCTGGTCAGTGAGGGACGTCCTGGAACTGGAGCCATAGGACCATGGAAATCTATTTGTAACTTATTTAGGCCATTGCAGAAAGACTAAACAAATTCTTTGCATTTACAGATGAGGATGTTGAGGAGATACCCGTTCCAAAAAAGGTTTTCAAGGTGCTGATTCAGATGAATAGAACCAAATCACAGTGAACCTGGAAGATGCAGTAGGTCAAATTGAAAAACTGAAGAGTAGAAAATTGCCCGTACCAGAAAGAACTTAAAAATTAAATTTCAGCTCTATTACTAGCAATTTAAAATATGATGAAGTGACCTTATTTTCCCACTTTTTGCCTGTGTGGGACCAGGCATTTAGCCCTGTCCACCTTAAATCCCACAGGGAGAGAGACCTCTGTGAGCAGGACCTTGCAGGGAGGGGAATAAGTTTGTGAGCCCAGCTGGGATCAGGAATCCCCTATGATTCCAGGAGAAGGCAGCTCCTGTAAATATCTCTGAATTAACTTGAAGGAATTAGAAGTGTACTGCAAAGGTAGGAAGTCATTATTGTTACTGAAGTGCTGTTAATGTTAATAAAAGTTAAGTTGCAAGAAGAAAAGCTGGAATCAGCGTGGTTCCTGACTTCAGACAGTAAAGATTTGCTCAGCCATCCTCAAAGTTACCTATCATTAAAATTGTCCAGTGTAACCCCAATATTTAAAATGGGCTCGAGGGGTGATCCGGGAGACTATAGATTAGTGAACCTGACTTCAGTGCCAGGAAAAATCTTAGAAACTATTCTAAAGAACAAAATCACAGACCATATAAATAGACATGGTTTAATGGGACACAGCCAGCATGGATTTACCCAAGGGAAGTCTTGCCTTACAAATCCGCTACATTTTTTTGAAGGGGTGAATAAACATGTGGGTAAAGGTGAGCCAGGAGATTTAGTGTATTTGGATATTCAGAAGGTGTTTGACAAAGTCCCCCATGAGAGACTCCTAAGAAAATTAAAAAGTCGTGGGATAAGAGGCGATGTCCTTTTGTGGATTGCAAACTGGCTAAAAGATCAGAAACAGAGAGTAGGATTAAATGGTCAGTTTTCTCAGTGGAGAAAGGTAAACAGTAAATTGCCTCAGGGATCTATATTTAGATCTGTGTATTTTAATCTACCTTATAAATGGGCTCTGACCGACGGCCCGCAAATGCGCAGTAGAGAGCAGCTCTACTGCGCATGTGTGGGCAAGCAAGTCGCTCTCAGCGAGCGTCAGCTGAATTTATCAACATGGCGGTGGCGACGAGGAACGGCGGCATCGAGCGGCAGCAGCAAAGATGAGGATTGGCAGCAGCAGCGGCGGTGAAGATGAGGAGCGGCAGCAGCGGCGGCGGCGAAGATGAGGAGCGGCAGCAGCGGCGAAGACGAGGAGCAGCAGCGGCAAAGACAAGGAGCGGCAGCAGCGGCGGCGGCGAAGATGAGGAGCGGCAGCAGCAAGGGAGGAGCGAGTGAGAGGGAGGGAGGAGAGAGAGAGGGAGGGACTGACTGAGAGGGAGGGACTGAGTGAGAAGGGAGGGACTGACTGAGAGGGAGGGACTGAGTGAGAGGGGAGGAGAGTGAGAGGGAGGGAGTGGGACTGAGTGAGTGAGAGGGAGGGAGAGGGGGGAGGGAGTGAGTGGGACTGAGAGGGAGGGGGGGAGAGGGGGAGGAGTGAGTGAGTCGGGCCCTGTGAGTGAGAGGGAGGGAGAGGGTGGGGAAGGATGTGAGTGGGACGGAGTGAGAGGGAGGGAGAGGGGAGTGGGACTGAGTGAGAGGGAGGGAGAGGGGGAGGGAGTGGGACTGAGTGGGAGGGAGAGAGAGGGGGGAGTGGGACTGAGTGGGAGGGAGAAAGAGAGGGGGGGAGGAGGGAGGAGAATGGGAATGAGTGAGAGGGAGGGAGAGAGAGAGGGGGGGGAGGGAGTGAGTGGGACTGAGTGAGAGAGGGAGGGAGGGAGTGAGTGGGACAGAGTGAGAGAGAGTGGGAGGGAGGGGGGGGAGGGAGGGAGTGGGGGACTGAGGGGGAGGGAGGGACTGAGTGAGAGGAGACGAGAGAGGGTGGGGGAGGAGTGGGTGAGTGTTGGGAGGGAGGGAGGGAGGTAGGGGGTGGTGAAGAGTGAGGGGAACATAAGAACATAAGAAAATGCCATACTGGGTCAGACCAAGGGTCCATCAAGCCCAGCATCCTGTTTCCAACAGTGGCCAATCCAGGCCATAAGAACCTGGCAAGTACCCAAAAACTAAGTCTATTCCATGTAACCATTGCTAATGGCAGTGGCTATTCTCTAAGTGACTTAATAGCAGGTAATGGACTTCTCCTCCAAGAACTTATCCAATCCTTTTTTAAACACAGCTATACTAACTGCACTAACCACATCCTCTGGCAACAAATTCCAGAGTTTAACTGTGCGTTGAGTAAAAAAGAACTTTCTCCGATTAGTTTTAAATGTGCCCCATGCTAACTTCATGGGGTGTCCCCTGGTCTTTCTACTATCCGAAAGAGTAAATAACCGATTCACATCTACCCGTTCTAGACCTCTCATGATTTTAAACACCTCTATCATATCCCCCCTCAGTCGTCTCTTCTCCAAGCTGAAAAGTACTAACCTCTTTAGCCTCTTTAGGGAGAGAGAGAATGAGGGGGAGGTGAGAGACAGAGGGATATGAGTAAGTGGAAGGGTAAGAAGTTGTGGAGCAGAGAAAAAGGGAGTGGAGGAGGCCTGAGGGAGAGGGGATGGGATTGAGAGAGGGTGGGGAGTGACTGAAGGAAGGGGAGAGAGGTTGGAGTGACTGAGGGAAGGGGAGGGAGGTGAGAGTGAGGGGAAGGAGGCAGTGGGAGACAGAGGGTGAGTAAGACTGAGTGGAGGGAAGGGGGTGATTGAACGAGGGGAAGGGGGAGTGAGGGAGAAAATGTGTAGAAGGGTGCTGTGTTCGAAAATGGACTGAAAAAAAATTTAATGTAGCCTGTTTTAACGGGCTTAACGGCTTGTATATTTATAAATGATCTGGAAAGGGTTATGACAAGTAAGGTGATCAAACGTGCAGATGACAAAAAATTCTTTAGAGTTGTTAAATCACAAGCAGATTGTGATAAATTGCAGAAGAACCTTACGAGACTGGTAAATTGGGTATCCAAATGGCAGATGAAATTTAACATGGACAAGTGCAAAGTGAATCACATAGGGAAAAGTAACTCTCGTTGTAGTTGCACAATTTTAGTACCATATTAGGTGTTTCCACCTAGGTCAATACATTGAAATCATCTGCTCAGTGTGCTGCGGTGGTTAAAATAGTAAATAGAATGTTAGTAAGGAATGGTGATTAAAATGAAGAATGTCATAGTACCTTTGAATCATTCCATGGTTGAGACCACACCTTGAGAACTGTGTGCAATTCTGGATGCCATTTCTCAAAATAGATATAGTTGCACTGGAAAAGGTTCAGAGAATGGCAATCAAAATGATAGAAGGGATGTAATGGCTCCCTATGAGGAAAGGGAATGGAACAGCTCCCCTATGAGGAAGACTAAAGAGGTTAGGGCTGTTCAGCTTGGAGAAGAGACAGCTGAGGGGGGATATGATAGAGGTGTTTAAATCATGAGAAGTCTAGAACAAGTAAATGTGAATCAGTTATTTACTCTTTTGGATAATAGACTAGGGGGCGGGCACTCCATGAAGTTAGCATGGGGCACATTTAAAACTAATGGGAGAAAGTTCTTCTTCACTCAACGCACAATTAAACTCTGGAATTTGTTGCCAGAGGGTGTGGTTAGAGCAATTAGTGTAGCTGGGCTTAAAAAAGGATTGGATAAGTTCTTGGAGGAGAAGTCCATTACCTGCTATTAATTAAATTGACTTAGAAATTAGCCACTGCTATTACTAGCAACGGTTACATGGGATAGACTTAGTTTTTGGGTACTTGCCAGGTTCTTATGACCTGGATTGGCCACTGTTGGAAACAGGATGCTGGGCTTGCTGGACCCTTGGTCTAACCCAGTATGGCATGTTCTTATGTTCTTAAGGCTAAAGAGGTTAGGGCTGTTCAGCTTAGAGAAAAGATGGCTAAGGGGGGATATGATAGAGGTTCATAAAATCATGAGAGGAAAAGAACAAGTAAATATGAATCGGTTACTTACAGTTTTAGATAATACAAGAACTAGGGGTCTCTCCATTGTAGAATCTGGCTGCCTTACCCGACTTCTTGGCTTTGGATGCTCACTGCATGGCAGGGAGATGCCATTGCACGCTCTGACGTGTGTTGTTAGGACCTGGCAAAGAGACATATAGGGCATGCTTGCGCATTGGTGCGCACGATTCTGCACACTCTGGTGGAAGAGTCGGGTAATTGCCTCAATGATGATGTCACACACTCAGGACTACTTATCCTGCCTGGACCTGGACTCCTTGCTTAGCCAACAGATTCCTTGACCTGTTCCTAGTCCTTGCTTGTCTTGTGCCTGGCTCTGGATGCTACTTCTGCTTGCCAGCTGTCTGTCTTGACCCTGGACCATTCTGGATTATGCCTGCTTGCTGCCTGTCTTGACTTCAGACTGTTCAAGATTTTGCCTGATTGCTGCCCTTCTTGACCTCGGACCATTCTGGACTATGCCTGCTTGCTGCCTGCCTTGATCCCAGACTGTGTTAGATTTCACTTGCCTGCTGCCTGCCCTGACCCTGAGCATTCTATCAAACTCTGTTGCTTTCTGCTTGATCCACTCAGTGCTTGGACTTGGACTCTTTCTGCCTGGGAAAGCCCACGTAGACACCTGGGCTTTCCTTTGTGGCGCTTCTGCTACCATTCCATACAGGGGTCCACATCACCTACACTCAGTCCGAAACAGCTTATGGAGTGGCCGGAAGGCTAACCCCTTGACACCAGCAAGAGTTGCCCTCCTTACATCCATGAAGTTAGCAAGTAGCACATTTAAAACAAATTGGACAAAATTATTTTTCATTCAAAACACAGTTAAGCTCTGGAATTCATTGCCAGAGGATGTGGTTAAGGCAATAGTTTTAAAAAAGATTTGGACAAGTTCCTGGAGGAGAAGTCTATAAACTGCTAGTAATCAAACTGACTTATGGACTATCTACTGTTTATTACTGGCATTAGTAGCATGGGATTTATTTACTGTTGGGAAATTTGCAAAATACTTGTATCTTGGCTTGGCCCCTGTTGGAAGCAGGATGCTGGATTTGATGGACACTGTCTAACCCAGTATTGCAACGTGTTATGTTACTATGTTTAACATATTTTTATATGCCTCCCCAACATAGAATTGCTGAAGGCAGCATATATAATAACATGCACAATTCATTAAAAACAAACAATTTACCAACACAACATAAAACAAATAAACCTGATAGATAAGTGCAGGAAAATATCAGGGCATTTCCATCAAAATGTGAAGGGAGGGCAGCTTCTCGGTGAGAAGCAAAAAACATTTGGGATTCCTCACAAACATCTGATTCAAGACGCTGGCATCCACTGTAATTCCACCTACATGATGCTGCAGAGTTTAATGAAGCAGCAGATACCCCTTCATGATATATCTCTGGAAACAGAGATAAGTACGGCTCGCCCTTGGAACATTGTAATTGGAAGTTGAGGAAGCTGATGGAAGTTCTGAAGCCCTTCAAAGATGCCACAGAGATTTTGTGCTCCAGAAGCAGCACCCTGGGTGGCGTCATCCCTATAGTAAATATTCTGGAGGAAAGGTTAAAGGGCTTTTTAGAGCAAGAGGGAATGGAAACAGAGGTATTGCAGTTTCTGGACTCCTTGCAACAGTTGCAGCTGCAAGAGAGTCTGAAACGTCTGACAGAAAACAATACTTTCTGTCCATTGCAATATCACCCACTTTCATAACACGCGATGATCTGCCACTCCTGGGTGCCTGCTTTAATATTTAAATCAGCTGCCACAGTAAAAAGGAGGCACTAGGGAAAAGTTTGCATGCCTAATGCCTCCTTGGCGTTGGGCGCCTAAGTGAGGTGACTGTCAGCAGGTTAGGAAAACAGACTATCACTTTTACGAGCATCCCTTTTCCTAATTTGTGCACAGTCACGGGTTAGGAAATTAATTTAATTTTTAAATTAGGGTTCTCTTTTGCAGTGCATGATATTGCATTGGCCTGTTTGTGATTTATGGGTGAAAGGGAGTCTCACCCTCCATTCCCACCATCTCACATTCATTAAGGAGATGCTGGTAGCTAGGGTTAGTGAACAGGAGTGCCAGAGACATAGGCCCAGTGGAGATGTAGCACAGGAAAGAGTGACTATCTCAGAGAGTAGTGCAAGCAGAAGCAGCACCTTGTCAGCTACCAATTTCTCCTCAACATCAATATGCAAAAAAATTTTTTACCCACAAAATAAATCTCTCCTGAGACAGGCCACAACTAAAGTAGCTGGCAAGTGAGACCTTCAGTCTACTCTAGCAAAAGAGACCCCCAGCACAAATGTCTATCTCATGCTGTTTTGCAAAGCCCATTGAGAATATGGACACAAATGCGCTGACGTATTGGGCACACAAATACACAGTCTTGTCAGACCTAGCCAGATGGCTCTATGCTATCTTTTTTGCCCACCATCCAGCATGCCCTGCGAATATGTCTTCTCAATGGTAGCATCATGAGCCCTTATTGCTCAAAGCTGGTGCCAGAGTTGAAGTACAAATTGGTCTTTTTGAAAATCAAAATGCCTTTGCTTTAATTTCCAGAATTTCCATGCAAATGGCAAAACAACTGAAAGCACTTTGAAGGTCTTGCTTCTACTCTGCCCACTGCCATGCCCCAGAAGTACCACTTTAGGGGTCTTTCTGCTATCACTCTGCCTACTTGTCATACCCCAGATATACCACCTTAGGGGTCATGCTGTTAATAGGCCTACCTGCCATTTCTGTGGTGTACCAGAATGAGATTTTTGGTGCTACCGTGTTGCTTGCTATTTAAATTTCAATTTAGCTTCTCTTCCCACCTCACCTATTTTGGATTCTTAGTTTTGTTCTACCCTTGTATAATCTCAACCTAGCTCTCCCACCCTGTTTCTTTGTTGACTATATTGGAGTGTTTTGTCCCTCAAAAAAGTTTTGAAAAAAAAAAAACAAGTTCTCTTCCCACTCCACTTTTTTTCTGGTTTTCTATTTTGCTGTTGAGGTCTATCTAGTCCTCTCCACTGTTGCGATTAACTGTTTTTTGCTTTGTAGATTATGAGAGCTTTGTGCTGTTTGCGATGCACTGCACTGTACTTCTTAGGGGTTTAAACAACATTGTGCTGTTTGCAATGGATCTTCCTCCATGCCTTGGAGGATTAGACACTTTTTCACTATTGAGATGAACTTCACTATATGTCTTGGGGTTTACACATCTTTATGCTGTTTTTTATTACCTGCATTTTAGGCCTTAGGGGTTTTGATGAATTTTTGATATGTGCAATTCCCTGCACTGTACACCATAGGAATTTTTATTACTTTATGCTGTTTGTAATTCCCAGCTCTGAATGCCTTAGGAGCATTGATGATTTTGTGCTGTCTGGAATTCCTAATACTGTTCACCTTGGGTGTTTTGACAAATCTGCAGATTGCTATTCCCTGCACTGTACACCTTAAGGGTTTTGCTGACCTAGTGCTACTTGCAATTCTCACAATCCAGACCTTAGTGGTTTTGACAAATCTGTGTTGTTTAGAATTCCCCATGCCTTGGGGATTTTGATGAATTTATGCTGTTTATGATACCTATGTTGTATGCCTTGGGGGTTTTGACAATCTTGTACTTTTTGAGATTCCCATACTCCAAGCCTGGAGGATTTTGAGGACTTTGTGCTGTTTGCAATTCCCTGCACTGTATGCTTTGGGGGTCATGAAGACTTTGTGCTGTTTGTAATTTGATGCACTATATTCATTAGGAGTTTTGATGACCTTGTGCTGTTTGTGATTTCCCGTACTCCATTCCTTGGTGTTTTGATAACCTTGTGCTGTGATTCTGAGAGCTGTATGCCTTGGGGGTTTTGCAGACCTTGTGCTGTTTGTGATTCCCGGCACTGTATGCCTTGGGGGTTTTAATGACTTTGTACTGTTTGCAATTCCTTGCACTGTATACCTTAGGGTTTTTGATGACTTTGTGCTCTTTGCAATTCCTTTTGGAGGTTTTGATGACTTTGTGCTGTTTGTGATACTTTGTGCTGTATATCTTTGGATTTTGACAAATTTGTACTGTTTGTAATTCCTTGCTCTGTAAGTCTTGGGGCTTTTTCTGACTTTGAGTTCTTTGGAATTTCCCTTGGGGATTTTGATCACTTTGTGTTGTTTGCGATTTCTCACAGTGTATACCTTGGGGGTTTGAAAACTTTGTGCTGTGTGAAATTCCCGACACTGTATGCCTTGGGGTTTTTCTGACTTTGTGCTGTTTGCTATTCCTCACACTTTATACCTTGGAGTTTTTTATGACTGTGCTTTTTGCAATTCCCCTTGAGGATTTTGATGACTTTGTATGGTTTGCAATTTCTCGTACTTTATGCATTGGGAATATTGATGACTTTGTGCTGTTTGCAATTCCCTGCACTCCAGGCCTTGGGGGTTTTGACTTTGTGATGTTTGTGATTCCCTACACCATGTCTTGGGGACTTTGACAACCTTGTGTTGTTTGTGATTCTCTGTCTCCTGACTTTAGGGAGACAATTTTGTGCTGTTTGCAATTCACCGCACTGTACGCCATTGAGATAAGTGCTTGTAGGCATCTATTAGCTCTAAAATCACCATAGTTATACAAGAAACAGATAGAACCATAACTGATTTAATGAGCCATTTGGCGCTTCACTGTACCGACCATGGGTATACAACATACACATAGCTCAATCTTTACAGCTGACAGAAACACATGCTAGTCCCCTGGTAGGATCAGCCACATTCTTTCTACAGAGTCAGGCATCTCCCACTCTGGATGTCTTTGAGGTTCTTTTCAAATCCTCTTCTCTTTCGGTATTTCCCGATTCTTGGTTATTCCCTGCCAATCCACTGCTTTGCACACTTCTTGCACCATTCCTTGGACCATTCATGCCAATCCAGGTACTACTCAATTTTTACAATTTGAGAGAAGCATATGCTACTGGTAGGATCAACCAAGTAGCCATACTTCTGACTGTAATAGGAAGCCCCCTCTAGCTGGCTTGGAACTTCTGTCAGAATCTAAATCTAAATAAAATAAATAAAAAAATATGATACTTGCTGACTCTTGGTCTTACCCTGCCCATCCATTGCTTGCACACTTCTGCAACATTACTCAGGCCCTTCATGCCACCAGGTACTACTTTTCTCCTCTTTGTGCCAATGGGTTTATATGCAATTCTTCCTCCTACCAGTTTTGGTGCCTTAGGTGCTTTCTCCATTGCTCCAGATGTCTTCTTGGTACTTTCCAAATCACCTTAACTTATAGTATTTGACAGTAGTCACCAATTCCTGGTCTTTCTCTGGCCAGCTGTTGCTTTAAATGCTTGCTGCACCACTCTTCAGACTTTTTATTAGGGGTCAGGAGGGTCCCTCAAGACTTGCCAAAAGTCCTTGGTGGTCCAGCGGGAGTCCGAGAGCAATCTCCTGCACTCGGGCCGTCGGCTGCCAGTAATCAAAATGACGCCGATAGCCTTTTCCCTTCCTATGTCACAGGGGCTACCGGTGCCATTGATCAGCCCCTGTCACATGGTAGGAGCACAAGATGGTGCCAGCCATCCATTGCTCCTACCATGTGACAGGGGCCGACCAATGGCACCGGTAGTCCCATGACATAGTAAGGTCAAAGGCTATCAGCGCCATTTTGAATACTGGCAGCCAAGGGTGTGCATGCAGGAGATGGCTCCCGGACCCTCCGCTGGACCACCAAGGACTTCATAATGCTTTGTGGTCTTCATGCTACTCTTTCAGTTGCTTTTACCTGCTATCACCGTCTTGAGGATTTTTCTGCCTCTTTTGATGCTTCGTTCCCCCTTCATGGTTTGAGCTATTCATGCAACACTTGGTGTTGCTTTCCCCCTCTCATACATAAGAACATAAGAACATAAGAACATAAGAACATAAGAACATACAGCCTTGGGGGTTTCATGTCCTTGTTGTTTATGCCCTTTGCCCATCTTTTGCAGCCTTGGGGTGATTTGAGCACTGTTGCTGCAGCTGTTTTGCTCCTCTAATAGTGCCTTAGAGAACACCTGCCACTGCTGGTACCATAGTAACATAATAGCATAGTAATGATGGCAGAAAAGGACAAAATGGTCCATCCAGTCTGTCCAGCAAGCTTCTTATGGTAGTATCTGCCATGCTGTGCAGATTACTCCCATGTTTCTCTTAAGGGAAGCAACTGCTGTTCTGTGCAGTTATCCCTAAGCCTTATGATAACCCATAAAAATATTCTGCTAGCAACATTTTTACTTGGTGATGAGCCTTCTTGAAAATTTAGACAGTGCTGCTTGACATGTTTTGCTTATGGACTTGGCCTTAGAAGCAGTCATCTGCTTTTTCTTTATGTCTGCATATCAGTCACTCCTGGTTTCAGAACAGCCCCATCCTCTTAGCTTGTGGCCACTTGCTCAGGGGAAGTGTTGCGTTCATGCCTCTTCTCGCCCCTCGCTCTACCCTCTCTACCTTGGGAGTGACTCCCTTCAGCTCTGACGGACAGATGCAGCCGCGGCTTCTCCCTGCCTCTTGGTCACGGTGTCCCCGGTCTGGCTTGACGCTATGGATCCGCCATGTTCTTGATGACGTAAGGGTGCGCGCGCACGTGCTCCAGACTTTGTACCAGCAAGGGCGCAAACCTCGGGGGCATCCCCCCATAGTGACATCATCCATTTTCACTTTAAAAGGTTAGCAAGGAGTTAGCAAGGAACTCCAACAGGACTTGCTTCGGCAGTCCACGATACTTGCAACAACGATCCAAGTCAGCCAGGGGAATCCTTCTCCACTGCTCAGCCTTTTCAAACTTACCAGGAGTACCTGCTCCATGGGGGCTCCGCTCTCTCTTCTTGATTGAAGATTGCCGGAATACTCAGAAGACTCCTCATTGCCTGGAAGCGATCGCAGACGTGAACACAGTGAGTTCTATTGTAGATAGGAATCAGTACTCGCTCCACGAGGGTCTACATTCTTATAGCTCTGAAGACTCCCTTCCATCCAAGACGTTATTGCAGGTATGGAGATCGAGAGTTATATTGGCAAGATTGCAGATAGGAACTGGTACTCGCTCCATGAGGGCCCATGTTCCTAGAATCCTTTACAGACTCTCTTCTACTCTAGAAGCCATTTCATTTCATATACAGCTATTGTGAGTTCTTATTACAGACTGTTTAGATAGAGGAACCAGTGTTCGCCTACGGCTCCTGTTCCTGAATATACTGAAGACTCTCTGTGGCATAGAGACCATTGCAGACATCTACTATTGTGAGTGTACCATCTTGTATCCAGTATAGCCTGTCTACTCACTACTTCTAGTCTCTCTCTACAGCTCAGCGACCAAGAGATTATATTCCAGTATCAGAAGGACTTCAGCCCTACCGGACACCTCGACTCATTACTGCCACCACTGGTGGTCCAGCTTCCAGCTTAATAAAGAACTATTTGTGTTTACTTCATATTCTAGCCTAGCCGGTGGCTTCTCTCAGGATCTCCTCCTGGGGGTGCTGTCATCTGCCATCGGCCCAGGGATTCACCATTTCCTCCAAGTGGTCATTCCTTACACTACTATCACTCTGTGGGAGCCAACCACTACCGACCACTAACACCGCTTACGGAAGTATTATATAGATAGCTACCTTCTCTTTCTATGGGACTTGCCAGCAGCCTATATATAACAGATTACTACTCCGTAGCGGAGGCATGATAGATTGCTATCTCAGTAGCGAAGTACAATATCCTATTGTTAGCTCCTCTCCTCAGAAGAATAGCATAGAACAGATTGCCAACTCCTCTTCTCTGGGGAGTTGATCCATAACAGCTTGCTACATCCTTCCCTTACAGGAGCATCTAACAGCAGTTCGCTAACAGATTACTAACTCTGCCCTCCTGGCAGGGTCAGCACTACAGATAGCTAACTCCTCCTCTCTGGAGAAGCAGATCATGACAGGTTGCTACTCCTCCCCCTTTCAGGAGAAAAGCAGAACAGTTTGCTAACTCCGCCCTCCTGGTGGGGTGAGCAACAACAGATTGCTAACTCCTCCCCTCTGGAGGAGGAGAGCATAACATGTTCTTATGTTCTTAAATCACCTCTTCTCCAACATCTTAATTCAAGGGCCTTTCCCCTCATTCCATCCTCTGGCTTTTCTCTCAGGTGAAGGAAACCCCTCTTCTCCTACTCCTGTCCACCAGCCTCTCTCCTTGAGGGAAAGAGTGCCTGCAGGGACCCATGCCCTAACTAAGAAAGTCCCCAAGTCCACCAGCCCACAGGCTGGATACTCCCAGGTCCCTATATCCTGAAGGTCCTTTCTTCCTCATTCCATACTCAGAAAAGGCAACTCCTGCCATATTGACCCAGGTTTTATACTCTCCTAGGCCACTCCCCACCAGTCAGAAACCAGAATAACATTTAGGTTAAAACATCACAACAAACACAATATAGTTCACTATGCTCAAAGCCATTCAGTGGCCATCCAGAAGTACTGCAGACCCAATCAATAGTTCTCATAAAACTTCAGATAAAAGACACCCCAGGGTCTCTCCCATGCAAAATGCCTTGAAATATTAATTTGTGAACAGGGACACAATTTATGATCCCATCACATTCATGTTAACCCTGATGTACTTCTAGTGATAGAGTAGTTTGACTTCCATGTTAGTCCACTTGAATACACATAAATAAAGATTTCTGTATCTCTAGTGATTCATAGATGTAGAAAAGTTCTCTATGCTATCAAGTAAAAACTAAAAGTCATTACACCACCTGAAGGGCTCCAGAGTCATTAGCAATGTAACAGCCTATAGCATGAGTCAACAATCTAGTGATAAAAAAAAGAAAAATGGAACTTTAAGTGTATGTTTGGACCTCAGATATCTCAACAAGGCAATCAGCTGGCAACACTTCTCTATTAGAACATAAGAACATAAGAAAATGCCATACTGGGTCAGACCAAGGGTCCATCAAGCCCAGCATCCTGTTTCCAACAGTGGCCAATCCAGGCCATAAGAACCTGGAAAGTACCCAAAAACTAAGTCTATTCCATGTTACCATTGCTAATGGCAGTGGCTATTCTCTAAGTGAACTTAATAGCAGGTAATGGACTTCTCCTCCCAAAACAAAAGAAGTTGAAAGAAACCTAATTGATAAACACATTTTCATCATCTTAGATGAAAAAGATGAGCATTGGAAAATACATCTGGATGCAGAATCAGCAGATGTATCCACATTTAACACTCCATGGGAAAGGTACTTTTTCCAACAGGTTACCCTTTGACATCAATTCAGTCATTGAGGTTTATCAATAAAAGAACCATGATTTCTTTGGAGATACTGAAGGAGTGCACATCATGGCTGGTAACATGAAAATTGCTATAGCTACAACACAAGAGCCCAATGACATTCTTAGGAAGGTGATGGAGCAAGCTCTGGCTAAGAACATATGCTTCGACAACTGCAATATAAAATTCATGGTTTCTAAAGTAAGCTATATAGGACATGTTATCTCCAGAGAAGATGAAAAACCAATTGAAAGCAAGATGGAAGCTGTTGCCAAGATACCAGTGCCTGCTGACAAGAAAGCTCTACAGAGGCTACTTGGAATGATCAGTTATCTGGGGCAATACATTCCAAACATGTCTGCTATAATGGCACCATTGAGGAAGCTGCTTAAGAAGCATGCTGAGTGTCAATGGACTCCAGAGCACTATGTTGCACTAGCAGTACTGAAAACAGCTGTCACCACTGACAGCTGTCACCAGGATTGGGATTCTTCAATCCAAAGGAACAACTTAAAAGTATAAGCAAATGTTTCTAAAGGTGGCTTGGGAGACAAAAGGCCCATAGCCAAAGCTTCATGCACTTTGACATCATCTGTGAAAAACTATGTAAAGATAGAAAAAGAATTATTACCAATTGACTTTGCCATGACCACATTTTACCAGTATATTTTTAGGGTCAATGTCAAAGTTCAGTCAGATCACAAGCCACTAGAAGCCACACTTGGCAAGCTGGCTGGAAAAGTTCCACCATTTATTCCTGTAAGTGAGTAACAAGGAATAGATCTACTTTTTGGTATCTGCCAAGTACTTCCTAGTGACCAAGACTGGTCACTATCAGCATGCTGGCCTCAATCGACCTCAATGGCACATCTTACATTCTTTTGTTCTGTACCTGTGCAACCCTCACAAATGACTAAATATATAATTTTTTTGTTGTAAAGATATTTACGTTTGAGTCGACCAGGTTTTGCATCTCTCCCTGTATTGTACCATGTGGTGTGTGCTTTGCGTAAAAGAAAAGAGACATCTAGTATCCGAGGGAGTAGTGAGTTTGAAAGGAAGAGAAGCGAAGAAAGGTCGAGTGCACACAAGTTAGTGACAGCAAGTTTTTATTAGTGCCGGTCTCCAGCAGGTCTTCTGAGTAGTTTTATTGTATTTGTGCATTTCAGCTCTAGAAGATGTCAGAGGAATCTGGAGGGTTCTTGGAGAATGCTGGCATGTAGATGTCTCTCTGTGATCATACAACTCAGTTGTCATATATGCTTTGAATCATCTAAAGGAGTATCAGTCTTACAAAATCTACCTCATCTGTGTACGATACTGTTGTCATGCAAAAATAAAGCACATGTTTTGAAACACCTAATCGGTGCGAAGTGCTGTTCTATTTGAAGAAGTACTGCCATACTAAATGTTGCACAGCAAAGTAAAAAAATAAATAAATACAAACTGTAATATGTAGTACACCTGGGAATGAACCCTGCAAGATACACCTAACCAGTTATTTATATTGGCTATGTGGAAAAATGGATGCCAACACAGCCTAGCATTATTTTCAGCACTAAATTTACAAAACTAACAGTGTTAGTTTAGCTGGCCATGAATATTTAGTGTTAGAGGTTCCAGCTGAATCATTTTCAGCTCCTTCCTTGTTTTATATGATTTGAAGTCCTAATGATAATATTTGTAGTACATGGTTGACTCGGTGCCTGCTGTTAAGGACGTACAATAATGGACACATTCATTAAGCTATTACATAATTGGTTTCATATTTCAGTAATCTTACTATTAGTTTTATGTTCTCCAATGACGGGCATGCAATGATGCCTTGTTTAAACAAAAAGCTTGGATAATATTTTCTCCCCATTTCCTGGCTTCCTCTACCTTATTCAGCACATAGGGACTTTTTAGCCTAGTGAGTAAAATTTTGATAAGGATGCTAATGAAATATTCATGGGAATATATTTTCCATATGACAAACTGCTTTGGTGGAGGCTACTAATGCCTGTGTTAGTCAGATGCCATGCCCCATCACTAATAATGGGGGGAAAAAGCTTATAGAGCTGTTGCATTTGATATTATTAGATAAAATGCTCTTGCTTAACACATAGTCCCTGATGATAGATAGCAGTGCTAACAGGATATGTTGTGTAATATGATAATACAATGTACCATTTTATGATGTCATATATTACAGGACTTGATTACTTAAAAATATTATTTGTAATATTTATAGTCTACCTGTAAATGTCGCCAGTATGCAGGATTTGTAGTAATGTATCATGCACTTTAGTATGAATGTATTAATGTATGAGTTTAAACTGCATTTTTTTTTCAAAAACAAAGTGCATCAGCACAAACTGTAATCCATTCATTTGACAGCAAATTTCAAAAGTCAGTGCCTATTCTTTAATTTGTAGTCCAAACTTCAACTTCATGAAAAACTACTAATCAAATGGCAATTGTAAAAATACTACTTCCAATCAGTCTTCACATAATACACTGACCCGATAATCCAACTACAAGGAAACTGAAGTGATGGTAAAGTGAAAAATGAACCCAATGCAGGCTTTTTGTCTGTTTGCCTGCTTCAGGGGAATTGGTACTCTGCTCTCGCAACAGATTTTGCACTTCTAACTTCATTGAGATTAAAAGCCTTCCTGCCGCAATTCTTTCTGGCAGAAAAACACATGAAACCTCAGACTTTAATCATCCACTAAAAAGGCGGTCTTAAAAGTGCATCAATCTGTTTGGCAGGGAGACAAAAAACATGAACATGACAGAGTTTTCTAACATAGTAATATAGTAAATGACAGCAGATCAAGACCCAAATGGTCCATCCAATCTGCCCAGAAAGCCTTCCCAGCAATTTGCTATTCAATATGAGGCTTGGTTACTGTCTGATGGCCAATCAGATTGATGCGCTGCTATGCCCACCTATTTTGTGAATGATAAAAGCCAAGGGTTTCATGTGCTTTTTCCAGAAAGAATTGTGGCTGGAAGGCATTTAGTCTTGCTGATGTCAGAAGGGCAAGTTCTGTTGAAAGATTGGAGTACTGATTCCAAAATGCTGGCATCAGGTTCATTTTCCACTCTTTGTCATCACTTCAAGTTTTCTGTAGTTGTATTATCGGGTCAGTGTATTATGTGAAGAAGTAGTATTTTTACAATTGGCGTGTGATTATTAGCTTGTCATTGTAGCATATTCGGGTCTGCTGTGGCCTCAGAAATAGCTCAGGAATACAATAAGACTGGACAACTTAATTCTGGCGCTAGTATTTATTTACAGTGCTTCAAAGATA
This sequence comes from Rhinatrema bivittatum, assembly GCF_901001135.1. Classification (NCBI taxonomy): domain Eukaryota; kingdom Metazoa; phylum Chordata; class Amphibia; order Gymnophiona; family Rhinatrematidae; genus Rhinatrema; species Rhinatrema bivittatum. Next base: position 149,086,242 of record NC_042618.1, on the reverse strand, counting down.
GAGAAACCAAATAGTAGCTCACTTTATTTCAAGCACAACTATCAGGTAAACATACTCCGTCCGGGTGTATCGTGAGGTCCTACCAGCTCCCTAGGGTCTCGCCATGCTTTCTACGCATGGGTCCCCTGCGGCATTCTGCCTTAAAGATGTCTGGATTAAAACCCTGAGCCGGGCTTCTTAAGATGGAATGAGGGAGTTGATGGTATACTCTGTCACAGTCATGAAGTTCAAGTTTGAAATTCCTTTTATCAATTTAAGATTCCAATTGAAAATGAAAGATAGACATTGATTTTTGAAAATTGTTTCAAAGTGAATGATTATATTTTGTACTAATGGGCTTTTGCAATCTATAGTACATGTCTTGCACTACTATATGACATTTTTGTTTGACTTAAAGGTGAATTTTGAAAGTCCAATGCACGCATTATTTATGGGTTGCATGAATATGTTGAGCTTGTGCATGCCAAGCAGATTTTAAAAGCCACGTGGATCTACACATAAATGTGACAGCACGCATATCTCAGAAGTTTTCAAAAAAGGGCAGGGTGTGAGCATGGTCTGAATGGGGCATGGGCGTTTTTGGGCATTAAGCTGAGGTGTGCTTGTAAATATTTACGTGCTCTGGCATGTGCCAATGCCCCCTGCTGCATAACTTTACTTCTGCTATGGATGCCATGTAAATTATAAAATATAGATAAATAGGCAGATTGGCGGGGTTTTAAGGGTCGGGGATAACTGGGGGGACTGAAGGCTATTAAACCAGGAAGGTTTGGAAGACCTATCTCTTAACTGGGTGAACTGGGAATAAACTGGTAAAACTGGAAATGGGGTCGGCACATGCCCCTTTTAAAATTCTATGATTTACATGATAGAAGCGGCATTTGTGCACACTTACGAGCACCCACTTAAGATTTGGCACACATGTGCGTCCAACCAGCCTATTTTATAACATGCGTATATATATATATATATATATATATATATGTAAGTTATAAAATAGCCATGTTCCTGGGTGTGGACTGACAAACGCGCGCACATGTGCAACTGCGTGCCCGTTTGAAAGTTGCCATCATATTCTGTGACATACTGTTCCTTACTCTTTTAAAAAGGTCTTTTTACTTGTGGGATTTTGTGTACTTTACTTTGACTTGATATGAGTTCAAATTGCATACAAGGAGATCCAACAGAAGATTGTATACATAACAGCAAAAAAAAATGAATCATGCACTTTATGGTATTTATTATATTGAATGTGATTTATTTATTTATTTTAAAATACTTATATACCGCGCCCTCCAAAGCTCGAGGTGGTTTACAATAAAACATACATCAAGTTAAAATGATATGCAGAAATCTACAGCTGAAGGAGAAAGAAGAGATGGACTTCACTTCTAGAGCAATGGTCCTGCATTTAGCCTGCTGTGAGCACCAGTGGTTTTGGTTTTGCTCAAGTGTACAATTAATTCCCTTATATTTTATTGATTTTTGCTTTTAGAATTATTATATTAACTATCATGTTTAGTCCTCGGCGTTTTTTCAACTGCCACCACTGCTTTTTCTCTACTGTATCCCTTTGTGGTGGGGGGGGGGGGGGTACCTCTCCTGTTTGCCCCACAAGTAGAGCAATGGCAAGAAGCAAGTGTGCACATAGTGATGGGCTTTTCTGGAGCACGATCTGATGCCAGAATTATCTTCCTGATACAGGGGCAGCATCCCAATTACATAGACAGATCACCTACACATATAGGGCTAAATTATGAATAGGAAGCCAAACTTTTAAACTCACATAAAACAAGCTGCTTTTCGAACACAAGATATGCCCCTAAATTGAGATTGTAAATCATTATGTGGCTAAATGTATGCGCAATGTAAGCAGTATGCTATCTTCACAGGTAGCTATTGAAAATGTAAAGCACACGCATACCTCCTATACACAACCCCCGGAACGCTTTTTCTTACGCAGCTAAGTGTGCGTGTGTTATGAATGCGCACACATAGTTTTAGGAAGCTGGGAAAAGACCACTTAAGCTCCTTCAGCCAATGTGCATGTATTCCTCCTTATTTTAGGTATGTTGGTCCCAACTAAGTTTTTGAAAATGTACGCCACAGGCAGCCTGCAAAGTGTGTGCCTTGCTATTCACTTAAGGCTATTGGTCATTTTTAGCATCTTGGCTGAACTTCCTTTCTAGCTCAGCCAAATATGCCTTCTCCTAATGAGTAATTTCTTATCTATGAAAGAAACAACATTTTCTTGCTACTCTCGCCCAAGGCCACGTCTTTGTACTTGTGCAGCATGGATGAATAAAATCTAGAGGTTGTGCTCAAAATAATAGAATGTGGATTTCTCAAAGGAACGTTTAGATGACATCTGAACTGTTGCCCAGACCTGGGCTTATTTATGTTAACAGGCTTTGCTAGGAGAGCGACAATACATGCCTTTCATTCAGTTAAATATAATAATATAAATACTTCTAATTAAAGCTGCCGTACGTAAACGCATGATGTTTGACTGTTTCTTATTCAGATTCAGGTTCTATCAAAATGGAGACTTAGAAAATTAGAAAACCATGAAAATTGCTGCCCTTAAAAGAAGAGAAATATCCAGACAAATACCTCCTCCCCCAAACTATCCATTGTACCAAAAATGCCAACTTCTTTGGGTGCATTTTCAACAGGATACACAGTTGAAATCTAGTCAGCAAGATTGCAGGTAGAGCTGTGGGGGAAGAGGAGCTTATAGTGAAGGAGGAGTAGACACAGGCTGAGAGGAGGGGAAGAGCTGAGAGAGATGACATGAACTGTGAGAAGGGGAAAGGAGCTGAGAGAAGTGAGAAAATGTGGCTTGTTTTTCGCTTTGTCATGTGCCGCCATTAAATACAAATGCAGCTGCCATTTTTTTAATCAGCCGCCCGCTCCTGCTCCTCCCTTTTCCGGGCTTTCTCCCACCCTCCGCAGGCCTTCCTACTACCCCCATCCCCTATCCCAGACTCCTTCAGTTGCTCCTGCCCTGTTGTTTCTCAGAATGGCACCAGCTGATCCAAAGTCAATGACATTTTGAAATGTTACCATATAACAAAATGGCACCAGTCTCTTAGTCGGCCGGCACCATTTTGTTGTATGGTAAAATCATGGGTCGGCTGCGCCATTGTGAGAAATAGCAGTGCAGGGCAGGAGTGATTGGGGATTAATCCTGCCCCTGCCTACTCCCTGGTCCTGCATATTTTCTAAAATATGACTCCCCCTTCATCTCCCTGCCTCCCTTCCCCTCTACTCTCCCACCCAAAGTCTAACCCATTCACTCATTTGGTACATTTTTAAATCTCTTTCTTATGCCTGGATCTTGGAATGCTCCTACCATGATCCTGTCCTGCACTTTCTGCGTTGCTGTTCTAGCAATGCAGGTAGTTTATGCCGCAGCTCAGAGGTCTTCTAGGCACTAAATAAATGCCTAAGGATGGCTTTGGAATAAACCAGTCTCTGAGGATGAGAGGCTGGGGGAAGGGCAAAATGAACAAAGATGTTTTAAAAAATAAACAAGAAAACTGAGTAAAATAAGCAAAAGAAACATTTTTTTTTTGGGGGGGGGGTCTGAAATAATTTATGTTCATCAATCCGAGTTTTATGTGCACAAATGGCTATCTAATACAGCCCTGGGCCCCGTCCCATTCTGGTCCTAGGCACAGGGACACATGGGGAGGACCATGGACCATGCAAGGCCCCATGAACCCCTGGGGTTCCCGCACAGAGAGGAAAAGATGTACTTTTCAAGGCCTTTAGGGTTTTGTTCTGTCTGCGGCTCTTCCTGTTTACCAGTCATATTTGTCAAAAAGACTCTGTCCACACCAGTGCTGTTGTTCAAAATAAAATCTTTTACTGTAACACTGGTCCAAAAATACATTTAGGCAGTGCACCTCACAAAAAACAGTCTCTTTCACATTTTTCTCACTTCTTCCCCTTTCATCCTAGGCCCTCCCATTACTTGTTTGGTAACTGTAATCATTTCCTTGGACTCCTTGTCTCTTTACATAAGAACATAAGATAATGCCATACTGGATCAGACCAAAGGTCCATCAAGCCCAGTATCCTGTTTCCAACAGTGGCCAATCCAAATCACAAGAAACTGGCAAGATCCCAAAAGTTTGATAGAGTCCTTGCTGCTTATCCCAGGGATAAGCAAGGGATTTCCCCAAGACCAACTTATTAATAGTTTATGGATCTTTCTTCCAGGAACTTGTCCAAACTTTTTTTTAAACCCAGTTACACTAACAGTTTTTACCACATCCTCCAGCAACAAATTCCAGAGTTTATGAGTTGAGTAAAAAATAATTTGTACCTTTTTGTCTTAAATGTGTTACCTAGTAACTTGTTTGTGGTTTCCCTAGTCTTTCTACTTTTTGAAAGAGTAAGCATTAAACAGCCAATTCGCATTTACCTTATCTCCCCTTTTTCTCTCTCTTCTTTGGAGTTTTAGGCTGATTTTAGCTGAATCGTTTTCTGACTCAGGTGACCTTTCCCAGGCAGGTTGCCCTTCCTCTGGCATCTCCCAGGGCGCAAGTGTAGACAATGTTCAGGGAAATCCTCTTCTTCTCAGGGCTCCCACCTTTACCTGTCACACTGAGGGCACATAGAACATCTAAAGCCACATACTGCATGTTTTTAAGGAGAAGGGACATTTTCCTAGGGGCAGAAAATGGGTATCACCTTACACTAAAATAGCCTGGGTCTCTATGCACAAAAATACCAATGTAATCCTGGTTATGTTTGTACTTTTGAGTCAGGGTCACCAGAAATGGATGTTCCGAATCCCAGGAGCTTACTTATTTTTGGAGCTGTACAGTGTAACCATGGGTTAAACGCTGGGATAGTTTTTTTTTGTTTGTTTTTTTGTTAACTCTTTATTTATAGAATTTTAACTTTACAAACATAACAATAGTTTGTAGTAGAAATGTGTGGACAATCACAATTTACAACAGACAAAGTCAAGAAAACTTTCAAGGTACAATACCAATTCCACTACCCAGCAGAAATACAATAAAAAAAATGAGGGAGGAGAAAAGGCAATTAAAAGGGAGATCTATAAAGGAAAAATTGAAAAATTATACTCAAAGAGAAAAGGCATAACATAGACATCCAGCGCTATTAATTATATCTTCATGGAGGCACCAGGGAAGAAGTGAGTGGTTTCTGTGACTCAACAAATAATTTTAACTGTTCTGGAGAGAAAAAGATAAAGCACCTCCTTTTCTAATTATACATTTACAAGAAAAACAGAGAAAAAAAGAGAAACCAAAGGCAACAACATCTTGGCGAATTGTTAGAAATTCTTTTTGCCAAATTTGGGTAGTTGAGGCTAAATCAGGAAAATTTTGTACTGGAAAGGCACAAAAATTAACAGGATACTTCTTGAAGTAATTTGTTATTACTATATTTAAATCAAATGAGGAAATAAAGGAAACTAATAATGTTCCTCTATCAATAACTTCCATTACAGAATTCTCAAGAAAATTAGACAGATCATTTTGAAATGAGGTATTTACTGCTATTCTAGAAGCTTTAGGTTTAGGAAGAAAAAAACAAGTATTTATTGATGGTAGATTTTCACTTGTAAATCCCAAGGCTTCTTGCAAAAATGTCTTCAATGTTGTGAAGGGAATTTCCCCAGCCACTCTTGGAAAATTAAGAAACCACAGATTAAGATGACTAGCATTGTTCTCCAAAAGTTCTATTCGTCTAGCAAGGGTTTCTCGGTCTTTCACTGTGGCTACATTAAATTCTTGAACTTTCTTTACATTTTCTTCAATAACAGATACTCTAGTTGACATCTGATTAACCTGACATTGTATCTCCAAAACGTTCTGTTGAAATTTAGAAACAAAATGATCCATCTTTACATTCAAAGTTTTTAGTGTAGACCCAAAACCAGCCACAAGGTCCCACAGGGCATCCATGTCACCACCGCTGGATGAGAAGGAATCTTAAAGGACTCACCATTGACGATGTTTCCAGTTATGGTCGATGATATCCCCACAGCAAGGTTCAAATTAGTCTCCCCAACATCCAGAACAGGACCCAAAAGGCCCATACCAGTCTCCCCAACAAGGGGACATGCCGAGGAAGGACCCGACTCCAGCGGTGAGACGCGAGGAGAAACTCCCTCTGCTCCGGTCCCTGAAATTGACATCATCCCCCGGAGCCCCAGAGGGATTCTCGACGCTCAATCTCTGAACTGGTGGCTGTCGAAGGTCTGGGCTTAGGGACACCTCCTCTGCCGGCACATGCAATTCTCCCAAGCCGCCCCACACATCAGGTTCTTCAGCTCCTGGATTAAACACTGGTGAAGACATGAACCGAGTAATTTCCAATTGCTGATTGGGAGAGGGGAAGGGCTCCGAGGGATAAACCTGGACCTTTCCCTTATGTTTAGGAGGCATTTTGAGCTAGAAAATACTCCAATTACCAACAAGCAAAATCGGAACAACTCCTCCACATCATGTCCTCGCTATGCCGCCATCTTGGTTCCTCCCCCAGGATCCGCTGGGATAGTTTTTAATGAGCTCCAGAGTGTGCAATAAATGAACTAATAGGCATTGTCTTCTCTCTTCCTGTGCTACTTGATGACTGTGTTTATAAGTAAACCAGCATTTTCAAGGTTAACAAACTGAAATCCACAGGAAACCTAGCTGCTTTGCCTCTGATGATGTCAGGCAGGGAGAGAGATCAACTACAGCAGGAGCTAATCAGATTTAAGCTTCTTCCAGGCAAAATTTGCAACACTTTCAGTTAAGATGTAGCACCTGCCCTGAAATGAGGAGTGCACAGAGCTGAAATTACATAACTGTGGTTACAGTAGTTGCTAAAGCAGCCTGGCATGGACAAAAGAGAGTGAAAGGCAAAGCTAATAGACAAGAGACCATTTGTGTTGTGGCCCCGGGCCATGCCCTGCCCCTGGTCCCCCACTTACCTCGAGGCTGGCCCGGGCCGCCGCGGATTCGATTAGTCCTGTTCGGGCCTCTGCCGCGGCTCTCCCTCCTCGAGGGAGATGTCAGCGTTTTACCGCAGCTGGCCCCGCCCCCTAGGCGCGCGCGTGCGCAGGGGCTGGAGATTTAAAGGGGCCAGCGCGGGAAACCTCAGGACTGCCCCTGGATGACGTCAGATGCTCTGGCTTATTTAAGCCCTGCATCCTGGTTCCTTCCTTCCCTTGCAACGAGGTTCCTCAGCTTGTCTGAGTGCTAGTTGCCACTGTATCCTTGGATTGCTTTTGTCTTTGACCCGGCTTGCTTCCTGACTTGTCTCTTGCTTCTGCCCCTTGGTTGTGGTATCAACGTCTGACTTCTGGCTTCTGACCTGGCTCCGTTCCACGACTTCATCTTCGGCTTCTGTTCCTGGCTTGGTATTGACTTCTGACCTTTGGCTTCCGACCCGGCTCCCTCCATGACTCCATCTTCTGCTTCGTCCCTGGCTTTGGTGTGGATCTCTGACTCCTGGCTTCTGACCCGGCTTCGCTCATGGACTCCGACTGCGGCTTCCTCACCTCAGGTATCTGGTACTTGCTGGCCCAGAGGATTATCCTAAGTCCCAGCGGCTCGGGCTCTCACGGGCTCCTCCCGGGGAAGCCGCGGGCTTCCGAGGGTGAAGACTCTTCATCTACTTGGGTCCAGTCCTCGTCCATCTCATCAGCCACTGCCTGGGTCCTTGGTCGCATAGGACTCCACCTAAATCCAAGAGGTCTGGGTCCCTACGGGCTCCTCCTGGGGGGACCTCGGACTTCCAGTGGTGAAGCCTCCTCTGAGTCTCTTCCGAGCCACCTCCCAGCTGGGACGCTTGCTGTGGTCTTCCATAGCATACCATCCATTGTCCCAACCGGCCCAATGGTCCACAATCATAATAGTTTGCAAGGCCATGGACCGGGCAGACCTTGCAGGCCTGAAAGCCATTCTGGGTATAGCCCAGAGGCTGCAACAGCAGCAAGCCTGTCTCGACACCCTGATGGCGACAGTACAGGGGTTAGCCGACCGTGTCGACGGAGCCACTGCTGCCAGCTTCACAGTACCCAGAGCCGGGGCTGATTCTGCAGCTACAGCACCCATCCAGATGCCGGCACATTCGCAGTATTCAGGGGACGCGAAGCTTTGCCGGGGATTCCTGAACCAGTGCTATATTCAATTCAACCTTCTTCTGCTTCAGTTTCCGACCGACCGGGTCAAAACAAGCTTCATTATTTCTCTGCTGGACAGGAGACCCCTGGCTTGGGCCTCCAACCTCTGGGAGCACCAGGACCCTCACCTGGACAACCTGGTGCACTTCGTCTCTGCCTTCAGGCGGGTCTTCGACGAATCCTCCCACAAACCTACTGCCGCCTCAGAGCTCCTCCAGCTGCGTCAGGGTAACCAGCCTCTGGCGGAACACGCCGTAGATTTCCAGACTCTTGCCGCCAAACTAAACTGAGGAAGTGACAGCCTGCACGGCATCTTCCTGGAAAGTCTCTCCCCTAAGCTTCAGGATGAATTGGTGGCCAGAGACCTCCCTGATGACCTGAATGCTCTTATAGATCTTGCAGGCCGCGTGGACCATCGCATCCAACGCCGGTTTCGAGAAAAAAGGTCAGCTCATAGGCCTGGGACCATTGGACCGACTCCTTCCCACAGCGGGAGTTCTCCGCCAGTTTCTTCAGGGGCTCAAGACACCGAACCATGCAGGTGGGCCGAGGACCCATCTCCCAGGAAGAAAGAAGGAGATGCCGGTCCCTGGGCTTATGCATGTACTGCGGTGGCAAGGGTCATTTCCTTGCCCATTGTAGCGAGCGTCCAGGAAATGCTCGGACCTAGGGACAGTTGGGGAGCTAACCCTAGGTCACACCGCTTCTGACTCCCCATGCTTCGTGCCGGAGGGAGGGTTCGAGACACAAGCCCTGGTCGACTTGGGAGCTGGAGGAAACTTCATACTCCAGGAACTAGATCAACAACTCCAGATCAAGGTTCAACCCCAAAGATCTCCTCTCCGCATGTTCTCCATTCAGGGGAGACTCCTTCCAGGCACCATCGCTACCCATTGTCCCTTCTGGAGACAAAAGCTATGTCTGACTACATCCGGGAGAACCTGGACAGAGGATTCATCCATCCCTCCAAATCCCCGGCTGGAGCCGGGTTCTTCTTCGTGGCAAAGAAAGATGGGTCACTCCGACCCTGCATAGACTACTGGGGCCTTAACAGCATCACGCGGCGGGATCAGTATCCATTACCCTTGATTCCTGAACTCCTCAACCGCTTGCAGGGAGCCAAGGTATTCACCAAGCTGGATCTTCGTGGGGCATACAACCTAGTCCGCATTCACCCGGGAGACGAATGGAAGACCGCTTTTAACATAAGGGACAGGCACTATGAATACTTGGTCATGCCCTTCAGCCTTTGTAATGCCCCTGCGGTCTTTCAGAACCTCATGAATGAGGTCCTGAGAGACATGTTACATACTTCTGTTATTGTCTACCTGGACGATGTATTAATATATTCCAGGGACTTAGGAACACATTGGGGCAGATTTTAAAAGCCCTGCTCGCGTAAATCCGGGCGGATTTACGCGAGCAGGGCCTTGCGCGCAGGCGTGCCTATTTTCCATAGGCCTGCCGGCGCGCGGAGAGCCCCGGGACTCGCGTAAGTCCCGGGGGTTTTTGTCGGGGGTGTGTCGGGGGCGGGGCCGATCGACGTGGCGTTTTGGGGGCGGGGCACGGCGTTTCGCAGGCGGGCCCGGGGGCGTGGTTTCGGCCCGGGGCGGTCCGGGGGCGTGGCCGCGCCCTCCGGAACCGCCCCCGGGTCGCGTCTCAGCGTGCTAGCGGCCCGCTGGCGCGCGGGGATTTACTTCTCCCTCCGGGAGGCGTAAATTCCCGGACAAAGGTAGGGGAGGGGTTTAGATAGGGCCGGGGGGGTGGGTTAGGTAGAGGAAGGGAGGGGAAGGTGAGGGGAGGGCGAAAGAAGGTTCCCTCTGAGGCCGCTCCGATTTCGGAGCGGCCTCGGAGGGAACGGAGGCAGGCTGCGCAGCTCGGCGCGCGCCGGCTGCCCAAAATCGGCAGCCTTGCGCGCGCCAATCCTGGATTTTAGCAGATACGCGCGGCTACGCGCGTATCTACTAAAATCCAGCGTACTTTTGTTTGCGCCTGGAGCGCGAACAAAAGTACGCGAACACGACGTTTTTAAAATCTACCCCATTGTCAATATGTCCGCCAAGTACTGCAGAAATTGCGAGAGAGCTGGCTTTACGCGAAACTTGAAAAATGCCAATTCGAACGAGAATCACTACCCTTATTGGGGTATATTGTATCCTCTACAGGGTTCCGTATGGACCCGGACAAGGTTGTTGCCATTAAGGATTGGCCCCAACCGGTGGGAGATAAGGCACCCCAGCGGTTCCTCGGCTTTGCCAATTTTTATCGGCAATTTATTCCCCACTATTCCCAGATGGTGGCTCCACTGACGGCCCTCACCAGGAAGGGGGCCGATGCTAAGAATTGGCCGGCTACGGCCACGTGGGTCTTCCATGAGTTGAAAGATGCGTTCCTCCAGGACACCTGCCTGCGCCACCCAGACCCTCAATGCCAGTTCCTCGTAGAGGTAGACGCCTCGGACATAGCCTTTGGGGCGGTGGTAAGCCAACTGTCTGCCGGAGGCAAATCTCTGTCATGCTCTTACTACTCCTGAAAGTTCAAACCTGCAGAGAGAAACTACGGCATCGGTGATAAGGAGCTACTGGCTATCAAGCTCGCTTTCGAGGAATGGCGCCAATGGTTGGAGGGGGCCCAACATCCTATAATTGTCTACACTGACCACAAGAACCTCGAATATCTGTGCCGGGCCCAGCACCTGAATCCACGGCAGGCGCACTGGTCCCTCTTTTTTAGCCAGTTTAATTTTTCTCTCCACTACCGACCAGTGTCTAAGAACGTAAGGGCGGACGCACTCTCCCATACAACGAAGTCTCAAGATGCCTGCAACCCGCCTCAGTACATTCTGGACCCAGCCAAAGTGTTGCTAGCAGCCTCCAAGGTGGCCCCTGCAGGTAAGACTGTGGTGCCCTCTCGTTCCTGCAGGAGGGTCTTACAGTGGGCCCACGATTCACTGATGGCCGGGCACCCAGGAAGGTCCAGACTCTAGAACTCCTGACCAAGTTCTATTGGTGGCCACAAGTCAAGAAGGACATACAACAGTATGTCCAGTCGTGTCCTACCTGTGCTCGCCAGAAACCTCTGTATGGATGCCCCTGGGGTCTCCTGCAACCACTACCTATTCCCACTGAGCCCTGGACTCACTTATCCACAGATTTTATTGTGGATCTGCCAGTTTCCGATGGGAAGACCGTGATCTGGGTCACAGTTGACCGTTTCTCAAAAATGGCCCACTTCGTGCCTCTCGCCAAGCTACCTTCTGCGCCAGAACTGGCTAACCTCTTCATACAACACATCTTCCGTCTACATGGCCTGCCTTCGCACATTACCTCTAAACGTGGTCCGCAGTTTACGGCGAAGAATTGGAGGTCCCTCTGCAGGAAGTTCGGAGTGCAGCTGGACCTTACTACCGCCTTCCACCCTCAGGATAACGGCCAGGCCGAACGGACTAACCGAACTCTGAAGGCTTTCTGCAGGATGACTGGGTCACCTTGTTACCTTGGGCAGAGTTCTCATATAACCACCACAAGCACTCAAATAGCAACAACTCTACCCATGAAAGTTAACACTAAAACATCAAGACACCCCCTATTAGGAAAACAGAACAAGCCAAGCTGCTATAGATCTCTACATACAAACTACACAATATTTGACCTTACTCAGTCACACATGCAAAACACAGATAGACCCATAAATACAGAGTAAAGTGACCATAAAATATAAATGTTAGGATTCTGCCAGGATAGCTGGCAAGTAGGCCCTGGGCTGAAGTGATAGGTGGTATAGCCCACAGGGAGGAGTCCTGGGAACCATACTGTCGGGAGGCAAGGTCTCAACTGAGTCAGACACAGAGGCAGAATAGAGTCTTTATTAGAGTGATAGAAGCACAACCCGTGGAGTGGGGGATGCCAGAGAGGAGGTCTCACAGACCCAGAGGGAATACCTCTGTAGAGTTGGTAATGGTCCGCAGAGCGGGGTAAGAACATAAGAACATAAGAAATTGCCATGCTGGGTCAGACCAAGGGTCCATCAAGCCCAGCATCCCGTTTCCAACAGAGGCCAAACCAGGCCACAAGAACCTGGCAATTATCCAAACACTAAGCAGATCCCATGCCTACTGATGCAATTAATAGCAGTGGCTATTCCCTAAGTAAACTTGATTAATAGCTGTTAATGGACTTCTTCTCCAAGAACTTATCCAAACCTTTTTTGAACCCAGCTACACTAACTGCACTAACCACATCCTCTGGCAACAAATTCCAGAGCTTTATTGTGCATTGAGTGAAAAATAATTTTCTCCGATTAGTCTTAAATGTGCTACATGCTAACTTCATGGAATGTCCCCTAGTCCTTCTATTATTCAAAAGTGTAAATAACCGAGTTACATCTACTTGTTCAAGACCTCTCATGATCTTAAACACCTCTATCATATCCCCCCTCAGCCATCTCTTCTCCAAGCTGAACAGCCCTAACCTCGTCAGCCTTTCCTCATAGGGGAGCTGTTCCATCCCCTTTATCATTTTGATTGCCCTTCTCTGTACCTTCTCCATCTCAACTATATCTTTTTTGAGATGCGGTGACCAGAATTGTACACAGTATTCAAGGTGTTGTCTCACCATGGAGACCACACCAGCAAGGTCTTCGGTAGTGATGGTATTGGCCCAAGGAGTGGGGTACACCGAAGTAGTCTCTAGTAGAGATGGTAGTGGCCTGCGAGGCGGGGTACACCAGAGAATGTCCTTAGTAGAGCCGGTAGTGGTCTGCGGAGCTGGGTACGCAGGGAAGGTCCTCAGAAGAGATGATAGTAGCCCACTGAGCGGGGTGTGCAAATGAGGTCCTGTAGAGATGGTAGTGGTCCGCAAAGCGGGAAGCGCCAGTGAGATCCTCGGTAGAGTTGGTAAGGGACCGCAGAGTGGGTACATCCAAAGAAGTCCTCCGTAGGAATGGTAATGGTACGCAGAGCAGGGTACACCAGGGAGGTCCTTAGTAGAGCAGAAGGTGATCGGCAGAGCAGAGTACTCACGAGAGAGCCTTGTCACATGGAGGGAGTACTGGATGGCCGGTGCCATCTTTAAAAATGGCGCGGGCCATCCAGTGCTTCTACCATGTGACAGGGGCCGGCCAATGGCACGGATACCCTGTCACATGGTAAGGGCAAAGGGCCATGAGCGCCATTTTGATTAGTGGCAGCCAACGGCCCGGGAGCGGGAGATCGCTCCCAGGACCCCCACTGGACCACCACGTACCTGTAAAATGTTTTTGGGGGGTCGGGAGGGTGGGGGAAGCAAAGGGATTAGTTTTAAAGGGTCGGGGTGGGTTTAGGGGTTATTTTTGTGTGCCATTTTTCCCGCCCTCCTCCAAAACGATAAGAGAACCCCCACGATCAATATCGTGGGGTTTTCCTATTGTTTCAGGGGAGCCCCTGATTTCTGACGATTTTGAAAATATCGACGATATTTTCAATCGTCTGAAGCCTGATTCACATCTCTAATAAATAGAAATGTACTGGCAAAAACTAAACTGGAAACCGCAACAAGTCAAATTCTATATGAACTGCAACAAAAAAACAGAAGCATTACCATTCCTCATAAAACAAAATTTTAAAACCATACCAATAAAAAGAATAATGCAAAACTAATGAATAGAATAGCATTAAGTAATTAAAAACTCAGATTCAAATTTTCTAAACATAAATAAAATATTTCAAATAATGCATCAAATAATACCTAATAATCAGAACTAATAAGGATTTTTTTTTTAAATAACCCATTATCCATATCTGGGAACTTTTGATTTCCAGAAACCTTAAAATTGTTGTGGATTAGCAGGCAGAGAGGAAGTGGGGTTAATCTCCCATGCATATGCTCGCTCTCTCTCCCACATGAATCCACACCTGCTCTCTCTGTCTCCACACTCATGCTCTCTCTCTCACTCTCCCACACACCTGCTCCCACACAATCTTGCTACCCTTCCCCCACTCCCCAGCTCTCTCCTCTCTGACACCCCACTCCCCAGGAGTCTTAATCCCCAGACCCCTCTCCCCACCCAGACCCCCCACTCCCTAGCAGTCTTGCATTCCAGACACCTCTCCCCAGAAGTCTTGCTCAACAGGCCCTTCCCTCCCAAACCTCCCCAGCAGTCTTGCTCCCCATCTTCCTTTCTTCTCCCAGCCCACCTACTCCCCAGCATTCTTGTTCCCCTCCTACACCTCACCTACAATCCCCTCACTCACTGCAGGTGGCAGGTGCATGATTTCATGAATGCTGCTCACCACCTCGGGTTGCTATCATGATCCCCTCATTCACCCTCTCTGCTCCTGAAGAATGGAAGGGTTGCAGCCTTGCAGTGCGACTGCTTCCTCTCTTCCAGCTGTCAGTGCCTGAATGATGTCATCAGGTGGAGGAAGCAGCTGTGCTCAAGGCCGCGATCCTTCCATTCTTCAGGAGCAGAGAGGGTGAATGAGGGGATCGCGATGTGAGCAGCATTCAGGAAATCATGCGTCATCCCAATGCCGACAATGAGGCTTCTTCTGTTTTTGGCCACACCCCGATTCCGATGCCTATGAGTCGGAAAGCAGTGAGGCTCCACCAGAATCATCAGTGTGGCTGGCGGGCTGCGCTGCTTTTCCACTTTACTGAGGCCCCTCATGGCGGAGGCACTATGGCGCCTTTCAATAGAGGCGCCTATGGCCCTGGCCATATTGGACATAGGCAAGCTATGGTTCTGCCAGAGCTAACCTTGGCACCAATATCTGAGCCTGGGCTGGGACTTCCAGTTGCCCTGCCCAGGTCCCAGCACTTGAAAAATGATGCTGTTCACCTGAAGGTCAGTACTGAAGAAACATCACTTCAGTACCTTCCATTGGTGCAGCTGACACCATTTTTAAGTATAGCCATACATTTCTATGGCCTTACATCAAAATGGTGCTCTCTACACCAGAGGAAGGCACTGACTAGGTAAACTGTGGGAAGTGGAGAAAACAGGCCCATTTCTCTTCTTGTGGCATGTTAATATTTATTCCAGTCTACATGAAGTTTTATCTGACATAACAATATTGTGTTTTTCCTCTGCCTTGTTGACCTTCTTGTTTTTGTTGATCATAAATAGATGCTTGACTGTTATGTAATAGTTTCGCTGTGAAAGTGTGTAACATATTCCCAGCTCTCCCTGGGGATGCAGCTTTCCTTTGTGCTTTGTATGCTCTTCAAGCAGAATAAAAGGACATATTCCTATTTCTCTAGGACTATTAAGAGTTGATCTGGCAGCAATACTTTTATGAAAGGTTTTCTCTTAATTGTATATCCAACAATGAGATAACAGAAAACTGTAATCTTCTGTGCATTAAAATCAATAAACAGAACTTCAAAGAGAGATGTAAATATAGATAAAACTTCATGGGAATAAATATGAACTGAATATCAATTAAGCTTTGCAGCAAAGGGGCAATGATAACATCAAAACATAGATCCTTGTTCAAAAGTATCACAGCAGGCAGCAAAATTCTGATATGCCTTATCAATTCTAGAGAAAGCAGGATTCTTTGCGGGTCGCAATGCCTCGTTTTGGAGCAACATAAAATTATTCAAAGATGTTGCTGAGTGTTCAAGGCCATAGGACACATCTGAAGAAGAGGCCCTTGTGGTTTTTTAAAAGCTCCAACTCATGTACAAAAGCCATCTTCAAGTAATTTCATACGTAACATAAGTAAATGAAACTGTATTAAATCTCATCAGACATGAGGGCTGGCTGGGAAAATGCCAGGAGTGTGGCAACAGCAAGAACAGGCTGCTGCTCAATTCCCCCAGGTTTTAGCACCTGCTACCATCCAGCTTTAATCCCTCCCACAATCTCCTACTCCACCCTGCCCAAAGAGCCTCAACGAGAATTTTCCCTTCTGAGGATGGTAGTGGGGGGGGGGGGGGGAGAGGGAGAGAGAAGCGGGCTCAAGGGCACAGCACCTTGTTATGGTTTGTCTTCATGCAAGACAAACCATACAAGAGAAATCATAACCTTTAAAAAAAAAATCCCATTCAATTTTAGTGTAATACTAGTTAAATACTGAGCTCTCTGCACAAGATCTGTTTCCCTTTATTTACTAACCTCTAGACATGATTTGCTTTGAGTATCTTTTGATAAAGTCACTAGCAAGTTGAAATTAGTCCTCTACTAGGATTTAGACAGAATATCATTAGTGTAGGGCAGAGACATAATTGTAATCTTCTGGGTGTCTAGCTCCCCCATGTGGAAGCTGGTAAATGGAAAGCTCTTCTGGTAATTAGAGCATTGCCACCATCTTACTGTGTGGATTCCCTGTTTTCTTTTTTAGAGGCAGCGTGTCTTAGCTGTCCCCTGATTTTTCTGTTGCTTAAGTCTTAATGCCCCCCATGAAGGCTTTTTATTTGGATGGGAGTTTCTTTCTACCCTCCCAATCCATTGTGTATTCTTCAATTGATTTATTTATTTTTTAGTATCCATTAACTAGGAATTCAATTAAGCTAATTTACTTTTTGCTGTACTACAAACTGGCAGAGGTTTCCTTCATATAAGAGGAACCTGAGATCATCAAATCCAAGGAAAAGGATGACTTAAGCCATCCTGGTGCGAGGAAGGAGAGAGGGGAGAAAAGGAGTAGGAATGGACCCACAGTAAGGCTCAGGAACATCTACTGGATATTTGGAGGAGAGAAGCTACAGGTTTCATCTTGATACTGCAAAGGAGATGAGGATAAAGACTGGTGCTATTCAGGTTCTGTTAGGACACTAAAATAAAAATAAATAAATAAGGAGTGTGAGGAGATAGCATGGAGGAGGTAGGAGATAAATGACTGTGTAACATGAATTCCATCTTTAATACTTCACCTACCTTAGGAGGGAAGCAATCAACTTGCTCTATACCCCCAAGGATATAAGGAAAAAATCATCAGCTTAAAGACTGAATCAATTGGTTTTGAACTTAGTAAGACTTTAGAAATAATATGTTACACTGCTTTGGATTTTATCTGCTTCTTGAAAAACCTAAAAAATATTTTGTGAAGGTGGATAATTGATTATTCCAAGCCATCTTAGCACTTTGTTGTGCATGACACGCCGGCAGGCTTGCTGACACCTTTTTCTATTTTGTTGCAAATTGATAAAAAAAAAATGTCTTGACTGGATATTGTTAAATTAATATTCGCAGTCCCTTCTGCTTTGTTATTGATTTCAATTTAATATCAACTCTAACAGCCAGATCTTTTTCCTGGGTGGTAACTCCTAAAATGGAACCTAACATTGTGTAACTACAGCATGGGTTATTTTTCTCTATAGGCATCATCCTTGCACTCTGCCATATGGACACCCAATCTTCCAGTCTCGCAAAGTCCTCCTGCAATTTATCACAATCTGCTTGTGATTTAACTACTCTGAATAATTTTGTGTCATCTACAAATTTAATCACCTCACTCATCGTACCTCTTTCCAGATCATTTATAAATATATTAAAAAGCACCGGTCCCAGTACAAGTTCCTGAAGCACTCCACTGTTTACCTTTTTCCACTGTGAAAACTGACCATTTAATCCTACTCTCTATTTCCTGTCTTTTAACCAGTTTCCTATTTTTACTTTCATTAAACGCCAGTACTAAATCCTTAAGATCTTATAAAGGGGAAAAACCTGTTACTCATCTGTGCTGGATCCAGTTTTTTACTCCATGTCCCTGTCCCGACAAGGCCTCGTTTCGAATCGTAGATTCTTCATCAGGGGACTGTCTTTTTCAAGTAATCTGTTGGAGAAACTTCAAATTCAAAGAATGGCGACCATGTAGTTGGCGAGTGGTAAAGAACGCCGTGAAGTTTCTCCAACAGATTACTTGAAAAAGACAGTCCCCTGATGAAGAATCTATGATTCGAAACGAGGCCTTGTCGGGACAGGGACATGGAGTAAAAAACTGGATCCAGCACAGATGAGTAACAGGTTTTTCCCCTTTATAAGATCTTAAGGATTTAGTACCTGCGTTTAATGAAAATCATGCTTGATTGAACAGAATGTGAAAGAATTGATCGTTAAAGTCTCAGCTCCTGAATACGTTGTTTGATGTTTGAAAAAAATTATATGATCATTTATCCGTCTTCTAATGCCAAAACCCTTTTGGGGTGAATGACACATTAAAACAACCAGTTTAAAAGCTAGAGGATCATACTTTGGGCAGCGTGGATTCAAAGTGGCTTGGACTTGTTGATTTATAACCCTTGAGGGGGTAAAATATTTGGAATTCCATTAGAAAGAAACATGTTTTAAGTTGATCACGCAAAAATAGAAAAATATTCACGGGGTGGAGGAGGTCGGTTTATGATTAAAAACATTACACATTGCAGGATGCAATGGTTTAAAGTTGTATGAAACCTTCCTCTTCTCTCCCAAAAATTTTTTTGTGCCCACTATTTAGTGGTCACTACACATTGCATTGAGTTCATTTGAATGGATTTAGGGAATTTTTTCTCATTATTGTAAAATGAAAAAAAATTTTTGAATACTTTTGATTGAGGAGATATCGTGTTTTTTGGACTTCTATGTGTGCAGCATATTTTAAAATAGGAGAAAGCAAAATCTAATATATATGACATAATCACATAATAGAATGTTCACAGAAAAATCTTGAATTTAACAAAGTTGGACCATCATAACACCCCATGGATGCTGATTTTAATTTATAATTCAGTATTTTCACCACTAAGGGTCCTATATAATCCTTTAGTGACAATTCCTTTTAACTCAGTAATTTTTTTGAATTTGAATGCTAATAAAATTAATATACTTCCCCAGAAAGTATATTCAACAAAGCCCAAGCCTGACATGATACCATGTTTAGGATGTTTGCTTCAGGGGCTTCCATTCATGCTTTAAACTGACAAGGGGGAATATGTTCACATTAGTGTGTTGCTGAGATTGTCACTTTTGCACCCATACAAGGTTCCTCTGAAATAGAAAGTCAAAGAGTTAAAAATCAAGAAAATTAAATCGCAAGTGGGACAATGATACTTTAGTTGGAAAGCACTTACTAAGCACCAAGAGCGTTCATGTGTGTCAGCCATCATAGGAATAGAGTGCCGTCATTTCGCCTTCTTTATTCATCTATTTACATCTATTTACGTATGAAGAAATCAGAGCAGCAAAAAATGGATTAAATCAGAGTAGCACTGCCCACTCTATTTCTTTGTTTACACCAAACAGTGTCACAGTTTTCATGTGAAAAATCCATCTCTGCTTTGTTGTAAGAGTTTTTTTATCCCAATCACCACCTCTCCGATGAGATGGTACAATTTCCAAGACAGTGCACTTAATTTTTTGAAATGTGTTATGGAGATCCTTAAAATGAGATACTAAAGGAGCTTCTATTTTATAAGTGTGAAGGGAGCTCTGATGTTCAATGAGACAGGTATTAATCATCTGTTTTGTCTTGACTATGTACTCCACATTTATTTATTTATTTATTTATTTATTTATTTATTTATTTAAGGTTTTTCTATACCGACCTTCGTTGTTGGACATCAGATCGGTTTACAAATAACAAGTGATCAGCAACAGTGCTTTACAGTGTAACCAATATAACAATTTTACAGGGTATTTATTTAACAAGAGTAACTATAATGACATTTTTTAACAGTTTACATGCAACATGTAGCTGGTGACAGCTGGTGACATATCACATGGACATATGATCATGTATAATAAAAAAGTAGATTTACAAGATATTTTTGTTGGTAATAAAACCTTTGTCCAGTTGGAGAAAGAACGTGATAAAGGAAAAGTTAAATACAGGTAAATCACACACAGACTATAGCCAAATCTTATCTCTGATACAGTAATGCCATGCACAGCTGCTTTACGGTTCTTCTCTGGGGTTCTGTCCACTCCCCAAAACCTCACCAAATGAGGAGACTGTGGCTCATTCATTCCATGCAATAGTTGTAGCGAAGACTAAAGGTACCTAATAGAGTCAGAGCTGAAAGCACCGCGTTCTGCCTTCAGGATTTCTGAAGCAGCACATTAAGTACCATACTTGTGCCACTTCAGTTCCATTCACTTAGTTAAACCTAGACCTCTTCATTCCTTTTCCATCGAATGAGCGTTAGATGGAAGGGAAGAAGCTTTTCACAATTCTGACACCTTCTACACTAAATGACTTAAAAATCAGTTATTCAAGTAATTCTATGCAAAGCTTAGGGCCAAGAAGTCAAACATTCATCCCTATCTGTCACTGTTCCAAGAGGCATTCTGTGCACGGGGCATCAGTAAGCTGACACAGACCAAGGTCCTGCTATCAAGCATGGAGGTTAACTGAGGAACAATACCATCACTTGTGAGCTATACCATGTTATCTGCATGCCCTCTGCTTTCTGCTTTGTGAAACGTAAGGTACAGACAAGAAATGCTGTTATTGGGCAACCTATAACCCCTTTCTCTAGCTATAAAATGTTCTGAGCTATACTGCCTAATTTGCTTTTGAAGAGAAATTGTATGGGAAATTTTAACTCTTGTCAGCTGCAAGTACAGTGCAGCAAAACACACAAAAGCATCATCAAGTCCAGTGAATGCTATCCTGCCATTAGTTAGGCATATAAAATATATGCAAACAAGTTTAGATATAATGGTACAATCACGTGGAACTGTATAGCTCTGAAATCCTGAATCATTTTATAAGGAGTAATATACCAGAGTGCCTTCTTACTTTTTAAAAGGTATTCCTGACTGTAGTTTCTCATAATGATAATTTGTCAAAATATTGTAGTTCCATACCACTATTTATGAAAAGAAAAAGTGTGTAACAACAAAGTAGCCAGCCACCAGGTATACAATATATTTCTATTTGCATCTCATTCAGTATGTGAGGAGACTCCGTTTTAATGTTTTGCTTGGTTCTCATGAAAAATGATCTAAGGATCTATTCATCGGGACTGGCAGGTCTGGAGTTCAATGCACCACAGAACTGAACTGCCAATGCCTATAGATGTCATCCTGTGTTCAAACCTGCTTCAGAGACCTGGACAAGATCTACATTACCTGCAGGTCGGTGATAATCACAGCTGGAAGGTTTTCTTCCTAATTGAATGTCAGCAGGTAAGGACCACTTCGTCCACCCAGTTTGCACACTTGTGCCCGTCTACAGTGCTTTCGCAGATCTTACTCAATCCGTGCCCTTCTCCAGTTCTCCCTCCCTTCACCATAGTAAAATCCATTTAACTCTCTGTCCCATACATTCTTGCATTCTCTCACTGTTCTGGATACTAATCCTTTGCTAAAAGTTTGTCCATATTCCTTTAGAATTTCCTGCCGTTCAGCTTGAAACGATGATGACGCCCCCCCTAGTCCTTGAGCTTTCCATTCTGGTGGAAATTATCAAAGCCGTTTACGTGGATAAAACCTAGTTTTAGGAATATAAAATAGCATTTTCCAAAGGGAGGGTAACTTTCAAACAGCTGGCGGTAAGTCATCAGCTACTTCCTCTTCGAGCCTAAAACTCAACGCAATGTTATTTAGCATGCAGCAGGCCATAACAATGCATGCAACTTTTTGGCACTGTACTGCAGGGCACCATCAGACCTGGACAAGCATCTGAATTGGCTTTTCAGCATGTTGAATGTCCGCTCGATGACAGACCTCGTGCTGGTATGTGCCTTGTTTTTACTTCTTTTGGCTGCAATGTGTGGGACCAGGAGTGGAAAAGCAACCATGGCTTACAGCCATAGCTTCCATCACCTGTTATATTGATGAGGAAGGATTAGTGTTAGGGTAAAGTAGAAGTGCCAACCCCACAGTATATAAACACATGCCACCATTTTAAGTGTGGACACTTTATCCATGGTAGGGGCAGCATGTCTTTATGCTGGCTCCTGTTTTGTGTGGTTTTCTCAGGAAAAGACCCTTATGCCTTTAAAAAGGAGGCTTGAGTATTGGAAAGCATACAGGGTGCCTATTTTTAAGATGCCAATATACCTACCTTCCATGCCCCAGATGTACCAGGTCTTTCTGCCAATAGGCCTACTTGCCATGACCTTGATGTACAATCATAGGGGTCTTACTGCTACTATGCTTAACTGCCATGCTCCAAATGAACCTTCTGTTGGGCCTTGCTGCCTATAGGCCTAATTACCATGCCCCAGATATACAACCTTGGGAGTCTTGCTATGTCTACCTGTCACGCTCCATATGTACCACCTTGGGAGTTTTGGAGTCTCCATGTTGTTTGCTGTTTTGATCCCAGCCTATTTCTCCCATCCCACCACCTTTTTTGTTTTCTATTTTACTGTATTGTTCTACCCCTCTATCCCTGCTTAGTTCTCCCATCCTGCTTCTTTCTTGGTTATTTTGGGGTGTATTGTCCCCTTAATAAAAGTGTGAGAAAATAAAAAAATAAAAGTTTCTCCTCCCATCCCACCTCTTTCCTGATTTTCCATCTTGCTGTCTAAGTCCTTGTGCTGTTCGTGATTGCCTGCTCTGTACGTCTTAGGAGCTTTGATGCCTTTGTGTTGTTTGCAATTCCTCATGCTGTTTGCCTTCAGGGTTTTGATACTTTTGTGTTGTTTATAATTCCCCATACTATATCTTGGGGATCAGCATTCAGCAGTATGCATTAGCTCTACAATTACCACAATTATCCAAATAACAAGTAAAACCATAACTGTTTTAATGAGCCATTGACAGTTTAATTGTATCGGCCATGTGTATTTAAGATGTGCATGGCTTAATGTTTGACAGAAGCATATAATACTGGAAGGATCAACCAGGTAGCCATAACTCCAACTGGGACAAACACCCCCACTCTGGCTGTCTTCAAGGTTCTTTTCAAATCCCTTTCCTGTATGGTACAGGCTGACTCTTGGTCTTGGTCTTGTCCTAGTCATCTATTGCTTTGCACACCTGCTGCACCACTCCTCAAGTTTTTGATATTATTCTTTCTTGTGCCTCAGCTCTTGACGTATACCTTGGGGGGGTGGGGGGGGGTCAGTTATTCTTATTTTTAAGTTTAATAGCTTTTTTAGACCGTCATTAAGTATTTTACCATCACAACGGTTTATATCCAGGCACATAAAAGAAAATTACAATATAAAATAAAAGAAAGATAAAAGTTCCATTATATTAAAATCTGGTTACAGAATATAATAACATAAAAGTGTTCAAAGAACATTGCTGTGCTCCTACTGTTTGTTTTTAATTACCAGCATCACTGCTGCCACTATAACTCCAAGCCACTCTTAGCACCTTAGGGCACTTCCTCCTCTGCTCCATTTGTCTTATTGGTTCTTTCCAGCTCCCCTTCCCCTGTGGTACTTGCTGACTTATGGTCTTACCCTAGCCATCCAATGCTTTACACAGGTCTTAGCCACCAGTTAACAGTTCTTTGCCCTCTTGGATATTTTTTTTCAAACTCTATTCACTTTCAGTTCTTGAATGATACCACAACAAAGGTAAGGGCTGCAGAAGTGCAGTTCCCAGAACCAGTATCACTTTCCTTCATGATTACTGCTTCTGAAGTAAAGGAAACAGGATTTACAAATACTGATTCAGAAGAAGAATTGTGTCCTGGATTACCTGAATCATAGGATATTAAACAGCTAGTTGCTAAAGAGCATTGGTATCTCTAGTCAGTAGCATCTTAGCATCCAGTGAAGATCATCTCCAAGCCCACAGTCAGCTCTTTCACCTAATGATGCCAGGGATTTCCTCTGGCTTCTCCATGTCCAGGGCTTTCTACCAATTTGGTTGGTGCTCGTTTCCCCTCATGTGGAGCTTTGGAATGTGGTTGCCATTCTTGGTGGCTGCTTTGTGCCTCTCATAATGCTTTGGGGTCTTCATGCCAATCTTTATGTTGCTTTGACTCTGTTTTCTCTTTCTTTTGGTGCTTTGTTCCCCCTTCATGGTGCTTTGAGCTTTTTCTGCCACACTTTGGGCCTCATTTTCCAATATCGCATTAAGGGGCGTTTCCCATGCAAATGAGGCTTTTTTCGTGCAGCGGGGAAACTTCACGTGCCACGATGTTTTCGCAATAAAAGAATCATATGTGAGAGAGAGAGAGAGAAACTTGCTATAGTGTCTACTCCCTAGACAGGTATTTGTATCCCTATGGGAGGCCCACCTAGTAACTCGAGGTGGGGATTAGGTATGAGTGTAGGGGGTTGGGGGCCACTTTCACATTCAACGTGAGACGTACGAACAGAACAGTGGTCTCTTGTGAAGATTTGCTGGCCTTCGGAATGAGGATACTCACTCCAAGATTAGATTTGGGCAATGTTCTCTCAAACTAGCTTGTTGTTGCCCAGGTAGAGTGTCCATCAAGCTAGTTTGAGAGAACATTGCCCAAATCTCATCTTGGAGTGAGTTTCCTTACTCCGAAGGCCATCAAATCTTCACAAGAGACCACTGTTCTTTTCGTACGTCTCACGTTGAATGTGAAAGTGGCCCCCAACCCCCTACACTCATACCTAATCCCCACCTCGAGTTACTAGGTGGGCCTCCCATAGGGATACAAATA
Source organism: Rhinatrema bivittatum (assembly GCF_901001135.1). Taxonomy (NCBI): domain Eukaryota; kingdom Metazoa; phylum Chordata; class Amphibia; order Gymnophiona; family Rhinatrematidae; genus Rhinatrema; species Rhinatrema bivittatum. Next base: position 149,061,583 of record NC_042618.1, on the reverse strand, counting down.
CCTGTCTAGGGAGTAGACACTATAGCAAGTCTCTCTCTCTCTCGCTCTCATGATAAACCTTTACTAGTACACAACATACCACAAATGAAAGAGGTGTAGCTATTGGCTGCATTAGGAGCCATGCTAACACTGCAGCTGTTTCATGGCACACGATAACTCTTTCCTACTTAACATATGCTCTGCCCCCTGAATACTAAATTAAAAATTTGCAAATCGCGTTAACGGCTGTTAGCGAGATTTGCGGAATTATCTCCTGTGGTAACTCCTTGGAAAATGACCCCCTTTGTTCAGCTTTGGGGGGTTCATGCCATTGTTGGAGCCCTTTGTTTACATCCTTGAAGTCTATTGGCCACTTTGACACTGCTTTGCTCCTTTGATGGTGCCATTGATAACTTCTGCCACTGCTAGTATCTATTTGTCCTCTTGCGAGTCCTTTGGCACTTCATGCCACATTTGGTGCCATGTTGACATATTCTTGATGTGTTGGCATACCTTCCCCTTCTGATGATGTCTTCTCACCAGTTTCATTAGAAATGATCAGAAAAGCCCCACTTATAAGCCTAAAATAGGTTGTATTGCTTCCCCCATTGACTATAATGGTGAACAAATAAAGCAATCAAAAAATTGATTGAAAAAATAACAGCAACCTACAAAATGTATGAATAAACTGAAACAAATGTTATGACATATCTACTAGTGATCAGGTATCCAACTCACAAACAAGACCAATTGTTTATATCTTTTGTATTGAATGTTTAATCTTCAGTATATAAAGGCTGCTTTTTTTTTCAGTTTCAAAAATGTAACCCCCACCTATGGGAGGGGCCATGTAAACAACTCCAAATCTCAGCTGTATAATATAGAATAGGCATATATAAAATCCAATACAACTAAAAGTTCTCTCAGGGATAGGGAGTAGAGGCTAAAGCAGAAAAAAAATAAAAAACACAAAATATTACTATTACAAATAATATAAGTAAAATCAGTGTATGTATATCTACATAATGGGGCAGATTTTCAAAGGATTACGTGCGTAACTTATGCGCGTAACCCCAAAAACCTGTTCCTGCATGCGCTGAGCCTATTTTGCATAGGCTCGGCAGCGTGCGCAAGTCCCAAGACATGCATATGTCCCAGGTCTTTGAAAAAGGGGCGGAGGCGTGGCACCGGTCCGGAGGTGGGACCGAGGCCTCCGGTACAGCGGCTGTGCCAGGGGGTGGCGTGCCGGTAGCCGGCCGGCGTGTGCAAGATACACCTGCCAGAGGCAGGCATAAATAATTGAAACAAGGTAGGGGAGATTTAGGTAGGGCTGGGGGGTGGGTTAGATAGGGGAAGGGAGGGGAAGGTGGTGGGGAGTGTAAGAAAAGTTCCCTCCGAGGCCGCTCCGATTTCGGAGCGGCCTTCGAGGGAACGGGGAAAGCCATCAGGGCTCCCTTAGGGCTCGGCGCGCGCAAGGTGCACAAGTGTGCACCCCCTTGTGCGTGCCGACCCCGGATTTTATAACATGCTCGCGGCAGCATGCGCATGTTATAAAATCGGGTGTAGATTTGTGCACGCCAGGTAGCGCGCACAAATGTACCCCATGCGCGCAGATTTTAAAATCTGCCCCAATACTTTTAGATTCTTATACTCTATAAGAAATAGATCAAGATGATTTACAATTAAAACATACTAAAAATATATAATTAATGTACAATTAAAACATATAATAATATTATTATTAAACTGGACATAAATATATAATTAAAATGCAACAAACCTAACAGATCAAAAAACATAAAATAATAAAATAACACTTTTAGGAAGTGTGTTAATAAGAGGTCATATCTTACTACAGACATGAATTCAGGTTTCCAAAATTACATCTTTAAAAACCTACTTAAATAACCAGGTTTTTAGCTCTTTCATAAATGATTTTATGTCAGGTAAAAGCCTTAATGTTTCAAGCAATGGGTCATACAAGATGGATTCCGCCATGGAAATACCTCTGTCCCTCATTTCACCTAGCTCTGCTTGTTGAATTGTGGTAGCATTAAAAAGTCATTATTTGCAGAATGTAGATTCCATTGTGGAGTATGTACATGTACTCTAGTACCTAACCATGAAAAATTGTTATTGAAAATTATATTATTAATTATTGGAATGACTTTATATTGTATTCTGAAGGGTATGGGTAACCAATGCAACTCAACCAAAACCAAGGTTATATGGTCATATTTCTGCTTTCCTGTAAGGACTCTTGCAGCAAAGATCTGCAATAACTGAGAGGTCTGATTGTGTTAGCGAAGTAAGGTAATCCAAGCCTGAAAAATCATGATTTGCAAAACCAAACTAAAATCATCCATCTTGAGAAAAAGTTTAAGCCTTCTCAGAATTATAAGTTTATAGTATCTGGTTTTAATTAAAATGCAGACATGGTTTTTCACTGAGAGTCTTTTATCAATCAACACACCCAGATCACGTACAATGGAGGAAATTTCAATTTCTTGATTATCAAAATGAAGCTGGGGATTTCTTTCACATCTGGATATTAAAATAATTTCAGTCTTTTTGATATTCAAGGTTAATCTATTATGAGAACGCCATTTCTAGATTGCATCTAAATAGATTTCTAGCTCTTTCAATGCTAAAGTTATTGAAGTTTTTATGGGGAAAGAGAACTAGATATCGTCTGCATATGTCCTGAAATTCAAACCTAAACTGTCAAGACGTTTACAGAGCAGTACAAGTAAACATTGAATAAATCTGCAGACAGGGTGACCCAATTACAGCTATTTGAGCTGATAGTTACAGCGAGTTTTCTATTATTAAGAAATGAATTAAACCAATTCAATATAGAGTTAAAGATTCTGAATTCAGTCAATCATGTTAGGCGTATTTCATGATCAACAGTGTCAAAGGCTTCAAAGATGTTCAAAAGAACCAAAATATCTCTTTGGACAAAATCAAAACCATGGAAAATACTGTCAGTCCAGGATAAAAGTAGAGTCGCTGTACTTTGATTTTTCTTGAATCCATATTGCCTTAAATTCAGTAGAGGGTTATCTTCTAAATATTCACAAAGTTGTTTATGAACAAATTTTTTTATTATCTTAGCTAAACATGGCATATTAGATGTGCCTATAACTAGTAGGATGTAAAGGATTTGTGCATGAGTTTTTAGGGATTGTTCTAACTGTGGCTCTTTTTAATGAGTCCGATAAACAGCCTTCTTCCACTGTTAGATTTATCATTTTGATACAGAGAAAGGCGACCAAAATGATAAGGGGAATGGAATAGCTCCCCTATGAGGAAAGAATAAAGAGGTTAGGACTTTTCAGCTTGGAGAAGAGACAGCTGAGGGGGGATTTGATAGAGGTGTTTAAAATCATGAGAGGTCTAGAACAGGTAGATGTGAATCGGTTATTTATTCTTTCAGATAATAGAAAGACTAGGGGGCACTCCATGAAGTTAGCATGAGGCACATTTAAAACTAATCGGAGAAAGTTCTTTTTCACTCAATGCACAATTAAACTCTGGAATTTGTTGCCAGAGGATGTGGTTAGTGCAGTTAGCATAGCTGTGTTTAAAAAAGGATTGGATAAGTTCTTGGAGAAGTCCATTACCTGCTATTAATTAAGTTGACTTAGAAAATAGCCACTGCTATTACTAGCAACAGTAACATGGAAAAGACTTAGTTTTGGGGTACTTACTAGGTTCTTATGGCCTGGATTGGCCACTGTTGGAAACAGGATGCTGGGCTTGATGAACCCTTGGTCTGACCCAGCATGACATTTACTTATGTTCTTAAGGAGGAGGCTGTTGCTTACATGTTCTGGGAAGAAGGAGAGATCATGTTTGTGTGTGTGTGTGAGAGAGAGAGAGGGAGAGTGAGAGAGAGAGCATGGAAGAGATTGTGTGTGAGAGCATGTCTGTGTATGAGAGTGAGAGCATGTGTGTGAGAGAGAGATGTTGCGCAGATCCAAGCAGGAGGTTGATGCTGCCTCTATGTTCTTTGGAGAAGGAGAGGGAGAGAGAGCACATATGTTAGAGAGAGCATGTGAGAACATATGGGAGAGATAGAAATCATGTGTTTATGTTTGTATATATGAGAGAGAGATAGTATATGGGTGAGAGAGAATGTGTGTGAACTTGTGTGAGTAGATCAATGTGTGTGTGTGTGTGTGTGTGTGTGTGTGTTGGAGAATATGTGTATGTGAGTGAGGGGAACGTTTGCATGCCTCTACCCCCCAATGACTGGAATCTCCAATCTCGAGATGATTAGAAATCAAAATTTCCAAAGTGTAGAGAGTGGGGGATTTTTAAAATCCTTATTTGTTATCATTATTGCGTGTTATTTGATATGTATGCTGTTTTGAAATATTTTATTGATGTTTGGGACATTTTATCATTTTTTATTAATTTTTAATTATTGAATATTCTTTTTGGTAGTTGTTTTGAAATATGCATTCATTTTATTGGTATGGTTTTTCTATCATGATGTTTTATATTTCTTGACTTTATATTTTGTTTTATGTGGCATGGTAATGTTTTTGTTTTTCAAATGTTGCATTGTATACAGAGTCTGGATTGTTACGCTTTCCAATTTAGTTTTTGCTGCACTTTTCTGTTTATATTTTATATGTTTGGTGGTTTGTGTTCTGCATGTGTGTTAGGAGTACCTTAAGGAAAGGTCAGTGAAAAGGGTGAATAACAAATGCACTCATTTCCATAACAATAGGAAAAATAAGCAGTGCATCCATAATACACATAAGCACACACAATTAATGGAATGCATGCAAACATTCAAGAAATGCTCCCTCATTCTCATGTTTTATTTCAATCACAAGTACATCACTCATCACTGATGCCCTGTTGGTTCTATCCATTGTTAAGATTGTTCATTGTCACTATCCTGGATAATAGAAAAGAAGGAACAGCAGGTCAAGAGAGAGGAGGCTAGTTCAAGGGCAGTTGTGGCAAATTTATGCAAATGAGGGGAGGATCAGGTGGTCAGGTTCTCCCCTCCCCCCAGTGTTCAAGTGTTCCGTTCTGGTCTGTGGAAAAGTAGATAACCTTAGGGGGCTGGGAGGGGGGAGGAAAGAAAAGACCTATGGTCCCGTGATCTTTGAAGTACCTAGCAAAGCCCTTGATTCTCAGATTTCAAAGAGACAGCCATGATTGGTTAAAGAGTTTCATTAGTACTCAGTCCCTTGCCTATTATTGGCTACAGGGATGAATAGGTATGTATTACTTAACTAAGCTTTGAGACAAAAGACTGCTATTCACTAATGTGAATTTCCACAAGGTGTCACTGTTGTCCAGTAATGGGATTGCTCAATTTTTTTAGTTTGAAGCTACAAGGCACCAAAGTCTCTTCTTCTCCCCACCTTATTAACTCTTCAAAGGAAAAGTACAAGCTTTAATAGCCCAACATAAATGATTGTTGATTGCCCTTCTTTTGTCTGTCAAAAGCGCACTTGCTCTTTCCTACAATGAGGCATTTCCTCTTCAACTTAAAAAAAACACATGCATGGAGCTATTTCATGTTTCCATTTCTCCATGAAATTAAAGTTTAGCAAAGGAAGAAAGTTTTAAATTAATAAATGTTCCAAAGTCACTGACTTACAAAAATTTTAATTGTGTTAACCTTATTATTCCTTCAAGGTTAGGTACATAAGCTACCTCCCTATTACCCATCTCAGAAAATAAATTGCTAGCTCATTGGCATGGTCTATATGATGCAATAAGTATAAGAGAAGTCACCTATAAAATCAGGCACCCAGGATGCAGAAAGCAAGATTAAATATGTCATAAGGTTGATATTCTAAAGATTTATCTGGCTAAAACTAGAGTAAATCATTTGTATTCAAAATATCCTCCCCCCCTTTACTCAATTAAATTTGTTTCAGTAAAATTATTACCACAGAAATTTAGGGGGTTATTTTCCAACCCGCGAAACATCTTATCGTGGTGGTAGCATTCAAATTAGGTGGAGGGGAGGAGTCAGGGAGGAGTTAGAGAGGGGATTAGGGAAATAGGCCAGCAGTAGCGCGGGAAATAGCACCACCCAACCGCCCTCTTCTTTGCCCCCCTATACCGCCACGTTCATCATTCCGCAAGGAATGATCTATCCTGGCCTTAGCTTGGTAGGAAAAGGGCTAGATTCTTGGTGCAGGTTTTCTAAATTTATCTCAGTGGCTGTGATAGGTGGCATGTGTGTGACTTCTTGTTGCTGTTGTGTAGCTGATACAGTCTCATAGGCGAACCTACAAGGCTGAGGCTGACAGCTGGCAAACGCACCCTGAAGAGGGACAGGCTGGAGCTTCACCTATACCAGCCGCCTCTCCCTCAGGTTGAACCTTTGAATTCTGGTGGCCAGCAGGCCTGGGTCAGGGCAGACAGCAGATGGAAGGAGTTGAAGACAGGCCAAGATCAGGGCAGGCTGTAGTCAGACATGGTCAAGTGCAAGCAAGAGGTCAGGTCCAGGCAGCAGGCAATCATGGTCAGGTCCAGGCAAAAGGTCAGGTCTAGGAGGCAAGCAATTGTGGCCAGGTCCAGGCAAGCAATCATGGTCAGGTCCAGGCTAGAGATCAAGATCTTGAAGTCAGTCCAAGAGTGGATGGAGACACACAGAAGACACTGGATGAGACAAACAGTATAAGGAAGGCTATACAAGGCAAGACTGGACAAGGCAAGGTTGAATGAGGCAAGACAAGAACCAGGAGCTCAGACAGGAATCAGGAACCAAGAAGCAGGAGCAACACGCACTGCAGATGTAGGAGACCTATTGCTGAGGCAAGGCAATGCTGCAAGGCCCTTGCTTAAATAGGCTGGTCAGCCTGACATCATTGGAGGGCTCCGCTCAGTGTTTCCCGCCACGGGGCCTATATAATGTGCACATATGCACGTGCGGCTAAGAGATGGCAATGGTCTGGAAGCATCAGCAACATCTGAAGCGTGCAGCAATGGCCATCCTGTCACGATGTTTCTGGGCCTACGGTGGTATTGGGGTGAGTGTAGCCAGTTGTAGCAGCGTGCCGCAACTGACAAAAGTAACAGTGGCACAATTTTCAATGCTACCCAGTTAAATTTGTGCAAACAACTCTGCAGAAGCACTTGATCTAAATCTACCTATACAAAATTTGTAAAGATAGATTTATCCAGATATTCAGCAATACTTTTAGCCAGATAAGTGCCACTGAATATCAGGATAAAGACCACTGGGTAAATCTACCCAGTTAATTGGCTCAGTTATTTTACCTACTGGGCAGGCTTTTCAGTATTGACTTCCATATCAATATCCTTGAACCCAGAAAGGAGAGGAAGGAGGCTGAGATAGCTAGGTTCACAATGAAAGACAGGCTGGGGGGACAGGAAAGTCTTGATCTCAGAAAAGTTAGCTCAGGCAAATTATGGAAACTGGGAAGAAGGTTGATAAGAATAGGGATGTGTTATCCGAAAAACTTGGAAATACAACTGTGATTTGTCTTGATATTAATATAGATAGTTAAACTTAGGCCCTACAGGATCTCTGAGGCAAAAATTAAAAAAATGAAACGTGATGTAGCAGAAATATTGGAACTTAGTATAATGAAGGAGTTAACTAGTGATTGGTCTAGCTCCATAATCATGATTCTAAAATCATCTGGCTCAATACAATCATGTTATGACATAACATAAGAACATAAGATATGCCATACTGGATCAGACCAAAGGGTCCATCAAGCCCAGTATCCTGTGGCCAACAGTGGCCAACCAAGTCACAAGTACCTGGCAAGTACACAAACATTAAGGGGTAGATTTTTAAAGAAGTGCACGCGCGTCCATGTGCACGCGCTTCCCGGTGCGCACACATGGACGCACCGATTTTATAATCCGTGCGCGCATGTGCAGGCGGCGCGCAAGGGGGTTCTGATATTACAAACATACGTGCAACGACGAGATTGGGCCTCTCCCAGTTCCCTACGTCCCAGTTCCCTACCTCCCTACCTAATCTCTCTTCCCCTTCCCCTCTCCTTCCCTCTCCTCCCCAAACCCTCAACCCTTTCTCCTACCTTTAGTTTATTTTATTTTGTTGCTTACTGCCTCCATCCCTACCCCTCCCCGCCCCCTGACCACCCCTTTCCTTCAGCCTGGCACTTCTGCTCGTAACAGGAGTTATGCGCATGGCCACACCCCTTTGACCGTGCACGCGGCACGCACAAGGCCCAGCCACGCACATAACCCCACTTTTTCATGCATGCAACCTTTTGAAAATCTACCCATAGATGAATAGATCCCAGGCTACTAATCCTTATTCATTAATAGCAGTTTATGGACTTCTGTTCTAGGAACTTATCCAACCTTTTTTAAGCCTAGCTAAACTAACTACATGTTTAATGAAGTGTCTAAATTTGATGCCTTCCTATTTCTAGGGTAGATGATTTGATAGACAGGCTTGATAAAATAGGGTTCTTAGTTACCCTATGTTAAGCAAAGAGATATTAGTAAATCCATTTAACAGCTTTAGAAAAAGCCAAGATTTCCGTAGCTATTCCAAAAGACCTTTTTCAAGCAGGGTCTTTATTTTGGCTTAGGCAGAGCACCAGTTAAAATAATCTAGCCACTACCTCAAAAGCTAAGGAAGTAAGGCAAGCAGGTTTGACAACAAAACCCAAAAATGTTTGATAGTTTCCATAGAAGGAAATTACTTAATTTATGTGGTAAAGGATTGCTAAGCCTCAATTAAATAAATGAGAGGACATCCAGAACTGACATGTCTAGGTACATTTTAATGATTTTAGGACGGTACTTCAGGCCCTCCTATTTTCTAAATTAGACTACTGTAATGCCCTGCTTCTAGGTCTTCCTGCGTCATCCACTCGCCCTCTCCAATTGCTTCAAACTGCCGCCGTCCGCCTTTTAACTAATACCAAAAAATACGATCATATTACCCCTGTTCTGAAAGACCTCCATTGGCTTCCCATTTATTAGAGAATCCAGTTCAATTGTCTGATACTAATTCATAAAACTATATATGGTGATAAAATTGAATGGCTAAACGCGGCCTTACATATTCATCCCATCACCAAAATTAGCGCACCTGAATACGGTTCGAGATAGAGCTCTTTCTCTAGCTGGCCGAAAATATGGAATACATTGCCTCTAGACATAAGGCTAGATTCACACACACAAAATCATTTATTTATTTATTATATACCAACATTCAATCTGAGATATCACATCTGTTTATACTCAGGTACTGTAGGTATTTCCCTATCCCCACTGCTCTGTGCAGTTTTCCCAAGCTTTTTGATAACCTATAACAATTTCAGCTATTAATGTTTTTTACTGGGTGATGAGCTCCCTTGAAAATTCAGAGTTTTGCTTGACATGCTTTATTATGAACTTTGTCGTAGAAGCAGTCCTGTGCTTTTTTCCTCATGTCTGCATATCAGTATCATAGACCATAGAAGTCGGGGCCCTCATGGTTATTGTCTGAATCCAATTCCCCTTTTCCCCCACCATCAAAATGGGGAGCAATATTGGAGTTGCATTAAAAGCTTATTGGTTAAGGATAGTAATCTCCATGCCTTCTGCCAAGGGTAGTAAGCGCTACATCAGCAAATTACCCCCGCATGCTTTTCTTCATTTCCGTACTCTATCCTTTATAGATCCACAGGGCCGGGTTTTAAAAAGGTTACGCGCGCCGGGCCTATTTTCAAAAGGCCCGGTGATGTGTGTAGAGCCCCGGGACGCGTGTAAGTCCCAGGACATTACTATAGGGGTGGTCTGGGGAAGGGGAAGGGGCGGGGTCAGAGGCTCCAGGCACAGCGGCCATTTGCCCAGAGGGAGACGCAAAAGGTAAATTAAAAATTTGGGGGGGTTAGAGTAGGGCTAGGGGGAGGAAAGGTTAGGGGAAGGGGTGGGAAGGTCAGGTTATGGGGGAGGGAATGGGGGAAGGCAGCACGGCTCAACGCACGCAAGGTGCATAACTGTGCACCCCCTTGCGCGCACCAACCCCTGATTTTATAACATGCGCGCGCCTGCGTGCACATGTTATAAAATTGGGCGTACATGTGCGCGCGCTGGGTAGTGCGTGCACATGTAGGCTGCGTGCGCTTCTTTTAAAATCTACCCCACAGAGTTTATCCCATGCCCCTTTGAATTATTTGATTGTTTTCATCTTCACTGGATGCAGTGCATGCAAATTTACGTCATGCATATTCATTGCAGATATCCTGAAAACCCGATTACCTGGGGGTCCCCCAGGACAAGTTTGGGAACCACTGGAGTAGGCAGTTTCTATTAGTCACTGACCAGGCACCACTAAAAATGATGCACAAGAATGCTAGGATCATTTAATGGTTCTTCCCCAAATATACCCTTCTGGGTTAACCATTGGGATGCAACTTAAAATGGATTTGTAGATGCTTTTGCTAGACAGCACTATCTTTATGTCTTGACTGCCTAAACGTCTGAATATGAGTTGGGTTGGGGAGGGGGAATATCTATAAAAGGGGGAAATATCTGTAAGAGTACCTCAGACCTACAGCAGAGTCATAGATGGGTTTGTAACAGCTGCAGACTGGAGAGAGGATTGTTCCCTTGGTAATGGCTGCAGCTGGAAGATTTTCTTCCTAATTAGCAGACTGCTACAGATTGGTGGGGCTTCAACCGTTTTAAACCTACTGATCTGGAAGAAAGGCTGTAAAATTTACAAAGTGCCAGATCACTGAGGGAACATTTATGGCAACTTTTACAGATTAAAAGTTTAAAAGAGCTTTCACATGTTAGCATGCATATGAGACAAGCTAAATAACCAAAGAATTATTTTCCCATATAGTCAGTGCTCTGAGTCAGGGGAAGCCAATTTCAGTCCTCAAGAGCCACAAACAGGCCATATTGTCAGGATATGCATGAGATGCATTTGCATGCATTGCCTCCATTTGTATGCAAATTTATTTTATGCATATTCATTATGGATATTCTGAAAACCTAGTCTGTTTGTGGCTCTCGAAGACCAGAGTTGGACAGTCCTGCTTCTGAGTGATCTTCCCTTATCATCTCTTGTTTAGAATGAAGTTTAAGGCTTGGAGCATTTTCTGTTTTAGACAGACACAGTACATCAGGCTGCCACAAGCTGCCACAAGCTGCCACAGGTTTCAGGGAAAGTTAACACTGGACTCATAGCCCCATTAATCTCATTGCTGTCCACATTTGCATGGAAACTTTTATCTTTAAACAATGCATTACATCTTTGTAGCGCCTTACCATGCCTTCCAATTATATCGATAGATCAAATAAAAAGAAAAACACTCTGTCACTATGAGCTGATGGCACTTCAGCCAGAGTGTGTTATTTATAGCTAAATAAAGGAGGCCTGATAGCTTGCAATTAGGTTCAAATGTATTTTCACGCCACAGAAAATGAGGTCTTGATCTTAAGGTGGGGAAAAATGAGACATTAACTACTCATAACATATCACATACTAAATCCTTTTTATCATTTAAAAAAAATCTGGTTTTGAACTTCATTATAGAAGAAGTATAACAAAATTTAAATGTTGTGCTGTTCCAGTGCAAACATTTCTACAAACGTATCAATAAAAATGTCTTAGGATCTGGCAAGTCAACCAGTATGGCTCTGGGTAATGTGCTGGTACTGGCTGCAACCTGTTGAACAGTGGCATCTCCCCAACCCAGCACCAGCACTCTGTGCTCTCTCTCCCCACACTGAATCCAGAACTTTGTCCCCACATCCCCAGGTCAATGCCAGCACTTCTGTCTTTTCCCACTCTCCTTTCTCCACAGCTCTGATCAGCCTCTTCCTGCCTGCCTGCCCTTTCCTGCTGCCTCCCTCTGCTCCTGAGGCTGTTTGCGTGCCTCAAGGCTTGGCTTTGCACAGCACGTGCCAGCAGAGCTGGTTTTCAAAGTATGAGCATCTGCAGTGGAGAGCTGTTCCTTGTGGTCAGAGTCGGAACAGCAAAGTCAGACAGAGAACCAGTGGCGTAGCTAGACAATTTGGCGCCGAGGGCAAGAGACTTCTTCGGCGCCCCCTCCCTCCATCAATGATTTGCATTGAAATCGGTGCTATTTTTCTGCAGAGCCAGGCGTTTTGGTGCCCCCTTAGACCCGGCACATATGCTCAGTGTGCATGGAGTTTATACAGTGTCTAATTAGCATACATGGTTGTTATTACATCCCGTACTTCCACAAGTTTTTGCAGGATGCGCACAAAAAAAATCCACGCAGAAAAATCAGCAGTCTTATTACATTGGCCTGTCAGATAGCAGCATCACCCCGCCCCCATTAGACCTTCTGAAAGATAAGAGAAACACGATAGTGGCGCATGTGATCACCGTGGAAGTCTCCAAGATCCCAGTCCAGCTCAGTTCACAGATATACTGATTTCCCCGCTGCCGGCGGCTGACACACAACATTCAGTGTCTGACCTGCACTCAGTACGCGGTGCTGCAGGGGCCCTCCACGGCCACACGCCTTCTTCCTGTACCACCCCCCTTTCCTTTTGTCCGCTACAAAGAGGAGTGCAGTTCTGCAACAACGCTGCTGGACTCCTCTCGTTTGACTAACAGGGAAAGCTCCCAAAAGAAAGGAGGTGCCACCACCGCCTCAGTCAAAACAGAAACCAAGCTCGAATGAGCTTCCGCCCGCCGCGGTCTGCTCCAAGCAAGTCCACTCGCCGTCTCCCGGGAAACACCTCTGACTGCCGGTCGGCTCCGCCAATCAGAGGGCAGCAGCAGCGAAGACAGATGAGAGACTGCCGCCAATAGGGGACACGCGCGAGCGAGGTTGGGGAGGCTTCGCGGCCAGTTTTTCTCGCTACAGTCTGCGCGTGCCGGCGACGGGAACGATTGGGGTTCCTTCCAGTTGTGCGCGACGAGCTATGGTAAACTGCTGCCACGAGGCGGTGCGCGTGGGAATGGAAAAAGTTGGTCGGAGAGCGTAACAGGATCTTTGTGATTCCTAGAGCATATCCCTCACGCGTTTTGGCGCCCCCTTAGACCCGGCGCCCGGGGCGGCCGCCCACCCCTCGCTACGCCACTGCAGAGAACCCCTAAACTGGAACCAAGTGTATTATATATACAGAGATGTTTGTAAGTAATATGCTTATCATCATCATTATCATCAGATATTTATTTCATGCTTTTCCAACAAAAGGACCCAGAATATGTTACAGCAGGTCAAGAATTATGTATTGATTATGGGTGCAATTACAGCACATCAATTTTGGGTTCAGTTACAGGTTAAAATATAGCACACAAAGTCACATATTACAGGCTAAAATATAAACATATTGAAATATAGCAGGTTAGATAGCTTGAGGTATGCTTAAACTTTGCAAGCTCAGAGACAGGCTGGAAGGAAATCACTGCCAGAAGTAGGCAACAATTGCTTCCAGATTGGAAAGGCAGCCAGTTTAAAAAAAAAACCACATTTTCAGTAATTTTATGAAAACTAATAGGTTTGATTCTAATCTTATGTTGAGCGGCATAATTTTCTATAGAATTGGAACTGATCCCAAACAGGTCCTTTCTTTATTACTGGTGACTCTCTTTTTCTGCCCCTTTACCATAGCAACAGTGGGAATGGGAGCCAGCAGCTATTTTTCCAGCTTCTTACCTGACCTTGCCAGTGCTTCCCTAACTGATTTCCCCCTCCTAAAAAAATCTCTATCTTGAGTGGAGGACTCCTGGTCTTATAGGTAATAACATCCGTAGAACTGCTGCACTGTTCCTAGGTCCCTGTAGAGGAAAAGCCTTCCCTCTTCCTCAGCCATTGTTGTTGTTGTCTACCCTTTGATTCCTAGTGGCATGATGGAATGTAAAACACTCAGATCACTAGTAGTGGCTAGGGGGTTTTAGTGTTAAAATATAGTGCACTGTACATTAAGTATTAGTGTGTACACATACACCTAGACACAGTCACTTTTATTTAAAAGCATGCCACGCAATGTCTGCTTGCTGACTATATAAACGTATGTGTTACCCCAACACCAGCCAGGACTCACTGCGGCGGGACACCACTGAATGACGCCATGTGACAGGACGCTGCCAGTACCACTGTCTCTGGACCCCCTCTGCTAGGTATGCATGCACCCAAACTCAGAACCTTTAAAGGGGCCATGGCATGAAAAGGCCATGGCACCCATGGATGATGTCACGCCAGCTGCCCTGTGAATGGGCTCATTATTTTAATTATTTATTTATTTTTATTTTTAATTTTTAGATACCGGTGTTCCTGTATGCGATACAAATCACATCAGTTTACATTGAAACAGAAGAATTCGCCTGGAGGCGGTACATGGAACATAGGGTACAAAACTTGGACCGGGGAAACTATTCTAGCTTAAAATTATGAATTAGACCAACAAACCAAACAGATAGATAAAAACAGGACCCTGATAGTGGAGCGTGGATGCAAAAGTGACACTTGTATGAGTAAGCAATCAGAGACTTGCTACGGTGTAATAGAAGAATGATACATCATGAACAACAACGTCCTTAATTAGTTCATAAAGTGAAAGTAAGCAGAGGAGCTTGCTAGATAGATGCGAATCAGGGGCTCTTGCTAGATGGAAGCATATTATTAGATGCTTCCTCTTCGTCTCAGCATCGGGTTGGCTACCTTCTGGGTAGTGTTAGTTACTGCGCCCTTCATCCTTCCAACCTGCTTAGCTGATTATCCAATAAACTCTGAACAAATTTGGTATACTCTGTATACCATCTACATTTTATGTACATAGTTGGCAGCTGGGACTGAATGCCAAGAAGTGCAGAGTCATGCATCTGGGATGCAGTAATCCAAAAGAGCTATTTATGATGGGGGCTGAAAGACTGATGTGCACAGACCAAGAAAGAGATCCTGGTGATCTGAAGATGGTGAAGCAATGTGACAAGGCAATAGCTCAAGCCAGAAGAATGCTAGACTGCATAAAAAGAAGAATAACCAGTAAGAAAAAGGAGGTGATAATACCCTTGTACAGGGCCTTGGTGAGGCCTCACCTGGAATAGAATGGAGGCGGTCCAAAGAAGAGCAACCAAATGGTGTAGGATCAGTAAAGGAAGACTTATGAGGAGAGGCTGAAGAATCTAAATATGTATATCCTGAAAGAGAGGAGGTGCAGTGAAGATATGATACATTCTGATATCTATAAGGTTTTAATGATGCTTGAACTTCAAACCTTTCCTGTTGGAAAGAAATCAGTAGAACTAGGGATCATGACATGAAACTCCAGGGGGAACAACTCAGAACTAATGTCAGGAAATATTTCTTCATGGAGAGGATGGTAGATGCCTGGAATGCGCTTCCTGAGGAGGTGATGAAGATGAAAACAGTCAAAGAATTCAAAGGGGGCATGGGATAAACACTGTGGATCCCTAAAGGCTAGAGGACAGAATTGAAGAAAAGGGTGAATGGGGGTAACTTGCTGGTGCAGCAGCCAGTTACTACCCTTAACAGAAGGCATGGAAATTAAAACCCTTAACCAATAAGCTTTGATGCTTTTCATGCAACTGCAACATTGCTGTCTGCTTTGAAGAAACGGGAAAAGGGGAATTGGATTCAGACGACAACAACATGGGCCCCTGATCATTTGCAGTATATTCCTAGGTTTTGCCCTTCCATTGTTGAGGGAGCGCTAGGGAGTGGTCCTAATCCAGAGGAGAATGTGTGTCCTTGGACAATGTTACGACCCCAGAGGAGGACTTTGGGGGAGCGCCTAGGCAGCCAAGGTGTGTCCGAGCACGGGCGGACAAGCTGAAGACCAGGAGCCTTGACATCTGCCGAACCTGCACGCACCAGAAGAGACCCAACAGCACAATGCTGGTCTCTGGGGTAGCCCTCCGGCCACTCGATAGCTCTTTCGGACCTGCCACCTGGAAACGGCAGATGCAACAGGATGGACAGAGGTCGAGGACTGGCAATGGCAATGGAACAAATACAAGACAAAGACATTTGGAGACTTGGATGAGACGAAGACACTTGGACGAGACGTAGACACTTGGACGCTTAGACGAGGCAAAGGCAGGACTGAGGCTCAGGATGCAGAGAGGATCCAGGTGGCTCTCAGACCAGGATCCAGCCGGAGTGGAGGCTTCAGTGACCCGGCGTGACTGACACCCAGGTTGGTCATCTGGAAAAAGGATCAGCCGGGGGAGGCTAGGGCTGGACCCGGAACCAGGAACATCTGAGGACGAGGGCATCCACAGAGAGGAGCCGGAAGAAATAGGACATCTGAAGACTGGACATCTGAAGACGAGGACATTTGGAACATCTGAAGACAAGAACATCAGGAACATCTGAAAACGAGGATTGTCAGGAACATCTGAAGACAAGGATGTCCAGAACATATAAAGACAAGGACACAGGACCTGTTAAGAGACCAGGAACCATGGACGACGACAAGGTGAAGGACCAGTAACCACAGATGAAGACAAGGGAATTCCCACGAAGAACAGAGTGCCTTGAAGAAGCTGGAATCGGCGAGGAGTCCAGGAGCGGACTGGCTCCTTGCGAAGGCACTGAAGGACTTGTGAAGGGCTCTTTTATAGGGCTGAAGAGGAGACACCCGGATGAGGTCATCAGGTAGAACCGCGGGGCCTTTCCCACCACGGGCCCTTTAAATAGACAGGAGAGGCACGACTGCATGCCTAGAGGAAGTCAGGACCAAGGACAGCAGTGGCAGCATCCATGCCGCGAAGAGAAGGTGGAAGACGGCACTAGGCCGCAAAGCCAGGTTCCAGTGTCAGCGGCTCCATGCCGCAAAGGTGCCAGCATTGACGGCAGCCTCCGGGCCACGTGGGAGCATGGTGGCAGCGGCCCTGACCGCAGCAGAGAGAGAGAACGGTAGCGGCGGACCCGCCACACAGAATGGTATCGTGGCCTCCGGGCTGCGAAGGCAGGACAACAGCGGCGGCTCTGCCCGCCGCGGATAACAGGCGACGGCGCTCGGGTCACATTAGAGAACGTTGGCGGTGGCCTCCAAGCCACAGGGAAGCAGGGCGGCGGCTCCCTGCCACGCAGAGGAACATTGGTGGTGGCTGGCCCACCTCGGAGCAGGAAAAACAGCGGCACTAGGCCGCGAGGAAGGTAAGAGGCTGCTCGCGGCTAGGCCTGTGAGCAGCATTGCAACATCCATGAGTTTTTAGAACAGCATGTTCCCTATTACACTGGTTCTCAACCCTGTCCTGGAGGTCTGGTTTTCTAGATAACTAGAATAAATATGCATGAAATAGATTTGTATACATTGGCAACTCAGTATATAAAAATCTATCTCATGCATGTTCATTAAGGATATCCTGAAAACCAGACTGGTTAAATATGGCTTCAAGACAGAGTTAAGAATCTAAGCTATATTAAACTGGATCTCTAATGTGAGATATATTAAACTCTTCCTGGATCTCTATTGTAAGAGCTTCTGATCCTAAATTTAAAAAAAAAAAGAACTAAAACTCTAGCAAACTCCCAAGAAATGTCACTCAGAATCCATCAAGGATTAAGAATCTGGTCCTGGAAAAATAACGTCTGAGAAATCATCATAGGACTAGAAAGTTAAATGGTTTCAACTGTGTTGTATATAACATCAATTAAAAAATATAAAGACAATGAATCAGGTTCAAATTGAATACAAATGTACAAGGCAAGAGTGTTTGTGATCCTATGCAGAGTATATCCTGCAAAATAATAAAAAAAATTTATTCAAAAAGTAGAAAGTGAAAGAGATACATAAGAGCATAAGAACCTAAGATTTGCTATACTGGGTCAGATCAAAGGTCCTTCAAGCCCAGTATCCTGTTTCCAACAGTGGCAAATCTAGTTCACAGTTATCTGGCAGGATCCCAAAAGTTTGATAGATTCCATGCTATTTATCCCAGGGATAAACAATGGATTTCTGCAACTCCACCTTAATAATGGTTTATGGCCTTTTCCTCCAGGAACTTGTCCAAACCTTTTTTAAATGCAATTACATTAACAGCTTTCACAACATTCTTTAGCAACTAATTCCAGAGCTTAATGAGTTGAGTAAAAAACTTATTAGTTTTAAATGTATAACTTAGTAACTTTATTGTGTGTCCTCTAGTCTTTGTACTTTTTGAAAGAATAAACAATCAATGAATTTGCAGTTAATTGTATTTCTCTCTAACCTTTATTATTATTGTTTTCATTTTTTTATTTTTAAGTATTTATTTATGTTTATGCATAGATTTAACTTTCAATCTATGCAATTTTATTATTATTTTTTTTTTTTTTTACTACTTTGTAAACCGTTTTGGTCAATTACATAATTGTTAAGACGGTATAGAAATATTTTAAATAAATAAAATAAATAAATTCATATTTACTTGTTCCATGCCACTCATTATTTTATATACCTCTATCATATCTCCCCTCAATTGTCTCTTCTCCAGGCTGAAAAGTCCTAACCTCTTTATTATTTCCTCATAGGGGAATCATTCCATCCCCTTTATCATTTTGGTTGCCTTTCTCGGTACCTTTTCTAATTCTGCTATATCTTTTTTGAGATGTGGTGACCAGAACTGCACATACTACTCGAGATGTGGTTATACCATGGAGCAATACAGAGGCATTATGATATTCTCAGTTTTATTATCCATTTCTTTCCTAATAATTAATTCCTAGCATTATATTTGCTTTCTTGGCGGCTGCTACACACTGAGCAGAAGATTTCAACACATTATATCAACAATGATGCCTAGATCCTTTTCCTGAATGGCGATTCAAAGTTGGAACCTTACATTGTATAGCTATAATTTGGGTTACTCTTTCCTAAGTGCATCACTTTGCACTTGTCCATATTCAATTTTATTTTCCATTTGCATGCCCATTCTCCCAGTCTTGCAAGGACCTCTTGCAATTTCTAATAATCCTCTTGTGATTTAACAGTTTTGAATAATTTTGTGTCATAGACAAATCTGATCACCTCACTTGTTATTCCCATTTCCAAGTCATTTATAAATATGTTAAAAAAGCAGGGGTCTGAGAATAGATCCCTGGGGCGCTCCACTTTTCACCCTTCTTCATGAGAAATTTACCATTTAGCCCTACTCTCTGTTTTCTATCTTTTAATCAGTTCCCAATCCATAATAGGGCACTGTCCCCTATCCTATGACTTTTTAATTTCCTAAGAAGTCTCTCATGGGGGACTTTGTCAAATGCTTTCTGGAAATCCAGATACACTATATCAACTGGTTCACCTTTATCCACATGTTTTTTTATGCCCTCAAAAAAATGTATCAGATTGGTGAGGTAAGACTTCCCATGGCTAAATCCATGTTGGCTTTGTCCTATTAAACTATGCCTATATATATGTTCAATAATTTCTGGGGCCGGAGGGTGCTGGAAGCCAATAGTGATGGGTGGGAGGGAGAAAAAGGGTGGGGAAAAAAATGGATAAACTGCGTGGCTTGCTGGGCAGACTGGATGGGCCGTTTGGTCTTCTTCTGCCGTCATTTCTATGTTTCTATGTTCTTTATTATAGTTGGCACAGAAGTCAGACTCACTGGTCTATAATTTCCTGGATCACCCATGGATCCCTTTTTAAAAAGTGCCATTACATTGGCAACCCTCCAGTCTTCTGTTACCATAGACGATTGTAATGATAATTTACAAATTACCAATAGCAGGACTGCAATTTTATTTTTCAGTTCTTTCACCACTCTGGATGTATGCCATCTGGGCCAGGTGATTTGCTACTCTTTAGTTTCTCTATTTGCTCTACTACATTTTCCAGGTACACTGAGATTTGTTTCAATTCCTCTGAATCATCACCTTTGAATATCATTTCTGGCATAGATATCTCTCTATATACAAGTACTTCTTGACCCGCTGTCAAACATAATAACCACATGCAAGATTGCAAGGGTCACAGCCACAATTATATATGATCTTCTGGGATCATAAACAGTTTAGGTAGCCTATATGTTTTAGGCAATAGCACCGGAGGTTTCAATCATATACCAGGCTATTCCCTACTACCAAATTAACGTTTTTCATTTTTGCTTGCAATTAAAATAGCCAGTAGCAACTATCTCTATAGCTACTGGTACTTTTAAATGTACTGAAGTACTCATGAGTATCTCTCTTAAATCTTCCTCAGAGAAGACTGAAGCAAAGAATTCATATAGTCTCTCTGCTATGGCTTTGTCATCCCTAAGTGCGCCTTTTACTCTTTGATCATCTAATGGTCCAACTGACCAGTTATACAGTGTTTACAGTGTTGAGTGTTGAATGTTCATTGCTTCTTGTCTGTAAAAGTGCTAAAACCTGTAAGTGAAAAGAAACAGAAAAAGGGTTATTGCATAACATTTCAAAACTGTCATGAATAAAAGAAAAATCAAAGTGAAAGAAAAAACACCTGTAGCAATATATGTTCTTGGGAAAAAAAGGAATACCTATACACAAAAAAGTGTGATTGCTGACAAAAAGATGTTTTTAAAGTGTCCATAAAACTCATGTTTGCATATAAAATGTTTCAGGATTTTATTTTACTTATTTATTTGTATTTATTTTAGCATTTCTTATATTATGCTAACTCTGTGATACAATCGATGAGTATAAAATAACATTCACAATACATCTTCAACAACATGTCACACAGCTAAAAGAATTAAGACATTGTCAAAAACATTATGCATTTATTAAAATAACTTAAAATAACCAGCTATTTAGCAAATTCCATCATTCCGATAACCAGCCACTCTTCTTTCTTAACATAAGAGCAGGGGCGGTTCTATAATGAGGCAGGGTGAGGCGGCCGCTTCAGGCAGCAAACTTTAGAAATGGCAAAAACTGCCCCCCCCCCCCCAAACTTCTCTAGCGGCCGCCTCACCCTGTAGCCAAAACAACAAAAGACCCGCGCAGAATCCCCCCCACCCCCTGCGCAGCCTGGGTCTCCTTCATCTTTGCCATTTTCTGTTGGATGCCATGATAAAGAAAAAAAATAATGATGAAACAGGAGGGCATCGCAGACCCACTCCTCACACTGCCACTGCCACCATTGCACTGGAGAAAGAAGAAAAGAAACAACAAAAGAAAAAAAACCTAAAATAGAGAGCCTGCTGCGCTTGCAATCAGGACAGTGGTAAATTAAAGGCAATTTGAGTGCCGTGGACACAATGAAGAAATCTAAGAGATACGAGTCGTGAAAAATAAAAAGTAAAACAAGAAAGGAAGGACCAGCTGGAGTGGAGATGAGCAGCGTCAGAGCACTACCAAAGCCAAGGCCTGCGTTTCTCTTCCTGCTGCTAGAGCTGCCGCTGAGAAGAAGGAGGGCCTAATATGGAGAAGCCTTGCTGGCATCGCTGCCCTTGACGTCGCTACTTCAGCTAATTGTCAAAGAGGGAATGCCCGAGAGGAGAGGAGACAGAGATCGCAGGCAGAATCAGTCGGCCAGCAGCAGTCTGTCTGTCTTGGTCAAAGCTGATTTTGAGCAGCAGAGCATACGGCGGGACAGCCCTAAAGAACGTATGAAACGGCGAATAACGATGCAAGTTGACATTTAACTGCTTAAGAAGTTAAGTATAACTCTCTTTCTTTATATTTTAGACACCGCAAAAACTTTTACCACCCCTGATGAAGCCCACGAAACACGTACCGTGTTGGGTTGGGTCGGTGCTGTCTAATGCTGTCTAATCAACTCAACGCTACATAATGATAAGTGGCTCGTCTTTGTAAATAATTATCAACACTATCAGTGGCAAAAAAACCCCCAAAAAATGGATGTGGTTACCAGTGATTAAACTAAGGTTACCCAGTCTCAGAGCACAGTATCAGACTGGAAAGTAGCAATTCTAAAAGCTACAAAAACCTGTTTGTGAGCGTTTCTTCCAAATACAGAGAAGCTCATTTGATATATGAGGTATCCACATGCACAAATAAAATTTATGGTATGAAATGTTTTTCAGCTAATAGATATGATGTTTATTTAATTTTCACTTGTTGATACATCTTATTATTACAGTTTTTGAGTATAAATAGTGCCTATGGCAATAGCCATAGGCGCCCCTATGAAAAGGCGCCAATGAGAGCAGTGCAGAGAGCGGCCAGCGGATCTTCAGCAAAAGAAAAGCAGCGCAGCCCCACTGGCAATGCTGCTGATTCCAATGGGGCCACATTGATTTTCCATTTACTAAGGCAGCATTTACCACGCTGACAATTCCGGCAGGACCGCGCTGCCGCGCACATTTATTTATTTATTTATTTGAATTTCTTATATACCGGCATTCGCGATGGGAGTCGCATCATGCCGGTTTACAAATAACAGGGTGTGACAAAAGGATAAATACTTAAAAAACTTAAAACATTAACATGTGATAGAAGAAGAAAGTAGCAGTTATAAAATCCGGGGTCAGCGCGTGCAAGAGGGTGCACACTTGTGCACCTTGCGCATGCCAAGCCCTAAATCGGAGCAGCCTCAGCAGGAACTTTCCTTTCGCCCCCCCATGCACCTTCCCCTCCCTTCCCCTATCTAACCCCTCCCCCAGCCCTACCTAAATCCCCCCTCCTACATTTATTATTTAAGTTGCGCCTGCCTCTGGGCCTTCGGAGGCCTCTGGCCATGCCCCCGCCCCAGACCGCCCCCGCCCCTCCCTTTTTTTCAAGCCCCGGGACATACGCACGTCCCAAGTTTGCGCGCGTCGCCGAGCCTATGCAAAATAGGCTCGGCGCGCGCAGTAGTGGGTTTTCGGGGTTACGCACGTTCCCTCCTAATCTGCTCTAATTAAGGAGCGGACTGGGTGGGAACTTCCCAACCCACCAGCCTAACTTTCCTTCCCTTTCTCCCTCTCCACCCCAACCCCTAACCCCTACCTACCTACCCGAAAATTTTTAGTTTTTCCACTTACTGCTCCTCCCGAGCAGAAGTAGTTTGCGCATGCCGGCCGACCAGTTTCCCCGGAAGACCATTGTTAGTTCCTGACACAAGCAGTATTTCACTATTTAGCTGCATCAAGGGAGATCTTGTCTTCAGCGCTTACAAATTTTAACAAAAGTATGACTCTACTAGTCGCCAAACAAAATCTGGAAATAAACTGCACTCTAGAATCTCTGTAGATAGAAATTTCATGTGAGACAGGGAAGAGTATAGCAATAGGGGTATATTCCTGTCCACCAGACCAAGTTGATGAAATAGATACTAGATAGTAACATAGTAATGATGGCAGAAAAGGACCAAATGCTCCATCCAGTCTGCCCAGCATGCTTCTTATGGAAGTAACTGCCACTCCGTGCAGGTTACCCCTAGGTTTCTGATAAGGGTAATAACTGCCTCCCCATTCAGGTTACCCCCAAGCCTTATGTTAAGGGCAGTAATATTAACAATCAAAACCAAGCACTTTCAAACCCAAAACAAAATTATTGCTAGCAACATTTTTTCAGAGTGAGCAGCCTTCTTGATAATTCACAGAATGCTGCTTGAACGTGCTATGCTTTCAGAATTGGCTGTTGAAGCAGTCCTGCGCTTTTTCCTTAATGTCTGCGTATCAGTACCCCAGACTGTAAAAGTCAGGGCTCAGCATTGGCTGTCATGTGGATCCTATGCCCCCATTTTCTCCCTGCACCAAAGTGGAGAGAGTGATGTTGCAGTTGCATTGAAATCATGATAGTTAATAGGTTAAGGGAGGAGATCGACATCCTGCCACAACTGGGACCCAGCCCGAGAGGTGAGGGTGGCTGTTTATAGCATTCCTTCTAAGCTGGGCATGTGCATGACCTCTCACAACTTTTTTCACAGCCATACACAGCTTTTAGCCCTACCACCCCCCCCCCCCCCCCCATGCAGAGATTGGATTGGGCAGGATAAATCAAACTCCTGCCTGATTCGATCAGTGACATCACACCTCCCTACATCTCCTCCCAGGGCAGTAAGAGTCGCATTTACCTCAATGTCATGTCCTGCTGCCGTGAGGCCAGTCTCACAGCTCTTACTGCAAGATCAGCCCCACGGCAGAAGGAAATGACATTTGAATAAACGCGACTCCTCCTGCAACCCACCCCACAATTCGGCAGGATATTGTGGAGTATGTCCCATGGCGGCTCAAGAGAGAAAGAGCGAGAGAAGATGTGGAGGCTGCCAGTGGATCCCATCCCACTGGTGACTGAAGATGAAGCCCAGGCCCTGTGTGTATGTGTGTGGCTGGGTGAGAGCCTCGGTGGAGGGGTGGTGACTGCCTGTGTGTGTGGGTGAATGCTTGTGTGTGTAAGTGTGAGTGTGTGTGTGTGTGTGTGTGTGTGTGTGTATGTGTGTGTGTGTGTGTGTGTGTGTGTGTGAATGAGTACCTGGGCCTGAATCTCACATCCAGGGTGGGTGAGATGGGTGGTTGAGATACTGTGGGTGTGTGTGAGAGAGCCTGTATGTATGTGAGGGTCAAGAACCTGGGTGTGCATGAGAGGCTATGGGGGTGGTGAAGTCCTGTGGGTGGAAGTATATGTGTGACTGCCTGTGTATGGATGCCTGCCTCTGTGTGTGGGGGTGAGGGTAACAAAAATAAAATGTAAAGCCCGAGAAACCAGAGCCTGGGTGTGTGTCTGTGGGTGGGTGAAAGGATGTGTGTGTGTGTGAGAGAGAGGCTGTGTGTGGAGATGGGGTTTGAGAGCCTGTGTGCGTATGGGAGTGGGTGGCTGGTTTGAGAGCCTGTGTGTGGGGATGTGTGGGTGTGGGTGTGGGTGTGGATGGAATGAGGAAGGGAAGAAAACAGGTGGAGAAAGAAAAAAGAGAGAGAAAAGGAATATGGGGGAAAAAAGCCTGGGACCAATCGATTAGAAAAATAAGATCAGACAACAAAGGTAAAAAAAAAAAGTTTTGAATTTTTAGTGATTGGCATATGTTATCTTTGGGAATATGTATTACATAATGTATTTTGTTCTTTCTTCAGTATTCCATTGTTCAGAGTCTGGTTTCTCAGGCTTTACATTTTATTTTTGTCTGCATGTTTCTGTTTCTAATTTTTAATCGCTTATTTTGTATTAAGTAAGGGTCTGTTTGGGTTCTGAGCATGCCGGGGTCTCCTCTGCCATTTTCTGCCCAGAATTTGGCAATTCTGCACAGGGGGGAGGGGGAGAATTCTGCGCAAATTCTGTGCTCCGCAATAGCGCAGAATTCCCCCAGGATTAATTACTGCCATGTCATAGATAAGACGGCTGCTGGTTGAGTCCTGAGGGGTTTGTGTTACTTCTCAAAGTGTTTGGCAGTAAAGGGTTTGCAGTTAATGACATGAGCATGTGTGGAAGAGGAGGAGAATTAAGGGGTCAGCGCGCGCATGTTATAAAATCCATTGGTTGTGCGCACATGCACGCCGGATTTTAAAATCCACGCGCACATGTGCAGGCAGCCCATGACAGGGGGGGATATTAGCAAAATATGAGCGGCAACACAATCAGGCCTCCCCAAGTTCCCTCCCAGTCCACTCCAATTAAGGAGTGGACTGGGAGGGAACTTTCTTATCCCTAACCCTACCCTTCCTATATCTTCCCCTCTCCTCCCTGACCCCTAAACTAACCCTACCTATCCCTAATTTTTTTATTTTAATACTTACTGCTCTCTGGGAGCAGAAGTAATCTCCGTGCACCGACTGGTTGCCAGCGCGCGCTTCCCCAGGACAGCGGCTAATGGCGCTGTCCCAGCCCACCCGTCGCCCCGCCCCTCCCCGCCCAGACCACGCCCTATGGCCCACTCCTTTTTGAGGGCCTGGCAATTCAGCACATAATGGGGGTTACACGCGTGGCCAGGCCTGTTCTAAAATGCGCACAGCATGCGCAAGGTCCGACCACAGGCATAACCCCTGTTTTTTACACACGTGGCCTTTTTAAAATTGTGCCTTATGTGAGTGTGCATGTGCATAAGACTCTGGGGAGTGAATGAGAGGAATGAGAGAGTGTGTGTTTGTGAGAATGAGCATGTATGCATGTGAAAGAGTATGAGTAAATATGCTCTCTTTAGCTACGTCTCTAACCTCACTCAAATAAACCCATCAGAAATCGCCCTCAACCAAGCCAAATCTAAAGCGGAAGAACTAGCGCTATTTTTCAATAACAAAATCAGCAAACTTCTAACTCAGCTGCCCCCCAACACCGCATCTACTTCAACACCTCCTCAGACCGCCTTCAAAAATACCCGCTTAGAAGAACTGGAACTCACTTCTTCCATTGAGATCCAAGGTATTCTACGGAAAATGAAACCATCTTCTCACCCTTCGGACCACATCCCCTCGAAATTACTTATATCAATTCCTGACTCCATCTCCAAATCCCTGTCAGACATCATAAATTGCTCTATAACACAAGGATCTTACCCAGATGACCTAAAATTGGCCTCTCTCAAACCATTACTCAAGAAACCTAATCTAGATCCTAATGACCCAAACAACTACCGACCGATCGCCAACCTCCCCTTCATAGCTAAGATTATGGAGAAATTGGTGAACACCCGACTCTCAAACTACATTGAAGAAAACAACCTCCTATTCCCATCACAATACGGTTTCCGCAAAACACTAAGCACGGAGTCCCTCCTCATTTCCTTAACAGATCACCTCATCCTGGACCTCGATAAAGGTCAAGCCTTCTTACTGATCCTACTGGACCTTTCTTCAGCCTTTGACACCGTCAATCATTCCTTACTCATTAACCAGTTAGCCTCCATAGGTATCTCAGGCACAGCACTATCTTGGTTCATATCATTTCTCAGCAATAGAGGATACAAGGTCAAGATACAGAACAAAGAATCCTCTCAACATCCGTCGTCAGTAGGAGTCCCACAGGGGTCCTCCCTGTCTCCTACTTTATTTAACATTTACCTTATACCGTTATGCCAACTTCTCACCGACCTCAACCTCAAACACTTCCTTTACGCGGACGATATACAGGTCCTGATACCCATTAAGGATTCCTTCGCAAAAACTCTGGCTTACTGGGACACATGCCTTCAAAAAATTAAACTCCTCCTCACCAGCCTAAACCTGGTATTAAATTCCGGCAAAACTGAACTCCTACTCATCGCCTCAGAAAATAGCACCATCACCTCTGCACAACAAGCCACGCCAACAATCACACAAGTGAGAGACCTAGGAGTCCTAATTGATAATCGCCTGAATTTCAAAGCCACCATTAACAAAACCACCAAAGACTGTTTCTACCAACTACAAGTGCTGAAAAGAATTAGACCTCTTTTCCATGCCCAAGATTTCAGAACTATTCTACAAGCAATCATTTTTTCAAAATTAGACTATTGTAACACCATCCTACTCGGCCTTCCCGCTTCATACACCAAACCGCTTCAGATGGTGCAAAATGCAGCTGCACGAATTCTGACAAATACCAGGAGAAGGGACCACATAACCCCCATTCTAAAGAGCCTCCATTGGCTACCTATACACTTTAGAATAATATACAAGGCCATTCTTACCACATACAAAATCATCCACCAACTGGCTCCCATTGACATACAGATCCCTCTCCGACTACACAATTCGTCAAGACCGACAAGAGATGCATACAAAGGATCGCTACAGGTACCACCGTCCAAATCTACCAGACACTGCACACTAAGAGACCGGGCTTTCTCTACAGCCATTCCACCGTTATGGAACTCCATCCCCTCAAATCTCAGAACAGAACCATGCATCTCAACCTTCAAAAAAAGACTAAAGACCTGGATATTCATACAAGTTTTCCCGGACACCAACATGATCAACTAATCTCCAACTACACCTTGATTAACCATATCTTCTATCGTTTACCTGTGTGAATTAATCCTGTCTTTTCTCTTCCTTCTCAGCCAAGTTCTTATCACCCTGTTATATGTAACTGCCTTTTCAGCACCATTGTTATAGTTATGTTTACTATGCACCCCTGTTTTATGTGAACCAGCATGATGTGACTGTTGTCTCGAATGCCGGTATATAAAAATTTGAAATAAATAAATAAATAAATATGCAAGTGTGTTAGCATGTGATTGTGAGAAAGTTTGTGTGTATGCTGCTCCAATATTCTCTAAGAATTGGGTTGCTGTGAGAATAAAATTGATAGGTTTTTTGCAACAAAGAAAGTAGTTGCTTGCAGGGTAATGAAACCAAACATTTTTGCTCACAGCAACCCAGTCCTTAGAGGTAGCAATCACCATGCCTTCTGTTAGGAGAAGTAGCTGCTGCTCCATGCAGGTTACTTCTATGCATCTTTTCCTTCATTTCCACCTCTAGCCTTTAGGATCCACAGTGTTTTTTAATTTGTTTATTTTTGTTGTCTTCACCACTTCTTCCAGAAGGGCATTCTAGGCATCCACTATCCTCTCCATGAAGAAATATTTCCTGATATTGGTTCTGAGTTGTCCCCCCTGGAGTTTCATTTCATGATTCCTAATTCTACTGTTTGTTTTCCAATGAAAAAGGTTTGAGGATCAAGCATCAATAAACCTTACAGGTATCTGAAAGTCTGTATCATATCTTCCCTACATCTCTTTCTTCCAGGGTATAAATCTTTAGATCCTTCAGCGTCTCCTCATACATCTTCTAATACAATCCCACCATTCTGGTCGCCTTTCTCTTGTTCACTTCTGTTCTGTCTCTATCCTTTTTTAAATACATTCTCCAGAACTGAACACAGTACTCCAGGTAAGGCCTCACCAAGGACCTGTACACAGGCATTATCACCTCCTTTTTCTTACCGATTATTCCTCGCAATATGCAGCCAAGCTATCGCCTTATCACATTGCTTCACCATCTTCAGATCACCAGACAGCAACACACCAAGGTCCCTCTCCCATTCCATGCACATTAATCTTTCACTCCCCATCACATACAGCTCTTTTGGATTACCACAACCTAGATGCATGACTCTGCACTTCTTGGCGTTGAATCCCAGCTGCCAAATCTTTGAATTCTCTTAAAGCTTTCTTAAATCACTTTTCATTCTCTCTACTCCTTTAGGCGTGTGTACTTTGTTGCAGATCTTACTATCATCCACAAATAGACAAATTTTACCTTCTATCCCTTTCGCAATGTCACTGACAAAGATATTGAACTGAACCGGTCCCAAAACCGATCCTTGTGGCACTCCACTTAACATCATTATCTCTTCAGAGTAGGCTCCATTTACCATTACACACTGTCTTCCGCAGTCAACCAGTTTGTAGTCCACTCCACCACCTTAGCACCGAGTCCCAAGCTTCACTAGAAGGTTCCTCCCCAGGTTCATGCACATAGGAAAATGCTAATAGAGATTACAAAGGCTAATATAATTAGTAACACCACAGTAATTACATTTCAATTACCTCAGTATTAACCGGGTGAATATCACATCAGGGCATGTTAAGAAGATAAACAGGGTCATTTATCAAATAGCATTTTCGCATGTGATAGCACCATAACCCAGGTAGAGAGTCCATCAAGCTAGGTTGAGAGAACATTGCACAAATCTCATCTTTGAGTGAGTTTCCTCACTCCGAAGGTCATCAAATCTTCACAAGAGAGCACTGTTCTGTTCGTACATCTCACTTTGAATGTCAAAGTGGCCCCTAACCCCTACACTAATACCTAAACCTCACCTCGAGTTACTAGGTGGGCCTCCCAAAGAGATATAAATACCTATCTAGTGTGCAAGCATTACAGCAAGTTTCTCTCCCTTTCTCTCTTTCTCTCTCTCTCTGATAGCTAGGCTGGCTCTTCAGGACCTTAAAACTACTAATGTGCAGTAACTTAGTGCTTCACATAGAGGTAGATCTTTAAAAAGTATGTGCACGCGTACTTTTGTTCGCGCAACCGGCGTGAACAAAAGTACGCCGGATTTTATAAGATACGCACGTAGCCATGCGTATCTTATAAAATCCGGGGTTGGCGCGCGCAAGGCTGTGCAAAATCAGCAGCCTGCGCGCGCCGAGCCACGCAGCCTGCCTCCGTTCCCTCCGAGGCCGCTCCGAAATCGGAGCGGCCTCGGAGGGAACTTTCCTTCTGCGTCCCCCCACCTTCCCCTACCTAACCCACCCCTCGGCCCGACCTAAATCCCCCCCCTACCTTTGTTGGGCAAGTTACGCCTGCTTGAAGCAGGCGTAACTTGCGCACAGTGCCGGGGGACTCGGGACCACCCTCCCGGCCCACCCCCAAACCGTCGCCACGCCTCCGGACCCACCCCAGACCGCCCCTGACCCCGGACATGCCCCAGACACGCCCCCTCCCGCCCCTTTTACGAAGCCCCGGGACTTACGCGCGTCCCAGGGCTTTGCGCACGCCGGTGGCCTATGCAAAATAGGCGCGCCAGCACGCGAGTGCCCTGCACGCGTAAATCCTCCCGGATTTACACGCACAGGGATTTTAAAATCTAGCCCCTAGGTATTAGCACAAGCTGTGATAAACTGCCTATTACCATAAAACACATCCCTTTTTCTATCGCATGGATATTTACTGCATTTTGATAAATCCAGGCCAAAGTTTCTAAATTACTGCTTCATGGAGGACCTGGTCCTAGAACCGATAAGGGGGAAGTACTTTAGATCTAGTTCTTAGTGGATCACAGGACGGGTACAGAGGAACGCAGTTGTGGGGAAGCTTGGCAATAACGAAAATAATACAATTAAATTTCACATCACAGGGGGGGGAAATATTAGGTAAAACTATTACAGTAGCATTCTGTTTTAAAAAGCGAGATTGTTGAAATGAGGAAATAGGTTAGTTAGGAAGAAACTAAAAGGACAACTTACAAGGGTTAAAGGTTTGCATGAGATGTAGAGATGTTTTAAAATACCATCTTAAAAGCCCAAATAAAATGTATTTTACTCAATAAAATAAGTCAAAGAAGGACCAAACAACCTCCAGCATGGTTAAATGGTGCTGTGAAAGACTATTCAAGCCAAAAAGGTATCTTTTAAAACTTGAAAAGCAAGTCCAAATGAGTAGAATACGAAAAAGTATAAGCATCAGTAAGTTAAACGTAAAACATTAATAAAGCTGGCCAAGAAAAGATTTGGGATGTAGCTTTCCATAGAGGCAAAACAGATAACATTTTTTTCAAACACATCTTAAGCAAGAAGCCTGTGAGGATATTAGTTGGAACCCTAGATGGCCAGGGGATAGAAGGGGCACTCAGGGCGAATAAGGCCATTGCCGAAAAACTAAATTAATTCTTTGCTTTGGTCTTTGCTGAAGAGGATGATTGAACTACTCTTTGAAGGTGGCAAGTCAGAGGAACTGAAGCAAATTATAGTGAATCTGGAAGATGTATTAGAACATATTAGGGATGTGCAGTACAAAACATTTCATTTCAGTTCATTTGTTTGTTTCGG
Source organism: Rhinatrema bivittatum (assembly GCF_901001135.1). Taxonomy (NCBI): domain Eukaryota; kingdom Metazoa; phylum Chordata; class Amphibia; order Gymnophiona; family Rhinatrematidae; genus Rhinatrema; species Rhinatrema bivittatum. The sequence continues at coordinate 149,030,314 of NC_042618.1, read as the reverse complement.
GAGAGTTGTTTTTCAGTTCATTTGATGGGGGTTTTTTTTTTGTTTGGTTCATTTCCAAAACTGAAAAAAACATGTTCAAAAACAAAAAAAAAAAATCCCAAACAAGCAACAAAACAAAACCCCCAAAATAGGCCTTCCCAAAACTCTTCAAACTCCCTCCCATCCCACCAAGACAGTCACAGGTCCAGTCTACCCAGCTAGGCTGAACTAAGCCCAGCCAGGACCTCCCAGGGCCCCTCTGACTTCCCTTCTGCCCCTAATAGAACATTGTGAGGCTTGTGCCTACCTGGCTGGGCTGATTCTGCTCCAGCCAGGCTACTCCTACCCGCCTTGAAAACATTTTGCTCTGGCCAGGAACTTTCCTGGCCACCAGTAACCTCCTTCTGTGGGGTCCACAAAATCAAAAGAGCAGGAGAGATGTGCACTTAACCTGCCCTATCTCCCAGAGATTTAAAAATGGTGGCAAGCTGGGATCTCGTCTATCTTGGGCTGAGGTGGTAATATTTAAGTAACTTGATGTCTATATCCTCTACAAATACGTGGTAGTAGTTGATTTAATTCTGTCACTTTGCAGTGTTTGGATCTGACTATATTACCTGTACAGTGTGCTTTCTTAAATAAACTGTTTAAAAAAATGGTGCTGGTGGCTCTGATGCCTGCACCAAAGTAACATCATTTTGGCACCTGTATCAGGTGCGGCTGGCAATATTATATTGTATGCCATACAACTTAATGGTGCCAGCTGCTCTTGAGATAGGCACCAAAGAGTTTTCAGGTATTTTTGTGCAAGGCAATTTTCAGGTATTTTCATGCAAGGTCATTTTTGCTTCATTGTATTTGGAATTACGGTAACTGAAAATGCCCTTTTTTGGTTTGGATGTGCCATTTGAAGTTTTTCAATATTTTTGTGCAAGGCCATGTTCAGCTCAATCCATCCAAAATGATCCAAAAATTGCCTTTTTCAGTTTGGATGTGCCATTCATTACATCCCTAGAGCACATTGACAGGCTAAGTAGCAACAAATCACCAGGACATCATAATAATTTGGTTATTTACTCTCTCAGATAATAGAAGCACCAGGAGGCACTCCATGAAGTTAGCAGGTAGCTCATTTAAAACAAATCAAAGAATTCTTTTTCACTCAGCACATAGTTAAGCTCTGGAATTCATTGCCAGAGGATATGGTTACAGCAGTTAGTGTGCCTGGGTTTGAAAAAGGTTTGGATAAGTTCCTAGATGAAAAATCCATAAACTGCTATTATGGTAAGGAATAAGCAATATGTACTTGCCAGGTACTTGTTACTTGGATTGACCACTGTTGGAAACAGGATACTGGGCTTAATGGACCCTTAGTCTGACCCAGGGCATATTTTATAATCTCATAATCTTATGATCTTATGAATATTAGCTCCAGATTTCTGAAAGAACTTAAATATGAAACTGCAGATCTTCTCCTGTTAATCTATAACATACCATTAAAAACTGACGCTAAACTTGAAGATAGGAGGGTAGCCATTGTAACACCAGTTTATTAAAAGAGCTCCAGGGGTGATCCAGAAAACTAGACCAGTGAGCTTGATGTTGGTGGTGCCAGGCAAAGCAATAGAAGTTATAGTTGTAAAAAGCAGAAATGAAGATGGCAAGGCCTATTAGTGAAAATGGTGATAGCCAGCACTTTTAACAGATTTTGGGCATGCTTGGGACTGATATAGATGACAGTGTTTAGTAAAGATTTGAGAAGTCAGATGAAAGACAAATGTACAGGGGAAGTTGGTAACTAGATTGCATATGGGAATATATTTTACATGCTCTTCTACCCAAAGTGCAAAAATCTGAACTGGGCAGACTGGATAGGCCAATTTAGTCTTTATCTGCCTTCATCTACTATGTTACTATGTAATAAAGTGATTTGAGTTGGCTAATAGCAGGTGGATGCCTTAGACATTATGGCAAGGAGGTGTGTTCGTCTGAACCTTTCCCTTACACTTACTGGACCACTTTACAAAGCTAGAAGAAATAATGACCTTCTTATAGATTAAGAGACAGCTCTCACAACACCAGGGGACTTTTAGAAAAATACCACTTAAATACATTTACATATTTCAATAGTTGATAAGCAGGCTTGAAAGTGCTGTGGTATGCCTGAGACAGATATAGACATTGTTTATCTTTGTCTGCCACCATAAAGAATGGCTGTATTTAACATATGAGCAAAAAAGTAATAGTAGTAATATTAATTTAATAATAGAGGTCATACCCATATTAAGTAGTGACATTTGTCAGTCTTTTCTGAGATGTGGGAGTTTTGCACTATGGAAAACAGGCCTTTAATGGTTTCTTTGTGTGTTCTGTTTTATTAAGGGCATTTAATGCTTTTCCTTATAATACAGTAAAAAGCAATTCCTACCACATGTATATTTTTTGAAGCTGTTGGGCCCTTGTTTTCTGCTTCAGATTGGTGACAGGAATCGCTAAGCAGAGCTCCAGCTTTCCCCTTCAGTTTCCTAAGCTGCTTCTGCAGCCTGAAGTGTGGGTGTAAGTGCATGTGTAGGCAGAGTCTCAGACACCATGACTTCATGGACCACTTTTTGGGGCTCATGCAATAAGACCCGCGCTGAAGACGGGTGCTCGCAAGCAGCCACATCCCCTGGGTGCCTGATGCTGTATTTAAAAGAGGACCTACATAAGAAAAAGGGCGCGCTAGGGGAGAATTGTGCGTCAATAGCACTCAAAAGCATTGGGTGCCCACAATTGCAATGGGCAATCAATACGAGCATCTCTTTTTATCCCACTTCTTCAGGCCAATTTCTTTATTATTTTGCTGAGGCTGCTGAAGACACCTATAGCTAAGCTCCTTTTGCTATAGGCATCTAAATTGTGCAACCATAAGAATTTTTTTTTTTATCAAGCCAATATACATTTATTTTTCAACACCACAAGCAATAAATATAAATGCCACAATGATACTAAGTAGGAGGAAACAGAGAGGACTGTATTTTTTATTTCTCACGAGCCCTTAAGGTTTAAGGTTTATTGTTTTTCTATATCGTCACATCGGCAAGGCCTTCACAACGGTTTACAATTAATTAACAAGGAAATACAATAATACAATAAAATCAAGAGACAGCTAAAATAATTAAAAAGATAAAGCACAGAAAAATAAATAAATTAGCTGTTGGGCTAAAATTCTAAATCTAAAAAACACATAACGCATTACAACTCCTAATAACAGATAATAAGAAAAAATAATAAATAACGTTTTATGCTAAAAATAAGGATATCTAAAACATATCTAAAAGAAAAGACAAGTTAAGCCTGCAAGTGCATCTTACTCATGTTCCATATAGGCACATTTAAACAGCCATGTTTTTAACTCTGCTTTAAATTTCTTCTTGTCTGTCTGTAATCACAGTTGTGTTGGTAACGTATTCCATACTTTTGTTCCTGCTGTTGATATGACTCGATCTCTTACTTGGCTGAGTCTGGCTGATTTTATAGTTGCGACTGTCAAAAGACCTTTATTTGCTGATCTTAAAATTTTCTGTGGAATATGTAAACGTATATTTGTGTTTAACCATTCTGTTCTTTCACCATAGATCATGTTATGAATTATATAAACTATTTTATATTCTATCCGATAGTGTATTGGAAGCCCATGTAAAGAGATCAGAGTGATAGGGTCACATTTTCTTTGGCCTGTCACAATTCTGGCGGCTGAGTTTTGAAATACCTGTAAGGGTCTGATTGTAGATACTGGTAAACCTAATAGCAAAGAATTACAGTGGTCAATATTATTAAAAATTAAAGCTTGTAGAACGGAATTGACTTTATGCCACCTCCGGGGCTGGAGTTAAATTTGCCGTGTTAAAAAGTGTGCATTGGGCGCCCAGTGATTTCCTGCATCAAGACCTGTTAACCAATAGCCTCATCTATATAGAATTTATATGGGTGGGCATTATCAGCTACGCATTGTTTAGGTATGCGTTTTGGATGCGCTAATCACTAGAGATGTGAATCGTGTCCTCGATCGTCTTAACGTTCGATTTCGGCTGGGAGGGGGAGGGAATCGTATTGTTGCCGTTTGGGGGGGTAAAATATCGTGAAAAATCGTGAAAAATCGAAAAATCGTAAAATCGCAAAACCGGCACATTAAAACCCCCTAAAACCCACCCCGACCCTTTAAATTAAATCTCCCACCCTCCCGAACCCCCCCCCCCCCAATGACTTAAATAACCTGGGGGTCCAGCGGCGGTCCGGAACGGCAGCGGTCCGGAACGGGCTCCTGCTACTGAATCTTGTTGTCTTCAGCCGGCGCCATTTTCCAAAATGGCGCCGAAAAATGGCGGCGGCCATAGACGAACACGATTGGACAGCAGGAGGTCCTTCCGGACCCCCGCTGGACTTTTGGCAAGTCTTATGGGGGTCAGGAGGCCCCCCCCAAGCTGGCCAAAAGTTCCTGGAGGTCCAGCGGGGGTCAGGGAGCGATTTCCCGCCGCGAATCGTTTTCCGTACGGAAAATGGCGCCGGCAGGAGATCGACTGCAGGAGGTCGTTCAGCGAGGCGCCGGAACCCTCGCTGAATGACCTCCTGCAGTCGATCTCCTGCCGGCGCCATTTTCCGTACGGAAAACGATTTGCGGCGGGAAATCGCTCCCTGACCCCCGCTGGACCTCCAGGAACTTTTGGCCAGCTTGGGGGGGGCCTCCTGACCCCCACAAGACTTGCCAAAAGTCCAGCGGAGGTCCGGAAGGACCTCCTGCCGTCCAATCGTGTTCGTCTATGGCCGCCGCCATTTTTCGGCGCCATTTTGGAAAATGGCGCCGGCTGAAGACAACAAGATTCAGTAGCAGGAGCCCGTTCCGGACCGCTGCCGTTCCGGACCGCCGCTGGACCCCCAGGTTATTTAAGTCATTTGGGGGGGGTTCGGGAGGGTGGGAGATTTAATTTAAAGGGTCGGGGTGGGTTTTAGGGGGTTTTAGTGTGCCGGCTCACGATTCTAACGATTTATAACGATAAATCGTTAGAATCTCTATTGTATTGTGTTCCATAACGGTTTAAGACGATATTAAAATTATCGGACGATAATTTTAATCGTCCTAAAACGATTCACATCCCTACTAATCACCTTATTGCATCGGGTGCTAGTTTAGTATGACCAAAATACGTGCCCAACCATGTGTAGACCCGTGCGCTAGGCTGAGCGCACTTTATTGCATTGGCATCTTTAAGTTGTCATGAACCTTTCTTTAATTCTTGTTTCTTAATGTTTTCCAAAGTATCCAATCTTGGAAACAATTATGTAAAAGAGTTCTATGTTTATCTGTCTGGGGACAAGTAAAGAATTACATATCCCCAGAAGAATGAACAGACAGGCTGAATAGCTGAATAGGGCTGTTCAGCTTGGAGAAGAGATGGCTGAGGGGGGATATGATAGAGGTCTTTAAGATCATGAGAGGTCTTGAACGAGTAGATGTGACTCGGTTATTTACACTTTCGAATAATAGAAGGACTAGGGGGCATTCCATGAAGTTAGCAAGTAGCACATTTAAGACTAATCGGAGAAAATTCTTTTTCACTCAACGCAGAATAAAGCTCTGGAATTTTTTTTTTTCATTATCTCTTTATTGATTTTTTTTTAACAGTTCTTCCAAAGTATCCACTTTGAGACAGAAATATGGCATTACATAAAGATAAAATAAAATAATATTCCAAAATACAGGAAAACACATCATATAATAAATTCTCCATTGTAACACCCATTATTTATTTATTTTTATTTATTTATTTATTTTATATACCGACATTCGATCGAGATATCACATCGGTTTACAGGAAACAGAAAAAGGGCGGGGTCCGCCCTATTTTACATTATAACATGATAACAATTATAACATGGTTATATATAACATGGTTACCCATCCCCCCCCTCTAATGGGGTGGGGATGGGTAACTGCAAATCTAGGAGAAATACAAGGAAATATATATATTGACAATTGCATCACATAACCATATATTTAACTCAAGGACCAAAAGTATTATGCTTAGTTGATGTAAAGCTTTTTTCCCTTCAACAAAGCTTTTAGAATGGTATTGTTGGTAAAAAATATATGTGTCCTCTTTATCTTTCACGATGCATTTGCATAGGAAGCATAAAAAAAAAGTCGCTCCCACAGCTAGCACCTCAGCTTTTAAATCAAGAAAAGCGTTCCTTCTCTGTTGTGTTGTTTTAGTGACATCTGGGTAAATTCTTACTATCGCTCCCATAAAGCTTTTACTGGCCATTTTAAAATAGGCACGAATTATATCCCCCAAGTCTTTATCATTAAAGAATGAGATTAGGAGCGTAGATCTTTCTGCGATTTCATAAGCTGATGACTCAAAAAATTCCGTCAAATTTTCCAGGACATTTGGGGTTGTTATTTGTCTTTGCTGAGACTTGCGTAGAGGAAGGAAAAAAACTTTATCCAGCGGTGGAGTTCTTTCAGTGGCAATTTCCAAAACTTCAGTGAAGTATCTCTTTATAGTCAATCGAGGTAGCTCTCCTACCACTCTGGGAAAGTTCAGAATCCTTAGATTTAAATGCTCGCAGCATTCTCTAGATATTCAATTTTTCTGTTAATAGCCCCAATGTTTTATGTCATAGTTGCTTGAACCATTTTTACTTGTTTAATTTCTTCTTCCATTTTCTGGAAGTTTTCTTTTACCTCTGATTTAGATTTTCCAAAATTTTCATTAAGCATACACATCTGAAAAGATAGGACGCCAATCTTTGTAGAACATTTAGTCAAAGACTTTGCAAGGCTTGATGTTAAAGCCCATAAAGCCTCTAATGTAACCTCCTCTGGTTTCTTAATGTTCACAACTTCGCTGGATTTAATAGGGATAATAGAAGTCAGGTTCTCACCTCTTCGGTTGTCAAAGTTCCCCTCCAGTTCCAGCCCTGAGCCTCCAGCGGTAATTTCTCCAAATCCTTTAGGTGTCCGAATGCTGTATTCCTCCGACACATTCCCCTCTGCTCCACTTCGGGAGTTCCGGTCAGGCGAGGCGTGAGAAGTATGCCTGAACAGAAAACCAACATGGAGAAGGAAATCCCCAGAAGCCTCTGCGTGTCTTTGGCCTGCCTGGGCTGAATGGACTGAGTGACTTACAGAATGTCCCTGAATATCTATAGAAGCATGCAAGCTGGCACCAGACAGGTGATGTCTATTCATAGAGTCACCACAGGGGAGCTTCAGGCACCATTCTCAGGAGTTTGTAATCCACACAGTTACAGACGTGTTGATTGCCTTTACCAGTAAGAGTTTAACGGAACAAAGAGAAGCATGGGAAATGGGCTACACATCCTGGGAAGCCAATCAGGGTAGTTAGTGATCATTTAATCATGCAGTTGACATTACAACTTATGTAAATGATCCTTTGGGCAGTCATGCAAGTCTCTAGAACCTTCTATCCTTTTCCTGTATTTGAATGTTATCTATAAAACAAGGGTCACTTCCTGTATCCAGGGAGATGCTGGTCAGATTGTAAGACTAAGGGCACCCAGTACCCAGCATCTCCCGAGAACACTTATATTGACTAATAAAAATACATTATACTTTTTACTGAGTCTAAGTGTTCTTGTGTCCCTGGCCATAAGCATAGAGTAAGCTTTACAGGCATCGAGGATTCACACTCGGAGGGAGGAAGTCTCTGGTCTGGGCTGAGAGAATATAACTCCGAGGTCGGTTCGTAGTCTCCTTCCACCGAACCGACAGCCAGTCCACTCACACCCACCTCAACTGGTTTAGCAGTGCATTGTGGGATGGTTTTCTGCCCCGGGGGTAGTGAGGACATCGAGGGTAAGTTCTCTGCTTCCCCTTTCGTTTAGGAGCCATAGTCAATCAGGAAACAATTCAAAATTGAAGCAAAAATACCAGAGCAGAATCACTATGCTGCCATCTTGACTCCACACCCCCCCCCCCCCCCAAAAGCTCTGGAATTTGTTGCCAGAGGATGTGGTTAGTGCAGTTAGTGTAGCTGGGTTCAAAAAAGGTTTGGATAAGTTCTTGGAGGAGAAGTCCATTAACTGCTATTAATCAAGTTGACTTAGGGAATAGCCACTGCTCTTAATGGCATCAGTAACGTGGTATCTTCTTAGTGTTTGGGTAATTGCCAGGTTCTTGTGGCCTGGTTTGGCCTCTATTGGAAACAGGATGCTGGGCTTGATGGACCCTTGGTCTGACCCAGCATGGCAATTTCTTATGTTCTTATGTTCTTACAGTAGCCAAATTTGTGTCAATAGAATAAAACAGGAATATCACAGATATTTGTCTCAATAGAATAAAACAGGAGTATCTCAGATGAGTTTGAAAATCCAGAACTATCAGATCAGTATTTTCAAAGAATGGACCACTGTTTTCCTATGTGATGGACCTTCCTCAACACACAACCCACATGCAGAACACATCAAAACACACACACACTCACCTCCCTACAATACCTCCACATACCAACCTCCCCACACACAAAAATCCTGACAAACATCCCTCCTCACATACACAGTAACTCTCCAGATATTTTTTATTTTAATTCTACTTTTTGCAGCACTTCAAAGTGGATTACATTCAGGTACTGTAGGTATTTCCCTATCCCCAGAGGGCTTACAATCTAAGGCCTGGATTTATCAAAATGCGATAAGTATCGCATGCAATAGCAAAAGGGGTGGTTTTATGCTAATATACAGTTTATTGCAATTTGCACTAATTACCTATACGAAGAACTAAGTTAGCGCAAATTGCAATAACATTGCAATAACATTTCAGACTTTGTGATAAGTGCCAGACCTGTTGTATTTCCCTCTCTCTCTCTCTCCCCCCACCATACCTGGGACCTTTTGAGTTGTGGTCACCCTGAGTTTCCTGTTGATTCTAGTAGCACATCTGCTGTTGCTAGGATATAAAACCACCCTTGGCATACTTCAGAAGCTTCAGAGCAGTGCTCACTCAGTACAGCCCCTGCAAAACCAGGAACAAATTTGTGCTGCAGGGAACAGGATTACCTCTTTTTATGGGAGGAAGTTCTCGCTTATGGCCCAGATGATGAGAAAAGGTTGCCAGAATGTGTCAGGACTGTAGGTGTTTCCCATGAGGTGAGAGGCTGTAATAACTCAGACAGGACCAGGTCTGGGTGTTAAAATAAGGTTTACTGATTAATACTCATAACCAAAAGTGTGAATTTACATCTGACTGATGGTACATTACTGTTTCTCTTCTGCAGGTAGGTGTACTTTATCCAGACCTCTGGGTGATTTTAAATGTGCATTGCTCTCCCAGTGGCTGTGCAGGAATCCTATTAGAAGTGTCCCCAGATTTACTGGAAAAGATCCTACCTTTAGATATTTTCTTCCTGGACTCCCAGCCTGTGTTGGTCTGTTGGGTGGAAATCCGGATGAGATCTCCTGATTTTGTGCTTCCTTCCTTTAGTTTAGTTGTTCTTTCATCCTTTATTCTCAAATGTTTCTGGGGGACTTCTCTTAAGGAAAAGTCAGCTATTACCCCTACACTGAAATCCCAGTGGGGAGGGGGAATCCAAAAACCTCCCCACACTGTTTAAGTTCAAAACATACTTTAAAAGTCAATCTGGATATCTTCTCTGCCCTCATTGTCTCTCGCAGCAGGATCCATCACTGGTGCTTGCCTACCTAGGGTTTGGAGTAGGCTCGCAGGTCTTTGGTCCCCTGTAGAGAGCCCCTTTGCCCCAAAGGGGTATTAGGCTTAAACTCTATCTCTCTGCAAAATAGGAAAAGGACCCTCAGGCAAGCAGTGCATTGGGAGTTGTCAATTCTAAAAGAAACTCACTTTGGTGAAGCTGGGAGGCCCCACCAGAGTGTGGGGGGAAAAAAAACATCTTGCAGTCTGACTTCTCTCTAACTGAATCCCCACTGTGTAGTAAAATGGCTGGGCTAAATAATACTGAGGCATCCAATCCAGAACCTCCAGGTAGGAGGGATTGAGGGGTATAGATGGCTCCTTACAAAGTGTGTTCTAAGACAGGGAAGGTAATATTAGAGATGTGCATTCGTTTTGAACGAATGCGCAATCTGCAACGTATAGGTCCCTATTCGTTGCATTTGTGGGGTTCCAAAACCTATGGCAAACCCCCACGAATGCAACGTATCATTAACGAATAAAACCCCCACCCTCCTGACCCCCCCCCCCCCCCCAAGACTTGTCAAAAGATCCTGGTTGTCCAGCGAGGGTCCTTGAACGATCTCCTGCACTCGAGCCGTCGGCTGCCGGTATTCAAAATGGCACCGATAGCCTTTGCCCTTACTATGTCACAGGGGCTACCGGTGCCATTGGTCGGCCCCTGTTACATGGTAGGAGCACAAGATGTCGCCGGCCATCCATTGCTCCTACCATGTGACAGGGGCCGACCAATGGCACCGGTAGCCCCTGTGACATAGTAAGGGCAAAGGCTATCAGCGCCATTTTGAATACCGTCAGCTGACGGCCCGAGTGCAGGAGATCGCTCCAGGACCCCCGCTGGACCACCAGGGACTTTTGGCAAGTCTTGGGGGGGGTCAGGAGGGTGGGGGATTGTAGTTAATTAAATTTAAAGGGTTGGGATGGGGTTTTTTTTTTGGGAAACGAATACATATGTAACTAATGAACAGATCGGGGTCCCCCAAGAACGGATGCAACGGATTTGGGTCCCAACGAATATGAATACCGAATGGGACAAATCCGTCCCTGCTGTACATCCGTAGTCTTCAAAGCTGATTATTTCATGGGCATGGAATTCAGGTGAATTGTAGCAAAAGAATAGGGAAAAGTTCTCATTCTGCAAGTAAAGCAGCAGCAGCAGTAGTAACAGCAGTAGGAGCAGTCCAGGAGACAAGGATTACGTAATCTGTGTAGTCCAGAGTCTTCTCTTCTCTGTCTTTATTGCATATTCAGTTCCATAGGGACCAACGATGATCTTTGCATGTTACCACCATCTATAGACAGGCTATTGGTGACTTCTGATATGACTTCATCTGAGCTGGTACATATATGCATGTTCTCACTCTTAGTAATGAAGTGTATATGGGGTCATTTGCTGAACAATGCCTGCTTCATGGCTGCATACAAAGTGGCAGTGAAGGCCATAGCTTAGCAAATCCTGTGTTAGCTGTACCAGCAAATTATAAAATGCAAATGTCTGATAGAAGAACAATAGCAGTTTGTTCTCTTTGTGTAGTTCACACAGTCTGATATTAAAAGTACAGAGTTCATTAGGGATGTGAATCGTTTTCCATATCGTCTTAACGATAGAAATCGTGTGGCAGGGCAAGAAAATCGTCTTAGGCACGATTTTTTAGTTAAAAAATCGTTAAAAATCGTTTTTTCCGATTAGTGCGCACTAACTCGAGTTAGTGCGCACTAACTGGGAGTTAGTGCGCACTAACTGAAAATGATACAATTTGACACTTTTCAGGTCAGTTAAGGTCAGTTTAGGAATGAATATGTATTCCTATTGGCTGCCCTCTTATTTATTCATGTTACCAAGTTTCCTACTGACAGTATATGGGGGATGGGAAATGGAAACAGTTGGTAGCTTGACAAAACAAGTAATGTGATCAGTCAATGTGACTAGAACTTGTGCCCTAACCCTGATACCAGGGGTATTGTGATCTTCCTGCACACAGTGCCCTATCCCTATTAATACCAGGAGTGTTGTGATCTTCCTGCACACAGTGCCCTATCCCTAATACCAGGGGTGTTGTGATCTTCCTGCACACAGTGCCCTATTCCTGATACTGGGGGTGTTGTGATCTTCCTGCACGCAGTGCCCTATTCCTGATACCGGGGGTGTTGTGATCTTCTTGCACACATCCCGGTATCAGGGATAGGGCACTGCATGCAGGAAGATCACAACACTCCTGGTATTAATAGGGATAGGGCACTGCATGCAGGAAGATCACAACACTCCTGGTATTAATAGGGATAGGGCACTGCATGCAGGAAGATCACAACACCCCTGGGATCAGGGATAGGGCACTGTGTGCAGGAAGATCACAATACCCCGGAGGAGTGAGGGTCAGGCAGCTCCCCCCTGTCTGTGAAGCCAGCCTCTCACTAGTAATGCAGGGAGGGAGCTGTCTCAGACTTCACCATCCTCCCCCCCCCCCCCCTCACCCACACACCATTCACTAGCTGGGACATGGGGGAAGTCAGGAGTGAGGGTCAGGCAGCTCCCCCCTGTCTGCGAAGCCAGCCTCTCACTAGTAATGCAGGGAGGGAGCTGTCTCAGACTTCACCATCCTCCCCCCCCCCCCCTCACCCACACACTATTCACTAGCTGGGACATGGGGGAAGTCAGGAGTGAGGGTCAGGCAGCTCCCCCCTGTCTGTGAAGCCAGCCTCTCACTAGTAATGCAGGGAGGGAGCTGTCTCAGACTTCACCATCCTCCCCCCCCCCCCTCACCCACACACCATTCACTAGCTGGGACATGGGGGAAGTCAGGAGTGAGGGTCAGGCAGCTCCCCCCTGTCTGTGAAGCCAGCCTCTCACTAGTAATGCAGGGAGGGAGCTGTCTCAGACTGGTATCAGGGTTAGGGCACTGTGTGCAGGAAGATCACAACACTCCTGGTATTAATAGGGATAGGGCACTGTAAGAGATGACTGTAGTAGATTGAATAAAGATCTGATGTTTCTGCTCTCCTCACACCAAACAAAAACAACACACAAGCAGAGAAGCCCTTCTTACAAAGCTGAGCTAGTGAGTTAAGTAGGAGGAAAAGTAAACATACTGGTGCCAGTGTGGCTACTTAAAAAATACACTTACCAACAATCAATTACATATATTTGAACTGTGTACAGTTACAGCCAGGACCACCTTTCTAAAATGCACAGTGATTGGCAAATTCAACATGCACTAGCATTTCAGGTGCCTGCTAACAAAAATAATAAACAAACAAGTTCTAGTCAGGTGAGTGCTGATCATTACATTACTTTTTTTGTCAAGCTTCCAACTGTTTCCATTTCACATCCCCCCAACCATATTGGTAACATCAATAGATAAGAGCACAGCCAGCCAATAGGAATACATACATACATATTCATTCCTAAGTGACCTTTACTGACCTGGGAAGTGTGAACACTTTGTTTCATTTTCTGTTGGTGTTCGTTAGTTTCCAGTTCCATTTCCCATCCCCCCAACCATCACCTCAGTGGTAACCTTGGTAACATCAATAGATAAGAGGGCAGCCAGCCAATAGGAACACATATTCATTCCTAACTGACCTTCAGTGACCTGGAAAGTGTTTATTTGTATCATTTTCAGTTAGTGCGCACTAAATCGAGTTAGTGCGCACTAACGGGGAGTTAGTGCGCACTAACTCGAGTTAGTGCGCACTAACACGATTTAACGATTTTTAACGATAAATCGTTAGAATTTCTATTGTATCGTGTTCTATAACGATTTAAGACGATATAAACATTATCGGACGATAATTTTAATCGTTGAAAAACGATTCACATCCCTAGAGTTCATCATGTGCCAGAAAACTCCATCTTTATGTTGCTTTAGCCTGCAGTTTAGTTCAACTGTGCACATCCTTTTAGGCTAACTGGCTCATGCCCTGCCATAAAATAGGTTCTCTCAGGTAGGAGCTAAATCACTCCAGAATGACATCTAAAATTCCAGATTCTTGCAGGCAGTATAACAAGATCTTGTGGTTAAGTTCCGAATTCTGTGGAGATGTCTAAGAGAACCAAAACAAAACTTCATCCACAGTCAAAACTACAGAGAAAAATGTCACAGATGGAAAGCAATAGCATCTCTGTACTTAACCCTTTTTGAAACCCAAACTGAAATGGGTTGAGGATTTGATGGTCCTGTAAAAATTCATTAAGTTACTTAAAATCTGAGGCTTCAAAAACCTTGGATAAAAAAGGCAATGAAGAGATAGGGTGAAATTCCCCAAGTCAGATGGATCTAGCCCTGGTTTTAAAGTAAAAGCCAAACAGATTCCCACTTTAAGCTTGATGGCAAAATGATTTCTCTCAGAGATAAATTAACAACACTGATAAGAGATGGAACAATATTGTCTTTTCCCCTTTCATCATAGCAGTATGGCAAAGATCCAACTGATAGAAGGAAGAATTCAGCTTAAAGATGATTTGTACAATTTTCAATTGAGACATGGGTCCAAAATGACTCTACTTCACATCAAAACCATCCAATGAGGCAAGAGATTAAGAAGTTCACTTAGAGAATAGCCACTGACATTAGCAATGGTAACATGGAATAGACTTAGTTTTTGGGAACTTGCCAGGTTCTTATGGCCTGGATTGGCCACTGTTGGAAACAGGATGCTGGGCTTGATGGACCCTTGGTCTGACCCAGTATGGCATTTTCTTATGTTCTTATGTTCTTAAGAAGAGTTAGGGAAAGAGAAACAAATGACAGAAACCTTCTTTGAAAAATGAAGTAAAAAAAATCATCATACAAAAATTGGTTTGAAGAATCTGGGGAGGGAACCTCTGACAAGATGGTCAGGTACGTCACTATTCTAAAATGCTCCTGCGAGTTATGACTGGCCTTCTCAAGTTGTGCTGCCAAAAAAGACTTCTTAGCAGCATTGCATTTGGCTCTCTAAATATATAACTGCTTCTTAAAATCAGAAAGCGCATTAGGAGCTTGATGGTGTCTCCAGCATCTTTCAAGCCTTCTAAGAATCTTATGCTCATGACTCAACTCATTGTTGAACCACTTAGCTTATGTTGCTCTGTGTATCTCATGAGACTTTATAGGAGCAATGCTGTCCGACACATCTGCAAATATTTGATTCCAGCTGTTAGCAAAAGAAGTGCTATCAGGTGGCAGAGATTCTAATGCAGGTGCCAATTTCTCATTATGCTTATCAGGATCAATATGACCTCTACTCTCAAGAATTTTCACAGTGGGTGGAGGGCTTAAATGAGTTTTGACTACAAGACAGTTAAATGAAATTAAAAAATGGTCTGACCATGGAACTTGGACAACACCAAAAGCAGGGTTAAATCTAGATAATAAGGAAGTGTTAATAAAAAACAAATCTAAAGTGTCCCCCAATTTATGAGTGGGTTCATGGTCTATCTGCTCCCAACCCAGATATTTCAAAGCATTGAAAAATTGAGCAGTCTAGGGAGCTAAAGGTATGGCATCAACATGAAGGTTTCAATCTCCAAGTATAATCACATTGTTCAAATCCAGGTTGGATTGGTGAACAGTTGGAAGACAATAAATTAGACATAGACCATAGCTCTTGGAAGAAAGAATGAGCATCTCATAAGGCAAGCCAGGGCTGGGCCTATCAACAGACATTGCAAAATTATTTTTATAAATTAATAGCAAACTCCTACCACAGCGCTTCTCTCAAAGCTGAGAGACTGCTAAATAACCTGCTGGACAAAGTTGATTAATCAACACAGTATCACTATCCAAAATCCAAGTCTCTGTAACACAAGAGAAATCAGGTAAATATGAACATAAAAGATCACAGAAAACGGGGGTCTTTTTCTTTTAAGATTGAACATTGATTAACATAATCTTCGGCTGGTCTGATTCCGGAAGGTTTATTCCATATATTATATAACACTGGCATACGAATTTTTAGAAGTCATTTTCTTTAGCGGTAAAATGTGCCATTTATTATTGATGTTGATATGCTGAATTCAAATATGACAATTAAACCAGCTGACTGGCTACTATTTTCCAAATTAAGGTTTTTACATTTTACGTCTGTCAATTGTATGTAAACATAGGTCTTTTCATGTATTTATGGTTATATAATATGTCACCTGTCCTGCTATGTAACACTTGAAAAATCATATCAGCAAAAGGATTATAGAAATACATTTTTAAACACATTGGGGTAGATCTTTAAAAAATACGCGATCGCGTACTTTTGTTCGCGCACCAGGCGCGAACAAAAGTACGCTGGATTTTATAAGATACGCACGTAGCCGCGCGTATCTTATAAAATCCGGGGTCGGCGCGCGCAAGGGGGTGCACATTTGTGCAACCTGCGCGCGCCGAGCCCAGTGGTGCTGCCTGTTCCCTCCGAGGCCGCTCCAATTTCAGAGCGGCCTCGGAGGGAACTTTCCTTCGCCCCCCCCCCACCTTCCCCTCCCTTCCCCTACCTAACCCCCCCCCCCACCTTTGTTGGCAAAGTTACGCCTGCTGAAATCAGGCGTAATTTTGCGCGCGCCGGCCGGCAGCCCCGCTCGTGTTCCAGTCCCGGAGGCTGGTCCGGAGGCCTCGACCACGCCCCCGGGCCGGCGCCACGCCCACGGGCCCGCCCCCGAAACGTCACGGCACGCCCCCCCCCGGACATGCCCCTCCCGCCCCTTTTCGAAAGCCCCTGGACTTATGCGCGTCCCGGGGATTTACGCGCGCCGGCGGCCTATGCAAAATAGGCGCGCCGGCGCGCAAGGGCCCTGCGCGCATAAATCCGGAAGGATTTACACGCGCAGGGCTTTTAAAATCCGCCCCATTATTTTTATCCATTAAGAAGGCAAATGATACTAACAGCGGTCTCCTTCTCGCCACAGTTAGCTCTTGTGAAGTCTCGAGCAATGCAGTTACATTAGGGGCATAGCAGGTTCCTCCAAGTTTTCAGGATTCTCTCTCTCTCTCTGGTGCCTTTTCCTTCTTCTTTGTCTCTTTCCTTTCTCCTACTCTTTCTCTCCCCCATTAATCATTCCTTTTCTCTTCCATTAACTCCCAGAATTCCCCACCCTCAAACCTAGGGTCCTTTTCCCTCTCTCTCATCCCTTATTCCTGGGGGTCATTTCTCCATCTGTCTTCCCATTACCTGTCCTCTCTCTCTTTCTCTATCCTGGGTCCTCATTCCCTCTCCATCACCCTGCCCTTATCCAAGGTCCTTTCTCCCTTCTTCCTCTCTCTCCCTTTTGTCCACCTCCTGATTCCCACCTCCCTTCATGCTTGATCATTTCTCTCTCTCTCTCCCGTCCCCTTTCCCCTTTCCCCACTTCCCCTCTTCCCTAGTATGGCCCAACTTGTCCTTTCAATCCTGTCCCTATCCCTTGCTCCCTCACCACCAGCAGAAGCAGCAGTGCATAATACTGTGTCAGCATCCTGTGCCTCCTCCACAAGCATTCATACACTCCTAACCTACCTTAACATTTACCATCTTTTGCCCTGCCTCTCCCAAGTATTCACCCCTTCTCCCCTCACCCCCCTCCAGCATTCATCCTCCCCCTTCCTTTCCCACAAATCATTCTCATCGGGCTACAACCCTGTCCTACTCCCTACTCTGCTGTCATCTGAGTCCCAAGTCCCTGCAGCACAGACATCTAAGGCCTGAAACAGTAACTCTCCAAGTAAACAGGACACAGCAGGGAAGAGCCCTGTACTCCAGGCAGCAGGTATAGGGCAGGGAGTGGATAAGAGGGGAGGGGCTGGAGTAGGAAGCAGAGGCTCTTCCCATAAGTTGTGATTTTATAACCTGCGAATACAGCGCTTGTACGGCTGTTACCTGTGCATATTTACTTCTGCTATTTATCATGCGTAAGTCAGAATAAAAGTCTTTATAGGCAAATACTGACTGGGTAAAGGGTCAGGGTAAACTGAGAGAAGCACAGTCCTAATAACCAGGGGGTTCTTGGTGACCTAGAGATAGACTGGGCAAATTGGTAGACAAATTGGTAAAACTGGTCATTTCCTTCACACGCACATGTAATAAAATATGCTGACTTGTGTGTGTAAAACTGGCAAGAGCTAAGAAAAATATGAGCATAACATTTCCTTGTGCGAATGCTTAAAATTAGGAGCACAATTACACATGAAAAGGCATATTTTATATATTGTGTGTGCAATTGCAGAGACAATATAAAATTCAATGGCTTGTATCTTCACACCCACATATGAGTGTTTTATGGGCACGCTTGCACTTGTTTTATAGTTACCGTCAGAGCAATTAAAGTGCAAATCACTGAATATCATAGTTTTAAAAATCAGCATTTGGAAGCTCCATTTGTGTCTCATTGCGTTCAGATTCAAAATCAGTTTGAACAATTACAATGGTGTGTCTTGGAGCAAGTTCAGGAGCATTGGCACGGTGGGGGCATACAAATTGTTTTAAATTTTAAAAAGCAATCTTGGATATCTTGAATAGAATTCTTTAATAAAACATTGTGGACCATTTGATTGGTTCTCTTGAGATGCCCTTTTTTTTTTTGATTGGCTATCTGTGTGCAGCTGTTTTCTTTTTTAAAGCATTCAAGAGAAGTGCCTGACAGTCCCAAAACAGTGGAGTGGTGGAATTACTCTGCATTGCAGCACTCCTGAGGCAGATTTATGAAACATGGGCGTGCAGGTAGTATTTTTGAAATTTCAACAATAAGGGAAGTCTTTTTATGGTTTTGTGGTGCATTCACATAAAATAAAAAAAAAATATGGACTATGCATTCAGGACTTTGATAATAATAATGACTGGGCTTCTCTGATATATAAGCAGAGTTTCTTTTCCACGTATGACTGTCCCTAAGTCTTAGACTTGTAATTTACCTTTAGAAATATTAAATATATAAGCTGCTAATTTTTGTTCATTTTTTAATAAATGTAAATAGAACATTAAAGAAAGCAAAATGGAAAATAAGTGTAATTGAGCCACTTTGTTATCGTGTTTGCTATTGTTTTATATTAAAAACTAATTGCATTGAAAGAAATGGCAGTTCTCCTTTAACAAGATGGCACATTTATGTCCACACTACTTACAGGTGCTTAATACACTTTTCATGATGGAGAGGCTTTCATTTGAATTTATTTTCTCCAGTACTGTGGAGTATGACTCTTTATTCCCCTCTGCTCTATGGCTGTACAGCCCTAAATTGCAGACTTAGCCATAAGAGGGCAATTAGCGCTGATGTTTCACACTGTTAACTACATCAAAGCACTCCTTGCCAGGGCTTATTGTTGTACAGTCCCGTGTCTCTTCTTTATACATTTATCAATTGTTCCACAATGTTGTCACTTCTGCACCATTAAATGCAACAATTTTGATTTGTGAAAGAGCTTGCATGGTCTGTTAATGCAGTTGTTTAAGGGAATGTGGCGAGGTGGTAAGGGAAAGGAATGAGGGCAAGACAGAAATGCTGGAATTATTTAATCCTTTCTCTCCAGCCCTTGTTCTCTGTCACCGGGAGACCTCTGACACAGTACTCATTATTTTTCCTCCCCATGTCCTCCTATATCTAACCTAAATACTGCCATAACCTGCTGTGTTCACAGAAGGACAGGATGCTGAAACTCACTTCCAGGGCTGCCTTGGTCTGAGGTTTAGGTATTACTGAAAGTGCAGTCCGAAGCTTAACCTTCCCCCATGGACTATGAGGAAATAAAAACATCTGAGGGCTGAACACCTCTACTACTGCTACAAGTTATTATTTCTAAAGCACTACTAGACATAGGCAGCACTGCATGGATACACATAAGAGACAGTCCCTGCTCCATGGAGCTTACAATCTAGTCAAGACAAACATATGTGGTATGACAAGTCTATGGGAAGTGCATTTATTAGAGAAGTGGTTAGGATTTAAAAGCAGCTTCAAACAGTTGTGGTTTTAGACTGCATTTGAATATGGCTGAAGAGACTGCATGACACACTGACTCAGGAAGACTGTTCCAGATGTAGGGAGATATCCCATGTTTTATCACTGAAAGCACCAAATATGAATCATAATAGCCAAAAATGTATGCAGGCAATTATTGACAGGCCCCAAAACCACTGTCACTGCTGAAAAAGAAGAAACTTTAGCCAGATGAGAACTGTAAACCAGAACTGAAGGATGCTATCAAGATCTGCCTGTTTGTAAGTACCTGTGTAAATAAGTCCAAGGCAGAGGGACAATGCAACAACTTAAGCTCAGAAGCAGGATTCATGAACTGGCCAAGGGAGTCCAGAGGTCAGAAGGACCCACACCCTTGGAAGAAGGGGGGCAGTCTGAGATGGAGAAAATGCTGACATTGGCATAACAGTTGGCCATCCAGCCTTGGTCCAAGATGTGGCAGGACCCCCCCCCCCCCCCAAATAAATGGGGAGGGGGAAAAGATCTGCAATGTGACAAAGACCCTCTACCCACCACGTGATTATGCATGAGCATATACATATTTATCAGCTGGAAAGTATAAGACAGGAGGGGAAATTAGGAGAAGGAGTGACCCTGAAAGAGAGAATAGGCCCGAAGCAGCCCAGCACCCCCTGTAATCTAGGAGGGAGAAGACTAAGGTGTGGCCAGGACACCAGAGAGAGGAGAGGCCCTGGCCAGGAACTGATGGTGGTACAGAGCCTGAGGTGATGGGGAGCCGAGAGCAGCCTGACAGCTCTGCTAGTATGGGACCCAGAAGCAAGCCCCCAGACAGCCGGTAGCTCTGCTAGTACTAGACCAGAAGCAAGTCTCCTCCCCTGCCCACATTCTCCAGACCTCCAGCCAGCATCTGCTTCAGAGGTGAACAGAGGAATATTGCCTGAATTTGGGACCAGGGATAAGTAATTTAGCCATAAGTATCAATATATTAAGCAGGTTAAGGTTTATGGCATGTTTGAAACCACCCATGGGACAGAACTTTCTTTAGGGTAAATTGGTGCTTAGTGGCCAGGATCTTAGAGACAGAAATTGTTATTATCTTATAAATGCTAAGTCCTGACAAATCTGATAAATAAAAGTCAAAAAACAATATCTAAGCAATTGAATTGCAAGGGACGTAGGGAAAAGAAGAAGCATTATGCACCATCCTAAAAATAGAAGATGGTGCTTCCATTTTTACTGGTGTGATCTACAGGCCTCCAACCCAAACAGATGAACTGGACAGAGACCTGATTGAGGACATCCAAAAGTTGGGAAAGAAGGAAGAAGTGTTGCTCGTTGGAGATTTTAATCTTCTGGATGCAGATTGGAGCATTCCTTCTGTGGAATCTACAAAAAGTAGAGTGATAGTGGATGCCATTCAAGGTGCTCGGCTCAAACAAATGGTAATGAAACCCAAAAGGGAGGGTGTGATCCTCAATCTAGTGCTCACTAATCGGGATAATGTCTCTGATGTTCGGGTAGGGGATCACCTGAGCAGTAGTGATCATCAGACAGTATGATTCGATAACGCATACAGAGAATTCACACCAAGACCCAAGTTTTGAATTTCATAAATACAGACTTTGTCAAAATGGGGATGTACCTGAAGGAAGAACTGGAAGACTGGGAAAAAATGAGTGAGGTGGAACAACAGTGGGCCAAATTAAAAGGAGCTATTACAAAGGCAACAAATCTATATGTTAGAAAAGTAAAGAATATAGTTCTCTAAGGAGCTGGCTGAAAAAATTAAGGCAAAAAAGAACAGCATTCGAGAAGTATAAAGGATCTCAAAATAAGGAACACAAGGAAGAATATATATTAAAAATGAGGAAGACAAAGAAAGAAATCAGGAAAGCAAATATTCAAGTGGAAGAAACAATTGCCAAAGAGGTAAAGAGAGAAGACAAAATGTTTTTCAGATACATCAGAGAAAGAAGGGAGGCCCAAAGAGGTATAGCGAAATTGAAAGGTGACGAGGAGCACTGTGTGGAGAGAAATGAAGAAATGCCGGAAATATTAAACAAATACTGCAGTTCGGTGCTCACTAAAGAAGACCTCCATCTACAGTCTTGTTGACAAGACTGTAGATGGAGATGGGGTAGATGAAACTCCGTTTACAGAAGAGAATGTATGGAAAGAGCTAGGAAAAATGAAAGTAGACAAAGCCATGGGGCCGGAGATAGGCTGTAGCGTAGCCCCAGACAAAGCAGAGGTCTGGGTCTGGAGATAGGTTGTAACATAGTCAGGCGAAGCAGAGGTCTGGGTCTGCAGATAGGCTGTAGCGTAGTCAGGTGAAGCAGAGGTCTGGGTCTGCAGAAAGGCTATAGCGTAGTCGGGCGAAACAGAGGTCTGGGTCTGGAGATAGGCTGTAGTGTAGTCGGGCAAAACAGAGGTTTGTTTGGGTCTGGAGATAGGCTGTAGGGTAGTCGGGCGAAGCAGAAGTCTGGGTCTGCAGATAGGCTGTAGCGTAGTCAGGCGAAGCAGAGGTCTGGGTCTGGAGATAGGCTGTAGCATAGTCAGGCGAAGCAGAGGTCTGGGTCTGGAGATAGGCTGTAGCCTAGTCAAGCGAAGCAGAGTCAAAATCCGTGTAAATCCGAAGCATAAGCAGGGCAGGAACAAGGAAACAGGAACCAGGAACAACGAGAAACAGGAATGCAGGGAAGAGACGAATCTCTTAGTAGCAATGAGTACTGAACTAGCAAGGACCTGTTGCAAGGGCAAAACTATGGAGTGGAGCCTTACCTTAAATACTATGAATAGGTTGACGTCATCATCCAGGGCCATGGCTAGGTTCCCGCCGCGGTCCCTACTTAAGGATCAGTGATGCGCACGTGCGCTCCTAGGGAGGGGCGCGGCGTGGGTAGTGGTGTCTCTACATGGGCCACACAGAGAGGCCCGACGAGCAGTGGCAGCAGGACCGGGAATGCCAGGGACTGTGGCAGAGGCGGAGGCACCGGGTGAGGCCTGAGGATGGAGCTGGCGGCCCACTGCTGCCAGCAAGGAAGAACCAGAAGCTGGAGTCCCTGTGGAAAGGTGAGGGGGCCGTGCCACGGGTCTGCCGCAGACAGCACACGTAACATTATCTATGATTCAGAAAAGCGATCAAATTATTTATTCAAGCTTTCAATTAATATTCTGTCACCTTTCTTTTTCAGAGACAGAAAAAGAGACAAATAGGAGTAGTACAGAATCCAAAGACTATCATAACAACTTAAAAAACAGTAATTAAATAAAATAGATAAAAAAAATATAAAATGAGAAAATAAAATATGTAACACAATAATATATAATAATTAAAAATCTTTAATACAAATCTAAAAGATAAGAACATATATTGCCATAAAATCAAATTTCTAGACATCGAACATGGCCATCTTCCAACATATAAGTCTGCATCAGAAATAGAAAATTTGTATTCAATATCCTCTCTTGTTCCTAAAAATATCAGACACAAGTTAGTCAAAAAAACAGATATACAATATAAAATAAAATAGATAATGCACAATGTTAAAATAAGCATATTAAATGGGATAAATATTGAAAACCTATCCATTTTTCAAAGTTAGGGGGTCATTTATCAAAATTCACTAAGGAGTTTTCACATGCGAAAAGCCCCGTTAACACATGTGATAGCACCTTAACGTATGGTGAGATGCAAATTTGAAAACGAGGAGGAGTTAAGGACGGGGTGTGGGCTGGGTTTGCCAGTCTGTGAAGTGCTATTGCACAGACTTAACGCTGATTTTAACTACACCTTTTTCAGTAGCATTAAACTATGTGATAGCTTGCATTACAGGGTGGTAAGGTTTTATTGCATTGTCACCTGAAAGGCCTGTTTTAGTAGATTTGAAGCTCCCGGACCACCAGCCTAGCCATGAGAGTGAGAGTGAGAGTGAGTGAGAGTGAGTGAGAGAGAGAGAGAGAGAGAGAGAGAGACTAGCCCTAATGTCCTCTCCCTAGATAGCTTTGTATCCCTATGGGAGGCCCACCTAATAACTGGAGGTGAGGTTTAGGTATTAGTGTAGGGGGTTAGGGGCCACTTTGACATTCAACGTGAGACGTACGATGACCTACCAAGAGAGGAAACTCACCCAAAGATGAGATTTGTGCAAGGTTCTCTCAACCTAGCTTGATGGACACTCTACCTGGGTAACATCAAGCTAGGTGGAGAGAACATTGCACAAATCTCATCTTTGGGTGAGTTTCCTCATTCCGTAGGTCATTAAATCTTCACACGAGACCACTGTTCTGTTCGTACGTCTCACGTTGAATGTCAAAGTGGCCCCTAACCCCTTACACTAATACCTAAACCTCACCTCGAGTTACTAGGTGGGCCTCCCATAGGGCTACAAATACCTATCTAGGGAGAGGACATTGTGGCTAGGTGGGTTTTCTCTCTCTCTCTCTCTCTCTCTCTCTCCCTCTCCCTCCCCCCTCCCCCCTCCTCCTCCTCCTCCTGTGAGCTCTCTGGGACCATTAACAATGGTCCCCCAGTGGTTGAATGCAGGAAATACAACAGGTCTGGCGCTTATCACAAAATCTGAAAATGTTATTCCAATTTGCACTAACTTAGTTCTTCACATAGGTAATTAGCACAAATTGCAATAAACTGTATATTAGCATAAAACACACCCCTTTTGCTATCACATGCGATACTTATCTCATTTTGATAAATCCAGGCCTTAGCTGGATAGTCAAATCCAGCTAACTTAGGGGGTTATTTTCTATCCATATCGCATGTGAAAAGGGACTTTTCGCGTGCTATAGCAAGCGGGGGGGTGGAGTCGGGGCGGGGAGGGGAGAAGTCAGGGCGGCGAGGAGGCGGACGTGGCGGTATCTTCACTGGTGGTGATAAGGTAAGCCATGTTATTGCTGCCAGTAGCACGCCCAATAGCACCACTTTTCACGATGGCGCTATTGGGTGCGAAAGCCGGCAGCGATAACACCACGGTGGTGCAATCGCTGCCAGCTTTCGCAGGCCTGCCCCTGCCCCCTGTTACTGCCGGGATTCACCATTCTCTGTGAGAATGGAAAATCCAGGCCTTAGATGGGATATTCAGCAGCATGGAATATCCCCGTTGCAAACACTACTTAAGCAGATGTCTTATTCGCCTATTATTGAGCAGGTCTGACTTACCCAGAAAGATCTTACGCTGAAAATCGCTACTTAGTTAAATAACATCCAGTTAAGTAGTGCCATCCACTGCCTACCCACAACGTATCTGGCTATTCAGTGACTTCTCCTGCTATCTAACATCCACTGAACCTAACCGTATATTCAGTGGCCGCTACTGATAAGTCCTACTTATCTGGCTATCTAGTGCAAAACATGCTTTGAATATCAGCTTCCCTAAAACTAGACAGCGATATATTGTATAATATGTTTTTGACACAATTGTTAGTGAAAGTTCTTAAATCGAATACTGGAATATAATAACAAGGCTTCCAATTCTGGTAGCCACCATCCTGCCACAGTACTATCATCATCTGGTATTCATGTATTAAAGAATCTCAGACCTCCAGCCACCATGTGGCTGTAGTTTTATTTGTTTGTTCCCTTGTTCTCAATGTTTTGTACAATTTTCCCTTTTAATTCAGTGTCTATTGTTTTTGTTGAGTTGTATGTCACTTTGAGAGTTTTATTGAAATCTGTAAAGCGATTCATAGATGTCTTAAATAAATAAATATAGACAGATTACATAAGAAAATACCATATTAAAAAACAAATGAAAAAAAACAAATGGACATAGGATATTTAGCTATAAGCCAAGGGCATCAAGAATACCAGGACAGCATAAAGTCTAATTTCTTAAAAAATAGTAATGACAAAAAAAGTAACTATCAAATGTACAAATGTAAAAACAATTAAAAGCTAATTTGATACATATCATCTGAAGATATGCTACTACCAAACTCAAAGAAAGTTTTATGATGGTGTTTATCTCCTTGATGCTAATATATGAACTACAAAATTAAAGAAAGTACTCAAAAATGTCTTTAAATCATCAAAAACTAAAATCACAAAAAATATAAATAAATAAGTATAAAAAATATATATTATAAATAAAAAACAAATAAAAAATGGATAATTGGGGAAAGAGAAGGGGAAAAATGAGGAAGAGGAAAGGAAGCAGAAAGGACAAAAGGGGAAGGAAAGGAGAAGGAAAGAAAGGAGACAAATGAGGGTTATGAGGAAGGAAGGGCGGAGAGAAAAAACAGGGATAAGTGAGGGGAAAGAAGGAAACTGGGGGAAAAGAGGAAAGGGAAAAGGAAGAAAAAACAGAGAGAAATGGGGAAAAGGGGCATAATGGAGAAATGAAAAAAGAGGAAAGAGGGAAGGAAGAGAAGAGAGAAAGGGAAGGAAGAGGGGGCAAAGGGATAAAGGAAGGAAAGGAGAAATGAGGAAAAAGGTGGAAAGGGAGAGGAGAAGGAAGGGGACAAAATAAAAAAAACCTCCTCAATTGATCCTAATCAAATCAATAACCCCTACTTCTCACCAGTCAGTCCCAAGACTCTCACCAGTCAGTCCCAAGACTTCAGTACAAGAAGTAAATATCCTCTATGTGGACATCTCAACAGAATGTTAAACCTAAAAAAAGGGGGAATAAAACACCTCTACCAAAAATGTAAGTTCTCCTAGAAATTGTAAGAATCTAACCTAAAAGCCATCTGTTTAACTTCATTCTTTCTTCCAGAAAAAATACTTCTAACAACAAATCATTTACTAAATTATATCCTACAAACAGCCATCCCACTGATTTCTTTAAAAAAAAAAAAAAACTAGTAAGAAGCAAAGGAATAATTTTATAAAAAGGGGGGAGGAGGGGGACTAGTGGCTAGAACTACCAATATTAAGAGCTGCAAACACATCTAAAAACAAAAGCACCAAACCCCAGCAAAAGCCAAATAGCATATTGGAGCAGATTTTAAAAGCCTGCGAGCGCCGAGCCTATTTTGCATAGACCCGGCGACGCGCACAAGCCCCGGGATGCATGAATGTCCCGGAGCTTGAAAAAAGGGGCGGGGCGGGGGCATGGCCAGAGGCCTCCGTAGGGCCTCTAGGCCGGGGGATCATGCGCTGGCACTCGGCCGGAGCGGCCTCGGATGGAACAGGGAAAGCCATCGCGGCTCCCCTAGGGCTCGGCGCGCGCAAGGTGCACAAGTGTGCACCCCCTTGCACACGCCGACCCCAGATTTTATAACATGCGCGCGTATGTTATGCCGGGTTGCGCACACAAATCTACGCCCGCGCGTACCTCTTAAAATCCAGCCCATTGTGTTTTCACTAGAGTCACAGTACTTTAACTCTCTCGTGCTGCTGACTTGACTCTCTCCTGTGCTTCAAGAAGTTACTCAGACACCGAAACAAACTTTCAGGCAGATGCAGTATCATCGCATAAAAAATGTGCATCCAAACTGGGCGTACTTTTTTTCAATATACACACATCTACCTCTCCTGGGTGCTCGATGCAGCAGGCAAATGAGCTGCCATGCTAGAAGGGACATGCAATGGGTAATAATTTGTGCATCCCTAGCACCCTGCTTCAGGCACCCAGGAGATGTGGCTTTGCGCCCACAACAGTCTGGCCAGAGATCCCCCCTCCCCCAGCAGGGCTGTTATCGATTGGTCCTTTTCACTGACACTTGTCAGTGAAAAGGACCAATCCCCTTGAGGAACCACAGAAAGCCGATTTTTTTTTGTTGTTGTTGTTGAGCCCTTGAGCGTGGCATAATTCTGCGTTCCTATTAGTATTGTGGTTCCTCCCACTTAGTATCACAATACTAATAGGAGGAATCACAGAAAGCAGGATTTTTGTTTTTTCAGTGAGCCCTTGAGCACCTCATGCTTTAACGCCAGCTCCCAGGCAAGCATTAAATTTGCCATGTTAAAATGGGCGCCTTGGCCGCGTGGCAATTTTTGGCACCGCAAGATAATAGCTAATAGCCTCATCTATATGGAATTTGCATGTGATGAGCGCGATGAGCTTATGTGCTCAATTGGATGTGCATTTTGGATACACTAATCCCCGTATTGCATCGGGGATTAGTTTAGTGCGTCCAAAACGCTCGTCCAATAGAGTGTTGCCCGGTGCACTAGCCTGAGTGGAATATATTGCGTCAGCCTGTTTGTGCTGGTGGAACTCCACCATCTTGAAGGCACAGGAACCAATCCAAAGGCTTGCAAGAGGATAAAAAGAAAATTGAAACAGAAAATGCTTTATTCTACCAATCACAAGTAAGGCAAACATTCCCTTTGGAGAATTGCATAGCTCACTCTTCATTGCCAATGTTCAAAAGTAAAAGTAAAAAGACAAACTACAATGGGACCAAAAATGACTACTTATGTCCTCAAAAAAAACAAAAACGTGGCCAAAGGCACAAACAGAAAGGGAAAAAGGGGAGGAGATGAAGGGTATGAGGGGCAAGGCAAGAAGGTGAAAAAAAGGGGGAGGGGGAAGTGGAAGGAAAGGCAAAACACAGGCCTTGGGGGTCACACTTCAGGCTGATTATGCTTTCACAGGGTGCTGGAAACTTTAATTCCTAGTCAGAGGTAGTGTAAAGTTTCCAGGGCTAAGGTTAGCCTATAAGCGGAAGCTGGAGTTCTGCTGCTGGGACCTGTAGCTAGGATTTATGTGCACAAAAATGTTCTCAGTGCTAGAAACATATTTTGTGAACATAAACTAAACTTTATGGGCCTGATTTTAAAAAGCATTTACTCGAGTAAAAACCAGGTTTACTGGAGTAAATTCACTTTACTTGAGTAAGTGGGTTTTTGAAAATTGCTACAATATATGCCATTGACTTGTCTATAGGATTTACTCACATAAGTGCACTTTACTTGAGTAAATGGCTTTTGAAAATTGCTACAATAGTAGCTACATTTACGCATGTAACTCCTTTTGAAAATTACCCCCTATATGCAGAAAAAAACCCACAAACATGTTTTCTGTGCTTACAAAGAAGGGGAAAGTGGCTTTCCCTCTGCCTCATACTTTCTTTTCTTGCACTATGGGATCTTGTTTCTTCCCTATAAACTCTTTTCCTCTCCCCCTTTCTCAGTTAAAATGCATACTTAGCTTATGTAAAAAGATATGTGCACAATTTAACTTAGGTTTGCACACTTTTTAAACTTCTGATGTATTAGCATACCATTTACATTTTTTTTTTCCACGCTGAATTTCAGTGCACAGTTTTACCATTCATTTTATTACATCAGGCCTTTATGTGTCCTCATGAAAAGAATTCCATGCAGCGCTCCTCTGGAATTCAGTGTTACAGCTTCACTCTTGGGAGGATGCATGACTGAGGAACAATGCAGATGTGTTGAAATGATTTCCTTTTTGAAAGATGGCAAGGGCAATAACAAAAAAAAAAACTGTGGTAGTGATTCTAATTGCCCTAACCATCTTGCCATTGCGAAAAAAAAAAGAAATTTTCTGCTAAAATGGGCAATAAAAATTCCTTTAAAGTTTGCTAAAACTTTCATGCGTTCTCCTGTCATTTCTCATACTTTCCAAAGGCTCTGGGGTCTCGTACAGGGGTTCTTAACCCACTCCTTGGGACACACCTAAGCAGTCAGGCTTTCAGGATATCCACAATGAATACGTATGAAATAGATTTACATGTGCTGCCTCTTTGTATCCAAAGTTATTTCATACGTATTCATTGTGGATATCCTGAAAACCTGACTGGCTAGGTGAGTCCCAAGGACTGGTTTGAGGACTCTTAATCTAGACTATCCTCCAGAAGAATTCCTGAAACAGGGGTTCAAATCATACTTTGTTCTGTGTGCTTGGATAAGCCGCATATTACCTTGTGCCTCAGTTTCCTCACCTATAATGGGGGAAATAGGAATAATCACCTTTCTGCCCAGCAGAAAGTATCCTATATGTCAGAAAACCCCATGCTTCTTAAAGAGAGTCTCTTTAGATGTTTTTGCAACCTGCAACATAATGACTCCATATAGTGGTATGAAATATTTAATTTTACTCTTGGGAAGGAAAGGATAGCTCTACAGGGTTACAAGCAACTCTACCCAGCTGAATTGAATTTTAGAGCACACTTTGAGCAATTCGTTTTGAAAGCTGCATCCCGGTGAAGAATAGTCCCTGTTTTTCATCTCAGTAAAACGAGTTCTTCCGCACTGTCATCAGGGCAACAGAATCAAAACCTTCCTGGCTATGAGGCAGATATAGACTGGAGCAATATAAATTTGGGGCAATATAAACAAAGGCCCCTTTTGGCCCCAATCATTGTAGACTGTTTTCTGTAATTAGGAGTAGCCTAAGACATTCAGCCATCCAATGGTAATTTTTCTTGACACTACTGTTATTATCCCTCTCTGGGGGGTTTTGTGCACATCTGACTTTAGCAATAAGACTAAGTGAGGGGCAAAGATGTGATTAAAGAGTCTTTAATTATTCCTTAAGGTGGTAGTTACCGTCATGTCTCTGCCCACCCCTGTCACATAAAAGGACTGAGCTGCTTTTCCACAGCAGCTCTTCCAGGTCCCAGTACTGAATAGATATTAAGCAATGCAAAAATCAGCTTTTACTGTTCACTGGTAATCATGTATGTTTATACTGCTTACTCCCTAGCCTCACAATACACAATCAGGGCTATGAATCCCACTAATTGGGTGCTTTCTATGTCCAGCGGAGTCTGCAGAGGCAAACAAAAGAAGCCTTGAAAATGAGTTGTTTGTGGCAATTATTTTTTCAGCCAAATGCTTAACCCAGTCCAGAGAAGACCCTGGTTCACAAAGAAAGGAAGAAATAGAGCAATAAAGCTCTAAGTATCCAAGTTTATTAGTTGGCCAGAGAATAGCAAATTTACCTGAACCTTACATTGATTCAAGGCAGGGAGTGAAGCTGGAGGGGTTTTTTTTTCTTTATTAAATGATGATTATTACTACACCTTGGAAACACCTTATGGTGAATTTTCTTTAAAAAAAGAAAACAAAACTCTGTAATTCGTGATCCAGAGTAAATGAATGGGCTTTTCATTTGTGTTCAAAATCTGGGAATAATCAGATATTCTAGTTGTGTAGAACAAAAATCATATGTAGGCTTTGTTCTTGGTACTTGGGCTACTTAGGCAGAGGTAGGAAGGGACAGAAAGGGGAGACTGTATTATTTTTCATTAGACCAACCACAAGAAATTGTGTCAATAAGTTATAGTACTTTAGTTTTTGTGGCCTCAGTTGTTCCATCTGCAGAAAATAGGAAAGAAACTTTCAATCCTATATGAAATTTGGTCCTGCAGCTGTTTTGATGACAATTTTTTTTATTTTGAAATTTTGGATTCAAAATGATATGCCTCCAGTCTTGATATGGTATTAGACAGTATTTAATTGGATGCAACTAGAAAGACTAGGAGGTTGATAGTCAAAAGCCATTTAGACGGATAACTGAAAAGTTATCTGTCTAAATGGCTACCCGGCTATGTTCAAAGTCGTACGCGGCTAAATTCTAGCTGCATAAGTTGGGGGGTGTTCCAGCGGCAGGCAAGAGGCGTTTCTGGGTGGAGCAGAGTTAGTCACTTAACTTATGCGGCTAACTCTGGTCGCGCTGTAGGGTTGTCCTAAAGTTGGCCAGATATACTTATCCAGCTGACTTTAAGATAGCTTGGTATATTCAGCGGCACAGCTACACCACTGAATATCCCAGTTAGGTTAGCTGGATAGCTATATCCAGCTAACTTAACTAGCCGCCCCTCGGCTGAATATCTGCCCCTAAATGTTCTTTTTACACATCAGCTATTAGCTAAAGACTATATTTCCAGCTTGTTGTAAGCTTCCAAGTTCTCTCCCCCTGTTGATTGTAACTTTGACTTATTCCTACCTATTGTTATCTTTCGTTTACTTGAATTATTACTCTAGTTTTCCCTTTGTTAAACTGTAAACCGATCCGATATGGTTATTTACTATGAAGGTCGGTATAAAAAACTGTTAAATAAATAAATAAATAAAAATTTGTGCTTGTGAAAATTTTTATGATCTGCTACCCAAGTCGGTTCAAGATTTTGGGATATTTGGTTCAGCAGGCTTGATCCTGTGAAGCTACTTGTTATGTGAGTGTGGATGAATGGATGTCCTGTGGTGTGTTCATGCTTTGGTATCATCTGTTTTTCTAAATTTCAGACAGCTGAAATGTGTTTCATTCAGATACATTTACGGTTTGAATCTTATTAGTGCTGTGTGCTTTCTGAGTGGTTGCCAATGCATAATGTTACGAAGATTGTATTAAGCTACTGTTCTGTGTGTTTCACATCTTCATAAATAAAAAGAAAAAAATAAATGTTTAATTCATGCTAGAATAAAGAATACATACAGGAACTGCTATCTTTCTACCTCAATGTATCACAGTGTATAGAATACAGAATATACACAGGCATATCTGTCCTGTCTCTGTGCAAGAAAGTGATAGTCCTCCTGATACTTAACGTTTGGAAAAGCATTCATTACCAAAAAAAACTACCATATGAGATGTTCAAATACAGCAGTATAAAAGTCCAAGCAGCATTAGTATAAGGCCTCATTGGATCCTTACCTGGTGAATCTGTTTCTCTGTGTTGGTAAGTGGGTGCTAGTGGACTGAATCATGTTACTTAAATACTCCCATAAGTTGTGCTATACTTGTTCATTCCTTCAATGGATACAGTAATCCAAAGAAGGTTCTACAGTTAGTAGGAATCAGTAAGAACTAGAGAGAAAAAAGACCTCAGAAAGCACAAGAGCGATTGTGGGTCATCCTAGAAACTGAAGCTGCAAGGCTCAAAGAGGCTGTGCTTGCAGGCTTTTCTCCTATGTTGTGAAAATCAAGGTAGCAATGGAATCTGCCAAGCCAGAATCAACACTTACGATTCCAGAGTGTCCTTTCTTCACTGGCAAGAGAAATGCAACATCTCTACTGCTGAGACTGTGGTTTGCATGGCGCCTCTTACACAAACAGGAACCATTCACATGCAACATCTCTGCTGCTGGAAATAGAGAAGAAGGAGTCCTTGAGATAGAAGGGGGGGAAGGAAGGCTTGAGGAAGGAGTGAAAGATAGAGGCAGAGGGATAACAGAAAAGAGGGTAATGCATGTGGGAATCAAGGTATGAGGACCTGGATACAGAGGGGGGAAATGGGAGGTGAGTGTTGAGGAAGTGAGCACATGGGAGATTGGTGCAGGTAATTGCATTTGTGAGAGGGATGAGGGGTAGGGTTGGAGGACAGGTGAATGCAGGTGTGTAGGGGGTCTTGGTCCTTGACAAATTTGGTCCATCGTGGTGCCTAAATTTTGGAGGCAGTTGCTAGAACTGACCAAATTTATTCTGGCTTGATTTAACATGATTCTACATTCTGACCATTTTTCTGAGTCATAGTAACATAGTAGAAGATGATCCATTTAATTTGCCAAGCTGTCTTTCTCTCTGGTTCTCTACCACATTGGGTAGATAAGCATATAAATTCCATCCTTGGACCATCTCCAGTTAGTTTTCCCTTATTCTTTTACCCAGCTTCTCAACCCTAGTCCTACCACTGCACTCTGTATCTGTCCGAAACATGCTTAAATTATGTTACAGCACTCTTTTCCATTACCTCTGTTGATATGCTGGTGGTGGAGACTTGCACCGTAACAGGATCAGTGTAATGGAAACATGGTCAGAAGGATTATCTAATTGCACCAATCTACAAGCATGGGGATACCATAAATCAAAATAATTATACATGGATCTATGCCAACAGCAGTATTAATAAACCGTTTTGTAGTATTCTCAGTAAAAGAGTACTATAACGCCTAATGAACAGTAAAAGCCTGCACAGAATTCAGATTTTGTTCTTCCTCAAGCACTGATCCTTTGACCACATTTTGACCTCACAAAAACTAATTAATAAATATGGTTTTAAAAAAACACCACTTGGAGAAAATATTTGCATGTTTTATTGACTTTAAAAAAACCTACTTTGACACTATTTACTGCCCTGGCCTCAACCTAAAACTACTACAAACTGTAATTGGAGGCAGAGAGGAAAACCTTTAATATAATGTATTCTAATCTATATATTAATCCATCACTTGTAAGGTACTCAAGGTTTTATTTATTTATTTAATTTAAAGTCAAGTATTGTTTCAGAATATGTTCATATTACACCAGAGCTCCTGAAATTTCTAGGACCTCTAGTCCATGGTATACGTACATGCATTTCTTTGACACAAATGTGTAAAATTTCTTATTTATTTATTTATTTACTTACTTACTTATTTAAAAATATGTATATCCCACACAATTAGGCATTTACATGTCCGTCTAGGCAGTTTACAATCAAACAAGCACAATTTAAAACAAACTTAGCAAGACAAAATATGACAAATAAGTTCTATTTGTTGTATCCAAAACAAATGGATGTTGCCTCAGAAAATATCTGAAAATTTTCATTTCATTTGTTTTCAGATCCATTAAAGTCTGAGGCAAGCAAAAATGTATGGGGTTTTTTTCTCTTCAAGCCAGACATAGTGGGATCAGGATGAGAGGGAACAAGGAAGGAGCAAAACAAAACAGGGTAAAGCACCTTGTCATTTTTTTAACCTAAAACTGAAAGAAAACTTAATTTTTAGTAATCCCCAATTGGTTCATAGTCATTTCTCTGTTGGATTTCAGACAGAAAGGTTCTGACTTTCTTTGTCAGAGTGAAAGAAAACATTTATAAAAAGTTTAGATAAGAGAAAGCAAGGTAGGCTTTCACTTTTCGTCACTATTTCATAGAAGACACTGTATAATCTCTGTCTCTTGACTACTACAGGGTCTCAGTATCAACAGCGGTAAGAACACTGTAGACACTGTTTCACTGTGAGCAGTAGCATACAACAGTGATTGCGAAAGGCACACAGTAGCCTATGCTCGCTCTCTCTTTCTTTCTTTGTGTAAAAAGGAGTCCATTTACTTTGTGTGTGAATCTTCCGCAAAATGTCAGTTACTAATGTAAGTCTACATATAATAAGCAACCAGACAACAGTATGTAATACTGTGCTTTATTTCTAACAAAACTGACTGTATCTGGTCTGCTATCTGTGTGTGTCCACACTAGTACTGGGTGTATTGTAACACTATAAACCCCTAACCACTAGTGATTTATTTCAAATTCCACATTGCCACAGGTATCAAAAAGAGAGGAAGAGGGAACTGCTATTCCTCCACAGGGACCTAGGACCGGCATAAGCAGCACTTATGATAGTGATAGGATCAGGAGTCCCCCAACCAAGATATGGAGAGATGTTTTGAGGAGGGGAAGATCAGCTACAGGGGTAGGATTGGGTAATAAGCTGGAACAGCAGCTGCCTGCTCCCATCTCCACTGTTGCTATAGTGCAGGAGAAGAAGAAGGCAGAGTCAATGGAGGATATCAGCACCAATGGGGAGTAACTAGTAGTGGAGCAGCCATAACCAGCATAGTGCTCCGTACTGTTTCATCCTGAGCAACGCCTGTAGAAGATCTTTAGAGAAACTACTGATTCAAATGAATCATGTCTAGGATTTTCAGTTATGTAGAACTGAACTGGTGGAGTAAAATTCAGCTTTAAATAGTTGTAGAAGTAAATGTGATTGGTGTGCTATACATAACACTTGATATTTCAATTCAACAAAATGCAATGAAATTATGTAGAACATACAATTGTACTTTAAACTGATACTATCTTTAAATATCTTTACCAGAAGAGGCAATTTGAACTATGAAATAATTAGAACTGTTTCCCATAAAAGTTATAGAATTACTTCAGATAAGTATTAGTTTCTTATTGCCTGCTTCAGTTTTTTGTAAACCGGTGTGATTTGTGTCCACGAATATCGGTATAGTAAAAGTCCATAAATAAATAAATAAATAAATAGATAGATAGATAATTAGTTAATTAATTAATTAATATTCGTGCACACTGAAACATACGTGTGTACTTTCAGAGCACAACCACATGGTATTTTTATAAACTGTACATCTCCCACT
Organism: Rhinatrema bivittatum; assembly: GCF_901001135.1. NCBI lineage: Eukaryota > Metazoa > Chordata > Amphibia > Gymnophiona > Rhinatrematidae > Rhinatrema > Rhinatrema bivittatum. The sequence continues at coordinate 148,994,730 of NC_042618.1, read as the reverse complement.
GCACAGTTTATAAAATACTAGGATAAATCTCCACGTGTCCACTTATATATGAAATGCAGTACTGTGAATAGGCTTGAAAGTTAGAATGGGCTCTTCTGACACAGGCCATAGCTTTGGTGGCTAGCAGCAGAGCAGATTATCCTCCCCTAGCAAAAGTTTCAATCACTATCACAGAGGACATGGCCATAGATCCATTTACATATTGGGCACATAAGACTGCAGACTAACCAGACCTGGAAGGTGGCCCAGAATTTCCTTTCCTCCCACCAATCAGCAAGCAATGGGGTAGATTTTAATACATGCACGAACACACATGGATGCGCTGATTTTATAACATGCGTCGCCGGCGTGTGCATGTTATAAAATCATTGGGCTGCGCACATGCGTGGAGGATTTTGTAATCCACGTGCGCATGTGCGCGCAGCACCATAAGGGGGGGAATTATGCAAGTTTCACGTGGCAACGCATCGCGGCCTTCCCCAGTTCCCTCCCAGTCTGCTCCAGTTAAAGAGCGGACTGGGAGGGACCTTCCCTATCCCCTACCCTAACCTCCCTTCCCCTTCCCCTCTCCTCCTCACCCCCTAAACCCTTTCCCTTACATTTTTTTTTTTATTTTGTTGCTTACTGCTCCAACAGAGCAGTAGCAACTTACGCACGCCAGGATTCCCTTCCTCGGTACAGCGCTAGCTTTACCCCTTTTTCAGTAAGGGGTAATAGTGCGTCGAAAACGTGCATCCAAACCCCCACCCCCCCCCCCCCCCAAAAAAAAACTAATAGCGCCCACAACATGCAAATGTGGCCCTGTTAGGAATTCCCGCGCGATACAGAAAGCAAAATGTGCAGCAAAGCCGCACATTTTACTTTCAGAAATTAGTGCCTACCCAAAGGTAGGCGTTAATTTCTGCCGGCACCGGGAAAGTGCACAGAAAAGCAGTAAAAACTGTGCACTCTCCGACTTAATATCATGGCGATATTAAGTCGGAAGTCCCAAAAGTTAAAAATAATTTAAAAAAAAAAATTTAAAATCAGCACGCGGCTCACGGGTTGAAAACCGGACGCTCAATTTTGCCGGCATCCTGTTTCCGAACCCATGGCTGTCAGCGAGTTTGAGAACTGACGCCAGCAAAACTGAATGTCGGCTGTCAAACTCGCTGACAGCTGCTGCTCCTGTCAAAAAAGAGGCGCTAGGGACGCATTAGTGTCCCTGGTGCCTCTTTTTACCGCGGGCCCTAATTTGAATAATTTTTTTTCCGAATCGCGCACACAGGAGAGTGGCCTGTGCGCGTGCCGGGAGAGCGGGCGAGCGCCTGCTGTCCCGCGATTTTTACTGTATCGGCCTGTCTTTGCTTTGGGGTATTTATGCCACTGCTGATGCTATTTTGCCTCTTACACATGCCTTGGGGTATTCATTCGTCTGTTTGGGCTACTTTGTCCTTTTCACACTCTTTGCATATCAGGGTGTATTTGCCACTGTTTATTAGTGCCCTTTGACCCTCTTTAGGTGTCTTGGAGTCTTCATGCCACTGTAGTTGGTGCGCCCTTTACCCCTCTTGTGGATCCTCAGGTTGTCCTTGCCAGTCCTGGTCCTGCTTTGATCTTGTCACAGTACTTTTGAATGTGGATGTCTAAGTCTGGGATGCTTTCACTTGTTACGGTGCCTTCAGTTATTCAAGCCACTCTTAGTGCCATTTTACCTCACCTTTAGTGCTTGGAGTGCTCTTCCCTGTCTTACTAATGCCTGCCTGCAAGTTTCACTAACCTTGGTTAGAATACTTCAGTTTTTGAGCCCAACATAATATGCATTGCTTCCCCAATTGACTTTAATGGGAAACAAATAACCGAATGACACAAAAAAATGAATGTTTTTTGGACCCAAACCAAATGAAAGACGTCACTGAACCAAACAAACCAAATGAATGAATGAAATACAAAATTGCCCATTGCGAACAGGAGATAAAGTCTTCAGGACCCTTAAGGAAATAGGACTGACGGTCTTGCAAAAAAAAAAAAAAATCACTCTTTAAACATGGACTGATGTTCCCACAAACAAAAGGTTGACTGATTCAAAACGTATTAGTGATGGCTTGGCATAGTACACATTTTGGGGGGAGATCAATCCATATTGTATCAGAATTACAAGTCTCCAAAACATTCTACTGAATTTCCTAGTTCTAAAAGGCAGGCTCTTCTTTAGTGAATGGCTTTAGGGATTCCTGTATTCTGCAGGGCACCCCTTTGTATCTGATTTTCCAATGTGCAGACCTCCTTGAAACATTTTGTTGCTCCTCTTTTCCCTTTCTGATACTATCAGATGGGTACCTTCTCCTCCTTACTCCCTTTTTAAATCAGCACATGGTGGATGCCAACACATCAACTGGATTTGCTGAGTTAAAACAAATCCACAAAATGTTTAGCGCAACAGACAGTTTCTAGAGAATCCAATTCAAAAATAGGTCTTTCCCCTCTCAGAGATAAACCCAAAGAAAGGTGAACTGTTTTCTCTCCAGAAAGCCCACTTCAACCATTGCAGGAAGAGAGAACACAATCTCACCCTCCAAAATTCAACTCCTATTTCCTCTGGGCTGCCTATAGAAATCTCTAGGGATCATTATAGTAAAACTTTAGGAATGACACTTCCCATGAGGGAAGCATATGCTTCAGTCCACATTCACCTACTCTCACTAACCACCACATTTTCTTACTGGGTCTGATTTTAAAAAGCATTTACTTGCTTAAAATTGGTTTTACAAGTACAAATGCACTTTGGGGTAGATTTTCAAATACCGCGAATAGGCGTACTTTTGCTGGCGCATCAGGCGCAAGCAAAAGTACGCGGGATTTTAGTAGATACGCGCGTAGCCGCGCGTATCCGCTAAAATCCTGGATCGGCGCGCGCAAGGCTATCGATTTCGTATAGCCGGCACGCGCCGAGCCGCGCAGCCTACCCCCGTTCCCTCCGAGGCCGCTCCGAAATCGGAGCGGCCTCGGAGGGAATCCTCTAACGCCCTCCCCTCACCTTCCCCTCCCTTCCCCTACCTAACCCACCCGCCCGGCCCTGTCTAAACCCCCCCCCCCTTACCTTTGTTGGGGGATTTACGCCTCCCAGAGGGAGGCGTAAATCCCCGCGCGCCAGTGGGCCTCTTGCGCGCCGGGACGCGACCTGGGGGCGGGTACGGAGGGCGCGGCCACACCCCCGGACCGCCCCGGGCCGTAACCACGCCCCCGACACGCCCCCCTCAGAAAACCCCGGGACTTACGCGAGTCCCGGGGCTCTGCGCGCGCCGGTAGGCCTATGTAAAATAGGCTCACCGGCGCGCAGAGCCCTGCTCGCCTAAATCCGCCCAGATTTGGGCGGATTTAGGCGAGCAGGGCTCTTAAAATCCGCCCCTTTACGCGTGTAAGTAGGCTTTTGAAAATTGCTACAATATTGAATAGTCCACAGGAGATTGACCTGTAAGTGCACATTATGCACACAAATGGCTTTTTAAAATTGTTCTGATAGTATGTACATTTACATGTGTAACGCCTATTAAAATTACCTCCTTCATGTGTAACCCCTGGTAGAGGCACATAAAATAAGAATCCTGATACTGGGGTTAGTAACATAGTATTGTCAACAGAAAAAGGCCAAATGGTTCATCCAGTCTGCCCGGCAAGTTTCTAATAGTAGTAATTGCCATAAGAAACTTGCCGGGCAGACTGGATGGCACCAGCTCTGTAGGTTCACAAAAATGGCCTGCTAGGGTATTGGATTGGACCAGACTCAGAGGACAAAATATGATATCATTTTGAAGGACAAAAGAAAAGGAAAAAATGTCAACCTTTATCTGTCCTGTGAGTATCTAACAGCCCCCTAAATTGGAACTTATGCTTACCTCTCAGAACATCCATCATTGGCTGCTTCTTCATCAAACATCCACCCTGGGATCCAGTAAAGAATGATTCATACATTGACTTTAGAGTTCCAATTTATTAAACTTTTATTTACTGTTCTGGGGTACCAGCAGTAAAAAAATAACAGAATGAGTCACAGGATTCAAACTGAAGAAATCTTAACAGATACAGGGAAGATAACTTTCAGACAAATGCATGTAGCAGCATATACATGCAGATATGTCTGCGAGCAGATCTACGCTAGTATTTTATAACCTGTGCCTTTGATATATACATGTTTTATCAAATATACATATTTCTACCCCGCTACACATGTATGTATATAGGCTTACGTGTGAACACAAGCAGTGCATTGAATGCACATACTTTCTCCTAACTATTTAAAAAATATATGCATATATGTTTTGTATGCAAAAGCAAAGTAGGACTTACTAGGGTATGTCCCAATTTACACGTGTAAGTCAATTTTAAAACATGTGCACATAAATGAAATTACCAGTTCACCCAGTCCTTCTCCAGGTCATCAGAACATTCTTGGTTCTTCAGCTGAGTTCTCCCCAGCTCACCCAGACCTCCCACCCAGTCAATACTACACAATAAACATGTTTGACATAATTTAAGCAGATAATTAACAGATGTAAAAATATGCAAGCAAGTTGGCAAATGTACATGCATGTCTTTTAAAATAGCAACTTACGAGTGTAAGTGTTGACTCCACCCCAGCATGCCCTTAGACTGCCCCTTTTTTATGCACAAATATCTGCACGCAAAATGAAAAATACACACATATTTTCAACTTTTATAAAATACAGAATACGCAAGTAAAGGCTACTTATGTGCATATGCTAATTTTTAAGCCTTGATAGAAAAAGCCATTAGAGCCCCCATAGTTCCAGGACTTTACAAGAAAAGAATTCCAGCACTGACCCCATTGATAAGCTAGGTTGTTCTCACTAGTAGCCCTGAGGCTATCAGCAAAATGATCCTTATGGCAGGAAATTATTTTTACAGATAGCTGTGTCCATAATTTCCCCTAGTGCTCTTGATAAGAGGTAGACAAACATATAAAATGAAGCCTTAACTAAAGCCCTAAGCAAGGGGCCAAGATGGCGTCTTGATTAGACGTGCTGTTCGGAGCTCTCATTTGCCAATGCATTTTTTTCCTGATTTTCCCATTGTTTCCTCTGGAACTATGATCAAACAATGAGTGAAACTGAAGGCAAGTTCCTCTCCTCACTCTTGGCTCCCCTGCCTGAGTTCTTGCAGGCTCCTCTGTCGTTGTCAGTGGTGGTTCCCAGTGCTGCTGACATTGAGGGAGCAATTCAACAGCTGAGACAAGATGCTGAAGTGTCCCTGAGCCCCGACTCTAGATATCTCCCTGCTCCTCCTTCACCCGCATTGACATTTGTGAGATGTAACCCGGGTCATGTTGGAACTGACCTGGATGGATTCACGAGAGGGTCGCAGACGCTGAGAGACTGCGGCAGCAGAAGGACTTCAGCATGCTTTGGCTTCACCAGCAATGGCCTTTTTGGGAGCTTCTATGCTGGATAAGAGATCACCTGCAGAAATTAACACATTTTCTGCTCTTCAGACTCTCCCCAGTTTGTTGCCCCTGGTAAGACGTATTGCTAAACCTTCTCCTATTACTCTAGAAAGCATTTGGCTACTTTTTTCATCAATGGAATAGTCATTAGCATCTTTAAGTGCTTCTACGAACACTATTTTTTCGCATATGCAATCATAAGGGGCTGTTGTGTCTGTACATACTAAAGAGATCCAGGATCTTAAAGAGGCAGCTGAAAATTTTTCCAAAATTCAAGACTATTTGCTTTAAGATAAGATTACTACTACTTGAAGGATTGAGAATTTGGAGAATTGTGAGAGCTGCAAATCTGCGTGTAGTCAAGTTTCCTGTAGTTCCCATCATCTGTCTTTCAGAATTACTTAAATCACATATGTATGAGGTTTTGGGCAGCTCTAATGAATTTCCTCCATCTATTGTGAAAGCAAACTATCTCCCTACAAGAGTTAATTGTATTACTACTGACAAAATCATTTGAGTACATCAGTACCAGTGGACTTAAACAGTTCTGCCTTTTTGGAGCCAACTGTAGTGGATGAAGATCATAGGGCCACTTTATTGGTGTCTTTTGCTTCAGTTATGGAACATGATTTTGTTCTTAAACTTAATTTTCATTTTGCTCAATTGCCTTTTATGGATTTGAAGTGTGGGTATTTCCTGACTTATCCAGGGTGACCCAAGTGAGAAGGAAAACCTTTTTGACTATGCATAATAAAGTAATTGATTTGGGTGCACATTTTTTTACTTCAATTTCCATGTAAATCACACACATGCTCTCTCTCACACTTACACACAAGCACAGTCACACATATGTTTTCTCTCATTCATATGTTCTCTTACACTTACATACATATGCACTCAATCATACACACACTCTCTTCACTTACACACATGCTCTCAATCACACACATGGTCTCTCTCTCATTTACACACATGCTTGTTCACTCTGTCTCTCATTCACTCCCCCCACCCCACCCCCAGAGCACAAATGGCAGCTGCAGCAGCCTCCCCCTCCAGCCCCTGCATTCCAAGAAAGAAGAATCCCATTGGCCACGGGGCCTAATGCTGCTCTCATTGCTGATTGCCAGCTGCTCCTCCTCACTTCCTCTTCCAGACCGCAGGGGCAGGAAGAAAAAAAGACCATGCCGCAGTTGCTTGCTTCCTCTAAAACCGCTGCTGTTCCAGTCCGGGCTTGAATGTGCTGATAGCCTGGGAGGCAATGGCAGTAGTGGAAGAATGTGTATCTCTTGCTGGGATGGAAGAAAGGGAGGGAAGAGCAGCTGGGCCAGCAGAAGACTGGGAAGCATGCGACACACATGCTGATGCTTGGCGACACACTGATTGAGAATCACTGTTCTAGACGTCATCTCCCTCAGCACATTCATTTAAAGGAAGTCAAATAAAGGTTAACTTGAACTGCAGAATTATCCACCCAATTTGAGTAATCATAGAGCTTAAACAATAGATGTGAAGTGCAATTAAAGGCATACCCACAACTGTCCAATTTAGACCAGGACTAAATACATGAGCCATATGTTCCTGGTAGGAATTGATATGTATGCCTGAGCTTGAGACCAACATGGAGGCGGCAACTGACCCAGAATCCTCTGCTATCTTAGCTTTTCTGGCTATGTGAACTTTAAATGCCCTACTGAGCCTGACCTGGAGAAATTCCAAAGACATCTGGACAGCAGTTGAAGCTGGCGACAATTTGTGATGCCTAATTATAGGATCACAAGAGCAGAAGGCAACGGTCAGAACCTCAGGCTAGAATGCCATTACAGGGGCATCTGTATCAGGGGCATCTGTAAACACAGCCTAAGATGTAATGAATGCCCTGAACAGCAAGATTTTAACACTATGATGCCTATTATGATGGTCTAATGACATCACGTCCAATAATAGCGGGGTAAATAGGAAAGAGTGTCCCTTTATGATTGTTGAAGAACAAAAATAACCCATTTGTAGGCTATCTCATAAATACCAAATAAACAGAAAGGTAGACAGAGTTGGACTGAGACAGATCACAATTCACAAACCATTCACTAGTGAACTCAAATACATTTAAATCATTCATGGTTCAGCTCAAATTGCAAGTCACCTAGTATGCATCTTTTTTATCTATTCCTCTTATTTCAGTCTATCATTATCCATAGAATAAAGAACATATCAGATTTTTAAATTAGTTTTAATATGCATTTATATTTGACTTTCAGATTTCTGTCATATTTATTTTATTTGCAAGGATGTATGTTCTAGGCGGCTCACAGTATATATTGTACATACAATTGTGGTTTGTGCCCATGGAAAAGGAAATATTTACTACCAGGCCGATACAGTACAGTGCGCTCCGATGGAGCGCACTGTTAGCCTGCTATTGGACGCGCGTTTTCCCTTACCCCTTATTCAGTAAGGGGAGGAAAACATGAGTCCAACCCGCGGCACCTAATAGCGCCCTAAACATGCAAATGCATGCTGATGGCCCTATTAGGTATGCGCGCGGGATACAGAAAGTAAAATGTGCAGCCAAGCCGCACATTTTACTTTCAGAAATTAGCGTTGACCCAAAGGTTGGCGCTAATTTCTTCCAACACCGGGAAAGTGCACAGAAAAGCAGTAAAAACTGCTTTTCTGTGCACCCTCTGACTTAATATCATAGCGCTATTAAGTCGGAGGTCCCGAAGAGTAAAAAAAGTAAAAAAAAAATAAAATTTGAATTCAGCCCGCGGCTGTCGGGCCGAAAACCGGACGCTCAATTTTGCAGGGATCCGGTTTCCAAGCCCGTGGCTGTCAGCGGGCTCGAGAACCGATGCCGGCAAAATTGAGCGTCGGCTGTCAAACCCACTGACAGCCGCCGCTCCTATCAAAAAGGAGGCGCTAGGGATGCGCTAGTGTCCCTAGTGCCTCCTTTTACCCGGATCTACCGCCGGACCTAATTTAAATACTGAATCGCGCGCACCGGCGAGTGGCCAGTGCGTGCGCCGGGAGAGCGGGCATTCGCCCGCTCTCCCGCAGACTTTACTGTATCTGCCCGTACGTTAGCAAATTTACTATCACATTGTTAAAGATAAGTAGCTTTCTTGACACAGGCTAATGAAGATATTTTCTGGCTGTGAAATGCAGTGAAGAGCATCTCCAAGGTTATTTCTTTCTGCCTGTTAATTCATTCATACTTCATCTGCACTGGTGGGGGGTCGTGTTAGCACTGCCGGCCGCGGCAGGCCGCGACTGGGACCGGGTGTCATGGCCACCGGCCATGGCGGCCCGCAACTGAGGCCGGGCCAGCAGGTGCGCAGTAAATAGCTTACCCGGGATGCCGGGTAGTGCCTAGGGTTCCTGCGGGAGCAGGCAGCCCCTTCCTTCCTTTTGACGGCCGCCGCCACTGCTGGGATCGGCGGCGTGGCTCCGCGGTGATCCAGCTCCTCCTCCCCTGCTCCTAGGAGCCGTGCGCGTGGCTGATGGGTATTCTTAAAGGAGCCATGACAGGAAGTGTCATGGCTCCCCCTGAGACTCCTCCCCTGGCTTCCTGTACTTAAGGCAAGGGCTGAGCATTCAGTCCTTGCCTTGGTATTGAGGTTCCTGCCTGAGTGTGTTCCTGTGTTCCTGGTTCTTCGTTCTTCGTCCCGTTCTGCTCCCCTGCTCCGTGGATTGATTCTTGGCTGCTGACTTCTGGACTGGTGGACGTGTCTTCTCCTGGCTTGATCCTGGTATGGCTTTGGACCCTTCTCCTGCTTAGACTGTGGACTAGACTCGGACCCCGCCTGTGTATTGAACCTCGGAACGGCTTTGGACTCTTCTACGACTCCGTCCTCAGACTGCTACAACCTGCTGGAGGCGCCAGCCGTCTGGAACCCATGACCTGCAGGAGGCGCCTGAATCCAGACCTTTCTACAGACTTCAGAGGAGTCGCCTAAATCCCAGCGGCCGGACCCCTACAGGCTCCTCCTGGGGGGGGGGGGGTTGCGTGCTTCCAGGGTGAAGTCCTCTCCAGTCCGAGCGGCCTTGCCCTTCGATGGTAGCTATCTACCTCGAAACAGGGGTCCACTTTCATAACAGGTCGGGGGTTAGGTTTCGGTACGTCATTAAACTTAGAGAGTATAAAATGGTTTAAGCAAAATTATCACATTTGTTAAACAGGAACATGGAAAATGCAGATGGGCCAATACCGTATTTATCTGTATGCAACTGTATTCATCATATGCCTGAGCTCAGACAAAAGCTTCCCAGCTTATTTCATATTGGTTACAGAAAGCCTTTTGCCCCTTTTTCTTTCCTTTGAATCTTTTAGTGTTGCTGACACAGTGATCTGATGCACGCCCCGGGACTTCACTTCACGTCGTTAGGCTCCCTGCTGTAGATGCTCAAAAGGCATATTAACCGGACCACGGTTTCAGTGACCTCTTCCCCTTCACCCCTCCTCTATCAGCCCCAACAGTATACAGTTATCAGTTTCACGTGTGGGCTCTGCTGAAGCACTCCATATTGTCTAAGCAATACTACAGGAAAGAAAAGAGGGCAGAAGCTGAAAAGGAAAAGGAGGAGTTATGGCCAGACTATAGCATCAAAGACAACATTAGATAGGGAGAGGTGAAGCTCGTACTTCCTTCTCATTTCTGCCAATAAGTGCAGGCTTGTCAACACATTTCTCAAAGTCTACTAGCTAAAAGCTACTTGTTTCCTAAGATAGATTTTCTTAATGACACATCAGAGCTGGGCTCACATGAATCATGAATCATCTATGAGCTTTCACTAGATCCTAATTTCTTCCCTAAATATGTCCTCCATGCAAGATGAGAGTCTGGGGCAACCCCTCCATTTTCTAGCATAAATTTTTCTTCATGGTTCAGGTACTGTCAAACACACCCAGAGCTTCTTGTAACATCACAGAACACCAGGTTACAGTATGTAAGTATTGGGGTAAGGTCTTTTTTTCTTGCGTCAACTCATCAACAACTGTTTGTAAGGAACCGAGCCAAAAGTTGAGCGCTCAGACATTACATTAGATTAGAAACTACCATATGCACAATTGATCAACATCTATGCAACCACATGATCGATGGTATATGTTTGACACATATTATTCTCACTATTTGGTACACAATTTAGAAACCCGGATTGTCTCTGCCAACTGTAAACAAAAGTATTAAACCACACTATGACCTGAAGTGTCTTGAAACTATGACAGGGTTTACGCATTGTTTTACATTTTGGGGTAGATTTTCAAAATGTACGCGAGCGTCCATGTGCGCGCGCTACCCAGCGCGCACACATAGATGTGCAATTTTAATAGCGCACACATGTTATAAAATTTTAGGTCAGCGCGCGCAAGGGGGGGTCTAATTCTGCAAATACGTGCGGCAAAGCATCGGGCCTTCCCCAGTTCCCTCCCAGTCCACTCCAATTAAGGTGCGGACTGGGAGGAAACTTCCCAACCCCCTACCCTAACCTCCCTTTCCCTTCCCCTATCCTGCCTTCCTCCTATCCCTATCCTAACTACCGCAGTTTTTTTTGTTTTACCTTTTGCTCCTGCCAAGGAGCAGGAGCAAGTTGTGTGTGTTGGCACCCTGCTGGCAGGCGATCCCCCAGCATAGTGACAAATGGCCGATGTGCCGGGTTCCTCTAGCCCCGCCCTGCCCCCCCAGACCGCCCCATCTTAAAGCCCCAGCACTTACATGCGTCTTGGGGTTTATGCACGTGGTCGGGTCTGTTTGAAAATTGGCCCAGGGCGTGTAAGGCCCAGCCACGCGTGTAAACCCGGGGATTTATGCGCGCCAGGCTTTTAAAATCTACCCCTTTTCTTAGATTTAAAATTTTTGCATTGCCTCATTAATATTTTTACCTGTCCATTGTAGTCTGAGTGTCATCAGAATGTATCCCCCCTTAGCCAAACAAACTCAGTCTTTTATCCGCCTACATTTGTGGTTATGTATCTTGCAATTCCACCTTTGTTCCAGTTTTTCTTGCTTGCATAGAAATCATAGAACATACGCTGACAGCCTTAAAAGCAATCCCAGTGTAAACAGTGTTGGATTTTGAGGTACAGAACCAGAATTCCCTTCTGAGTGATTGTATTATAAACATCCTGATAGTAACTCAGTCAATCAGGGGAAATGAGTAAAGCATGAATGAGAACTAATTGTATCACAGAATAGCAAGGCCACGAAAAGGCTCTACTGGCTAAAAAAGACTCAGGGAGATACAAGAACATGCCTAATAGCACTGACAGTACACAATTAGATTTAATGAAATCAATAGTATGCAAAGGACCAATTGTATTTGCAACAGTCTTGCTCTAATTTGAAGGCTGCTGTCATTCGATCACAAAGTTTAAACAAAAGATGTAATTGGAATGGTGACTTTTAATGGATTAATTATAAGTGTTAGGGCTGGCAAGGTATTTCATGTTTTCTATTTTTTATTTAATAGATGAAGTAAAAATAGTAGTTAACAAGGGTCCTTGAACTTTTTGTGCTTAGAGAAACATAATTGTTCTGGCACACTGGCGAAAAATGTGTATTCAACAGTGTACACCATTCACAAGAACTCAATAGTTATCATAATACATAAAATAACATAGATGTCATTAAATCTCTCAGGAAGCCCCCAAATACCCTTTCCCTGTACCAGAATTCCCACAGAAGTATGTCGAGGTGCACAGTATGAAAATGTGCTACTAGGACAGTTCTGGTAGCTAAATGAATCTAGGTGAAAATAGGAATCTTAGTAGAGTGTGATATATTTTATTGTACAAACAAGCTCTTCTAGTACATGAGTTACTAAAACTCCAAGTATTGAGTTAGACATCAACTTCGGAAGAAGATAATAAAGTTTTAACTATAAGTTATGTCTGTGAAATTTGGCGTTTAGTGCATGCTTATATTTTAGTTGTTCAGCAGTTAGATTTCCCAGATTTTGTCAATGTGTGTTGCCTAACATCAACATGTCCCCATCTTTCAATTTAACGGTTATTATAAATGAGCAGTACTCCTTCTTCTTACAGCATATAGCAAGATAGATGGCTTCACTTTATCATTCTTTTTGTCTGCTCTTCAGTTGCTTAATATGACGGGAATCTGAATTTATTCCATTTCTCTGCCTTGTAGAATAGAGGGGGGCTGTAACCTACTCATTTTAGGCTTTCTTTCTCTCTCAAGCTGTTCGTTTTGTCAGTATCTAGGACTGTCAATCCTTTCTGAAGTAACTTTTTCCTTCTTCTCCACACATTCTCCTTGTGTTTTAGTGTTTATCTTTCTTGCCATGACTCATCTTTTGTATTTTTCTTTCTTTCCTACTGAGTATTTCTGAAACAAAATATGATCCTGTAGTTTTTGAATAATGAGTCCATGGAGGAAGAGATGGAAACAATGTTGCTGCAGAATCATCATTGCATGAAAAAGGCAGCTATATTGAAAACACCTGGTAGTGGCTTTCCTATTTTCAATAGTCCCAGTCAAGCCATGGCAAGTGAGGTACAGGGAGTGGCAACCTGGGCTGAAGTGGAAGAAATGACAGATTCTCTCCTTTCATTTGGCACCTCTAGTTTCTCCTGTTTCCATTTTCCATCACCCTTCCAGCCCCCCCCCCCCCCCCCCCCCCACCACCACCATTTTTTTTCTCACTTTCCTATCACTTCTCATATGTCTTCTAAGTTTCTCCCTGCAAAACCTGTTCAGTTCTCTCCCTCCTCTGCATCTTTTCTCATTCCTTCAACTCTCTCTCCATCTCCCGATCCACCTCTTCCTCTCCATCTCCCAATCCACCTCTTCCTCTCCATCTCCCGATCCATCTCTTCCTCTCATTATGTCGTCTTTCCTCTCTTTGTCCTCTCTTCTCTCCATATTCTTCTCTTCTTCCCTCTCCCCATTCATATTTTTCTTCTCTGTCTCTCTCTTTCCATGTTTCTTTGCTCTGTTCACCCCACTCTTCATGCCTCCTCACCCAAAACCTGCCCCATCTCCCCCATAAGCACGCTTTCTTTCAAAACAGGAAACATGCAAGAAGGGGAAGTGGCCTCAAGGAATGAGACCGCTTAATCTCACTCTGTCCCCAAGCTTGAAACATTGACACACACAAGATGTTAGCAGATAAGGACCACTTAGTCTGTCCATTTGTGCCAGCTTACAGATCTTACTTGATCTGTTGTTTGCTTCCTCTCTTCCTGTTATGCTGTCCGAGGAGATGTGGACCCCTTGCCCAAGGGGGAGTTGGCACTACCTGAGGGAGTGAACTTCCACAGACCTCCACCATCGGGAGGCAAGACAGAACTGGAACAAGGGCCGGCTGGAGCTTCACCACTACCAGCCCCGTTCCCTGCAGGTTGAGCCCTTGGGTGCGTAGGGCCGGCTGGACTTAGGTGGGCCCTTGGGAAGATGAAGGATTCGTTGATGTCCCGTCTGAGGTCAGAAGCCAGAGAGTTGCCAATCACCGGTCCAAGGTCAGAAGTCAGAGGGTTGCCAATAGCCAGTCCAAGGTCAGAAGCCAGAGAGTTGTCAATCGCTGGTCCGATGTCAGCAGCCAGAAAATCAGTCCAGGAGCTGCAGAGGGGATGACAGGAACAGGACTCAGAAGGACGGGAACAAGGCTCAGAAGGCAGGACTCGGAAAGGCAGGAACAAGAGCACCAGAGGCACAGACAGGCTTACCAAAGCAAGCAGACTCATTGCCAAGTCAAGGAACAGGAAGAGGAGGCTCCCATAAGTAGTACCCAGGTCCTGACGTCATCTGGTAGGCTGGGCTTAATCAAGGCGGCCTGCTCCTTTAAGAGGAGCTCCAAAGGCGAGGCCCAGCATCTAGGGGGCGTCCTGCCCGACGTGAGCCACGGTAGAGGAGGGACGCGGCCTGCTGCCGTGAAAAGTAGGACCAGGAGACATCCCAGCCACTGAGAAGTGCTGGATAGGTGCTGTGGCATGGCCTGCAGGCGAGGGGGAGGCCTGATGCCTGCGGCGGAAGTTGCTCCCCGTCGCAACGCTGCTGCCGATGGCGGGGCTAAAGGTAGGAGGGGCCGATTGTGGGCGCCCGCAGCATCCAACAGTACCCCCCTCTTTAGGGCGACTCCCTGGGGGTTTTGGTTTGGAAGAATGGGAATGGTGGAACTGAGCAAGAAGATCCCGGTCCAAGATGTTGACAAGAGGCTCCCAAGTATTTTCTTCCAGTCCGAATCCTTCCCAGGCTAGCAGATATTCCCACCTCCTCCTGCGTTTTCTGACATCCAGCACTTCTCGGACTTGATAGGTGGAGTCATCCTCGGAGGAGAGAGGCTGTGGTTCAGGTGGTATTCTTGACGGCCATGTCAACACCAGAGGTTTCAAAAGTGACACGTGAAAGCTGTTGTGAATTTTGAGGGATGGAGGAAGCTGAAGTTGATAGGCTAGGGAATGGACCGATGAAACAAGGAGCAAGTCAGTTAGATGGCAGCTTCAATTGGATAAACCGTGTACTTAGCCAAACCTTCTGACCAGGTCTAAGAGGTAGACTAGGTCTCCGATGACAGTCAGAGAACCTTTTGGCTGCTTGATTGTCTTTGATCAGAGCTTGCCGGGTGGAGGCCCAAAGGCGATGTAATTCTTCAGTGGATAACCGTGCTGCTGGTGACGGAATGGTCACAAGAACAGGCAGAGATGGAAGAGGTTCCTTGCCGTAGACCTCTTGGAAGGATGAAGAGCCTGTGGCTGTCGAAGGCTGAGAAATGAGGGCGAACTCGGCCCAGGGGAGTAGGTCCACCCAATCGTCTTGTTTGTTATTAATGTAGGCACGTAGGAATTGGTTGAGAGACCGGCTAGTTCTCTCCACCAGACCATTGATTTGTGGGTGATATGCCAAAGTATACTCTAGGGTGACGTCAAACGTTTGACAGAGAGATCTCCAAAATTTGGCGGTAAACTGGGGTCCTCGATCAGACAAGATGACCTTGGGTAGGCCATGCAATCGGAAGACATAGAGCATGAATAGCTGGGCTAGCTGAGGTGCTGAAGGTAAACCAGGTAGCGGCACAAAATGGGCCATTTTAGAGAACCAGTCGATGATGACCCAGATAGTGGTATTGCCTTTGGATGGGGTAAATCAACGATGAAGTCAGTCAAGATATGTATCCAAGGTTCGTTGGGGACTGGCAGGGGTTGGAGCAAACCCCGGGGCAACCCTGGGGGATTCTTGTGATGGGCGCACGAGTGGCAGGATTCGACGTAGGATTGAACATCTTTAGGCATCCCAGGCCACCAGTAATACCGACAGAGTGCGACCAGAGTCCGGTGTTGTCCCAGGTGTCCCGAGCTGCGTGAGTCATGGGCCCAAGCCAAAATCTGATTTTGTAGGCCTGGGGGTATGAATGTTCTCCTGGGTAGATCGGGCGTGGTGGCCGCCAGAAGTACCGGGAAGGGTCAGTGATGAAGCTAGGAGGTTCGGGCACATCCGTGGTGTCAAAGGCTTGAGAGAGCGCGTCGGCTTTCAAATTCTTGTTGGTAGGATGATATCGTAGAGGTCGAATCTTGCAAAGAATAGAACCCAATGGGCTTGCCGGGGGTTGAGCCGTTGTGCCTAATGCAGATATTCTAAATTCTTATGATCGGTGTAGACCGTAATCTGGTGTTGTGTACCTTCTAACCAAGGGAGCCATTCCTCAAAGGCAATTTTGATGGTGAGGAGCTCTTTATTGCCAATGGTGTAGTTACACTCTGCTGGAGAGAATTGACGGGAGAGGAAGGAGCAGGGATGTAACATCTGATTGGCAGAGTGCTGGCTGAGAACAGCTCCAACCCCTTCAGCCGAGGCATTCACCTCAACGATAAATGGACGTCGTAGGTCGGGGTGATGAAGGCAAGGCTCCAGGAGAAATGCTTCCTTGAGGCGAAGGAAGGCGGCTATTGCCTCAGGCAGCCAGTGCTTGGGGTCAGCGCCTTTACGGATCAGAGCAGTCAGTGGTGCCACCATAGAGGCATAGTTGGAAATAAAGGAGCGGTAGTAGTTAGCGAAACCTAGAAATCGCTGTAGGGATTTCATTCCAAATGGTTGGGGCCAATCTTGAATGCCTTTAGATTCTGTGGATCCATGCGAAATCCTTGTTTGGAAACGAAGTAGCCCAGAAAGGGGAGGGCTTCTCTTTCAAAGAGGCATTTTTCTAGTTTCGCATAGAGTTCATTTTCTCTGAGACACTGTAGTATCTGGGAGAAGTTTTGGTGGTGAGCAGTGAGAGACTTGGAGAAGACTAAAATATCGTCGAGGTAGATGACTACGCACTGATATAATAAGTCTCGAAAGATTTCATTCATTAAGTTTTGAAATATGGCTGGGGCGTTACAAAGGCCAAAAGGCATAACTAGATATTCATAGTGCCTGTCTCTGGTTTTAAACTCCATCTTCCACTCGTCACCCTCCTTGATACAAATTAAGTTATAGCTCTCCTGAGGTCCAATTTGGTGAAAACTTGCGCACCTTGGAGATGGTCAAAGAGTTCCGATATTAAGGGAAGTGGGTAGCGGTCCTTCAGGGTTATGCCTTTCAATCCCCATCCTTTTTACCCATGAAGAAGAACCCAGCCCCTGCTGGTGAGGTTGATTTGCAGATGAATCCTCAGTTCAGGTTTTCCTGGATGTAGCATGACATGGCCTGAGTCTTGGAGGATGAAAAGGCAAGGGTGCATCCTCAGGGAGCCTCGGTACCCGGGAGCAGGATGATTGCACAGTCAAAGGGTCAATGGGGTAGTAGCGTCTCAGTTTTTCGTTTAGAAAAAACATCTACGTAAGAAGCATATGGTAACGGTAGGTCCTGAGGAAGGGTGGTCGTGGTCAAGCACTGTACTGGAACTACCGAATCGAGACAGAAGTCTTGGCAGGCCGATCCCCATTGAACCAATTGTAGGGTTTTCCAGTCGAACTGGGGGCAATGCGTTTGAAGCCAGGGGAGTCCCAGCACGATGGGTTGTATAGATCGGTCAAGGACATGGAAGGAAAGTTGTTCTACATGAAGCAATCCTGTAGGGGTGTGCATTCGTTTTCGATGTATTGTGAATCCGCAACGTATATGCCATATTTGTTGTATTCGTGGGGGTTCCAAAACGTATGGCGAACCCCCACGAATACAACGGATAACCAACGAATAGGCCCCCCACCCTCCTGACCCCCCCCCCTCCCAAGACTTTCCAAAAGTGCCTGGTGGTCCAGTGGGGTTCCTGGAGCGATCTCCTGCACTCGGGCTATCGGCTGCCGGTATTCAAAATGGCACCGATAGCCCCTGTAATATAGTAAGGGCAAAGGCTATCGGCGCCATTTTGAATACCGGCAGCTGATGACCCACATGCAGGAGATCGCTCCCGGACCCCCCCTGGACCACCAGGGACATTTGGCTTGGGGGGGACTTGGGGGGGACTCCTGACAAGTCTTTTGGCAAGTCTTGGGGGGTGGTCCAGCGCGGGATAGGCCGTGAACCTGGAGGATGGAATGAGAAGAGCTGGAGCGTAGAGGTACTCACAGAGTAGCAGTGTTGATAACTTCCTTCGGTAGTTGAATGAAGCAGGGGACCAGAGGTCCAGGGTGCAGGATACCCTGAGTAGAATAGGCCCTCGAGGAGCGAGTACCTAGGAGCACCGAGGGTTCCTGAAAGAAAGCAGACAGGACCCCCGAGGAGCAGGTGTCCTTAAGGTTAGGCAGCTTAGCCCCGGAGAGCAAGTAGAAGCGAGATGCCCCCGAGGAGCGGGTACCTGGAGCTTTCGTGAGAGCAAGATACCCCAAAGGGCAGTGAGGGATCCAAGCGAGCAGCTTAGAAGTGGTCAGAGTAGCAAAACCGTAGTCCTTGCTAACTCATTGAATTGGAGTGGAGCAGAGGTTTAAATACCCGGAGGTACTGACATCATGTGGTGGGGCCGCCCCCAAGGTTCCTGCCATGATGTATTCAAAAACATAGGCAGTGTGCGCGCGCGTGCCCTAGGAGGCCTCAGGAAGAAGCATGGTGGATGGGGATGCCCATGCTGGCTTGGAGACGCCGAGGGTTTCAGCAGGCAGCAGCTGAGGCAGTCATCCTTCCAAGGGAGGAGGAAAAGGGTAGAAGAGAGGTGAGGCAGAGCGATCGCAGCTGTCTGCGCCCAACAGATGCAACAGATTTTAAAAACTCCAAAAACAAAAAACATCCCTAATGTAAATGCTATTTTATCTATCTTGAGGTACATCCATACTTGCAGTAAGGCACGTACATTTTACTGGAGGAAAAAGGGGTGATCTACAGGTGTTCCAGGGTGAGTTTCATAAGTATTTATTTTATTTATTTAAATTTTATTATTAACTGCTTCCCCAATTGTAAACAGAACTGTCCGAAGTGGCATACAAACTAAATATGCATAATAAAATTACAAAACTAAAATAATTTAAAACGAACAATTTTATAAAACATAAGGCTGAGAATTATATTATAATAAAAGATCAGCCATCCCCTTTTCATCCAATATTGTCCATTAGTAAAACATTTCACATGCTACTGTTTTCATAAGAAGATAACCGTTAAGACTCTTGTTGACCATTACTTAAGAAAATAACCAGTTGCCATTTTCTAAGAGGTATGCATGCATACATTACCACACACATCCAAACATTTTTACACCTGCTAATGGACTTGGGCAATTGAAATCCGACATGACACTTGTCGTCAGTTTTTGAGTGGCAGGTCTAGATGAATTGGTGGGAGTTCCTGGTGAAATGGTAGACACTCTAGATGTAATGGAGAAGGGTGCACTGGTAGAGGTATCAGCAAACTGGTGAGTCCAAGTTCGTGTATAATTAAATATTTTCAGAACAGTATACGTACCTACTTTATAATATGTGTGTCTTCCCATTTAAATTAGGGTTATCAGGTGGACATGTTATATATTTTTACATACCTAAAATATTTGCACATAGATCTATAAACTAGGTAGAGAAAGTATTTTCTGGCATTGGAAATATATGCATTTATTGTTGCGGACTGAGAGATGGACCCTTGGGCTGGCCTGGCGGAACCAGGAGCTCCACTGAAGATAGGCCGGGAGGCGGAACCAAGACTGAAGCACAGGAGAAGCTTTCACCCTGGAAGTCCTAGATCCCCCCAGGAGGAGCCCGTAGGGATCTGGACCGCTGGAACTTAGGAGACAACAGCGAGAAGAGTAATGGAAGCGAAGATTTCACCCTGGAAGTCCTAGATCCCCCCAGGAGGAGCCCGTAGGGATCTGGACCACTGGGACTTAGGAGACAACAGCGAGACGAGACAAGATGAGAATCCAGGGGTCGAGGCAGGCGGCAGGCACGGCATGTCAGAAGCAAACCGGGGTCAGGAGCCAGAAATCCACAGAGGGAGAAGATCAGCCAGAGCTGGAGCTGGAACAGGAACAATGGAAGTGGAAGGCAGGAACAGCAGGAACGGATGGCAGGATCAGCAGGAACGGAAAGCAAACACCAATGCAGGAATAAGGAAGGCAACTAGACACTCCAAGGAGAGACCTCGTTGCAAGGCCGTGTTCAGCAGTCAGACACCGGCTTAAATACTTTGCCGGCGTCTGACATCATCCAGGGGGCTGTCCAGCACTTCCGGGTGCTGGACCTTTAAAGGCTCTTCCTTCGCACGCGCGCGTAGGAGTGTGGGGGCGGAGCCAACATCGGGCCTCGGCGGCGTCTCACTCATGGAGACGCCGCAGCCATGCGGCCTAGAAGGCCTCGAACCCAGCGGTTTTGGCGTGGTCCGGAGCGAAGGTAAGCGGCCACGGACCCGGTCGCGAGGGTGGCTACCGGGACCACAACATTTATTACAATATACATGTCTACTTCCTGGGCAGAAATATGTGGCATTTTATAAAAGGAGCTTCTAGTTTTAGTTGTTTATAAGTTGTAAATTTAGATGTTTATTTTCCAGCTAATTAGGAGTTCTTTCCAGGTACCAAAATTCGGTGTTTATTGGTGTTTTTACAGCACAAGTACTAATGTTGTGTACCTTTTCTGGTTAAATCAAATATATACATTTGCACAGCTGAGGAATCATTAGCATGGAAAAGGCACATAAAGAAATCATAGGATCCAGGAAAGGCAAAGGACAGGTGAGAGAATATTAGAAGAAATAGTATTTCTCCAGTGTTTATCTAATAAACACTTGTTTTGTTGTTTTCACATTGCGGATTTTTATCAGGCTTTATTGGTTAAAACCTAAAATCAGAAGCCCTATTTATAAACTATGTGGCACCCAGCACACAGCTTACAAAATGCTTGCATAAATATCCAAACATCCCCTTATGTCCGCAAATTGTATACCATGCACAGTTTTGAAAGCTCAGCTCAGTAAGACAATGTTTTCCAACCCTTTCCTGGAGGCAGAGCTAACCTATCAGGTTCTTTGGATTTCCATAATGAATATGCATGAGATAGATTTGCACACATTGGAGACCCAGGGTATGCAAATCTATCTCATTCATATCCATTGTAGTAATCCTGAAACTCAACTGGATAGGTGTGACTCCAGGAGAGAGATGAGAAACACAGCGGTAAGCTCAGCAACATGAATACGCTTGAAGGAAGCTGCAGTAGATTGTCATCCAACTATCTTTTCAGATAAATGTCATTCAGTTTCTTTTGAGCCATACAAATTCAAGTCGTAGGAGAGGTGTGATGTGAATTCAGGGTAGAACTGCAAGGATGACATCTGCTGGTCAACTCAGATTGGCAGCTAATGAATACTTTCAAGAGGCAGTGCCCATAGTTTATAAACCAGGAAATGAGTGGACTGGGAGAATAACAAATGAAAACAGAGAAAAGAAGTGTGAAATCCTGCTGGCTACTGACAACACTTCCTTCACATCTCTTCTTAACTCTTCTGCTGGCAGCTGGATTCCATGGACGTCTGTGTAACCATGCAAGTGAATGGACTTTGCTGTGGATGCTAACAGCTCTCCTGCAAGAATCTGCAGCTCTTTCATGATCTGCCACTCTATCTGGGGCTAGCATAAGAGGTACAGGCCACGGCTGGCAAGGAGTGTGGAAGAAGAGGACAAGAGTGGGGGAAGAGCAATTAATACAAAAATGTTTTTTAAGTTGCCTTCCTGTGTCCTTGTATTTTGTCTTTCCCCCCAGTGCCCCCTCCTTTTCAGGCTTTTGTATTGCTTTAGAAGGACAGCGAAGCATACTGGGAGTTAATGTTTTGCTTGATAAAGGTTATGGATTAAGCTCAGCTGGTTTCTCTGGCTGAAACAGAGTTCACGATGAAAAGAATGAAAACAAACACAAATTGAAAAAATGTCAGTAATCTTTATTGGGCCCTGAGAATCCCTGAGCCTGCATGACAGGACACTTTCCTGTTTTCAGCAGGATAAAGGAGATTGAAACAAAACAGCACGGATCTTGGCTATTTACATCTCTTAATGAATGCTCTTCACGTCTGCGGCCCTTTGTCAATCTCCTAGTTCTGAAGGGTTTAGCTGTGAAAAGTGAGGATGGTATCACACACTCTTGTAAAGCATGCAGCAGACATCTGTCTAGCATGCTTTTTCCTCCAAATTATGCTTGGTGTAAAGGACCCATTTTAAGCTTCATTTACAGTGGCACATGTACAAGGTATCCAATTATCCAGTCAGAGTGCTTGCCAGCAGAGCGACTGAATTACAAAATAAAAAGTTTCTAGTAAAACTGTTTCTTTTATTTATATTGAGCTCATGGTTCGGCATTCTTCCAAATTCATGCAATAGTTTGGTTTCTGCTAGGAACCTGCTTCTTTTTCTTGGTATTATGGTTAGAAACAGGTTGCCTCAGGAGTTTCATGCTCTTTTGCTATTTCTTCCTTCTCTCTTTGCTTCCCAAAGACAGAAGGGAGCAATAGCAAATAGAAAGGGTGTGCACAGACTTTTATTTTATTTTATTTTATTTTTCATATTGTTCTTTTGTTGCATTTTTCATTTCATTTGTTGTTTGTTTTGCTTCATTTCATTTATTTAAAATGGAAAATAAAAGCAAATATCCCCTCACATATCCTTACCATATTTTCCTTTTCTTCACACGCAGGCGCGATCCTTGGTTGCTTCTGCCCTGCCAGTGGTAAGGTTAGAATTGGCATCAGCAGACTGAGACCACCATCATAATTAATTTCTTCCATACAAAATGGCACTGGCCTGTGTCTGGGCATGGCTGACACTATTTTGTATGGAATAAAATAACAATAGTCTGCCGGCACCATTTCTAAGCATACCACCAGTGAAGCAGGAGGAACCAGGGACTGCTTTTGCCCCGTGGAGAAAGAAAAATATGAAATGAGGCTTGTGGATTGGGGAAGATCAGAGTGGGGACCTGGAAGGGGATGTTTTTCGGTGGCAGTGGTCGTGGTGAACCAAAAATTTAAAACAAATGAAATTTTGTTTTTCTTTTTCTTTCATTTTGAAAACAAATTGAAACAAAATGGAATTTTTTTAAATATTTCCTATTCCATTTCAAATGAATACATATCCTTAGCAAACAGAAAGGTGCAGTTGCTATAAGTCATCCTCCCTCCCCACACCCCAAATGATAGTGCTAGTGACCCGGTTGCCACAGAACATGATCATAGAAAGAGCATGTGATACAAACTGAGCTAGGAAGATTCTCGCTTTTTTTTTTTTATAAAACTGGGCTGCAAAAATCTAAAAGAGACAAGAATCTCTCATTTTTTTTAAATAGGATTTCTTAGGAATGTGCATTTGTTTGAAATGAATGGACAATTCTAAATGAAAAGTCCATTTTTGGTTTGTTTCATTGTAAATGAAATGAATGGACAGGGTCTCAAAAAAGTTTAAGAATTTTCATTTCCATCTGTTTTCAGATCCTTTAAAGCGCATGGGGCAGCCAAAACTGCAGGTATTTTCTACTCAAGCCAGACGGCCCAGAGCTGAGATGGGAAGGGACAAAGAAGGAGCAGAACCAATCAAGGTGAAGTAAGTTTTCAGTCAGCCTACCCCAGCATCACTTCATAATCTTTTATCCTGAAACTGAAAGGAATACTGAACTTTGAGCTGTCACCATTTTGTTCAGAGTGTCTGTTGGATTGCAGAGAGGCAAGAGATTCTGAAGCTCTTTGTAGGAGTAAAATGAAAGTTACTAAAAGATTGAGATAGCAGAAAGTAAGGTAGACTGTTGGCAACTGGTGTCTTTTTCATTATGTCATAGGAGACATAATAAAAATCTCTGACTATTACAGTATGTCAACAGGGATAACAGTGCTGCAGTGCAGACAGAAAAACAATACATTGTCTGGACTCTGCAGTACATAGGAGAGATCTGTGTTCACTGTGAATCTGATAGAAAGGTGTATACAATCAGCAACCTTTCCTTTTTCAGCATTTATGTGTGTTACTTCATGTAAGCAAACAAACTCACAGCACTGATGGCAGAATAGTGTGTGCTTTGCTTCATAACAAATATAATTGTCTGCTATCTATGTGTCTACACTACAGGGTTTATTGTAACACTAGAAACCCCTAGTCAGTGTCACTGTTGATCTGTTTGAAATTCTATCATTCTGAAATTCTATCATTCTAAAACAATCACAAATTCCCCCACAAGTAATAATAGCTCTTGTTTTTCAAATAACAATGGTGAATACTATTCAATGAGCATTCATAATAGGCAACACTACAGGCCTCTAAAAGCCTTCAGTGCCTTATTCTTAATCATTGGTCAACATGTGCTGAATACATTTTTATGCTTTCTTTTGAAAAAAAAAAGACTTAGCTTTAGTGCTTGAATAGACCATCATCCTACAGAAGTTACCCAAACATGGTCTGTATTTTGTAGATCTGCATCAGGGGGTGTGCGGATGGAATGAGAAGAAGAGACAGAAGACTCTTCTATCTATCTGGCGAGTTGGGAACCATCAGGTGGACGGTGGCCTTGTCCTTATCTTGGGCCACCCTGTGGGTTGGGATCCGCTGGGTGGCCCCGCAGCCTTATCCTTATCTTGGCTGCCCAGTGGGTTGGCCTCTTTCTTATCTCAACGCCTGGTGGATTGGGGTCCTCTGGTGGTGGCATTCTCTTCATCTCAGTTACCGGCCCTGTGGCCTTCTCTTGACTTAGGCCCGAGGAAGTCCATATTCAGATGCATTTAGCTAGACAACTCAGAAGTTATCTGGCTAAATGAATATTTAGGCATTTATCCAGCCAAAATCTATCTGGATAACTTTTTATCATGCTAAAATTTGACAGGATTAGTCAGGGGAGTTCTGGGGGTATAACTAGAAGGAGCTAACAGGGTCATTCTTTATTGTGTGATGTGCCAGTATCGCAGCGAAATTATTAAAATTAAGGGAAGGGGAGGAGTGTGGGTGGGGTTTGGTCGGAGTTATCTCCCGGCAGCGCTGCGGGCGATAATGTTTTTCACATTATTGCCAGTAGCACCACGAGAAATAACTACACCTTTTCCCATTGTGCTATGGGGTTGATAGTGTGTGGTGCGGCTGCACCAAAGCAGGCAAAACTGCACCTCTGCGATGCGGCCAGCTGGCCACTATCATCCCCCCCCGCTACCTTCCATATTCAGGAGCAATGAAAACCCTGCTGACATCATCAATGACGTTTTCACAGCAGCCTAGTCATTATATTTCACCATCGGGGCCTTTTGAAAACCCTAGCCAATCCTCACCTCCGTTCACTCCCTTTTTCTAGCAGCAATGAGCCATCAAAACAGGATGGAGGACCTACCTGATCTTTGAAGTCAGCGGCGGAAGGACCATTGGGCCTTTGCGATCACGGCATCATGACTGTAGCTAGGCATGGGAGTAAGATGCCACTGGCAGTGGCAGTGATTTTCAATACCACATGTCATTGCTGGCTGGCCAATCTCTCCCACGCTTGCCTTCTTAACTCACGGTATCAGCAGTAGCAGCAGGATGTTGGGGAGGTACCCGTAATGGAGAAGGTTTTCATGGGTAATGATTCAGATGGACTGAATCAAATCACGGTGAACCTAGAAGATGTGGTAGGCCTGATTGACAAACTGAAGAGTAGTAAATCACCTGGACCGGATGGTATACACCCCAGAGTTCTGAAGGAACTAAAAAATGAAATTTCAGACCTATTAGTAAAAATTTGTAACTTATCATTAAAATCATCCATTGTACCTGAAGACTGGAGGATAGCAAATGTAACCCCAATATTTAAAAAGGGCTCCAGGGGCGATCCGGGAAACTACAGACTGGTTAGCCTGACTTCGGTGCCAGGAAAAATAGTGGAAAGTGTTCTAAACATCAAAATCACAGAACATATAGAAAGACATGGTTTAATGGAACAAAGTCAGCATGGCTTTACCCAGGGCAAGTCTTGCCTCACAAATCTGCTTCACTTTTTTGAAGGAGTTAATAAACATGTGGATAAAGGTGAACCGGTAGATATAGTATACTTGGATTTTCAGAAGGCGTTTGACAAAGTTCCTCATGAGAGGCTTCTAGGAAAAGTAAAAAGTCATGGGATAAGTGGCGATGTCCTTTCGTGGATTGCAAACTGGCTAAAAGACAGGAAACAGAGAGTAGGATTAAATGGGCAATTTTCTCAGTGGAAGGGAGTGGACAGTGGAGTGCCTCAGGGATCTGTATTGGGACCCTTACTGTTCAATATATTTATAAATGATCTGGAAAGAAATACGACGAGTGAGATAATCAAATTTGCAGATGACACAAAATTGTTCAGAGTAGTTAAATCACAAGCAGATTGTGATAAATTGCAGGAAGACCTTGTGAGACTGGAAAATTGGGCATCCAAATGGCAGATGAAATTTAATGTGGATAAGTGCAAGGTGATGCATATAGGGAAAAATAACCCATGCTATAATTACACAATGTTGGGTTCCATATTAGGTGCTACAACCCAAGAAAGAGATCTAGGTGTCATAGTGGATAACACACTGAAATCGTCGGTGCAGTGTGCTGCGGCAGTCAAAAAAGCAAACAGAATGTTGGGAATTATTAGAAAAGGAATGGTGAATAAAACGGAAAATGTCATAATGCCTCTGTATCGCTCCATGGTGAGACCGCACCTTGAATACTGTGTACAATTCTGGTCGCCGCATCTCAAAAAAGATATAATTGCAATGGAGAAGGTACAGAGAAGGGCTACCAAAATGATAAGGGGAATGGAACAACTCCCCTATGAGGAAAGACTAAAGAGGTTAGGACTTTTCAGCTTGGAGAAGAGACGACTGAGGGGGGATATGATAGAGGTATTTAAAATCATGAGAGGTCTAGAACGGGTAGATGTGAATCGGTTATTTACTCTTTCGGATAGTAGAAAGACTATGGGGCACTCCATGAAGTTAGCATGGGGCACATTTAAAACTAATCGGAGAAAGTTCTTTTTTACTCAACGCACAATTAAACTCTGGAATTTGTTGCCAGAGAATGTGGTTAGTGCAGTTAGTACAGTTAGTATAGCTGTGTTTAAAAAAGGATTGGATAAGTTCTTGGAGGAGAAGTCCATTACCTGCTATTAAGTTCACTTAGAGAATAGCCACTGCCATTAGCAATGGTTACATGGAATAGACTTAGTTTTTGGGTACTTGCCAGGTTCTTATGGCCTGGATTGGCCACTGTTGGAAACAGGATGCTGGGCTTGATGGACCCTTGGTCTGACCCAGTATGGCATTTTCTTATGTTCTTATGTTCTTAACCTGGTGCGACACTGAAACAAACAAGAAAACAAACAAACAAACCAGTTCTCTGGATGTGCCACGCCAATCCGATCGGGCCCCTCTCCCTCACAACTGGTCCCATTTGGCTTTTATAGTCTCCTGCCCTGCTAGAGGGCGCAAGAAAAAACAAACAAAACTTTCCCTCTTGTCTGCACCAACGCAGACATCACACTCGTGGCTTTCCCTTCAGTAAGCCTCAGACATCGGGGCACACAAAAAAAAAAATCTCAGTCTGCACCAAGGCAAACTCAGCTCCTCTCCTTTCATCTCCTCTTAAAAAAAAAATGCAGCGGTCCCCTTGGCAAAGAGAAAACCAGCAGGATCAAACCTAGGCCAATGGTGATCCAAATCAGCCCACAAATGAGGAAAAAAAACTTTTATGTTTCCAAAGCCCTGCTCCAGCAGCCTCAGGTAATTATTCATTCTGTTTATTTATTTATTTATTTATTTATCTTGTAATTCCACTATTACATTTGCAAATGCTCTCATAATGTCAGTCTCATCGAGCTCAAGTCTCAAATCATCATTCCATTTTTTGGCCAGACCTTCCATGCTTGTGGACGTCGTTTGCTCCGACAGAAAACGAACCCAGGTGCCTATTTTGTTGAAGCAGGGAATAGTTTCTAAAAATGTTTCCTCCTCATCTGAAAGAGAAATAAGCACTTCGCATTCCTATTGCTGATTTCCATAGCATTGTGCCTAATTTGTAAATAAGCAAAGACATTCTCTCTGGGTATGTCCCACTACTCCTGGAGCTGCTGAAATGACCATAACCTACGCTCTTCAGGATCCACAATATTTGCAAGGCAAGACAAACCCCTTTCCCTCCAAGCGTGAAACATTGAAAGTTCAAGGCCCACAGGGAAATCCCTGTTGCCAGTAAAAGGCAAGAAAGGAGTCACTATAGTGGATTTATGAAGAAGTTCCTACCACCATTTCCATGCCTTGTGCAAGGCCCCAAACCAAAATGTATTTATTTTTTGATACCTAATTGAAGACTTAGGAAGGTAAAGCAAATACATCCCCTGATGGGGCTGGCCCATTCTTCCAGCAACCCCTCATCATCATATTTTTTTTATGGAAAGAAACCCAATCCTGTATGTATCGCGTAAGACAAGCAACATTATTTAAGCGCAGATCTGAGTCTGCCAGTCCCCCTTTCCTTTTTTCCTGCATTAAGATGTCTAGTCGAATTCTGGGTCTTTTTCCATTCCATATAAAGTGGAAAAGCTATGGATCTGAATTTTAGTACTTAAGATCGTTTGAGCCAGATAGGGAGCATCTGAATGGGGTAACATGATTATCTTCACCACTGCACATTGTCCTATCAGGGACAATGGGAAAGTTCTCCATCTCTCAAGCAGTTCCTGAACTTTTTCCAAGATGGCTACGACATTTTTTTTTAAATACATACCTGGTACAGTGCAAGTGATATGGATTCACAGGTTTCTCATTCCTCCCACAAGCCATTTAAGAGGAAAAACACCTCTCCATCTACCAGGCAGTTCAGTATCTAAAGGAAAAACAGCTGAATTCTCATAATTGATTTTTAAACCTGAAAAAGAGCATACATGTTGATACACTCCATAATGGCATCTAAGCAGTCTTGTGAATTACTAATAAATAGCAGCATGTCATCGGCAAACATGCTTAATTTAATCATTTTTCTACAGATCTGTAAACCCAGAAAGGTGACTATATTACACAGTAAGGGGTTCAATTGCAAGAACTTAGAGCAATTGAGACGGTGGACACCCTTGGCGCATTCCACTCTCCAACAACAAGGGGGAGGATAACAAGTCGTTAACCAGGATTTGTGCTCTAGGAGTTTTTATCCACTTTACGAACTGTTCATCAAAATTAAACTGCTCAAGCATCCACCACATATAGGGTCATTCCACTCAATCGAATGCTTTTTCTGCGTCCAGCCCTACAAACATGCCATCTCCCCTTGGATGCATACTTAACATTAATACTATTAAAGCTTTTAGCTGTTTGAGGAGTTCCTATTAGAAATTAAATCTGTCTGAACTTTTAACACTATAGTTTTTATGATCTTATTAACTCGAGCAACCAACATAGCTGACAGGATCTTAACATCTTGATTTAATAAGGAAATTGGTCAATAGGACCCAGTAGCTGCTGGATCCCTTTCTGGTTTTGGAAGGAGGACTATCATAACCAAATTACTTTAAGGACTCATGCTACCAGTGTCCAGAGCCTCCAAAAACATCTCTCTTAAAGGCTCAAACACTCTTACCCCCAAAATTTTGAAAAATTCCGGGAGACTTACCCAATTAGAGTACCATTTTAATTTCCCCCAGTGAGATCTGCTCTTCCAATTTAGATTTATCCAGTTGTGACAATGTTGGAAACATTATTCCCTGAAATAGCCGCTGCCTATGAGGAATACATTGTGGTTCACTCTTATAAAGATCTCTAGAAACTTTCAAGGACTCTAAGGACCTCCTCTGTACCCCTCTATTCCTTACTGTGAAACTCCAACCTCGGAACAAAGGTTTTGGGACCACATTTTTAAGTAGTTGAGCTAACAACTTACCAGACTTGTTCCCCCATTGATAAAGTTTATACCTATACTACATTAGGTTTTGTCTTGCCTTGGATACCAGTAATGCATCTAGCTCCTTGCGGACCACCACCAGTGTTTTTTAATATCTGGTGTCATCAGTTTCACATGGGTGCATTTGAGATGAGCCATTTGTTTCAATAGGTCTAACATTTTTTTGTGCAGTTTGCCGTCTCTTTCTTACTTGATATGCTATAATATACCCCTAAGCACGGCCTTAGTAGCATTCCAGAAAGTAAGTGCTGACAGGCCCTGTGAGAAATGAAATTCTTTGTGTTCCTCCTATTTCATACACAGATATTTAATAAACGCTTTATTGTGGTAAAGCAATGCAGACATCTTTCACTGCGGCTTACGACCCCTGAAATCAGCCAAGGCAACCTTCAAACGATTAGGGAATAACCTGAAAAGGGAACATCATACATGTCACACAACTGCATCCTAGCAGACCAGAACTCCACTATTAAAATGTAATCAATTCTCATATACACTTTGGGGCGGATTTTAAAAGGAGCGCAAATAGCGCTGGATTTTAGTAGATACGCTGGCGCG
The DNA here is from genome assembly GCF_901001135.1 of Rhinatrema bivittatum. Classification (NCBI taxonomy): domain Eukaryota; kingdom Metazoa; phylum Chordata; class Amphibia; order Gymnophiona; family Rhinatrematidae; genus Rhinatrema; species Rhinatrema bivittatum. The sequence goes on along the minus strand of NC_042618.1, from coordinate 148,964,471 downwards.
CCGGGCCGCGACCTGGGGGCGGGTAAGGAGGGCACGGCCATGCCCCCGGACCACCCCGGGCCATAGCCACGCCCCCGTACCCGCCCCCAAACCGCTGCCAACACGCCCCCGAAACGCCGCGACGACCGGGCCCGCCCCCCGACACGCCCCCCTCGGAGAACCCCGGGACTTACGCGAGTCCCGGGGCTCTGCGCGCGCCACTAGGCCTATGTAAAATAGGCTTCCCGGCGCGCAGGGCCCTGCTCGCCTAAATCCGCCCGGTTTTGGGCGGATTTAGGTGAGCAGGGCTCTTAAAATCCGCCCCTTTATGCGCATGAGAGTAAAGGGAGTACTTCTTATCCTGTAGGTGCAACATATGCCAGCTGTCTACCATCTGAAATTCTTGGCAAAGAAAATCTATATCTGTGTTCGCCTGCACCTTCTTTGGAGTCTTTAACAGTAGACAATCCATTAGTGGGTTGCCATTACATTGAAATCACCCCCTACAACAAACATATAACCCTCCCAACATGATATCTTGACAACCATAGAGGAAAACAACTGATATGAATATTGATTTGGGGCATATACATTTGCAAAAACTATTTTAATACCATACAACATACCCACCAAGAGAAGAAACCTTCCCTTAGGATCAGAAATCTGTTTCTCAATCACAAAGGGAATATTTTTATTGAGAATAGCAACTCCTCTCTGCCTAGTGGAATAGGATGAGAAAAAAAACATTGTCCTACCCATTCTCTCCACAATTTGGTGTATTCAAGATCATCCAAATGCGTTTCCTGCAGAAAAGCTATGGACATCTTGCGTTTTTTGAGATCAGCCAATTTTTTTTTTTCTTTTGATCAGTATAACCCATCAACATTGAGAGAGCATGCCATGACATCAGCCATTGGGAAACCATGCCTGGTATTGTGATCAATTGAAAAACCCAGAGGTGAGCTCCCCAGCCTAGGCTCCCCACTATACTCAATGTCAGCAATACCTAGAGGCAGTAAAAAATGATCATTGTCCACAGATTCATAATCAGACCTTTCATTATTCCATTCCATTCATTATTCCATTCCATTCCATTCCAACCCATTGTCAAACCCATTCTAAAAAAACCCAACCTCGACCCCACAGAACCCTCTAATTTTCGACCTATCTCTAACCTCCCATTTCTAGCCAAAATCACAGAAAAAATAGTCAACATCCGTTTCTCGGAACACCTAGATAACCATAAAATGTTATCCTCATCTCAATTTGGCTTCCGTAAATTCTTCAGCACGGAAACTCTCCTACTAACACTCACTGACACCATCCTCAAAGGCATAGACAAGGGCACTCCTACCTCCTAGTAATGCTTGACATTTCATCCGCGTTTGACACCATCAGCCACAAAATACTGTTAAACCTTCTCTCTGATATCGGTATCAGTGGAACAGCACTACTACGGTTTAAATCCTACCTTGAAAATAGACAATTCAAGGTCAAACTGGGCAGCAACGAATCCGATCCTATTAAACTTCCCTGAGGCGTTCCTTAAGGCTCCTCTCTATCATCTATCCTCTTCAATATCTACATGTCACCCCTCTGCAAACTACTATCTAACCTAGGTATTACACATTTCGTATATGTGGATGACGTCCAAATCCTCATCCCCATCACTGACTCCTTACCTAACGCCTTAAAGACTTGGGACAACTGCCTCACCTCAATCAATCAACTCCTCACCAACATGCACATAGCGTTGAACACCTCCAAAACAGAACTACTTGTCATTTCTTCTGATGCCCACTCCTTGTCCCTCGCAGACTCCAACTCTTTGACCCCCCCCCCCCCCCCGCCTCATACCCACATACACGTAACCTGGGCATCACCATCGACACCCAACTAAATCTAAAAGCATTCATAAAATCCACTCTAAAAGAATGCTATTTCAAACTCCATGTTTTAAAGAAGCTAAGATCTCTCCTACATGGCAATGACTTCAGAACCGTCTTCCAGACCATAATCTTCTCCAAGATCGACTATTGTAACTCCCTCCTCCTAGGCCTACCCACCTCCACCATCAAACCCCTTCAACTGCTACAGAATGCAACTGCCAGAATTCTCACCAATACACGCAAGAATGATCACATCTCTCCCATCCTAAGTAATCTACATTGGCTCCCTATTTCCTCAAGAATTCGCTACAAAAGCCTCTCACTAATTCACAAGACCCTATACAATGAAAAAACACAATTGCTACATGATTTCCTCCACTTCCATACAACCAGCAGACCCACCAGAACCACCTATCAAGGAACACTCCACATACCATCCCCTAAACTTACTCATCTCTCCTCCACAAGGGAGCGAGCATTTTCAATAGCAGGTCCCACCATTTGGAATGCTATGCCACCCGACCTCTGCATAGAACCATCCACACAGAAGTTTAAGAAGAAGCTAAAAACATGGCTCTTCAAACAAGCCTTCGATTAAGCACCCTTCATGCCGCGTTAGTCTCCCCCCCCCCCCCCCCTTTATTGGACTTCCTACTTATATTTGCCTCTCCATAACCTTACCTCCCTCTCTTTCTCTGCTTCCCTGCCCCCCCTGTCCTCCTATATGTCCCTCTTGCCTTCACCCTAAACATGTGTTAAACATGGCTTGCAGCCTTAGTCTTCCTCCCTTTTCTACCTTCTTTCTTCCTTGTGCCCATTATAATTTTCTCTCCTTCTTCTCCTCGCCTCTTAACATGACTATAGCTTAGTGCAATACATATACATTGTGTTTCCCTTCATGCTACCAATGTCCTATGTAAATATAAATGTAAAATGTACTATGTAAATATATGTAAATATAAATGGTTTGCATTATATTTCAGTTATGCTAGACTTCCTTACCTCTTTGTTTCTTGCAATCCAATACTATATAATCACAATGTTTATTGTAAATATTTCATATGCTATATCTGTTTATGCGTTACCTTATATTCACAATGTTCCTTGTAACTCTATATGTATTAATCTCAATGTTCCCTGTAAACCGATACAATGTGTAAACGGTTATCGATATATAAAAACCACTAAATAAATTATAGATATAGAATTCGAAACAGGATATGAATATCTGCCATTCCTGAACACTGTCTCTCACTCTATCACATCCACACCCACACACACACATAATAATACACACCAGAACTCCTCCCATTGTCACTCCCCATATTCCCCAACCTACCACCCCACCCTCCCATGTAAATCCTGAGTCCCTGTGATGAAATCTGCCACATGTTCTTCCAGCACAAAGTGGTTCTTTCTCTCTGTGCTGAACCTGTAGCATTAGTCCCCACAGGTCTCCCAGGATCACTGGGACTTATTGAAGGAAGCAGCAGCAGTAACTGATTTGCCATGTCCCATTAACACCTGCTGGAAGCACCCCGTAGCAGCACCTTCTTCCCGAACAGTTCACATTGCAAGGAGGCTACATACACAGAAACAGCTGTGGGCAGATTGAAACCTGTGCTCTGTACAAAAGATTCCTCCAACTCAGAACGCCCTGATATGCTTGAAGTGCAGCCTTTCAGTCAGAGCACTTGATTAGCCTCCAACATCCTCGCTGTTCTAGTCAGAGATCCAAAAGGCCTATTAGTCCATCTGCTTCCTCTTCGAACCGCTAAACTGATGCAGAAAAGCCGACGCATGAAGTCCTTCAATCCACGCCGATCCACGCCATATAGAGAACTATCATAAAACTTTATTGAACATTGTTCATGTTTTTGAAAAGAGTCTTTATGCTCATCATCTTGAACTGGTGAAACTAACAAACACGATGCTATTACCTTCCGCCTCAAGAAAGAACAAGAGAAATATCGTGGTACATGCTTCTGGTTCTATGGACTTAGTATTGTGAACTCTAAGACTGTAATCCAAATAGGCATGTTATACAAACTGCTTTCAATGGACTCACAATAACATTAAATTGCACCAGTAAACAGACCAACAAGAAATACCCACTTAGAATATGAACTGGAACATTAGTCCTTTAATGAGTGGACGTTCAACTTTGCTTCATGCACTGTGGTGAACATCTTAGTTTCACCCTGGTGGAACATCTTTAATCTATCTGAGAATTCTAGGGAGAATTGCACCCCCTACCAGAATAGCTGCATGCGATATGGTGAGAATGCTCTCCGGGCAGCTTGCACTTTTGCCAAGAAATCTGGAAATAACAGCAATTTTGCCCTACTATACTTGAGCTCTGAAGTCTTCCTGTAGGCCATCAAAATTTTGGTTTTATCAGTGCAGTTAAGGAATTTGACAATAACTTGTCGTGATCTGTTGTCATCTGGCCCTCCTATTCCAAGCCTATGCACTCGTTCAACAAGAATTTTCCTGTCCTCAGTGGAGATTTGGAGTGCCTCTAGCAACCATTGTTCGCAGAATTTAATCAGCTCCTTTCCTTGAATATTTTCCAATAGCCCCACAATGCAAAGATTGTTGCGACGACTATGATTTTCCAAATCATTGAGTTTGTCCTCCAGCTGTTTGTTTTTTTCTCTAGGTTCCGCAGTTGTCGAGGTAAGGGATTCGATACGCTCGCCATGTTCACTCACTCTTTTATTAATTCCAACCAACGATATACTGTAATTTTCAACTTTGTCTCGCAGTTCCTCAACAAAAGCTTGCAGCTTCTGGAGCTGATCTGTTATTGCTGCCGACACAGCACGTGTAAAATCTTTTAGCACAGCATTAGATAGACCTCCATGACATTCTCAGCATCTGACACCATTTTGTCTTCAAGGCCTACTACATGATCGTTTTCCACTCCTCAATCTGTTAGACATCTTGCACTTTTTACTGATGGATGATATGTCAATGTATATCCCCGCCGGGAAATGCACAAATTTCATGCAAAAAGCTGCGATGAATAGATCAAGATCCCAAGAAAGTAAGACTTAGGAGCATCTGCTCAGCTTGATATCATTGCCATGCCCCTGCCCTTTATTATTTTGGTTACCCTTCTCTGTCCCTTTTCTAATTCCACTATATCTTTTTTGAGATGTGATGACCAGAACTGCACACAATACTCATGGTGCGGTCGCACCATAGAGCAATACATAGGCATTATGACACCTTCTATTTTATTCTCCATTCCTTTCCTCATAATTTCTCTTGACCACCACCGCACACTGAACAAAGGATTTCAACATGTTATCTACAAAGACACCTAGATCCTTTTCCTGGGTGGTGACTCCCAGTGTAGAACCTTGTATTGTGTAGCTATAATATGGGTTGCTCTTCCCTACATGCATCACTTTGTACTTGTCCACATTAAATGTTACCTGCCATTTGGATTACAGGCTTTCAAAGTCCTCCAGTAATTTCACAAAATCCTCTTGTGATTTAATAACTGAATAATTTTGTATATCAGCAAATTTGATCACCTCACTCGTTGTTCTCATCTCTATATATAAATAAATTAAAAGCAGTGGGCCCAGTACAGATTCCTGGGACACCCCACTATTCACCTTTCTCTATTGAGAAAATTGACCATTTAGCACTACTTTCTGTTTTCTATCTTTTAATCAGTTCTCACTCCAAAATAGAACATGGCCTCCTATCCCATGACTTTTTAATTTCCTCAAGAGTCTGTCATGAGGTACTTTGCTAAATGCATTCTGAAAATCCAGATACAATAGATCAACTGGCTCACTTTTATCCACATACACTCCCGAATTCTTTATAAAACCCTTTCCATCATCCACAAAAGTCTGTCGAATTCTAACCTTAATTGGATCAACCCCCCTCTCATCCCCCGTACCTCGAATAGACCCACACGTACAGCCCTCCAAGGAACCCTACGTGCCCAACCTATCAAATCTTTCAAATTATCATCCACCATAAGCAGAGCTTTCTCTATCGCCGGCCCCTCTTTATGGAACTCCCTGCCTCCCGATATACGCCTGGAAACATACACACCCGCTTTCAAAAAAAAAACTGAAAACATGGCTCTTCCAGCAAGCTTACCCCATGTCACCTTCCATTACATAACTCCCCACTGCTTGACTAAGAATCGCCTATATGCCTAAGAATCTATTTCTCAGAAGTCGCCTTACGCCTATCGATTTCGTACTTTGACTCTGCTATTAATGTTGTTAGCTATGTATATAGTTTGATTGTACGTATATAGTGATTTGCTATATCTATTTATTGATTTTATGGACTTTGCCCGGCATAGTCAGTTCTTTCCCGTATCCCTGTTTTAGCCTCATTGCTCTCAGTTACATGTAAGGGCCCTGCCCAAAAGTTAACTTGTATTTCTATGTTATATGTAAGGGCTCTGCCCAACTGTTCCTGTTTAATTGTAAACCGATGCGATGTGTGAACGGACGTCGGTATAAAAGAGACTTTAAATAAATAAATAATAAATAATAAATATTTATTCATGCCTTCAAAAAAATGTAGCAGATTCATGAAGCAAGGCTTCACTTGGCTAAATCCATGTTGGCTTTGTCTCATAAAACTATGGCTATCAATATGTTTAGTAATTGCGTTATTTATAATAGTTTCAACCATTTTGTCTGGAACTGGTCTGTAGTTTCCTGGATCACTCCTGGAACCCTTTTTAAAAACTGGGACTACATTGGTCACCCTCTAATCTTCAGGTACCATAGCTGATGTTAATGATAGTTTACAAATGATTAATAGTATGTCTGCTATTTCATTTTTCAGTTCTTTCAGCAGTCTGGGATGTACACTATCTGGTTCAGGTGATTTGCTAGTTTCTCAGTTGCCCTACTACATTTTCCAGGTTCAGTGAGATTTGTTTCAGTTCTTCTGAATCATCACCTGGTATCTGTCTTACATCTTCCTCACCTGCTCACAACTAACAGTAGACGTCGTTAACATCACTTACTGCTGAGCCTAGAGCATAGCAGCTGTTCAGCAGTCCACAGCATCATCACACACAGTAAACTTGATACAAACCAAATGGCTTTAGGAAAGTTGACCTGGTAAAAACAGGCGTTTTTGTTGGTCCAGGAAGGCCTGGTAGGCGGTATTATCACACGCCGTGATAATACCACATTCCACGATACTGGCTGCGATAATTACTTTTCGTCCCTTACTGCCAAGAAAAAAAAGTGTAGTTATTCCTGTGAAATAAACCCGCAATAACATGTGATAAGGATCACACGCAGCACTAGCAACCCCTAGTTTACACTAATCCCACCCACACTCCACCCACTTTAATATTAATGTGAAATTTGCATATGCAATTGGCGATGCGCTATTTATCGCAAAATGATCAATCACCCTGTAAGATTGTAAGCCCTCTGGGATAGGAAAATACCTACAGCAACTGAATGTAATCTGCTTTGAAGTGCCAAAAAACAGAATAATAAATAAATAAAAGGTGCCTTTTGCCCTCTTTTGATGCTTTGGGCTTTTGATGCTACTTTTCTTCCTGCCTTACCTCTCTCTCAATGTCTGGAGGTATTGATGCCACTGTGCTTCCAGCCTTGTTCTACACTCTATGCCTTGGGATGTGGAAGCCAGTCTTCTTGCTGCCTCACTCTGCATTCTGTGTCTTGTAGTGTTCATGGATGATTCCTTACTCTAATTCTATATCTGCACCTATGGTTTAGGGTTTTAACACCAGTGCTCCTGCTAATTTGTACCTCTCCAGGTACCTTTGCCTCTGCTCCTGATCTCTTGACTGTTCTTTTCTAATACCCTTATGGTACTTACTAACTATTGGTCTTTTCATACCAATCCAATGGTTTACGTAGTTGCTGCACCTTTCATGGTCCTTTGGGATGTTTATGCCACTGTTGGTTGCACTTTGCCTTTCTTTTGGTGCCTTGTGGTGTTGATGCCACTCTTCTTGCTGTCATACTCTGCACCCATGGTTTGGGTTTTATTTATTTATTTATTTATACCCATTTGATATTTCACCTTTTCGTAATGGTAGACCCAAGATAGATTACATAAAATAACAAGGCATGGAGTACTTAAGTATTGGGTTCATACATATATGATACAGATATGAGGTAGATTACAAGTAAAAAGATAAGAAGTAGGGTACATTAGGTAGAAATTGCACATATACATAGTTAAGAAGTAAGTTCAACACCAGCAGTGTGAGAAATATTAAAAACCAGTTAGATAAAGGTGGCCCAGAAGTGAGCAAATCTTGTGAAATTTGTGGTCAGAAAGACTATTAGGGGCGGATTTTAAGAGCCCTGCTCGCGTAAATCCACCCGGATTTACGCAAGCAGGGCCCTGTGCGCCGGTGCGTCTATGTTCAATAGGCCTACTGGTGCGTGCAGAGCCCCGGGACTCACGTAAGTCCCGGGGTTTTCCGAGGGGGGCGTGTCGGGGGCGGGGCCGAGCGGCGCGCTGTTTTCAGGGGCGGGATGCGGCGTTTCGGGGGCGGGCCCAGGGGCGTGGTTTCGGCCCGGGGCGGTCCGGGGGCGTGGCCGTGCCCTCCGGAACCGCCCCTGGGTCGTGTCTAGGCGCGCCAGCGGCCCGCTGGCGCGCGGGGATTTACTTCTCCCTCTGGGAGGCGTAAATCCCCCAACAAAGGTAGGGGGGGGTTTTAGACAGGGCCGGGGGGGTGGGTTAGGTAGAGGAAGGGAGGGGAAGGTGAGGGGAGGGCGTTAGCGAATTCCCTCCGAGGCCGCTCCGATTTCGGAGCGGCCTCGGAGGGAACGGAGGCAGGCTGCGCGGCTCGGCGCGTGCCGGCTACACGAAATCGGTAGCCTTGCGCGCGCCGATTCAGGATTTTAGCGGATACGCGCGGCTACGCGCGTATCTACTAAAATCCCGCGTACTTTTGTTTGCGCCTGGAGCACCAACAAAAGTACGCCAACGCGCCGTTTTTGAAAATCTACCCCCCCCAGTGAGCAAGAACTAGAGAATAAGTCACCCCTTCAATTGTGTTTGTCCAATGCTTAACATCTGTACTTCATTTTCCACCTCCAAAATTGTTTTCTGGTTATCATCTCCTTGTTTTTTAATCTCCCCTAAAGTACTATTTAGCGCTACTATTACCTCATTAATTTGTTCAAATTTCTTTTCAAGTGCGCTAACCACTGCCACAGTGACCTCTGCTACCAGCATGAATGAGTTCATTGAAGTGAGAGAATCTGTCGGCACCTCTGCGGGGCTTATTTGACCACAAAGTCTGTCACACTGTATAGGAATTGATGAATAGCTCAAACTCAGCATAAAATGTATAACTTTTTTGCGGAAAAATTGGGGAGGGCACCTGGAGCAGGCCAGCACTGCAGCTCACCCACCCATCGTGTCACGTGATATCCATGGCCCATGAAATTTAATGTGGAAAGTGCAAAGTGATACACATAGGGAAAAATAATCTCAACTACAGGTATATGATGCTGGATTCCGTATTGGGAGTCACTACCCAGGAAAAGGGCCTTGGAGTTCTCATGGACAATATGTTGAAAACCTCAGCTCAGTGCATGGCAGTGGTCAAAAAAAGCAAACAGAACGTTAGGAATGATCTGAAAAGGAATAGAGAATAAAATGTAAAATATCATATTGCCTCTGTATCGAGCTATGGTGCAACCGCACCAATGGATCTGGTTGCCCCATCTCATGAAAGACAGAGCAAAACTAGAAAAGGTACAGAGGAGGGCAACAAAAATGATAAAGAGAATGGAACATCTCTCTTATGATGAGAGGCTATGCAGGCAAGAGAAGGCACAGACAGAAGTTTCTAAAATCATGAGTGGAGTGGGACTGGTAAATAAAAAAATGGGTATGTACCCTTTCAAATAATACTACAACAAAGGGATACTCCATGAAATTAGCAAACAAAACATTCAAAACACATTGCAGAAAGTACTTTTTCACTCAGTGCACCATCAAGCTGTGGAATTGATTGCCAGAGGATGTGATCAAGGCAACAACATAAAGGGGGGTTTAAAAGAGGTTTGGACAAGTGTTGCAATTGGCGGTCAGTGGGCCCATGCCACAGACTGCCTCTCTTACCTCCAGCCCGGGCTTCCAGGGACATACCTCTGATGCGGCTGTCCTCCCGGCTCTGCCACTTCAGGCTGTTGCAGCACAGCTAGGCCAATGCCGCCACTGCCGCCAAGCCGACACCACCGCTAATACTGGGCAATCCCTTAGGCATGTGTGCGCTTGACCAGTGCAAATTTAAAGGGCCCACAGCAGGAATTCCCTGTGACACCCTCTCATGACATCATGGGCCACGAGTATTTAATAGAGATGTGAATCGTGTCCTCGATCGTCTTAACGATCGATTTCGGCTGGGAGGGGGAGGGAATCGTATTGTTGCCGTTTGGGTGTGTAAACTATCGTAAAAAATCGTTAAAATCGTGAGCCGGCACACTAAACCCCCCTAAAACCCACCCCGACCCTTTAAATTAAATCCCCCACCCTCCCGAACCCCCCCCAAATGCTTTAAATTACCTGGGGATCCGGCGGTGGTCCAGAACGGCGGCGGTCCGGAACGGTCCCCTCAATAGAATCGTGTTGTCTTCAGCCGGCGCCATTTTTCAAAATGGCCGCCGCAAAATGGCGGCGGCCATAGACAAAAACGATTCGACGGAGGAGGTCGTTCCGGACCCCCGCTGGACTTTTGGCAAGTCTTGTGGGGGTCAGGAGGCCCCCCCAAGCTGGCCAAAAGTTTCCTGGGAGTCCAGCGGGGTTCCGGGAGCGATTTCTTGCCGCGAATCGTTTTCGTACGGAAAATGGTGCCGGCAGGAGATCAACTGCAGGAGGTCGTTCAGCGGGGGTTCCGGACCGCCGCTGAACGACCTCCTGCACTCGATCTCCTGCCGGCGCCATTTTCCGTACGAAAACGATTCGCGGCAAGAAATCGCTCCCGGAACCCCACTGGACTCCCAGGAAACTTTTGGCCAGCTTGGGGGGGCCTCCTGACCCCCACAAGACTTGCCAAAAGTCCAGCGGGGGTCCGGAACGACCTCCTCCGTCGAATCATTTTTGTCTATGGCCGCCGCCATTTTGCGGCGGCCATTTTGAAAAATGGCGCCGGCTGAAGACAACACGATTCTATTGAGGGGGCCGTTCCGGACCGCCGCCGTTCTGGACCACCGCCGGATCCCCAGGTAATTTAAAGCATTGGGGGGGGTTCGGGAGGGTGGGGGATTTAATTTAAAGGGTCGGGGGTGGGTTTTAGGGGGTTTTAGTGTGCCGGTTTTCCTGCCCTCCCCCTTCCCCCGATTTACGATTTTTTAACGATAAATCGGGGGAATTGGTATTGTATCGTGGCCCTAATGATTTTTTGACGATTTAAAATATATCGGACGATATTTTAAATCGTCAAAAAACGATTCACATCCCTAGTATTTAAAGCCTGCCTGAATGCCTTTCCAGTGCCTCGGCAATAGGTCAACTCCTCCTGGAGTAAAGCTTTGGCTCTGCGTTCCTAGTTCCTGCTTCCTGGTTTCTGCTGTGTGACGTTCCTGTGCTCCTGTGTCCTGTTCCTGGCTCTTTGGAAGTTCACTTTGTCTCCTGAGTTCCTGTCTTTGAGGTCAGTCTTTCCTTAGTCTGTCTTCAGCTTCTCATCTTGCTCCTATGGTCCCTTGTCCTCCTCTACTCTTCACTCCTCAACTCTTCGGATTGAACTTCTGGCTTTGACTTCGGACCGGACTTCTGGCACCAACTTGGATTGGACTTCTGGTTTGACCTTAGATTGGACCTCAATGATGCTTAACCTCCACCTGCCCGTGACCAATACCTGCTTCCACTCCTGACTGAACTCCACCTGCCCAAACCTCTGCTTGAATCATGACACTGCGAATAGCTGCCTGCCTTTGACCACAGCCTGGACCTGACCCTCTTGACTGCTGCCTGTCCTGACTGTTACTTGTCCTGACTCTGCTTCCTGCTCTGTGCTGGCCTGCAATGACTTCATCATGATGGATCTTTATTGCTACAGAGGTCTGCACCTAAGACCAGCTGCCGCCGGCACCCAAGGGCTCAACCTAAGGGGAACGTGAGCAGGTATTAGTGAAGCTCCAGTTGAGCCTCTGCTACTGACAGCTCTGCCTGCCAAGGGTGGTGACCTACAGTGCTCCTCCCTGCAGGTTGCACCAACTCCCCCTTGGTCTAAGGGTCCATGTCTGCAACAAGTTCCTGAAGGAAATGTCCATAACACATTATTAACCAGGTATACTAAAGAAAGCTATCGCTATCCCAGGAATTAGAACTCCTTTATTGGATCTGCCAGGTACTTGCAACCTGGATTGGTCATTGTCAAGAGACAGAATGTAGACTCGATGGAACTTGTTCTGATCCAGTATGGCAATTCTTATGTTTCTATGTTATGTTCTTTTTTTGTCAGGTAACTGTTCTACTCCTTGAACATCTAAGTTAAAGTGGGCATGAAAGGACCTTTATCCAAGAACTATTTTCAATCTAAATAGGGTGTCATTTGCTATGCATTTTTCACATAGACACAGAATGGGAGAAAAGCCATGAACACACCACTTTTTGTTATCATTGTGTTAGTAACACTTTTTGATGAATCTAGCTAAGGTGAGAGAACATATATACATATGTGCACACAGTGAGGCCCTCCCCAGAGGTGCTCTCTCTCTCTCTCTCCCTCCCAGAAATGGCCAAAATGCTATTCCAAAAATTTATCACAAATTGCATTATGGTCATTTCAGGTATATCCCGCCCAAACTCCTCCCTGATCCCACCCAAAATTTCTGTTACAGTTTTTTTGCATGCATTAATACCATAGCGCATTTTGATGAATGACCCGGTTGGGCAGTCAGTGAAAGGAGGAAGATAGGCAGTTTTGGTGGTATACATCTAGCTAGTTGGGTTTTCAGGATTATCTAAGGGGATAATTTTCAAAAGGATTTACACATGTAAATGTAAATACTATTGTATCAATTTTCAAAAGCCATTTACCCACATAAATTGCACTTACACAGGTAAATCCTATGGACACTTCAATGATATGCATTGTAGCAATTTTCAAAAGCCCAGTTATTTGGGTAAAACCCATTTTTAAGCAAGTAAATGATTTCGAAAATCATGCCCATAATGAATATGCATGAGATAAATGTGAGAGTCTGGAATGTATGCAAATTTATCTCATGCATATTCATTATGGATATCCTGAAAACCCAACTGGTTAGGTGTGCCTCCAAGAGAGGTTGGGAAATACTGGTATATATGGTGCTTCCACGAGCAATGGGGAAGAAATTTTTTGATGAGTTTTAAGAGTTCATGTCTGGAGTTGTGTAAGTCAGTGGATTTCTCGCACTCTCCCTGGGAAGAGTTAAGGGCTAGAGTGTGGAAGACTTTGGATTTGCTGAAGGAGCAGAGAAATCTCCCTTCAGTACAGACTGGAGAGCCATCTAAGGATAAGGATCCTCAGACTAAAGGGACACCATCTTATCTTGCGGAAGACGACAACCTGAGATGTGACAAAGGAGAAATTTCATGCTTTTCACTGGGGCTTGAAGGAAGGAAAAAGCCTTAGTGGAGACCTAGAAAGAAAAGTCTTCTATAAGACTGTAATCACATATTACTTGGATATTTATGAAACTGACTACAAAGCTATTTTTTGTTAGGGGGGGGAGGTTTCATGCTTTTTGGACTGTGTACTTTGGGAGGAGGTTTTTTGGGGTTTTTTTGCTTTCTTCTGGACTGTGATCTCTTTTTGGATCTTAAAATAAATTCCTTTTTTCTGTTTTGGAACAAATCCTTCTTGGTGTGGACTGCTGTTCGGCGATGTGCAACTCTCTTGGGCCTTATAGCTTTTGTTGTCCCCCACTGGATGAATCCTGATCCAGAGGGAGCCTGGAGCAGACACTGCAGGCAGCGTGGAGGGAGAAACCGTAGGACAGGGACTGTGGCTGTGATTCCAGGATTTGGGATTCAACTGAGGGTAATATAGGGGAGCACAAGTCAAAGAGCTGTGACTATATGTGGGAGGAGGAAGAAGAGTGCTGAGGTCATCCCTTGAGTTTGGGGAGCAAGGGTGAGAGAGAGAGAACGAGAGAGTGGGGATTAGTGGGAGTGGGATGGGGTTGAAGAGAGAAAACTGATATGCATTCTGTCTCCCCATCCTCTCCTTCTTCCCTGACCAGCTAACAGCAGGCTCAGGGTGATCACAAAACAAAGAGGGCCAGTAGTAGGAGTATATTTGGTACTCTATGTGAATCTTTGGTCATGCAGCTGCCCCTCCCCCCTCCCCACCCCCACGTATCTACTTGCGTGCATACCATCAGTTTTCCGTGCCTACCTTCTGTTCGTGAGATATGCTCACACTGCCAAAATGAATGAATCAAATGGATCAACGAATGCACATCCCTAATATATTCCATGATTAGGTAAATGCCTTAGGTGCAGTCAAAAACATCAAACTGCGTGGCCATTGATATGCTGCTCTATACTGTGAATTTGCCATAAGAAGGGTCACATATCATTCTCCATGAAACTCAGGGGCACATATTATAATATATATATAATTTCTATGCATGCACCCAGTTCTACTCTTAAATTTACATTTGTATTTATGGACTTACCCATTACATTTTATAAAAATTCATATTTCTTCTCTCCACAGTGCCATTCCCAAATTCTCTAGCCCTGACTCTTACTCCAATTCTGTTAGAGAACTTTGTGGTAGCAAAAAAAAAAGTTCTTAGAGGGTTTTTTCCTCTTATGTGAAAAAACCTACTGCAGAAGGAAAGAATGCCTCAAGTATCACTGTTCGTGATCAGCAGTGGGATTATTTCAGATTGCTGCGTGACGGTATCCAGGATTCCAGATGGAACGATGACCTGAGCACATGCACCTGCATACAGATACAACACACAGCAACTAATTGTCTCTGGTTTAACCACACTAATTTTATGAAATTGGCTTATTACTTCATCCTTAATTTGCAACCTCAGTTGAATGAGCCTTACACTGTTTTCTTGTAGTCTTTTTTTTAATGCGCTTTTTTTTTTATCATTACTTCATTAAACCAGATGTTATCTTGTTTTCAAAGAGTAAGAACATCAGACTCCTTTAATACCATACAAGAGTTTTCGGTGTCATTTCTTCATTTTTTTACATGTAAAAATCTTAGCGTTAGTAAAAAGATTTAGATTCACAGAATTCAAGCATGATTGTGACAGAAACAGAGGGCAGAGGTAAGGGAAGGAGATGGTTGGAGATTGAGTAGGGTGCATAGTGAGTCCATATGCAGGGGTAAATGGGTAGTCGGGCAAGTCAAAGAGTCCTTTATCTCCTGACAATTATTATTTTACTATGTCTAACAACTTATTTACACAATGAAAAGTTGTAGCAGCCATGAGTCACCAACTAGAAGGTCAGGATAAAACAAGGGGAAAAAGACGAAACAGAAATACATTAAGGACAGGGATCTTAACTTTTTTCAACATTATACTGGAGCTAGTGACAATGAGATCGGAACTTGGGATTCCAGGTGTAACGGTTCTGTATAACCACTAGACTCAGTAGGCTTGAGAATACATTTTCAAAAGGGTTACGCATGGAAAACTAGCATCTACGTGCATGAGTTGGCTCATATTGGTGTGTACAGTACGCTGTGTATAAACATTAGACATGTGCATTTGTTTGCAACAAAATAGGATATACAGATGATATTTCCTATTTTGTTGCGTTTCGGGAGCCAACAAAAAAATAAGAAAACCCACGAAATTTTGTGTGGTTTTCTTACGTTTTTTTGGGGGGGGAGAAAGGGCACATTTAAAAAAAAAAAAATCAAACCCAACCCTTCAAATTTAATTAATTCCAACCCCCACCCTCCCTACCCCCCAGACTTGCCCGACCCCACCCACCAAGACTTACCGAAAATCCTTGGTGGTCCAGCGGGGTCCCGGAAGTGATCTCCCCCCTCGGGCTGTCGGCTGCCACTAATCAAAATGGCGCCAATGGCCCTTTCCCCTTACCATGTGACAGGGGCTATCGGTGCCATTGGTCGGCCTCGTCACATGGTAGGAGCAATGGATGGCCTGCCCCACACCAGTGTGGCAGCCAAATTTTACCACCGGGGACATCGCTTGTTTGGAGTCCCTGGTGGTACCTAATAAGGAAAGACTCTTTCCCTGCACTGGTGTGAGGTGAAATCTTAACCACAGCAGGCATGCCTGGGAGGACCTACAGCAGTGTTATAAATCTGCTGCTCAGAGTTAGCAATCTGTTATCAAGCTCCTCCTGAAGAGGGAGGAATTAGCAATCTGTTATCAATCCCTGCTGCTAGGAGTAGCAATCTGTAGAAACTGCTCCCCAGGGGCGGAGTTAGAATCTGTAATAAATCACCCCGCCACGGGGAGGTATTGGCAATCTGTTATAAGTCTGCCAGGGAGTTAGCAATCTGTTAATGATCACCCTGCCAAGGGGAAGAGCTAACAATTGTAATACTCCATAGGCAGAGTTAGTGTTCTGTAGTGGATTGGCTTCCCACAGAGTGGCAGTCGTATAATACTGCTCTAGTAGTGTAAGGAATGAACACTTGAGGTAAATTGGTGAATCCCTAGGCCGATGGCAGATGACAGCGCCCCCAGGAGGATATCCTGAGAGGGACCACCGGTTAGGCTGGAGTATGGAGACAAACACAGATAGTTCTTTATTAAACAGGAAGTAGAACCACCAGAGGTGGCAGAAGTGAGCTGATGTGCCCGGCAGAGCTGAAGTCTCTCAGATACTGGAATTGCGGTCTCTGGGTTACTGAGGTGTAGAGAGAGACTATAGGTAGTGAGTAGACAGGGTATGCTGGATACATAACCAGTAGTAGATGACACACTCACAATTGTAGATATCTGTAATGGCTTCTATGCAACAGAGAGTCTTCAGTATATTCAGGAACAGGAGCCGTAGGCGAGTGCTGGTTCCTATATGCAGTCTGGAATGAGAACTCACAATATCTGTGTATGAGATGGCTTATGGAATAGAAGAGAGACTTTGGAGGGTTTTAGGAACATAGGCTCTCGTGGAGCGAGTACCGGTTCCTATCTGCAATCTATAATAGTAATTCACAAAATATACATATATGATAACTTCTGATATAGAAGTGAGTTGAGAAGGGATTTAGTAACATGGGCCCTCGTGGAGCGAGTACCGGTTCCTATCTGCAATAATGACTCATGATCCCGTACCTGCGATAAAGTCTTAGACAGAAGGGAGTCTTCGGAGATTAGAAACATAGGCCCTTGTGGAGCAAGTACCGGTTCCTATCTGTAAAAGAACTCACTGTGTTCACATCTGCAATCGCTTCCAGGTAGTAAGGAGTCTTCTGAGCATTCAGGGACATAGGCCCTCGAGGAGTGAGTAGCGGATCCCGTCTTAGCAATCTGAAATCAAGAAGAGAGAACATAAGAACATAGGAAATTGCCATGCTGGGTCAGACCAAGGGTCCATCAAGCCCACATTCCTGTTTCCAACAGAGGCCAAACCAGGTCACAAGAACCTGGCAATTACCCAAACACTAAGAAGATCCCATGCTACTGATGCAATTAATAGCAGTAGCTATTCCCTAAGTAAACTTGATTAATAGCCCTTAATGGACTTCTCCTCCAAGAACTTATCCAAACCTTTTTTGAACCCATCTACACTAACTGCACTAACCACATCCTCTGGCAACAAATTCCAGAGCTTTATTGTGCGTTGAGTGAAAAAGAATTTTCTCCGATTAGTCTTAAATGTGCTACTTGCTAACTTCATGGAATGCCCCCTAGTCCTTCTATTATTCGAAAGTGTAAATAACCGAGTCACATCTACTCGTTCAAGACCTCTCATGATCTTAAAGACCTCTATCATATCCCCCCTCAGCCGTCTCTTCTCCAAGCTGAACAGTCCTAACCTCTTCAGCCTTTCCTCATAGGGGAGCTGTTCCATCCCCTTTATCATTTTGGTTGCCCTTCTCTGTACCTTTTCCATCGCAACTATATCTTTTTTGAGATGCGGCGACCAGAATTGTACACAGTATTCAAGGTGCGGTCTCACCATGGAGCGATATAGAGTCATTATGACATTTTCCATTCTATTAACCATTCTCTTCCTAATAATTCCTAACATTCTGTTTGCTTTTTTGACTGCTGCAGCACATGGAGCCGACGATTTTAAAGTATTATCCACTATGATGCCTAGATCTTCTTCCTGGGTGGTAGCTCCTAATATGGAATCTAACATCATGTAACTACAGCAAGGGGCCCCCGAGGAGTGGGTACCCCTAGGTAAGGTTGTGGAGGCAAAGCAGTGGAGAAAGAATTCCCCTTGCTAACTCGATTCGTAATTGCAAGCAAAGACCTTTTAAGGTGGAAGCGGATGACGTCACTACGGGGGGGCACCCCCGAGGTTCTCGCCCTTGCCGGTACAAACTCTGGAGCGCGCACGCGCCCTTACGTCATCAGGAACATGGCGGATCCGCAGCATCAGACCAGCCTGTGGATTCCAGGAAGAATGGCGAGGAGAAGCCGCGGCAGCATCTGTCCCGCAGACCCGAAGAGAGTCGCCACTAAGGTAGAGAGGGTGGAGCGAGGGTGAGAACAGGCACGAACGCAACAAGCATGCATTTAATAAGGGAACCTCCCACTGATGAGGGGGCACTAAGGGTGGGAAAGTAGTGCATTGGGGGCAGTAGTGGATGGGCATGGGGGAGGGCACTAGGGTGGCAGATTTGACCAAAATCTAGCACCAGAGTAAATATGTTTGCCTGTATAATGTTATATATATATATTAAAATATGCTTCTTAATGTTTATATATAGCCAGTTATACATTGTTAGGGCCTGTTGCATTGTTCATATTCCACAAACTTATCTCCTCTGTGTAAATGGATATTCTCGCTGTCTGCACTGCACAGCTACCTTATATTGACCTAGGATATTAGGGCTCTTCATGAAGACTGCCTGTCCAAGTAGGTGCAGGTGCCATCACATTACTTCTATGTGCAGTAATGGAGTACAAAAAAACATGCTACCCACTTTAGACATCAGTAGGATACATTATGACATATCATTATGGAAGCCCCTTTTACGTTATAATGCACACTCATCTTTTTCATCCTGTTCCTTCCCATAGATTGAGGACCTAAAAAAGAAGGCCCAATGGTTGCACGCTGTAAGAGGAGATGGCTGGACCAGTTTAGGGCTCGGTGGACTGGGGCTGGAGGTAAGATCTTTCTCTAGCCATCAAGGCCATATTCACATGGTCTAATTGGGTCCTGTTTCTATCAGCACACAAAGATAGGCCAACTGCTCTGCATGACCCTGCCTCTGCTTTCAGCTTACAAAAATCCTCATTCACACATACTTACATTGAGAATGTTCACAGGGCCACAGGCAGCACTGTCATGAGGTGTTCATTGAAATATACCATCTGGCTTAGCTGGGAAATCTTCAGATTTTTCACAACCATTCAAACATTTCTATGTATGCAAATTATATGGGCTCTATCCAACACAGCCTCATGGCCCTAGATGCCTTGCTATGTAGACCACTGCCCATCACTTCAAACCCTGTCACAGAGTCAAACATACAGCCTATTGTGTTACGAGCGCGCGCGGGCGCGGTCGTCTCGGGCGGGTGGTGAGCCCTTGGGCCACGGCAGGACCCCAGGAGGAGCCCAAGGCCACACCGTGGGAGGTGAGCTGAGCAGGCATGGTGAGCCAGGCAGGCAGGAACAGAAGCAGGGAGTCCGGCCCTCAGCCGGACCTGCATGCCCATGGTAGCCAACACGGGGAAGTTGACTAGTGAACGGTCCTCCGACTGTTCCCGGCCCTTTCGGACCCGCCGCAGGGAACGGCAATGGGCAGCAGGCCGGACAGAGGCGAGGGCAGACAGAGTCCTTAAACTGAAGACATCAGACGGGGCAGAAGCAAGACGAAGACATCAGGACAAGGGCTGAAGCGAGACACAGGAAAGGCCCAGGCGAGCAGGAACTCCGATGCTGGGATACTCACATCCGAAGCCCCCTCGGCTGGCAGAAGCTCAAGAGCCCGTGGGACGAATCCCTCCTGTTGGCCACTCCAGGGCCCAACAGGACAGAAGGCTCAGGAACCAGGTCAAGGCAGAGACAGGTAGACATCCGGACAAGGGCTGAAGCAGACACTGAAGACAAGGCTGGACGGGAACATTGCACTGTCCATCAGGGCGCCCTACTCAGCCCACCCGTGGGACTGAGTCGCGGACCACCCTGTCCCAGACGCGCCCTACACAGCCTAGGAAGGCTGGTCGCGGACCACGCTGAGAAGGAGGGCGCGGGGAAGACCCAGGCGAACAGGAACTCCGATGCTGGGATACTCACATCCGAAGTCCTTACGGCTGGCAGGCACAGGAACAAACATCTAGGCAGAGACACTGGACAGGGATCCATCAAAGCATAAGTGATCACGGAAGACCTGGATCAGCAAGTATACAGACGACTGTAGGACCTGATCCGCAGGCCGAAGACAAGCAGGAGTCGGAGTCACGGACCGGAGTCAAGGCAGGCTGAAGACAAGCAGGAGTCGGAGTCACGGACCGGAGTCAAAGCAGGAGTCGGAGTCACGGAGGACCTAGATCGGGAGAGGCCACAGGCAACTGTGTAACCCAATCCGAAGGCAGAAGACAAGCAGGAGTCGGAGTCACGGACCGGAGTCAAGGCAGGCTGAAGACAAGCAGGAGTCGGAGTCACGGACCGGAGTCAAGGCAGGCTGACGACAAGCAGGAGTCAGAGTCACAGAGGACCTGGATCAGGAGAGGCCACAGACAACTGTGTAACCCAATCCGAAGGCCGAAGACAAGCAGGAGTCGGAGTCACGGACCGGAGTCAAGGCAGGCTGAAGACAAGCAGGAGTCAGAGTCACGGACCGGAGTCAAGGCAGGCTGAAGACAAGCAGGAGGCGGAGTCACGGACCGGAGTCAAGGCAGGCTGACGACAAGCAGGAGTCGGAGTCACGGACCGGAGTCAAGGCAGGCTGAAGACAAGCAGGAGTTGGAGTCACGGACCGGAGTCAAGGCAGGCTGACGACAAGCAGGAGTCGGAGTCACGGACCGGAGTCAAGGCAGGCTGACGACAAGCAGGAGTCGTAGTCACGGAGGACCTGGATCGGGAGAGGCCACAGGCAACTGTGTAACCCAATCCGAAGGCCGAAGACAAGCAGGAGTCGGAGTCACGGACCAGAGTCAAGGCAGGCTGAAGACAAGCAGGAGTCGGAGTCACGGACCGGAGACAAGGCAGGCTGAAGACAAGCAGGAGTCAGAGTCACGGACCGGAGTCAAGGCAGGCTGAAGACAAGCAGGAGTCGGAGTCACAGACCAGAGTCAAGGCAGGCTGAAGACAAGCAGGAGTCGGAGCCACAGAGGACCTGGATCAGGAGAGGCCACAGGCAACTGTGTAACCCAATCCGAAGGCAAAGACACAGTGAACCGAAAGTCCTTAAATACTGGAGGTAGAAGGCAACTCCCTGGGAGGAGCTTGCCAGGACCGCCCACCGCTGGTCCTATAACTAGGGTAGAGAGCTGCGGGCCAGCCCCTAGGGAAGGGCGTCGCCCAACAGGAAGTCCAAACACTGAGGCTGCAAGCCACTGGCATGCCTCAGGAGCAGCTAGGCCTCTCAGGCCCTGGAGCAAGTCCTGGATGATGCGCAGGCGAGGCCCTGGCTTCAGAGCGGCCTCTGGAGGAAGGTAAGAGACCTCCTGCAGCGCAGCAGCAGGGGGGATCGCAACATATTGCACATGCAAGGCAGATTCAAACAGCCAGCTGAAATAGGTATTATGAATGTCAAAGGATTTTTCTGTCAGTTAGGCACCATGTATAGGATGACATAGCCTCATACCTAATAGCTTTTCCCTTGCCCTATACCTTCCCAACTAGAGCAATACCCTCTAACAGAATGGAAGCACATGACACACTATTGCTGCTCTCTCTTCACAGGTGACAACTTGCTGCTAGAGGAGGAAGAGGAGGAACAGGAAGAGATCGGCAACAACCCAGCCCCAGACCCCGCCGATGCGGCTGCCACTGCTGGAGAGAAGCAGGCTGCTCCTCCCCTATCCTTGCCACCATCAGAAGGAGAAGCTACAGCGGTAATGGTCCCCCACCTCCAAGAGGTATAGCCTGGATCACAGCACCCTCTCCCCATCCCAATAGGGCCTCCTCCCCTTTTGGGCCAAGGTAATAGGAACGCAGAGACCCAGACTGGCCAACCTTTACTGGCTGGGGGAGGCCCACATCACCCTTGACCTCTTCCACCTTCATCTGCCAGCCTGGCTGGAGAAGCAGCCAAGCTGGCAGATGTAAATCCTCGGCAGTTTGCCGAGGCTATGCAGATGATGCTGGAAGAGCATAGGGCAATACGAGCAGCCCTTGGGGTCTTGCTGTTGTAGCCATGTGCCAAGCTGAGGCCCAGAAGCACCAGAGCGTGGTACTGCTGGCCTTAGCTTGGTGCCAGAGTATGTTCCAGCTAGGCTCCTAAATATGCTGTCCCTGGCCTCCCTGGCCTCCCTACTGCCCCGACCCCTTTTTCTGTTCTTGTAAATAGTTTTGGTCCCTAGTTTTTCCCACCCCTGTCATTTTTTATGTAATGATCCCTTGGCCGCTTATCTTGCGGGGCATCCCTAGGTTCAGGACTGACTTGGCGGGATCCCCCTAAGGCAGACTCTGTTGGTCCTCGCATTCCTGGCCTCCATCTGGGGAAGAAGGTGTTAGTGGGTGGGATTTCCCTCCCTTCACTGCAGGAAAACAAATGAGACTGTGAACAAGGCTGGCAATATGTACAAATATAAACAGGTTTGTTAGACTATATGAATATATACACTTCTACATGACTCTGTACGTCACTAATAGGATATCAAACAGCACACTTATCTACTTGTGCTTAGTAGTCTCAGGCCATGCAACTATATATTAATGCGTGAATGCAATTAAAATGAAACTGATACATTACAAAATACTATCCTAGCCCCCTAGTTAACATGTATATGATGTTGTGTTGACCTAGAATATGATTGTTAAACTAGAATATGAATGTTGCTTTTGTAAACTGTGGTGATCTTCTTTTGGAACAACAGTATATTAAAAAAATGCTTAAATATATATATTTCTACAAGATAGCATGAACATTTAGTATTTGGCTATTTGGGGTTATTAGTCCCCCACAGTATACCACCATATAGAATAGGAGGGACCTCTTGCGTTCCCACTTAATCAAGTTAAATTTTTATCCTCCCCCTTTTATCCCAAGTCTCAACCATGTAAAAAGATACAACTGGGGCAGTCGGCAGTACTGGATGGGGAAAGGTCTGTTGTGTCTAAACCACTGCCATCCCTCCTGTACCACTTCAGCTCCGCTGACAGGTCCATGCCTTATTTAAAAGACTCAACTCTGCCACTGGAGTCCCTGCCCTCCTGGGAGGACCCAACTCCTCCACCTAGTTTACAACTGGGGGTTCTCCTTCCTCATGGGGGACCTGACTCCACCTCCTGCTCCACTATTGGGGGATGCCAAGGTCACCTCCCAATCTACCACTGGGGTCCCCTTCCTCATGGAGGGTGCAGGAACCTATCCCAATCCACCACTGTCCTTAGGCTCCTCTTCCTCAGTAGGAGGGCTTTTCCCTTGTTTGAGTTTATAGCTCCAAGCTCAAGGCTTGCCTATTGCTCAGTGATTCAGGCTCTTAACAGTCTCACTTTTCAGTGATTGCAGCTCAGCTAAACTCATGGCCAGTCATTTGCTGTTATCTAGCCTTCAGGGATATCTTCTCCTCTCAGCCAAAAGGCCAAGACCCAGGCAGGACTATGGAAAGAGAATATGTACAAGCCCTCCCATCCTCCCTGACCCTTCCTTTTTTTTTTTTTTTTTTTTTTAATTTTGCCAGATTCTCACCCCTTGTTAGTCAGGGTGAGAATCTGTTTGTTTTCTACGGCAGTTTTTCAGTACATTTTTCTCACCAATCCCTCTCATTCAGAATTCCGCAATGTAAGGCTTTCTCAGTCAACGCTCTGTAACTTAGAATTTTGCCATCCTTTGTTTTTAAAGTGATGTTTCACTGCAAGTTACCTGGAATAGGCAAGGGAGCTGTGATATGTAAATCCCCTATCTGAGTCTCTGACTCATCTATTCAATGGTCATTCAAGCACCTTCACAGTAAGAGGGCTGGCAACCTTTTTAAATCTCACACTGGTTTTTCTGGGTTGACAGCGCATGTTACATAGCTGCATTGCCCTCTTTGGTTCTGCTGCAGTTCATTTAAATGGTAGCATGCTCTTTACCACCTTCTCCCTCGGGAGGGGGGTTCATTTATTTTATTTATTCTAAATGTATGCAAATAGTTCTCTTTTAAAAATTGTATTTTAAAAAGTTTTATATTTGCAACTTTCTGTGTGTGTGTGTGTCCTTTTTTTTGTAGGGCTCGATTAATTGTGTTTGCTAGGTTGTCAGGGTTTATCTTGTTTGATCAAAAACACCTCTCCAATACTAACTGTGCCTGTGCACTGAGAGTCTCCCAGAAGTCAAGACTGATGCAATAATCATGGTGCTAATAAAATGGGCGCAGATTTTCACTGTACATTTTGTAACCCCAATATTATTTTGGGTAAACTCCCGATTGAATAAGCTAATGATATACTAATGCATCCAGAGTTTATAAATGGTAAGAAACTGTAAACTGTGCATTGGGCAAAAGAGAAATGTACATTTTAATTAGGGAAGAGGGTGGAGGCATCCCTGACAGGCTGTCTGGGTAAGTGATGGCTGCTGTCAATTATTATCCTGTTTAATGGGGGCGGCTGCCTGCACTGTGTTAGACTATTTTTTATCTTTGTGTTAACTTTTTGACTCTTTTTATAATAGCACTGCAAACTTAAACCCATCTGTAATCAGGGGTTAACTTTCCAGCACAAAATAAGGCATGCTGGCCAGATTCAGTCTCTCTGTTTCAGGGAGTAATGCTTAATGTCCTCATTGGAGGGCACTAAGCAGTATTCCTATTTGGAAACACACATTAAGTTAATGCATCAGCATTAACTTAATGTGCTCAGTGCGACTCACATAAAATAACACATAAAATAACACATATAACATACAAATAATTTAAAATCAGTACACATAAAACAACACTAGCACCAACCAATACATAGTTATTAACAATCTCCAAATGCCTCCTGGAAAAATATGGTTTTGATACTCTTTCTGAACGCTTTGACATATTTCTCCCGTCTAACATTCAATGGCAAATCATTCCATAAGGATGGAGCTACATGTGAAAATGTGAACAAAACAGAATTGAATTGGTGTCGGGGTGAACAAAATATTTATTGATCGTTTCACAGAAAGCCAGACTCGGGCCGAGTTTTGCCCATCAGCATGGGCTGCTTCAGGGGCTGTATTAATAATAAAATTAAAACTATACACATATATATATTTAATAGTTAGAGCATAAAGAAACATTTATGTTACATGATTTTATCACACGATGAGACGAATTCTCTTTCCATTTCGCTTAATGACATGCCCAAGCAAACTTTGAACACACTTTATATATGTTCCATTCGTGGGTGTGTAAAGGTTGTTCAACAGAATTTTGAACTTATACGCCGTGTTCTCCTACCGTGGCGGCATAAGGACTGCACTGGTATAAACACATGGAAAGAAAATTCATCTCATCGTGTGATAAAATCACATTTTGAAGTTTACAACACCAAGTTGCTCAGCCTGGATTGTATGATTTAGCGATGTGTTCAATCATCCTCTTACATTGAAGACACTCATCAACAATAGCCCCTGAGGCAGCTCCTATGTGAGCAAAACTCGGCCAGAGTCGGGCTTATTCTAATAAAGCCTGCTTTTTACCGATCATCTTGTTTCCCTTCGATCATGCAATAATTCACAGGTAACCCAATACAAATAATGCAACAATAGTCTAAATGCCCCAATACCAGGGCCTGAAGCACTGCTTGAAACATATTATCTGGGACCAAACATTTTATTGGCTTAAGCATTTTCAGCTTGCAAAAGGTCACTTTCACTAAATGCTTAATATGTGATTTCAGCATTAACTGGGAATCTAATAGCACTTCCAGACTTTTTATCTCTGATAGAATAGGTAAAAAACTCACCTTCAATATTCACAGGGGACAGTACTGATGCTATGGTTTTACTGACTATAGGATATCACTCTTTATCCAAATTAGTCTTGCCATCTTGGTGTTCCAATCAGATGGGAATATGAAAATAAGCCTCTGACAGATCCAAGGAAGTCAGAAATTCCACTGGCTGCACTGCCATTATCACAGAGCGTAAGGTTTCCATGCAAAAAATGAGTCACCTTCAAATGACGGTTGACCCTCTTGAGATCCAGGATGGGACGAAAGGAGCCCTCCTTCTTGAACACAACAAAATAAATGGAATATCACCCATACTTTCTTGAGATGTGGGCACCAGAACCACAGCCCTCAGCCTGGGGAGCCTTTGAAATGTGAACTCCACTGCCTGTTTCTTCTGTGGAGAGTAGAAAAGGACATCATGAATATGTCCCAAGGAACACTGTGAAATTCCAGCACAAATCCTTCTCATATCATCTCCAGGACCCACTGGTCCGACGTGTTCATGACCTACCCCTGATAAAAGAGAGGGAGACGTCCCCCCCTATCTCTTGTTCTGGAAGGTCGGTCGGCAAACCTTCATTGGGAAGCTTGGGAAGGTCCACCACCCGAGCCTGTTCCTCTCTTGGGCTGTTGAGGATGAAAGGACTCAGACCTACTGAAAGGCTGAGTCTGCTGAAAAGTCAACCCTCTGTAGGGACGAAACTGCCTGGAACCCCAGAAACAACCCCTCATACCAAAGGAGCACTGTAATTGCTACTTATCCTCCAGCAACCGAGGAACCAGAGACTCACCACTTACTAGCTAATTTCTCCAACTCACTCCCAAACACGAGCAAGCCTTTAAAGAGCATCTTGGTAAGGTTAGCTTTGGAGGCTGCATCAGCTGACCAATTTCACAACCAGAGTTGACCCTGGCTGCTATCACTGAAACCACTCCTCTGGCCGAGGTACAGACCAAATCACAGCCTGCATCTGCTAAAAAGGGGCAGCAGGTTCCAAAACCGCTCTGGAATTCCCTCCAGACTCATCAACCTCCTGAGAGAGAAGCAGACAAGATTGTGCCACAAGGGCACAACAGGAAGCAATCTGTAAAGTCATCACCACCACCTCAAAGGCTTGCTTAATAATAGCCTCAATCCTTCTATCATGTACATCCTTCAAGGCCTCTCTTCCGTCAATGGGGATAGTCGTCCGCTTAGAGACGGCACATACCAGTGAATCCACTTTGGGAAAACGCAAACTCTCTCTCAAAGCCGGATCCAGGAGGTACAGGTCTTCCAGTGTCTGACCCCCTTTAAAATTTACCTCTGGGGCATCCTATTCCAGATCAATAAATTCCTGAATGGCATCCATCACAGGAAAAAACAAGGGGCTTTACGTAAGGAAACCAAAATGGGATTCTTCCATGGCTCCGACATGGAATCCGAACCAGGGAAACCCAGCTGTTTCAAAGTCTGGGAAATCAGGGCTGCCTGTTCATCTCTATTAAGAACCGCAACATGGTTCAATACAGATCCAGTCCTTGAGGAATTTCCCATCTTCCAGGGAATCAGGATCAATCTCATCATCAGTGCCATCCGGATTCCTGTCGGAAACACCTGCACGGAACCAAGGACTGGAAGAGGGAGGAGCCACTGGCTGAGGGTCCGACCGGAAGAAAGGCTTGTAAGCCTTTGAAAAAATTCCACTCAAGAAAAAGCAGCTGGGTCCAGATCAAGCCCAAAAGGAACTGGAGCTGGTCCCACAGAACTGCCTTCACCAGCAAAGGAGCTCGTCAAGGGAGAACCAAGATCTGGTATCCCCCCAGTCAAGGCCATGACCAAATCATCATCAGAATGGGAGGAGCCAAGCTTAGCAAAATACGAGGAAGACAACTCTCCCTGAGCGTCTGAGCAGTGCTGACACAGGTTAGAAGCCAGGTCAGGCTGAGAAGCCCTAATATGACAGGCAACACAAATAGGAAGATGCTTAGGCTTCTTGCTTACTGGCGCCATTGCGGCAGTAAACGGGCATCTGAATGGCCTCGCGCTCAAAGGGGGAATGCACACAAAAAATAAGCGCCTAGAAGAAAGTACGCGAAGGCGCACACACAACTTGTGCACCAAGCTAAGCGAGTTAACAGTGAAAAATTTATGAGTGTAAAAGGCGGGCCCAAAAACCAAGCGAACAACGTGTGCGCAGAGCCAATGCTCTGCACACACTGTCGGCCTGTAGAGGGCAGCAGAGCATGCACAGGAATGTGTGAAAAATGCCGCAGCGTCCTACCACGTGGCATGCAAGAAAAACGCCTAAGTGCAGTGCCTAGCCCACCGGGGACGCTCAACCCACCAGACTACCCAGTTCCCCAACGTCAATGGAAGTGGGAATGAACGTCAGTATGGTGCGCCAAGCCCGGAGACCAGAGAAAGTCCTGAAACCGCTTTAACTGTCTCTGATTCAAAGGTAAAACTTCTCTTTTTTTTTTTAAATCTTACCTAAGCTCAGTGCTTACTGACTGAGTACAGAAACGGTCTCAGCTGTGGGGGCAGAGGGTATCTGCCGTCACCACCACGCTCGGCCTCCTGCACCCGCTGCCTTTTAGCTGAACTAGCAGCTAGGTCCACACCGGGAAACTCAGCTACCAGACCAAGGCAAACCTCAGAGAGACCACGGAAATCACCACAGGAATTCTCAACTGGGGAAGGGACCTTGAGAGTGGGGCTTTCTTTTCCTTAATTTAGAATTTCAAATTTCTCCTTCCAAAAAGCTCAAAGCAATCCCCGTAGAGAGATGCATGTCCACCATCTGCTGGAGACGGAGAATACTGGCAGGCTGGGGTCATTGCAGGGCTATATATACTGTGACGTCAGCTTGCTCCATCTCCATCTGTTAGCAGGGGAGCATAAACCTACTGGTCCTGGGTCCATGTGACTACACGCTAGGAAATTATATATATATATATACACTATTGTAACCAACTGATTGATGACATTAGTGAGACTTTCATATCTTGGGGCTAATATTCATTGCACCTACCTATTCCAGCAACTTACTTCTCAGTGCCTACAATTATAATCATAGGTGCACGGTGTCTTTATGTATTTTTTAGCTTTTTCTATTTGCATTTAAAAATAAAATGGAAATGGAACATTTATCTCAATTGAAATGACTTGTCTTTGTGCCTTCGTTCTATCTTGTAGATACAAAATGTTCACAAAATCCAAATATTACTTTCAATCAAATGAGCTACATCAGAAAAGCATTATATTAACATCTCAGAGAAAAGGATGTTTCAAACCTAGAGAACTGACATGACAAATAGCATTAAATAGATAACAATGGAAGAAATTTTGAATAGTAAATATATGAATTAATCATTCTAGTTTTCAAATTTATTTTAGAAATAATCCATTCCAAAAGAGAACATTTATGAAATACAAAAATACCAAACTTTTTTAAACATTAAAAACTCCTGTTTAAAAAAAAAAAAATTCAACTACTAAATATCAAAAAAATTGAACTCAATAGAGCATTTTACCTCTCTTGCTATGGCCAAGATAGAAAAAAGGAACAGAGTACAACCAAAAAATTATATAATGTTATGATCTCTTCCTGCCATTATTCTAATACTCTGTTCTTACAGTTGTTGTATAATGTAAAACCAAAGGCTAACCTTAAGTCATTATTATCTAAGAGATAACCTGCCAAACAGTATATAGGTTGTGTGCCTGTATGCTTGTAAATAGCATGTAAGCACCTAGGTGCCATTTTATAAACGTCAAGAGAATGTGCATTCTTCCATTTTCATGTATAAATGCTAACAGGAAATGAAGGAGTGGTCTGAGGTATTCCAGAGTATGGTTCAGAAGTATGCCTGCAAGTTGCTATTTTGTAAGCGATATACATGCATCTATTACTGAACTTGTCTAAACATATACACCTACTAATTAACTTGCACGAGTGGAATCGGATGTGTCTTTTTCTCTGGAGTTTTTGGCTTGAAGCTCCTGGTGAACTTGTGGTGGTTCAGGGTGACGCGCTGGAGGGTCTGGGTGAACTGGTGAAGGTCTGGCTGAACTGGTGGAGGTATTGGTGAACTAGTGATTCAATGTACACATGAAAGTAAGGATTTTCTGAAGCAGAGTACGTGCTCTGTGTTTAATTCTAGTTACCTTATTATGCACACGTTCTTACAATTATTTTGCATGTAAATTATATGCATACATTTTTATAAAATAGGTGAAGAATGTGTGTTCCTGAGTTGCAAATATACATGTGTTTTAAAACATTCTTGCATACTACTGAGGCAGAAATACATGATATTTTTTAAACTGTGTGGCTCCGCACACACAAGTAACTTCTAAAATTTAACATTGTACGTTAGTATGAATAAAGAAGTCTGCATTTATAAAACATTTATTTTACATGAAAAGAAGAATATGATACTGTTTGTACATTCTCATTTATCACTTTAACTTAATTTCCCACCTATCCAGTCCGGCTTGAGGCTGGTTACAGAAATATAAAAAAAAAAAATACAGTGCAAGAATTTAGATCAAAGCTTATAGTTTTTGCTCAAAAACAACAAAACTATTTACAACACAGGATATTCAAGAGAGAAAATAGAATCTAAAATATGCAAACCAAATTTCAACAATTTGTGCTACATTTTATAGATGATCTGTATTAGAAAGACTGGACATTCACATTTACTTTCCTTACTTTCAGTTTAGCAAATGTAAAAGCAAGTTTTTTCAAGTCAAGGTTTAGTGCAATTTCGTTTTCTATTGACAAGGTTGCTAGACCAACAAGTCTTGCATCATTGAGGAACGAATATGCTTTAATCCAGGGGTAGCAGAACACCTTTTTGGTTGGGGGAGGTGTGCAAATTTCCCTGAACTCCACCCCATATCCACCCCAACTATTACGCTCTTACATACATTGGGTTTGGGGAGGAAGGAGGGTAAGGGATCTGGGAATACGAAGCGAGGCGATCACAGAGGAGGGAAATGAAGGAAACCTAGGGAGAAGATGTAGGCAGATATGGGATGGAGGATGTCAGAGGGAGAGGGAGGAGACGATGCAGGATTCAGAGAGGATCAGGAAAGGGAATGCAAGGAAAAGAGGGAGGGGAGGTCAGGAATGGGATGGAGGAGGAAGGATCAGGAATGGGAAGCAAGGGGTATTGGGGATGGGGTGAATGAGAAGGAGGTAGGAAGATTGGATGGGATAGATAAGGAAGGAAGCCACAGTCCTCCATCAAACCTTCATCCCCTCTTTTCCTTATTCCTCGTTCCAAAGCCCCTTTGATCTCTCACACTCCTTTTTTCACTTTCTCCTCCCACCCAATCCATTAATTCATGCTGGTTCACTGCTTCCTCCCTCCCCACAAAACCCTCCCTCTCCCAGGTTCATTCCTGCCCTCATCCCATCTCTCTCTATCCCTCTCCCTGCTGCGATCCTCAGTTCACTCGATCCCTCCCTCCCCCCCCCCCCCAATCCAGTTTACTCTTTCCTGCCTTTGCCTCTATTCCCAGTTCATGGTGTCCCTTCCCCTAACCCCCTCCCCGTAATCAGTTCCCTATCTTCCTTACACACAATCCCCGGTTCACTTTGTCCCGCCCTCTCTCCCCCTGCAATCCCCAGTTCGCTCCCTCCCTTCCCTGCCCTTATCTTCAGTTTGCCCCCTTCCTCCCTCCCCTACAACTCAGTTTGCTCTCTCCCTCCTTTGTCTCCATTATGTCCCTTTCCCCTCGCCCGTGATCAGTTCACTACCTTCCTTACCCAATCCCCAGATTGCTCTCTCTCCCTGTGTTTCTAAGTTCACTCCTTCCCTTCTTTTCCCTATCCCCAGTTCAGTCCATTCCTCCTTCCCTTCGTCCCATCCCGAGTTCACTCCATCCCTCCTCCCTTCCTGATCCCCAGTGTGTTCTCCCCCTCCTGGTGTTGCCGAGTCACTCCCTCTATGAGCCCTTGGATCCGCTCCCTCACTGCTGATTAATTTAAACCAGAGGAGGAGGATGAGAGGGGAGCTTTGTAATGCCTCCTCCTCCCCCCGTTTCCAGGCCCCAGCATGACTCTGGCGTTTGGCATGGGAGGAGGAGGAGGAGAAGGTGGTGCCACAGAGCTCCTGTCTCTTCCTCCTCCTCCTGTTTAAGTTAATCAGCAGTGATCCGGGGCGACGGGTGGGAAAGGGGCAATGCTGCAAATGCCGTCGCATTGCCACAATGCATTTTACTTAAAAACGTCCCCCTCCCGCAGAAATTTGGTAAGTGGGAGGGGGAGGAGTCTGATGAATTTTGGAGGATACATGGTCCCCTGCGGCCTCCCTCTCTGCTGATGTCTATGTTCTAATCGTTTAGCAGGGTCATCATAATTCAAATCAATGTCACTTTCTTCTCCACGCCCTCTCAAATCTTGATTCTGTTGGACCTCACTTGTTTGATCTTCTGTATTCACAAGTTCCTCAAACTCTACTTCAGATTGTGAAACTGTAGGCAAAACAGTCATCTCTGCTTCAGTTTCAGACAGATCCCTTGAACTACCTTCATCTTGATGCTGTAGATGTAAATATTTAAAGAAGGAATCTTCTTGTTTTGCATGTTCTTTTTCCTTTTCAGCTCTCTGTTTATGATACTGTTCCCCAGACAAATTTTTTCCCATCTGCCATGACAGGTCAACTGGAAAATTACAATTTTGTACCAAATAGATATTTTTCCTAGAGAAACAGGATATTCAAACTACATGTACACACAAATAAAAAAAATATTCAGTCTTCTGAGGTAAAAAAAAACTGTCACTTACTAGGATTATTTTTATTTATTATTTAAAGGCTTTTATATACCGGAGTTCATGTACTAGTACATACCACTTCGGTTTACACAGAACAAGGATCAGAAAATTACATCAAACAGATTGAACAATTAGACAAATGAACAATTATGCTTATTACATTTATATGCACTAATGAGGTGTCATACCATGAAAATACTTAACTCCCAGGAATAAAACAGCAACAACCCTATCTTTGAAAAATATTACAACAGGTGCTAGATCATCAATATACGATATGGTAGAGATCCATAAAATCATGAGAAGACTAGAAGGAGTAAATGTGAATCAGTTATTTTCTCTTTCAAATAATACAAGGGCTAGGAGGCACTTCATGAAGTTAGCAAATAGCACATTTA
This sequence comes from Rhinatrema bivittatum, assembly GCF_901001135.1. Classification (NCBI taxonomy): domain Eukaryota; kingdom Metazoa; phylum Chordata; class Amphibia; order Gymnophiona; family Rhinatrematidae; genus Rhinatrema; species Rhinatrema bivittatum. The sequence goes on along the minus strand of NC_042618.1, from coordinate 148,931,241 downwards.
AAACAAATCTTAGAAAATTATTTTTCACTCAATGCACAATTAAGCTCTGGAATTCGTTGCCAAAGGATGTGGTTAGGGCAATTAGTGCAGCTGATTTTAAAAAGGTTTGGATAAGTTCCTGGAGGAGAAGTCCATAAATTGCTGTTAATCAAGTTGACTTAGGGGCCAATGCAATGCAATGCGCTCACATGACAACAACAAAAAGAATACCTTGGCAGACCACCGAGTTATGAAGACCGATGCCGGTAAACTCGGCATCGGTTTTTATAACCGACCATCTGCCAGGAATGAAAACAGAGCGTCTGTTATGAAAACCGATGCCGAGTTTACCGGCGTCAGTCTTCATAACCAGCAGCTGCCGCGGGGTCGGTTATGAAAACCAATGCTGATTTTACCGGCGTCAGTCTTCATAACCAGCAGCTGCCGCGGGGTCACATTAACAAGGAGGCGTTAAGGTCGCACAAGCAACCCTAGTGACCCCCTAATTTGCCTATTGCATGGTGCCCCCCTTGCAGGCGCCATGCATGCGTTAAGAAAGCGGGCCCTGAAAAGACAGCGCCCGCTTTCTGCGAAAATGATTGCATTGGCCCCTTAGAGAATAGCCACTGTTAGAAGCATGGGATGCATTTAATGTTTGGGTACTTGCCAGGTACTTGTGACTTGGATTGGCCATTGTTGGAAACAGGATGCTGGGCTTGATGGACTCTCAGTCTGAGCCAGTATGGCAATTTCTTATGTTCTTATACCTCCTACTGGAAAACAGAACAAGCTGAAATGCTATAGAGTCCTACCCAGAAAACACAATAGCAGAATACTTCACCCTGGTCGCACATGCATAACACAGACACAAATCCTTCTCAAATGTAAAATAAATGACCACAAATTAGAAATTAGAAACTTGAATGCAAAAACTGAACTGGAAACCAGAAGAAGCCAGACTCTACATGCAATGCAACACTGGAGAAACAGAAAACCTTTTTCTCCTGAGCGAATTCTGTACAATGCAGAATTTGGGCAGAATTCCACTCCCACACAGAATACTAAACTCCTGCACAGAATTTGCATCTGTGGATAGGCAATAGTAAAGACAGCATGGTTGGTGCAGGCTGGAAGGAAGTGTCAGCTCAATGCCTTGGCCCATGCCAACTGTAAATAAGAGAAGGCTGCATCAGCAGTGGCCCATGTGTACTGAAATCGAGCCCATAACAGCCTGTGGGCCTCATTTACTAAGCATTTTTCCCCATAGACACAAAATGAGAGAAAAGCCTCAGTAAATCAGACCATAAGGGATAGAGGAAAAAAGGAGGGGGAAGGAGGAAGAAAAGAGAGAATAAGCTTCAAAGATGAAGAAGGGAGGGAGAGAGAGTGGAGAGGTCAGAACTGGAAGAGGGAGAGCAGGGAGTCAGCTTGATCGAGGAATGAAGAGAGGGAGTCAGGGAGGGAAAGAGCAGAGGGATCAGGCCTGGGTAGGTGACAGAGAGAGATGTCAGAGATGGGGGGAGCAGAAAGTTTGCCTTGGTAACGTGTGCACAATTTTATGTATTCCCAGGCATAGCATTTCATTATAAAAGTTGCACATTCCCAGAGTTCACATATTCCAATCACTAAAATGAAAATAAAATGCTTTTCTCTACCTTGATGTCTGGACATTTCATTTTTCCAAACACATTGGTCATGTTCTCTTTTTATCACCTTCTTCATCAGTTTTCTCTCCTCCACCCAGTCGTTGAATCCCTGCTCTCCCAAGACTCCATCCAGTCCCCAAATTCCCACTTACTCCTCATCCAATCTGATACCTTACTCTCTCCTCTCCAACCCTTTCTCTGCCCCCTCCTCCCCAACTGAATCCCAGAGTGTCTGCTCTTTCCTCCACAGACACCCCTCTCACCCCATCCATCACCCAAATTCCTGCTCTCACACTCAGTCCCTCAATCCCCACTCATGTCCCTACCCCCAATCCAAACCCCTGTTCTCCCTTCCTCAGGCTTATCTCCCATCAATCCCCATTTTTCCTTCCTCCTGGGCCCACTCTTTCTCCCTCCGTTCTGCTCTCTCCCTCAATTCCCCCCTCACCCAATATGATAACCAACTCTCTCTTTCAATCCCAAAAATTCCACTTTCACTTACTCTCTCAGTCCCTCCCCAATTTCTCCTCTCCAGCCATTTCTTTCTGCTTCCATTTCATAAATGAATAAATAAATCTCCCCAGGCCCTGCTATCAGAATCCCTGTTTTCCCCTCCGGGCTGCTCTCTCTTGCTCTCTTCCCCCTCCCCGACCCCATCTGGGCTCTCTGACCCAGCCTCTGCCCTGCAACCCCCTGTTTCTTTTTTCCTAGGCAGAGAAGGAGGTACTGGCTGGCTTACCTGCAGCTCTTCTTTCAACTGTCCTCCTCAGCACCCAGTCTCTATGGCCCAGATGTGCAGTCCTGCTGCTTCCAATAGCCCAATGCACTGCTTCTGCAAAAGGCCCCTGCACTCTGCTTCCCTCACGCTAGGTCTGCTTGGTCGGGATGAGTCACCCCTTTCTCCTTCCCACACATTCTTGCTCCTGCCCTGATCCTCCTCCAGTGTGCACACAGCAGATAGCATGAGAAGCGAGCACGAGAAGCAAGCTTCCTGCCTGCCCTCCAGGCTCTCCATGATGATGGAGTTTGCCTCACATGTACAGGGATGGGGGGGGGGGGGGAGAGAGATTAGGTTTTTGCTGCTAATGCCATCTGTGTCATGCTGCCGACCCCAGGACCATGGCGCTCTAGGCAGCTGCCTAATCTGCCTAGTGCTTCCACCTGCCCTGGATTTAGCCGGATAAGTTTTCCAGCTAATTCTGAAAGTAAGTTAGCCGGCTAACTTAACTTCATCCTGGAAAAACCCTAGACTGCCTCAAAAATATCCAAATATGTTTTATCTGGCTAATTACTTAACTAGATCATTTCAAAGGTGGTCAGAGCGCAGGAATTTTAAAATGAACTTAGTTGGACAAACCATTTGAATATTGACTTCTGCAGGATTTCAAAATGAAATTCCCATACTTACTTTAGGGGTCTGCCCTAACCCTCTCGCCAGCATTGCGTTTAATCATGGAAACACTTTTGAAAATGGCCCTAAAATTTCAACCTCCTGCAAACAACTGGTCCTTTTTGTTTTATGTACAGTACAATGTATTTTTATTATAATCAATGATTATGAAAACAAATAGTGTCTCAATGACTTAAGCAAAGCTGATGAGAGCCCCTTATTTATTATTTAAAATATTTGTTACCCAGCCTTCCATGGTGCCAAATGATTAACACATCGCAGCTTACATGCGAAAGATTAAGCACATGGTGTAGATCTATTCTTGCTAGCTCTATCTTTTTCACATAAAATTAAGAATTTAAATGCACCACAAGCTGTAGTTGCTTTTCCTTTTTTGAAAGAAAGAAGAGGTTCTGTTTGTGCATTCCTCTCTCCCCCAAGTATTAGTCTTCCTGAAGACCTTTGCAAACTTGAGCTGTGTAGTAAAGAGTCACACACATGCACATAGGTGTGCATACACAGGACACATGCATAGAACAATATATCACAATTGTGCACACTTACACAGATCCGCAGCCAGGCAATCTGGCACCTATGGCCAAACTATACAACATGATACCATGAACTGGGAGCCTCCATTAAATGTATGTTTTAATTTTTTCATTAAAAAAACCACTATTATTTATAATCTACAGTAGATACAAGTTTGACCTTGGTCCCAAAATTGCGACCCTTAGGTCTGTATGGGTAAGATCCTTAACCTCAGATAGAATTGACCCTTAACCTCTATTCAGTTCTTGTTATTTTGTGGGGATTTTATATTTCTGAGAATTTTCAGTTTATAATTAACATCAACTAATCTGAATAAGTCATTTTTAATGTGAAAAAACATTTGATTTTAAAGGCCATTAGGAGAAACACACAAACAATCTAAAAATTAGCCATTTCAAAAGCCAGTTGAAGGGGACTTTTTTTTTTTTTTTGGCAAGTGATGATTAAATTGTAAGCCAAGTGCTCATGATAGCTTTTATCAGTGAAAGTATTGGCTTCAATGACTATGCTTTTTTCAATTCTATTGAATTATAGGATTTTTGAATATATTAAATTAATTATGTTCTAGATCTCATTTACAGTAAACGCAAACTTCCTTAACTCACAGACACTAAAAACACACTCAGAACCTTTGTAGCAAACCTCGTACTGTAACAGGACTAATACGCAGAACTCATAGAGCAACCATCATTCCTGTTGTGTCTGTGGACCATTGGACAGGTTCTCGTCATCAGCCGGCGGATCCAGGCGAAGCAGAGACTAGTCAGGAGCTTCACCTTTACCAGCCCACATTCCACTTGGTTGAGCCTTTGAGTGCCAAGGCCGGCGGGATTTAGGCAAGGGTCTCTGCTGATGACTGGAGACTTGATCCAAGGCCAGGCTAGGGTCATAGGCAGGCAGCGATCAGGCATATCAGGTGTCCAGGTGAAGGTCAAAGGCAGGCAGCTTTCAGGCATATCAAATGTCCTAGCAAAGGTCAAGATCAGAGTCCATCCGAGGAAGAGGAAGCAGGATGGATAAGCCAGAGGCAGGCAGGCAAGGCAGGAGCAGGTAGGACAATTAAGATTGGAAGAGGTTGGGCAACGAAGACCGAACAGGTTGGATGATGACTATTAGCAACATGCACTACGAAGTAACTGGACCTGTTGCTGAGGCAGAGTAAAGCAGGAGAACTGCCCTTTTATAGGGCAACATCAATGTCATCATCACTAGGGGCTATGGGGGCTATTCCATCACAGTCCCTTTAATTGGGTTGCGATTTGGGCACGTGCATGCCTAAGGGAAGGTGCACGGGGAGCTGAGGTTGGCAGCATCCTGCCACATGGCGCCCAAATGGCCCACTGCCAGGAAAAGAGCCAGCGACATCCTGCCATGGCAGGGGAAAAACGGCCAGCCCGGCTGACAGATAAGGACAGCAGTTTGTAGGAGGGACCCACAGACCACTGAACTGAGGCTTTGGGTTTTTGAAGTTACCACCGATGAAAGTCTTTTAGGAGGTTGAGATCCAATATGTTGGAGGATGACTCCCATCCTCTGGACCATAGCTCTTCCAGGAGATCAAATACTCTATTCTTTTGACCCTTCAGTGGGAATCCAGAACTTCTTGGACTTTGTATATTGTGTCCCCTTCAGCAATAACTTCCTGGGGTTCAGGTAGCACTCTGGAAGGTCAAGAATGCACTATTGGCTTGAGCAGAGAAACGTGAAAAATTTTGTAGATTATTAAAGTAGGCAGCAGTTTTAGTTGGTATGTGACGGGGCCCACTTGCCATAACACTGGAAAAGGCCCAATGAAGCGTGGTGCCAGTTGCATTATGGGAAGCTGTAAGCGTAAGTGTCAGGTACTTAGGTAAACCTTCTCACCTGTCTTGAATTGAGGAGTTGGACTCTTTCGAGCATCTGCAGTTTTCTTGGCTCAGTTTACCACCTTTTCAATTGATTAGTTTGTTCCCACAGGTCATGTAGCTCTTGTACCAAGAGATGAGGCATGGGTGAACAACTGTCACAGGTAGCGGCAATGGGAGCAGGAGCTGTTTCCCATAGACTAGCTGAAAAGGAGAATAGTGTAGATGGCTGCATTAACGTGATTATTATTGGAAGAAATCAGTCCAGAAGGGTGGCCCAGTCATTCTGGTGCTCATTGACATAGGAGCAGAGAAATGTTTTAAGGGTTCAGTTAGTTCTCTCTACTTGCCCATTGCCCTGTGGGTCATATAATCAAGCATAATTCAAAACGTTTTGCAGAGGGAGCACCAGTACCAGGTGGTGAACTGAACCCTCTATCAGACAAAATGTGTTTTGGTAGGCCATGCAGACAGAATACGTGGAGTGTGAAAAGGTATGCCAACTCCGGAGCAGAAGGGAGGCTGAGATGAGGTGTGCCATCTTGGAGAAATGATCAATCACCACCCAAATCAAAGTGGCACCATTAGAGATAGGGAGGTCCATGATAAAATCCATGGACAAGTGAGACCAGGTTTCCCTAGGGAATGGCAACAATTAAAACAGTCCCTAGGGTCGGTCATGCAAAGTCTTTTGCTGTGTGCTTCATCTGAGGCCACCAGTAGTGTTGCTGAGAGTTTGAGAGTTTGTGATCATCCAGGGTGCCCTACTGCACGAGAGTTGTGAGCACATTTTAACACTTTTTCACGCAATCTGGAAGGTACCACTGTTCTCTCTGAAGGGACAGGTACCACTGCAGCCAGGAGTATCTTAGAGGCATCGATGATATGCCTTGGAGGTAAGGACAGTGGTTTGTGGTAGGGACCCGCTGACCACCGAATGCAATTTCTATGAAAAGCAGCACTGCAAACACAATAATGAGCCCTAGAACACCCATACATATCTTATTGGGGAAAAAAAGAACAAGATGAACTGCTTCAGATCCTTACACATAAACTAAACATTGGCAAAATACTAAATTCACCTATGTCACACACAGAGAACATGGACAGACTCTCACCAAATACAGAATAAGGAACCATAATTAGAAAGAGAAATGTGCAGATAAAAACTGAAGCATAAATGGGAACTTTTGAGTTCTGGTTAGTGTAGTGGTCACCATCTTGTGGACTAACAGGGAGAAAGGATTCCAGCATTCTCCCTACTCATCTCCTTGGGACAGACTTCAGCACATTCCTCTCCCCTAGATGGACCCCAGCTCTTTATCTCTTCCCACCCCACCTTCCTATTCCACCCATTCCAGTCTGGACTGCAGGGCTTCCCGCCCCCCTCCCCCCAGAGGCTCATCCCCATCAGCACTCTGCTCTTTAACATCCCCTTCCCAGGCTGCCTGCCTGCTCCCCAGCACTCTTCCCCATATAATCCCATCCCACAATAGATTTTATTTATTTATTAAGCTCTTATAAACTGTCGTTCAGACTGGCCATCACAATGGTTTCCATGTATAAAACATAAATAACAATAAATTAGATAAAGAGCAATTATTCCTAAAATAAAGTAAATATAACAAAATAAAATACAATAGGCAGATAAAACACAGTAAAATACAATCCTACTAAAACAATTTTAAAATACATTTAAAAACTTGATGTATATGCTATAAATTTCTCCCTCTCGGTTGTTAAAATTTAAGTGCCTCATGTTATATGATTTTCTCTCTGCTTGGGTCTTTAACTTAACAGGCATCTCATTCCACAGTTTTGGGCCAGCCAGGGAGATACTTCTCTCTCTTACCTGACTAAGGCCAGGATTCATCATTCTTCGCAGAATGATGAATCCTGCAAAAATGGGGGGCAGGGGGGCAAAGGGGGGGTGGGCCTGTGAAAAGCCCGCAGCCTTCGCACCATGGCGGTGTGCCAGCTGCCGACTTTCGCACCAAATAGCACCACCATGAAAGGTGGTGCTATTCGGTGTGCTACTGCCGACAATAATGTTAGTAACATTATCGCCAGCAGCAAAGCAACCACCGACTCCGCCACCTCCCCGCCCCAACTCATCCTCTCCCCACCCTGACTCCTCCCCTCCCCCTAATTTGCATTATATCACATGCGAAAAGGCCCTGATCTCAAGTTTCTCTGAGGTTTATGTAAACTAATTGCTGTGTTTAACCAATCGGATTGTTCTCCATAGATAATTTTATGTAAGATATCTCTCTGTATTTTCTGTCTCTTGCCTCTACCAACTCTTTCTTCCCACAGTATTTTTCCTTCCCCCTTCCCAGTCTCTCTCTGCCTCTCCCACTTCCTCAGCATTTGCCCTTATCCATTTCCACTAACATACCTCCATTAGTTTTTAAGACAGCTCGTCCCCTGCAGAATGTAACTCTTCTTCGACTTGACTTCTTGGATCTGACCTTGGCTCCAGACCTGACTTCTGCTTGCCTACTACCTCCCCTGACCCCGGTCTGTCCTTTGAATTCTGCCTTCTGCTGCCAACCCCAACCTTGCTTCATTCTCTGGACTTTCTTGTTTGCTGCCTGCTTTGACCTTAGCTTGGACCCAGACATTCTCCCTTGCCTTGTCCCTGGACCTGCCCAAGTCCTGCTGGCCGTCTGCACCAAGGGCTCAACCTGCGGGAACAATGGTTGGTATAAGTGAAGCTCCAGCTCAGTCCCACCCAGGCATTTCCGCCTATGGTCAGTGTGGGCCACACAGGTTCGCCAATGCAGCTGAGTCAACCACACCACCACACAGGGGTCCACAATCGAACAAACTGTATGTGGTGGGCCAGTGGCATAGTGCTAAAATGCTCTTCTGGTAGCAGCACCTATAGCCAAGACCATATTGGCCAAAGGCTCACTACAGTTCTGCACCTACATAACCCAAGCTTGCACTTTTTTTGTGATCTCTTGGATGGTTAATTCTTGGAGAATAAGACCCAATGTGATAAAAATTACTCTGAATCCCTTTTATACTTTTCCACAGTTTGCTTTCCTACTGTCCCCCATTCCCAACTAATTAATACTCCCTTGGCCAGGAAATAGGGACTGTATGCCTGAAAGGGAGATGCTATCATTTATTTATTTGTGTTCTTCAAGCAGGCTGCAGCAGAGCCAAAAGATAATAGATCCATCATTTATCCAAGGCTTTGAATGATCACATTTATTTCCCAGAGACAGCTGTCTTCTCCACATTAGCATTGCAAATGAGCTCTTCTTTTTTTTTTTTGTAATGGCCTTCTATTGAACATGATTCAATTATTTATGGTCTACAGTGAGATGGGATATGGTGTTAGTATCTATAGCAATATGCCTGCCCGCTGTTCCTCTGTACACTGCTCACATTCAAGCTGTTTACAACACAGCTTTCCTTGAACCGCACTGAATGCCGCACATGTCCAAGCAAACTGAAGAGATGGGAAATAAAGATCTTTGGTACAAGCATATAGATTTGTCTTATTGGTTCATACTGTATATTAGAAGGGTGATAAGTTAAACTGTTATTGCAATAAATGGAAAACCTTTACATCTTAGAGATCAAGGATAAAAACAACAGGACAACGTTCAGGGACCAGATTTAAGCGCCATACAAAAATAGGGCAAAAAAAATGATGCAAAACCTTTGGAAATTAGTTTGCATGATTTGGAAGCAGCATGTCCTCTACACGAGGATTTAACTTACTGCAACTTTCAAAACAGAAAAAAAAAAGTCTCTAAAAAAATTGTGCAAAATGTGCCGTGGAACTTTTGCCCAATACTTATATTTAACAATTTTGGAAAAAGTGGGCACGCAAATCTCTCACATGAATTTTCATTAGGGATATCTTGAAAACCTGACTGGTTTGCCGCACTCAAAGACTGGAATTGGCACCCCTGACTTAGCCAGATAAATCCTAACTGATCAGGCTAACTAGTAGAGATGTGAATCGTGTGATCGATCGTCTTAACGATCGATTTCGGCTGGGAGGGGGAGGGAATCGGATCGTCGCAGTTTGGGTTTTTTAAATATTGTGTAAATCGTGTAAATCGAAAACCGGCACACTAAAACATCCCTAAAACCCACCCTGACCCTTTAAAATAAATCCCCCACCCTCCCGAACCCCCCCAAAATGCCTTAAATTACCTGGGGTCCAGTGGGGGGGAGGGGAAGGGGGAGGGCGGGAAAACCGGCACACTAAAACAACCCTAAAACCCACCCCGACCCTTTAAAATAAATCCCCCACCCTCCCGAACCCCCCCAAATGCCTTAAATTACCTGGGGTCCAGAGGAAGGGTCCCGGTGTGATCTTTTACTCTCGGACCTCCGTGCGTTGTAGAAATGGCGCCGGCGCTACCTTTGACCTGTCATATGACAGGTCAAAGGTAGCGCCGGCACCATTTTGTTTTTTTGTCCCCCGACATCAGGAGCGTAGGAGATCACTCCCGGACCCCCGCTGGACCCCCAGGGACTTTTGGCCAGCTTGGGGGGGCCTCCTGACCCCCACAAGACTTGCCAAAAGTCCAGCGGGGGTCCGGAACGACCTCCTGCAGTCGAATCATGTTGCCGTACGGCCGGCGCCATTTTGCGCAAAAATGACAGGTCAAACGTAGCGCCGGTGTCATTTCTACAACGTATGGAGGTCCGAGAGTAAAGGATCACACCGGGACCCTTCCTCTGGACCCCAGGTAATTTAAGGCATTTGGGGGGGGTTCGGGAGGGTGGGGGATTTATTTTAAAGGGTCGAGTGGGTTTTAGGGTTGTTTTAGTGTGCCGGTTTTCCCGCCCTCCCCCTTCCCCTCCCCCTTCCCCCGATTTACGATTTTTTGACGATAAATCGGGGGAATTGTTATTGTATCACAGCTCTAACGATATTTGATGATTTAAAATATATCGGACGATATTTTAAATCGTCAAAAAACGATTCACATCCCTACTAACTAGTGCTAAATATCGATCTCCCCCTATTTAAAAATGGTGCAAGCAAATTGGCTCTTTCCTGAAACTTAACTCTAGTCCTAGAATCTGCTACTAGTTTTCATCAGCAGGTGATCACCTAACTTAAAATGATTTACCTCGCAATTTTTAATTTTGTGTATAAAAAGAAGACAACCAAATATCCTCCTTCATTTATGATTATTTGTCAAACATTAAGTAGAAATCTCAATGGATGTCTATTAAATGGAATGTGCCAACTAATAATGAGGGGTGGGAACTGCCCCATGTGGGAGATGAAAAATGGTGTGCTCCCATGTTATATAAACCTTAACCAACAAGTAAAAATAATAAAACAAAGGTATTTAAAAATGGTTTCTATATATCATAATCACTAATTGATAAAGGTAGCCCAATTTTCTATTTTCACAATATGTTTCTCCAAAATAATATATCATATGTAAATATGCACAAAAGGAAGCAACATAAAACACACATCTCAGAATAGCATTATGTAACTGTCTACACAAATATGTAATTTTATTATTATTTTTCTAATAGTCACAATTAAACATATCCATAAATAAAGCACACATATAAGCTAAAAATGGAAGTTTCCTGGCTATATTCAAATTTTAGTAAGACATTTTAAACAGCCTAATGATCCCAAAATACATAATATAATGCCATTTTACAAAAACAACTTTTAAATGAAACCTTATCCCGTGACTATAAAAACTCTTACTGATAGCCAAACCCTTCAGATCTCATAATGCTCCCTACAAAGGAGAATTATGAGATTTCACCACATGTGGCTTCTTCAGGAGAAAATTATCATAAGATCCCAGTTATACACAGGTCCATAACCTGACTGGCATTTATTATGTTGAGCAAAATCTTCAATGTTGAAAGGGTCCCACGATAAAATATATTTCTATTGAACACTGCTATTCCATTTGACGATATTCACTGTTAAATGGACAATTTCTTCCACTTCCCAATGCCTAATGTGCCTCGGTTCCCAGCTCTGTTTATTACATGATCAAAAAGCAGCATACACACAATTACACACTAGACCCATGCGGTCATTAAACCTCCATATCCCAACACCATATTTTAAAAAATAAATTGAAATGCTCAACTTTTCAATCTCCTCTCACAAAATGTCCTGCTTAGAGACTGCTGTTCTTTCCATTCAACATCTTAACTCGAATACTGAATACCTACAAATATAAAATATTATATTAAAATGAAAAACCTCACACTAATATTCAGATATACAAGAAACCCACCATACTACTAAACAAACACAAAAAACAACTTACCTTTCTTACTGGGTCATTTTTCATTTTGTGTTAGGGCCCTAATATGCGTGATATGGCCGTAACACTCGCAATAAATACTGCAATGTAAATGCGTTTGCAAATATTAAATTGAGTATGCAAGTGGGAGGAGAGTGGGAGAAGTAAATGCAAAGTATGGTCTCCTACCGCATAATGCATTAGAGCAGTGGTTCTCAACCTTTTTTCTGTCGGGACACACCTGACAGATGGTTCTCACATGCGTGACACACTGACCCATGATCGTCACGGGGCTAGATGTAAAAGTTCAGCTTGCATCCACGGGAACCCCCCTGACCCACAATAATGGATGTAAAGCAGAATTATGACATTCCCCATACAACTAACCCTACAAAAAAGATATTCTGGTTCTGGTGTCATCTCAGTAACAGCAACTCAAACTCCTTCTACTTCCAGGCTCAATAGCCCTACTTATGAAAAGACAGCAGTTTACCACCAATGCATGTCCTCTTGAGAAAACACAACAAATAAGACTGATAAAACTCTTACATGCTAGTAAAATATTTCATCTCGGTAACAGACACAGAACCGACCTAACATACTCCCAGGATCTGCAGTAATGCACATAAACTAATCCACACACATTTACACTTGTATTATGGAATACACTCAAATAGGAGCAACCCTATCTATGAAAAGGCAACAATATAAATATTAAATCAGGCCCTAAAAACCAATACACCTCTTATTAGGAAAACAGAACTAGCAAGCAGCTATAGATCCCCACACAGAAATAATTGTAAAACTATACTAATAAGCAGAATAAATGTTTCTAAATAGCTATGAACAGAATAACATCCAACAATTAAAAACTATTAAAAACTATTAAAAAATTCTCCAAACACCAATAAAATATTTCAAAAAAAGCAGACACATCACATAATATTAAATAATTAAAATGGCAGTCAATCAAGAAAAATAAATTTAAAAAGCCACCTTTACCTACCTCCTCCAGCAGCTCTCCTGCTCCTCTTCCATGCAGGCCGTAGCACACAGCAGAAGCAGCAGTAGAGGCTAAGCTCTATACTCATGGTCCTCTTCCTTAATGCCCATGTCTCTCACACACACACACCATACCAGTCATGCCCCCATGACCAGTTTCTGTCTCTCACACACTAATCATCTCCCAGTCTTTGACACACACACCAGTCACCTTCCTGAACAGTTTCTCTCATGCCATACACACACACAGGCTTCCCACTCCCGTGTTCTACTTACATATACGGGCTTCTCACTCTCATAATCACTTTCTCTGTCTCACACACACTCACCAGTCTCCCATGCTTGTTCTCTCCACATGCACAGGCTTCTCATTTCTATAATCACTTTCTTTCTCTCTCTCTCTCACACACACACACACACCAGTCACCTGATCTCTCTCATGCATACACACACACAGGCTTCCCACTCCCATGTTCTTTCAGATATACAGGCTTCTCACTCCCATGCTGTGTCTCACACACACCCAGGTTTCTCACTCCCATGCTCACTCTTCACATGCACAGGTTTCTCATTCCCATAATCACTTTCTTTCACACACACACACACACCAATCACCTGATCTCTCTCATGCATACACACACAGGCTTCCCACTTCCATGTTCTGTCTTACATATACAGGCTTCTCCCTCACATGCTGTGTCTCACACACACCCAGGTTTCTCACTCCCATGTTCACTCTCTTCACATGCACAGGCTTCTCATTCCCATAATCACTTTCTCTCTGTTACACACACATACATACACACATACACACACACACACACACACCAGTCTCTCTCTCATTTCCATGCTCGCTCTCCACTGCACAGGCTTCTCATTCCCTGAATCACATTCTTTCTCTCATATTCACACACACCAGTCTCTTTCTCTCACACACCCCGTCACCTTACCAACCAGTCTCTCTCATATACATGCACACACACAGGCTTCCCACTCCCATGCTCTTTCTCTCACATAATCAGGCTTCTCACTCCCTTGCTTTTTTTCACACACACACACACCCTCCCCCCCAACACCAGGCTTCTTACGCCCTTGCTTTCTCACATACCCAGATTTCTCACTTCCATGCTTTTTCTCTCTCTCACACACACACACCCCAGTCACTTCCTTGACTAATGTCTCACACTCTCACATACACACATCAGTCATCTCCCTGAGCAGTCACTTTCATTGTCTCTCACATATACACCACATCAACTCTCTGACCAGTTTCTCTCACTCACAAACGTGCTCTCAATCACACACAGGCTGGCTGCTTCTTTCTCTCACTCACTTCCTTCCCCCCCCCCCCCCCCCCCCCGGAGCACAAATGGAAACTGCAGCAGCCTCCTCCTCCAGCCCCCGCAAGCCAAGAAAGTAGAATCCCATCGGCCGCGGGAGGCTCAAGCTGCTCTCTCCTTTCTTGATTACCGGCTGCTTCGATTGCCCGGGGGCCGATGACGCTGCTGCTGCTGCCGCTGCTACTTTATCACGCGGCACGGGCCAGCTCTTTCTCCTTCCCGCGCACCGCGTATCACTTCCTGTTCCGGGTCCCACCCTCCTAGACCCATAATGTTTATGGCCAGAGCACTTGTGAGGGGATACTGGATGCTTGAGGATGATCGCTGCAACCAACAACTGGAAGAAGAAGAACAACCATCACAAGTACCAGAACAGGCCAGGAAACTCCTACATTCTCCTAGGGAAGTCCCTGCACCGAAGCCTGAGCCATGGTCCCCACAAGGAGAGCATCGGGACTCATGTCAGCACTTCCCACACAGGTGGCCATGGCAGAGGAGATACAGGGAACACAACTTTCCTCCATGAACCTCTTTGCTGGGCATGCCAGAAGAATATGTGGTAGGCAGGTATTGCCTCAGCTCTCAGGCTATCCTTGACTTTCATGAGGAAATAAGAGGGGATCTGGATCCAGTCACACAATGGTCTCACACTATATCTGGCCTCACCAAACTATTGGTCACTTTCCATTTCCTGGCATCTGGCTCCTTCCAAATGACAGTAGGGGTCATCAGGGGAATGGCCCAGAGCAGTTTTTCATGCTGTCTGGGCCAGGTCATAACAGCTGTAACTGACTGCATTGATCGCTACATAGCATTCCCTCAGGACAGGCAGGACTTGATGGATATCAAGAGAGGCTTTTATGCCATTACACACTTTCCCAATGTTGTGAGAGCTATCGACAGCAGTGACATAGCCATCATCCCACCATGTAACAGGGAGGAGATCTTCCACAACAGAAAGCTCCTCCACTCCCTCAACATGCAAGTTGTCTATGATACATGACTATGCATCCTCAACGTGGTAGCCAGGTACCCAGGATTCATGCATGATTCATTTATATTTTGCCAGTTGTGCCTCTTTAATGATTTTGAGGATAGCCTCTATGATGATGGTTAGCTCATAGATAAGACACATGCTTCTTTCTCTGTTTACTCTCTGGCTCTGAGTTTCCATCAACTGGCTGGGACAGCCTGGCTTTCTTTCACCATGCTGGAGAGGCCTGATAATGTTTGTGCCCACAGGATGCACTTGCCACAAAGCTTTGTGAGTGGGCAGCCACTACACACTTTTAAGGCTTCACTTAACAAATTTGTCCTTTCCTAGCCTCACATTTCCAGCAATAGAAATCTGTTTGGTTACTCACATTATCCATACTGCTGGGACTCCCAGATCATGTGTGGCCGATTAGTCATCAGTCAGCCAGGCTGCTGCTGCTTGCCCATGTTTTGGACTAGCATATTCAGTGTGTCAGGTCAGACCAATGCGTATCTCGGGAGGACATACAGCGAGCAGCCCAGGACTTGCACTATCATATCATGAGGTTGAAATTTATCGGCTAGGACATGTGTGGGAGCTGTGATGTAGAGCTCCAGGATTTGATGAGAGCTAGAAAGTGATAGCCTTTGCTTCTTTATGAGTGACAGGCACACAGTTAGTTGGAACACCACATGCAGTTAGCCATTCTGGAAGAGTTGACACAGAATAAGCAAGTCCTAAACTGTTCATATAGTCTCACCACCAAAAGTGGCATGGACTTAGGGTAGGGAAATAGTATTTGAAGGGCTAAGCTAACATAAAGGTAATCTTAGACTGTCTTATAACATGCTGTGTTTTGCTATTGATATCCCCAAGTCATGGTGCGGTGAATGATACAGCCATTCTGTGTTTCTAGAAGGAGATTCGGGATATGGTTGTCGGACCTGGCTTCTCACTCCTGTTGTTATTCCCAACACATGGGCTGAGATAAGGTACAATGAGGCCTTATGTTCAAATCGCTGTATCATAGAACGCACCTTCGGAGTACTGAAAAGTAGATTTCGATATTTGAACAAAACTGGCAGAGCTGTAATGTATGTGCCACCCAAAGTAGCGGATATAGTGCTGCTCTGCTGTGTAATCCATAATCTCACCCTATGTCATGGTCTACCAATAGAGATACTTCAGGACCTACCCCAGGATCCCCAATGATCCCCCACAGAAGCCCAGGTCATCATGCTGAGTGGCAGTCAGCTTCATCAAAACCTCATGCAATGCTACTTTACCTGTTAGCACTCAACTATCCCTTCATTTTCCATGTAAGAGAATTGAGCAGAGTGTTAGCATCTGCTCTTCTTTTGAGAAACTTGATTTAACTCTGGCTTCTTCTGTCTCGGTCTGTGTATAAAGAAACTTCTTAAGCCTAGTTAGCCTTCATCTTGACAATGCAATTGACTGTACTAGAAAAAGTGTACTCCAGGTAAAGAGAACAACAAATACATGTGGCTGCCTTACATTTTTATGCATGATTGTAAGTGTAAAAGAGCCATTTCTCTACATAGTGTGTGTGTGTAGGCCTGCCAACACAGAATAGATAGCTTGCCCTAACTTGCAGCATTTGGCTGGCTGGCTGGCCAGACCCCTTAGACATAGCCCTAGGCTTCACAAGTGGGCAACATAGTGGCATAGGTCTGCTGGGACTCCAGCAGGGCCTTGAACATAGAGCCCACCAGCTCTAGAAATCATGTGAAGCCCAAGTAGCCCAGAAACATAAAGGCAATCTAAAGTTACAGGTAGACAGTAAAAAAATATTCCCTGAGTTGACATTTAACTGGCTCATTCCATAGCTGACATCCATGTCCTTCTGACGATATGCACCTGTACATGTGATGTATAGTGTCAGAAGCAGCTGCTAAGATACTGATGCCAGCACTGCATCAGCTGTGGCAGAGACACTGCAGACATCAGAGTGCTCAACTAGCAGGCATGCAGTTTCAAGCTTTCATAAAGTTGATGTCAAGGATATTGTCATTCCCACAATGCTCACAGGTCTTTGCAAGCCTACATACCTGTTTGTGGTTGGGTGCAGCCATACACAGATGCATCCTGCTCCAGCTACCTAGGCTGTCAACTATTATGTCCAGACTGTGAGGCCCTTGTCTGTTGGGGTGTCATATTGGTTATGTGAGTTTCTCAGGGAGGCTAGATAAGGATGTTGCTCTGACTGTAAATAGGCAGGATAGAGAATCAGATGGTGTCGTGCCTTCACCTGTATTAGAAAGTGACCTCGCAATTGTCAAGGTCACAGTATAGTTTCTATGGACTCTAATAGCACCCATATGTCTCCTAACCAAAGCTTCTCCTTATTTAACCCACTGCAAAGGTGTGTTAGAAGCAATTTGCGTAGCCAGACAGGTCACAGGTAGCCTTTGCTAACTATGGAGATGTGATGGTGCTGCACGTCCCTTGGCCCGTCCAGCTCATGGCTAGTCATCTTGTACAGCTGTATGTATATACTTATAAATTTGTCAGAGTTGTGTGTTTGAAATGAGAGATTGTATCTGTTCCACTCCTTATGCTATCTATGGGCACTCTTAAAGCACATAGGTTGGGGACTTCTGGGGTAAGCAGTGTGCAGAAAGGACAGAATTCTGGGTGAGTAATCCACTATCAGATGGATTAGGGTTAGAGGTCCTTCCTGGTCCAGATGACAGCCCTGACTTGTGGACCTCAGGGAAAAGTGGCTGTCCTATAGACTGTGTCTTATGTGGTGTTTGTCACTGTAACAGTTTGTGGTGAGCAAGGCAGGTGTGCTGATGGTATCTCTATCCTTAGCTCGGTGTCTGGTATCATGCTTAACATAAAAACATAAGAACATAAGAAAATGCCATACTGGGTCAGACCAAGGGTCCATCAAGCCCAGCATCCTGCTTCCAACAGTGGCCAATCCAAGCCACAAGAACCTGGCAAGTACCCAAAAACTAAGTCTATTCCATGTTACCATTGCTAATGGCAGTGGCTATTCTCTAGGTGAACTTAATAGCAGGTAATGGACTTCTCCTCCAAGAACTTATCCAATCCTTTTTTAAACACAGCTATATTAACTACACTAACCACATCCTCTGGCAACAAATTCCAGAGTTTAATTGTGCGTTGAGTAAAAAAGAACTTTCTCTGATTAGTTTTAAATGTGCCCCATGCTAACTTCATGGAGTGCCCCCTAGTCTTTCTACTATCCGAAAGAGTAAATAACCGATTCACATCTACCCGTTCTAGACCTCTCATGACTTTAAACACCTCTATCATATCCCCCCTCAGTCGTCTCTTCTCCAAGCTGAAAAGTCCTAAGCTCTTTAGTCTTTCCTCATAGGAGAGTTGTTCCATTCCCCTTATCATTTTGGTAGCCCTTCTCTGTTCCTTCTCCATCACAATTATATCTTTTTTGAGATGCAGCGACAAGAATTGTACACAGTATTCAAGGTGCGGTCTCACCATGGAGCGATACAGAGGCATTATGACATTTTCCGTTTTATTCACCATTCCCTTTCTAATAATTCCCAACATTCTGTTTGCTTTTTTGACTGCCATCTCTTTCTTGGGTTGTAGCACCTAATATGGAACCCAACATTGTGTAATTATAGCATGGGTTATTTTTCCCTATATGCATCACCTTGCACTTATCCACATTAAATTTCATCTGCCATTTGGATGCCCAATTTTCCAGTCTCACAAGGTCTTCCTGCAATTTATCACAATCTGCTTGTGATTTAACTACTCTGAACAATTTTGTGTCATCTGCAAATTTGATTATCTCACTCGTCGTATTTCTTTCCAGATCATTTATAAATATATTGAAAAGTAAGGGTCCCAATACAGGTCCCTGAGGCATTCCACTGTCCACTCCCTTCCACTGAGAAAATTGTCCATTTAATCCTACTCTCTGTTTCCTGTCTTTTAGCCAGTTTGCAATCCATGAAAGGACATCACCACCTATCCCATGACTTTTTACTTTTCCTAGAAGCCTCTCATGAGGAACTTTGTCAAACGCCTTCTGAAAATCCAAGTATACTATATCTACTGGTTCATAGGGGTGTGCATTCGGATTGACCGCATTAGTAAAACGCAACTCATATTTTTTTTTTACTTAAAAAATTGATTCGACATAAACGATCGGATTTCCCACATATCGAACATAGATATGTTCGATATGTGGGAAATCGCGATTGTTGAGCCAAAATAAAAATATAAACCCCCTCACCCTCCTTAATCCCCCCCCCGACTTACCACAACTCCCTGGTGATGGAGCGAGGAGTGAGGACGCCATTTCTGCAATCCTTGGCGAGAAGCATGTGACGTCGGCGGCACGTCGAGTGACGCCAGCGTCACGTGATTCCCGGCTCGTTCGCGCCGGACGGCTCGTTCGGCCCAAAAAGAACTTTTGGCCAGCTTGGGGGGGGCCTCCTGACCCCCCAAGCTGGCCAAAAGTTCTTTTTGGGCCGAACGAGCCGTCCGGCGCGAACGAGCCGGGAATCACGTGGCGCCGCGTCACTCAGACGCGACGTCACGTGATTCCCGGCAAGTTCGCGCCGGACGGCTCGTTCGGCGCGAACAAGCCGGGAATCACGTGACGCCAACGTCACGTGATTCCCGGCAAGTTCGCGCCGGACGGCTCGTTCGGCCCAAAAAGAACTTTTGGCCAGCTTGGGGGGGTCAGGAGGCCCCCCCCAAGCTGGCCAAAAGTTCTTTTTGGGCCGAACGAGCCGTCCGGCACGAACGAGCCGGGAATCACGTGACGCCGCATCACTCGACGTGCCACCGACGTCACATGCTTCTCGCCAAGGATTGCAGAAATGACGTCCTCACTCCTCGCTCGATCACCAGGGAGTTGTGGTAAGTCTGGGGGGGGGGGATTAAGGAGGGTGAGGGGGTTTAATTTTTTTTTTTGCACATATGTACATATACCCAACTCATTGGATTTTTTTTATGTCCATATTGGCCGCAAGTGGGACCCCCTTTCGGACATAAAAAATATGAACATAAAATTTTGCTCTGCACATCCCTACTGGTTCACCTTTATCCACATGTTTATTAACTCCTTCAAAAAAGTGAAGCAAATTTGTGAGGCAAGACTTGCCCTGGGTAAACCCATGCTGACTTTGTTCCATTAAACCATGTCTTTCTATATGTTCTGTGATTTTGATGTTTAGAACACTTTCCACTAGTTTTCCTGGCACTGAAGTCAGGCTAACCGGTCTGTAGTTTCCCGGATCGCCCCTGGAGCCCTTTTTAAATATTGGGGTTACATTTGCTATCCTCCAGTCTTCAGGTACAATGGATGATTTTAATGATAAGTTACAAATTTTTACTAATAGGTCTGAAATTTCATTTTTTAGTTTCTTCAGAACTCTGGGGTGTATACCATCTGGTCCAGGTGATTTACTACTCTTCAGTTTGTCAATCAGGCCTACCACATCTTCTAGGTTCACCGTGATTTGATTCAGTCCATCTGAATCATTACCCATGAAAACCTTCTCCATTACGGGTCCCTCCCCAACATCCTCTTCAGTAAACACCGAAGCAAAGAAATCATTTAATATTTCTGTGATGGCCTTTTCTTCTCTAAGTGCCCCTTTAACCCCTCGATCATCTAACGGTCCAACTGACTACCTCACAGGCTTTCTGCTTCGGATATATTTTAAAATGTTTATACTGTGAGTTTTTGCCTCTACAGCCAACTTCTTTTCAAATTCTCTCTTAGTCTGTCTTATCAATGTCTTACATTTAACTTGCCAATGTTTATGCTTTATCCTATTTTCTTCTGTTGGATCCTTCTTCCAATTTTTGAATGAAGATCTTTTGGCTAAAATAGCTTCTTTCACCTCCCCTTTTAACCTTGCCAGTAATCGTTTTGCCTTCTTTCCACCTTTCTTAATGTGTGGAATACATCTGGACTGTGCTTCTAGAATGGTATTTTTTAACAGTGACCACGCCTCTTGGATATTTTTTACTTTTGTAGCTGCTCCTTTCAGTTTTTTTCTAACAATTTTTCTCTTTTTATCAACGTTTCCCTTTTGAAAGTTTAGCACGAGAGCCTTGGATTTGCACACTGTTCCTCTTCCAGTCATTAAATCAAATTTGATCATATTATGATCACTATTGCCAAGCGGCCCCACCACCAGCTGTTGACCATAGGAGCCTACAAGCTGCCTCTATCATAAACCAGCCACAATGCTGAATGTAGAGACCTACTGCTCCCAGAGTTCTCATGTGTTTGCCATGATGGCTTATGCGCTTTCTGTGTTCAAGACATGTATTTAGTACCACCTGAGGCCTTGTGAATACCTCAGAGAAAGTATGTCCCAAATATGCCTCTGACAGATGTCTTTTATGCATCCAGGTGTAGATAATGTTATGTGCTAAGTAAGGACTCAGACTACCTCATTAGCAGTTAGGGACCAGGCTACCACAGACATCAAAGAAGTTTGTTAACAAACAGTCCAGGAATATATACATTGGCCATGTATAGGTGCACGAAGTGCTGCATTTAGATATGCAATCTCAAAAAATGGCACGGGCCATCCATTGTTCCTACCATGTGATAGGGCCGGCCAATGGCACTGATAGCCCCTGTCACATGGTAAGGGCAAAGGGCCATCGGCGCCATTTTGATTAGTGGCAGCCGACGGCCCGAGAGAGGGAGATCACTCCCAGGACCCCCGCTGGACCACCAGGTGCTTTAGGAAAGTTTTTGGGGGTCAGGAGGGTGGGGGATTGTAAATAATTAGATCTAAAGGGTCAGGGTGGGTTTGGGGTTTTTTTTTCTTTGTGCCCTTTCTCCCTCCCCCCTCCCCTCCCCATAACGTTAAGAAACCCACAAGAAAATTTCGTGGGGTTTTCCTATCATTTTCGGGGACCCCCGATACATAACGGATTAGAAAATATCATTCGATATTTTCGTCCGTCAAAAAAAAACGATGCACATCTCTACATGATATTGTAAATGAACTGAACAGCACATTGCATATAGACCTGTACATAATTTATTAGAAATAGCATCATTACATATACAGACTTAGCATCTTAAACTTTTTGCACAATCATGATTACAGCAAAGCACATAGAAAGCAGAAGTGGTACCCCCAATAACTACAGTACAACTCTAATGTTAGAGCTGATTGCAGCATTACTAAGTGATGGCAAGAAGAAAGCCCCAGACAAACCATGTAGAAAGAGTGCATTCAAAGGGGTTCAGCCTATGGACCAAAGCAGCAAAGTTCAAGTCCATGTAGAAAGAGTGCACTCAAAGGGGGGCAGCCTAAGGGCCAAGGCAGCAGATTTTAGAAAAAAGGTAGCAGGACCATGACCAAAGAGCACAGCATGGAGGCCAAAGACCAGGAGAAGATCATAGCATGGAGGGTGAGGTCTGGCAGAAGAGCGCAGCATGGAGGCCGAGGACCAGGAGAAGACACAGCAGCTTGTAGGCAGGAGCCCCAAGAGAAGACACAGCAGCATGGAGGCGGCAACCCTAGAAGAAGACACAGCAGCATGGAGGTAACAGCAGGCTGAGATGAGATGACAAGAGACATCAGTATGGAGCTGGCAGAAGGCTGAGATACCAGCATCAGGAGCAGGAGATGAGGCATAATGAGAAGAGACAGCAGCTGGACCAGAATTGGAGACAGCCTTAAGGAAGCTAAATTATGGGCAGAGCATCGAGGAGGGCATTAGAAGTTGCCTGGAGGACAACAGTGGCACACAGTAGACTATACCTATCATCATGCAAGCACAGGAACTCTGTAGTCAGGATGGACCCAGCAGCTTTCTTCCATCTAGCCGACACAGGAACTCTGTATAGAGGCCTGGTCAGGCTTGTCCAACAAGTCTGGTTCTTCACCATTAGAAGCCAGCTGTTTGGGGTCTTCATGGCCCTTTGCCATGCCATGGCTTGCCACTTGGAGGTGACATGTCCTTGGGGACCTACCCCTAGGTTGTCTCTTGGGCCAGGGACTGCTGCTTGGTGTTGAGAATTGTGATGCTGGAGAAGCACAGGGGCAGGCTCCAGTATTTGTTGTAAAATCTCCATCATGACAATGGTGAGGTTATTTAGTGATGTTGCCACTGTTGTGAGAGCCTGTGCCTGTGCTGTCATCTGGGCATGCAGAGCCTGGGTTTGCCCTTTGACAGCCCTCCTCAGGTGCACTAGCTCTGCCCGAATGTGGTGCAGCTGGAGACAATGGCTTCTTTCTAGCCGGTCCAGCTGCTTGTGCATGGAGGCCTGTGATGGTGACAGTGCTGATGACGATGCTGGTGCCAGAGCTGCTGGTGCAGTGCTTGTCTTGTGGTGAGATGCAGGTTCAGGCTCCAGAAGGGGCATGAGGGGGCTGGTGGGCTGGTCTGGTTCAGTGCCCGCTGCCTCATGCTGTCGATGTGGTATACTGTAACGAGGCCATTATAGGCTGGGTTCCTCCAATAAGGCTAAAATATTCAAAGTGACATCGAGTAGGCTGGTTGAGGCCAGGATTCCAGGAACAGGCTATGCTGCTGCTGCTGCTCCTGCTACTGATCCTCCTTCTCCTTCTTCTCACTATACTGGGTGCAGGCATCCATAAGCAAGAGGCCATGTAAAATTCCAGCTGTGCCACTGGTTCCTAGGGCTTCACTACTGGTCCCTGGGGCTTGACGGCAGGGACTGGCTGTTTCCTGGCTGAGAACTTTGGAAACAAAGAAGAGCACATAAGTACCAAAGCCAAGAGGTACACACATGGAACATTTGGCATGACATGCGCACTTTGCATCTCAATGAATGTAAATATCTTAGGCCAAATGTAAACATCTTAGGCCAAATGATGTGCACAACTGTAGCATCCTTGCCATTTATAGGTGAGGTGAACTTACTGGCTCTGGCTCAAGCCATGCCCTCAAACACATCCAGTCCCAGTCGCTGGTTGAGGGCGTATTATTGGGCAAGATGCTCCTCCGCCAATCTGCCGAAAATACTTGCTGTGGCTGCACACCTTCATTTTTAATTGGGCCTCGATTTCCTGGTACCAGTGGGTCACCTACTTTGCACTGCACTATACCCTGCTCCATCATGAAATTGTCTGGGCAATGGTGTACATGCCTTGGAGATCCTGCCAGCACGGATTCCAAAAAGCAATAGGTAATGCTTTAGGATCCCAGCAATAATCAATTCATTATCCTGGATGCTGAATTTGAGAACCTTCAGGCAAGGGCGACCTGCTGCCTGGCTGCCAGAAGAGGGTGCCACTTCCACTTCCGGAGAGGTGCCCTCCCTTTCCTCATGCTCATTCCCACTCCTGTCTCCCCTTCCTTCTTCTCCGCACTCCTGCTCCTGCCCTATAAACTCCCTTCCCTCTGCTCTCTCTCTCTATCTCTAGCCTGCTGTCTTCCACCCTCCATCCTCATCTGCCTATCCCCTTCCCCCTCCTACTATCCTTTCCCTCCTGCCTATCTCTACTTCTGTCCCTATCACTACTCCTCCTCCTTCCTTAAGCACTCCTGCCCTCATCCTCCCTCCTCCTCTCCAACCTCCTCCACCTCCTCTCCTCATGCCTCTGCTCTCCTCTCTCCCTTCCTCTTCACCACAACCCTTCCTCTTCACCACAACCACCACTCCTCATACCTCGTCACCACTACCACCACTCCTTCTCATTCCTCCTCACACCTCCTCACCACTATCACCACGCCTTCTCATTCCTCCTCAGGCCTCCTCACCACAACCACCACACCTCCTCAATCCTCCACTCCTCCTCACATCTCTACTCCTCCATCATCACCACTCCTCCTTACTCCTCCACAGAAAAAGACAAACGTGGTACACTACAAAAAACTTTCCACACATCAAGACAAAAGAGATCAAGGAAAAGGGAATCAGAAAAGAAAACACAAAACAAGACAACTCGCTCAGTAATTACTACAATAAACCTCCAACTATCCACAAACAACACTTACCTACCTCCTCTCTCTCCAAACTCTCAACATACCCTCAAAGAGGCAGCTGCAGGAAGCTGGTATAAATAAACCCAAAAAATAGCGTGCAACACATAAAGAAATGTGAGCTACAGCTATCAACATGCGACATGCTGATGCATTATGGTACAGTATCGTGCGTTGTAGTAAAGTAACAAACATTGCAGAAATTACATATGAGATGCAGAAGTTAAGCACCCATTTTTTAATGAGGGAGCAATTTCTGCTATATTTATAGCATTTTGAAAAATCTAGGGGTTAGTTTTTTAAAACCAAATCTGTTTCCACAAATGTTTGTTCCATCAACCGGCAATGTACCAGCTTCAAAAAACGCTGTGCAAGCCCACAATGCCATAATACATAAACTAATCTCATAGATAATTCCAAAAAAAATGAATCCTCAATCCAAATCATATGCAGACTTACAGATTCACCCATCTGGGGTACAAACCATCTGGTCCAGGTGATTTGCTGCTCTTTAGTTTGTCAATCTACCCTAATACATCATCCAGGTTCACTGTAATTTGTTTCAGTTCTTAAGAATCATCAGTACTAAATATAATTTCCAGTGTGAGTATCTCCTCAACATCCTCTTCAGTAATGCCTTGCCTTCTCTAAGAGCCCTTTAAACTCCTTGATAGTCTAATGGTCCAACCAACTCCCTTAAGGGCTTCCTGCTTTGATAATATATTTTAACTCATATTTATTATGAGTTTTTGCCTCTACGGCCAGCTTCTTTTCAAATTCTCTTTTTGTCTTCCTTATCAATGTTTTATATCTAACTTGCCAATGCTTATGCTTTTTCCTATTTTCTTCTGTTGGATCCTTTTTACAATTTTTGAAAGAATTCCTTTGGCTAAAATAGTTTCTTTTAGCTCACCTTTTAATTATACTTTCAATTAATTGGCCTTCCTCCCACCTTTTCTAATGCATAGAATATATCTGGACTGGGTTTCCAAGATGGCTTTTTTTTTTTTTTTTTTTTTAAATGCCCATGCTAATGAAACTCTTAACCTTTGTAGCTGCACCTTTTAGTTTTTTTCTACTTTTCTGATTTCCACAAATTTATTTCAAGAGAATTATGGAATTTGTACATCATCCTATGGAATGAGAACTATAAAGAACTTTCATCAATTTCATCATTCATCAATAAAAGTTATGTTGAACACCATATTAGCTTCTAGAGTGATTATTGCTACTGTTTACACTTATATGGTCATCAGTGCTGATTACAAGAACTTTATAGTATGATTTAAGTAAATGCAATGCACAGGGTCTAGAAGATTATTTTCCCCAACCCTTCCCACTCAGGGAGTCATGGACCCTCAGATGAATTAACAGTTTGGGAAGAGTTAAACTTTAAGAAATTGTGTTTGAGGTATGGTTCCTAGGACCTTATCTGGGATTATCTGTCCTTTGCGGTCCATTGTTTCCCAGTCTGAAGCATGCTGAGGACCATAAATGGTTCAAAAATGAAGAGAACACATGTAACTTTCCTATCTATTTTAAAAATTAAAGCCCTAATTTTCAGAAGCCTGCACGGGTAAAATTTCGGGGGTTTCACATGTGGCCAGGTCCTAAGCTCCGTGCACATTTTACAAAGGGCTCGGCTACGCATGTAACTCCTGATACACGCCGAAGTGCCGGGCCTCAAGAAAGGGGCGGGCCAGGGCGGGGTTGGGCTGGGACAGCGCCATTAACCACTGTTCCGAGGAAGCGCGTGAAGGCCAGCTGCCAGGGTGCGGAGTTTACTGCTTTTCCAAAGGAGCAGTAAGGTAACTTACAAAAAAAATGTATAGCTAGGAAGGGGTTAAGGCTCGGGGAGGAGAGGAGAAGAGAAGAGAGGGGAAAAGGTAGGAAGGTTAGATAGGGGTATAGGGAAGTTCCCTCCCAGTCCGCTCCTTAATTGAAATGGACTGGGAGGGAACTGGGGAAGCCCTACTTGCGTCACCACCCATTAAAATCCCACCCTGCACATGCAAGTGGCGGGCCACCTGCACATGCACGCGTGGATGTTAAAATCCAGCACGGATATCGTATTTATAACATGGGTGTGCTCCTTTTAAAATCGACCTCATATTGTATGTGCTTATACTTTACATGCAAAAGTAAAGTAGGGCTTATTCACAAATGTCCCAATGCGTAAATCGGCCAATTTTAAAACATATGCAAGTAAATGAAATTAACCAGTTTACCAATTATCCACCAGTTTTCCAGTCCTTCTCCAAGTCATTGAGATCTTCCCGGTTCTTCAGCCTGAATTCCCCCCAGTTCACCCAGACCTCCCACCCAGTCAGTACTACATAATAAACACATTTAATATCACGCCAGATAATTATCAGGTGTAAAAATATGGGCATTTTTTAAAATAGCTACTTACATATATAAGTGTTGGTCATGCCCCATAACACCCCTAGACCATCCCTTTTTTATGTGTGCATATGTGAGAGCAAAATTAAAATTTGTGGGTATTTTCAACTTTTATAAAATATGGAATATAAGGCGAATTTTAAAAGCCCTGCATGAGCCAAAACCAGGAGATATGTGCACAAGTTGGGCTGGCGTGACAAAAAAAATAAAAAATCATAGCACTACTACTTAACAGTAAACATCCTGACAGCGTGCTCTCATAATCATTCATACCTTCCACTTCAAAAACACCATGCACTACACACTCATACATAGCACAAAACATTCCTAAAAAATCACATTTGTTATATTTGTATTCATCTCTAATTATACTGCTATAAATTAATCTCTAATTATACTGCTATAAATTAATCATGTATTGAATTTGTATGCCACTATGAATGTTCCAGGACTTCCACCAATATCCACATCAGTTTAAATACATTCCCTAAGACATGATAAACTAATTTATTTTGGCTTTAGCCATATTAACTTTAATTTATGATACACTATTCAAGTCCTTAGCTCAATCCTGTTCCAGCTTGGTCCCATTCTGGCTTGATCCCTACAAAGGCGGAGCCGCGCGTATCTGCTAAAAAACCTGGATCGGCGCGCGCAAGGCTATTGATTTTGTATAGCCGGCGCGCGCCGAGCCACGCAGCCTACCCCCGTTCCCTCCGAGGCCGCTCCGAAATCAGAGCGGCCTCGGAGGGAATCCTCTAACGCCCTCCCCTCACCTTCCCCTCCCTTCCTCTACCTAACCCACCCGCCCGGCCCTGTCTAAACCCCCCCCCTTACCTTTGTTGGGGGATTTACGCCTCCCGGAGGGAGACGTAAATCCCCGCGCGCCAGCGGGCCTCTTGCACGCCAGGCCGCGACCTGGGGGCGGGTACGGAGGGCGTGTCCACGCCCCCGGACTGCCCCAGGCCGTAGCCATGCCCCCGGGCCCGCCCCCGGAACGCTCCCGACACGCCCCGAAACACCGCGCGGTTCGGGCATGCCCCCCGACACGCCCCCCGACACGCCCCCTCCGAAAACCCCGGGACTTACGCGAGTCCCGGGGCTCTGCACGCACCGGTAGGCCTATGTAAAATAGGCTTACCGGCGCGCAGGGCCCTGCTCGCCTAAATCCGCCCGGATTTGGGCAGGTTTAGGCGAGCAGGGCTCTGAAAATCCGCCCCAATGATTTTATGTAGTCTAACAACAATAGCGTCTTATCCCAAAGAGTGCTCACACTGATTACTGTATATATTATCTGACTTTGGTAAGACACTTCTCTGCTACAGGACACACAAGGATATCACAAGTAATTTAGTTGAAGCAAATATAAATTTATTATTGCATATCCTTGGGAGACACAGCCAGACCTTCAACACAGGGGAAAGCACAACAGCCTGTCTCTCCCAGTATCTTGTAAGAACTGTATTATATAGGTTTAAACCATACAGAGAATGCCTGTGAGCCTATGGTGATAATCACTTATGCAATATGACAGTGAAATAACTACTTTAACCTGAAAACACTCCCCACCCACATTGAGGCCCCTTTGTAACTAGGCTTGCTTTTGTCAGATGTGTCCTGCTTTTTCTGAGTTTCCTTTGTCTTCGATCATTTCATCTCCAGGGGGCAGGGAGAAACTCTGATATCAGTTGAGCCTCTCAATTGATTACAGATAATCCAAGAATGTGGTCTGGAATGTGGCCTTAGCCATTTGCTATCTGTAATCTCATGACCTTTGAGCATAGGCTTTGTAGAGCCTAAATGTATTCCAGATGTCTTCCAAAGTCTTGAATCTGAGGTCAGTTAAAGGTTTTAGTTGCAAGCAGGCCACAGACAATGAAGGATTCTGGGAGCTGAATGAGAAATAGTCTTAGCATCAGTCTTTATATTAGGCTGCCCATATATCATTTCCCTCTTGTGCCACCTTCAATGGCAAGAGTGGCACACCAACAGGTCCACGACGATGGGCCATAGTAAAGGGGCCTAAAAAGTGTGTCCTAACAATTAACCTTGGTATTTATCAGGTATAAAGCACAGTTGTGTGTGTCCCTCTAAATTCCAAATTGGTATAAGTGATACTCATATAAGCATAGGCATTCACTAGTTAATCAAACAATAACATTAAAACTGAATTACAATAGAAATCATCCAGTTCTATAGTTGAGCTGCAAGTGTGATAATATTATCATAACTTTAGTCTTAAACTAGAAATTACATTGCATCAGGAGAAAATACCATTTTAAACTCATAGTCTAAAGAGAAAGGATTTGTTCTTAATAAGTATAACTACTTCAAAACACATACTATTAAATCACATACTAGTATAACTAGCATAAAGATAGGCAAGAACTAAAAAATCATTAAAGAAGAAAGTATGCATATTCTTGTTACACTGTTTATAATGGGTAAGTCTCTGCAAGGAGAACTGTTTCATACTGAGAACCAGGGATAAAAGTAGATAGATGTAGCAGAGAAGAAGGAGGAGTGCGAATATATGATAGAAGAAAAAAAGAACATTGAAAACAACAACAGTCAAAAATCAGTATAAATAAGATAGCAAATACAGAAAATAGTAACCTACGCAACCAAGAAATTGAAGGAAGCCATGAAAATATAGAGTCAAACCATGAGTCAGTAACAGGATTTATACCACATTGTGCATACATAACATGAGTCAGATTACGGAGGTGTTGGAAAACATATGACACGTTATGTTCATAAGCTGGAGTGGGAATATTTGATTTATACCAAGACATATCACACAGTCAAGTGGCCAGCAGTGGGACAGGGTGATTGGTTAGTGTGAACAGATTAGCTTTCATAAATAAAAGTAAAAGAGAACATATCAAATAATCATCTCACTGACTCAGCAAGTAAATGCATATACTCATTATAAGGTATAGGACTACATAATGCTACAAAATGCTGGAACTGTAAGGCTACTAAAGACTGCCTCAGTTCAGACTGTGGTACTAACTTAAAATCTAAATAGTGACATTTTTAAATGTGTACATAACTAAAATATTGACTAGGTGTATCATTTCATATTTTTTTGTTATTGACAATCAGTTATCACATATGAAATAAATGTCCATATGATGAAAAGTGCACGATGACTTCTGTGCATAGGATGGGATGATTTCTGAAGTCAATGACATTTGACGTATGCAGTTTTCTCAGCTGGGTGGATTTCTGACATCCGAGCATAGCCTCTCAAATCAGTATTAGATGTATATGTTATTTAAAGCCTAATATAACAAGCAAAACAAATTCAAATTAATCAATGAGACAAATTCTATCATGGCCTTAGCTCCCTATATCTGGTAATAATCCTTCTTTATAATTAGGTAATATGCAATAGTCAGGACCACAAACAACGTAAGTGCTCAGACATTACACAGACACATGCATTTCACTAGACTGACACACAGATTCATTCATTGCATTCATCAGGTGTCATGACACACACATAACACAAAAAACAGATAACAAGTAACATATTTGAGCACAAAAAGTAGACCAAAAAGTATTTGGATCGATCCAGAATAAAACAAAAATAAAAATTAACATGATCTATTTAAAAATGAGAAAATCAAACTGAGGAAAAATATAATCTTCAAGCTTTACAGCTCAAATAGCAAGGAAGGTGTTTTCTTTTTCAATCTGAAAAGATATAAACTCTGGCATACAATAAAGTAAAGTTATAGTTAAAGTGGCATTGCAACACCACTGAAATTAACATTCTGATATATCTTAATTCAGCAAATAGCAGTCAAGCGAATTTCTTGTTTCTTTTGTTATGCAACTGGAAAGTGCTACACAAGGTGTGTTGAGTGAACTGTTCTCCATCTGGGATTTAAAACCCTTTGTGTTCCTTTTCTTAAGGTGATAATGGTAATGCTTGGTAATTCAAGGATTGAAAATCTGCCACCTTTGTTAATGGGCCTGCAAATGCACCATCAACACTTGTACCATCAACTCCTGGCTTAATTCCTAAAAATGAAACCTGGGACAGACAATTTTGACTTTGTTAGAATTTATTTTATTTCCTTTCTATGCTCTTTATATAAGTAGTTCTGTAGGGTGCCTTGCACACAGATCCTGTAAATACTGTACTTAATAGATCATTTAGATAATCACAGATGCATCAGTTGAAAGTCTGAAGGTCTTGGACAAGATTTAAAAAAAATAGAAGGGCTTCAATTGAAACAGGCACATATAGAAACTGCTCCTGTCTGTATGTGAAAGTAACAAACTGTCTGGCTGAATGCACAACTTTGGAGATTAATGCAAAAGAAAGCTCTATTTCCAGGGCTTGTAACAAATCCCTACCTAACAAATTTACTGGATAATCTGGTGCATATATAAAAACTAACTTGTTACTTATTTTCCTTCTAACTGCACACTAGTTTTTTCTGTTCTCTGTACTAGCTTATTCTGTCCATTAAATCCTATAGTACAAATAGTATCATCTGACAATGCAACTCCCTCGGGAAGTCTAGTAATCACAGATTTGGTTGCCCCTGAATCCAATAGAAAGGTATAAGGGTGTTTGTAATATGTATTGTCAACATGGGATCAGCTGTTCCTGCCCTAATTTGCACCACTCCTAAAAGTCATTGGTTATACCCATTGCCTGCTCTATATCTCTGGATCTCATTTGCAGGGTCCCAGTGAGAGAATCCTCCTTGTCTCCCTCTACCACCAGTACTGTTTCTATCAAGATTTGCCCTGCACTCATGCGAAAAATGCCCGAATTTGCCACAGAGCCAGCAGTCTATCCCTTCTCTTCTATCAGGTCCAATTCCAGCTCCTTGTGATGAACTCCCATACATTCCTCGTCCACCTATCCCTCTCCTGCCTCGCAACATCCCTCTACCACGGATATTATTTCCTCTAGGTGTAATTACTGCACCTATTAATTGATTCTAGGGGTAACCTGCATTACACCCATCCTGTCCATGTTGTATTTCTGACTCAAATTCCTTATCTGGACATGCTTTAACTCCTTCTGTCCCAGTCACCTTATTTGTCTCTCCATCTTTTTGTTTATTTAGCTGTTCAATCTGCATACAGCATAATTTAGTTTGGATTTTAGTCAAGTCATCAGCTCCTTTAACTTTCTCCATAACATACAAATCGCCATAGTGGCATATATTAAGGAACATTTCTGGCCACAATTTACTTTCTAACCCTACAACCTGATCTAACTTTTGCTGCACCCCTTTTGGTAACGTTTTCCTTAATGCTTGGTAAAACAGAGGTAACATTCCAAGCTGATCAAATGGCTATTCCATTTGCCGAAACCATTCCTCCTGCATTGCTTGCACATGCAGCCTGATATCAGATGTACCATCCCATGCATGTGACATAAGGGTTGATAAATCTCTTTGTGTAGGGAAGTTTTGCCGTAAAGCTTCCCAAACATTATGACGAAAGTGATTAAAAGGATTACCATCATATTCTGAATTAGCTAATGTAATTTCCCTCACTCTAGCCTGTCTAAATAATGCATCTACATCAATTCCAGGCAGTCTAGCTAATAATGCTTTAATATCTCCTATAGCTAGAGTCAATCCACTGGTTAGTTTTTCAAACTCCCAAATCCATGCACCTGCACTTTTCGTTAAAGGTGGCAACTGCAGGATTAAATTAGTCAGATCAGTAAATTGCCATGGAGTATAACGAGGGAGAACCTGACCCCTCTCATTAGGTCTCCCTAGCAACAGGGGATACTGTGTAGCTTCAGCCCCTGCTTGTTTTTCATATTTTTCCCATACCATTAAGCCAGCATTCATATATTGATCATCCCAATCAGGATCCCCATAAGGACCTCTAATACACTGGCGGGCTACACTCATATCTCTGGAAGATAAAGAACCCTGTCTTGGATAGGGGGACATATCTCCTCTCATTCCCTCAGTCCATTTGGCTAATATATCCACCCATAGATCCACATAATAACGACTATCTTCACTCTCAGCCACTATTTCTTTTGGTGTCTGTTTACGCAAACTCTGGACTAACATAATCAGGTCTCCATTTCCATCTCTACAGGCACTTTCTTCATCTATTCCTTCATGAATAATAACACATCCCTGAGTTTTGCATTGTCTGGGTGGCTGTTTT
Source organism: Rhinatrema bivittatum (assembly GCF_901001135.1). Lineage (NCBI taxonomy): Eukaryota > Metazoa > Chordata > Amphibia > Gymnophiona > Rhinatrematidae > Rhinatrema > Rhinatrema bivittatum. The sequence goes on along the minus strand of NC_042618.1, from coordinate 148,897,715 downwards.
CTACGACAGTCTTTTCCTAGCTTACTCTGTTTTATCTTTTCCTTTTTCCTTATGCTTTTGTCCTCTTCCTCCTCTGTGCTATCACTTTCCCCTTCCTTCTCTACACTTTCAGCTATTGGAAGCTTAAGAACCTCTCCAAACCTTTTTCTTAGCTCATCTACAGTCAGACCTGATTGCACAAGATTTGACGGATGCATTAACCCTTTCAAAATGCAAGTCATCTCCTTCCATCCTTCCTGTAATTCTACCTTAGGTGGGACAAGTCCTTATGCTTGCTGCAGTGCCGCAGGTGCTGCCACTGACACAGAAGCAGGGGAAACTGCTACTGGCAGAGAAGCTGCAGGAACACCTGTGGACTGAGATTTTCCAGAAATACCCTTTCCTAGATTATCAATAACAGATAGCGGAGTCACTGGCAGAGGGTCTAACTGCAACGGCTTATAGCCTGGGGCTACATCTTTCTGATCTACAGGTCCTAACTCAGCAGGCACAGCATGTAATGAAATTGCCCTAGACTGCCATAAACATCTTGCAGTGCTGGGTACAAGCCTGAAGAACTAGAGGCAGGGAGTGTGGAATAATTAATAGAAGCTTTCTCCGGGGCATATGGTGGTGGCAGTTTATCCCACTCAGTATCCTGATGGACAGAATCTCTCTGCCTATACCATAAATCAAACACTTGCAAATGCTTATCTAAAGACTTTCCTTTCTTTGAATCTCTAATATATTTTAGCAAATTTAACAACACAAAAGATTGTAATGAGCCGTCTTTCGCCCAAACAAAATCTGGATATGCTTTAGACTTCTTACACCATTTGGCATGATATTGTTTAATTTCCTTAATATTAAGTGGATTAGCCTCTAAAACTAACTCTAAAGGAGTTTTCATATTGTCCACTAGATGGCACCCCTACAGCAGAATACACTCACTGACTCTAATCAACATGAACTGTAAAGTGCAAAAATTTATTTCTATCCCCCTCTTCTTTTTTTTTTTTTTTTTTTTAAATATTAAAAAGAGCTATCAGAATAGAGAAGAATAGATGGAATCCCAAGATGTTAAACTCAAAAGAATTGAATTAACATCAGTCCATCTTCAGGAACCAATTAGAACACAAAGAGCTATAGCTCGGCCAAAAGGGACCAACAGTGAAAAAACAAAGGCAGAAACAGAAGCCCTAAGACACAATATCTGATGTGAGATTTAACACACAATCACTATACACTGTACATGTGCACACAAACAATCAAACAATGAAAAATATATATAATAAAAAAGATACTCACAGATTATTGGAGATTGATGTACATACTTACAAAAATGGATCCATCATACACAAAACCACCAGGGCAGAGCGAAAACCTCTTTAAGCCTCGTCTCTGAGCTCAGTGTCCTCCGGGTATTACTGCTCCAGCAATGCTCCTCCAGACCACTTAAGTCTGGGTATTCTTTCTTCGGACTTTAAACCAAATTAAATGTGTGGAATTGGACCCTGTCCACCAGAATCCAATGCAACACTACACAAAATAACAATAGCCTCAGCTATTGCTAAGTCCCTTCGTGCAATCACCAAAAATGTATATATTATTTGACTTTGGTAAGACGCTTCTCTGCTACAGGACACACAAGGATATCACAAGTAATTTAGTTGAAGCAAATATAAATTTATTATTGCATATCCTTGGGAGACACAGCCAGACCTTCAACACAGGGGAAAGCACTACAGCCTGTCTCTCCCAGTATCTTGTAAGAGCTGTATTATATAGGTTTAAACCATACAGAGAATGCCTGTGAGCCTATGGTGATAATCACTTACGCAATAAGACAGTGAAATAAACTACTTTAACCTGAAAACACTCCCCACCCACATTGAGGCCCCTTTGTAACTAGGCTTGCTTTTGTCAGATGTGTCCTGCTTTTTCTGAGTTTCCTTTGTCTTCGATCATTTCATCTCCAGGGGACAGGGAGAAACTCTGATATCAGTTGAGCCTCTCAGTTGATTACAGATAATCCAAGAATGTGGTCTGGAATGTGGCCTCAGCCATTTGCTATCTGTAATCTCATGACCTTTGAGCATAGGCTTTGCAGAGCCTAAATGTATTCCAGATGTCTTCCAAAGCTTTGAATCTGAGGTCAGTTAAAGGTTTTAGTTGCAAGCAGGCCACAGACAATGAAGGATTCTGGGAGCTGAGTGAGCAATAGTCTTAGTATTAGTCTCCATATTAGGCTGCCCATATATCATTACTCTCCAGCAAAATACTAAATTTTTAAGCCATTCACCATCGAGAATGCTGATAGGTAGTTATCCATTAACCTGGAAGCTCAATCTGTAAACTATTCATCGAATCTTTAAACTTTTAAGTGGGTGGCTACGAACATCTGTCACCTGTGAGTAGCCAAAATGCTGCTCCTCTTCTCGGTGGCCATGCTGCTCATGTCCTGCATCCTGTGTTCCTTGCATACCTGAAAGATCAGGGAGAGAACGAGTGAGTTAATAAATATGGCAAAGTTCTAAAAGATGATGTTTTTAAAGATTTGATGAATGTGAAGTTATTTAAGGATTATATATTTTTTGATCTATTTGTACAACAATTTTATATATGTTTCATTGTAAACTGCTTTGGCTACATTAGTGGTATATAAGTAATTTAAAAAAAATAAATAAATAAGGAATATCCACTGTTCTAAGCACACAATTTTGTGTACATAACGGGGGCTGAATTCTGTGCACCTTATTGTATCAGCTTGATGGTGATCAGTAAAGTGTTGCGCTCCCCCCGTGGCTGGAGCCACGGGAGGCACTTTCCTGCGTGGCTGGAGGCTGTAGAAGCCGGGACCCTGCCTGGTTCCCGCAGCCGGGGCTGCCACCATGCCGGCACAGCAGGAGCTGCGTCGGGTTCTCCTTGCGGCACGGAGCCATGCCTGTCCTTCCTCCGTGGCCGGAGGAGGCTGCCGACGCTGCCATCTGGTGCCGCGGCCCAGAGGCCGCATCCCTCGATGTCTCCTGCTGCAGGAAGCCACTCTTCAGCTTCTTTGATGTGGCTGGGACGCTGCTGCTCCCTCGTCGGGCCTGCCCTGAGGCCTGCTCCGTTTCCTCTCCTTGCAGCGGCAGCATGGCTGCTGTCCAGAGTCCTGCCCCTTCCTTCTTAGGGGCGGGCCCGTGGCTTCTTGCTGGATTTAAAAGGCCAACCAGGTGTGGCCCAGCTGAACACATCCTAGGGAGTTGCCTGTCTTCAGCCTTATAAAACGGCTTCTCCGTCAGTTAGTCCTTGCTTCGGCAAGGAACTAGTCCTCCTGGGCTAGTCATCCCAAGGTCTTCTTGTTTGCAGCTCCTGCCTGGCATCTTGACCTTCTTCCACGGATCTTCGTTATCTTCCTGGTCTCTGTCCTGATGTTCCTCAATGTCCTAATGTCCCAAGTTCCATCATGTTCCTGGTCCTAATGCTCCAGGTCCCGTGGGACCCATGCCTCCAGAGATTCCCTGCTTTTACTCTGAGTTTCCAAGCTCCAAGGTTTCATCTCCTTTCCCAAGTCCCAACTCCGGAGGATCCGAGGGGTTTCTACTAACCTGCGCTATATGACTTCCTGAGCCTGTCCTGATCTCCTCGTGGTCCACAACCAGCCATCTAGCTGTGTAGGGCGTGAAGGGGACAGTGTGGTCCGTGACCAGCTTCACGTGCTGTGTAGGGCTCCTGAGGATCTTGCTCATCCCTCTTGTTTCCTGTCTTCGTCCCAAGTTCCAGTCTTCACTCCAAGTTCCAGTCTTCATTCCAGGCTCAAGTGCCTATGGCTTCCTTCCACCATGACCTCTGTCCAGCCTGCAGCCTCTGCTGCACCCTGTGGCAGGTCTGAAAGGGCTTGGAACGGTCGGAGGACCATTCAGAGACCACCATTGCATTGGTGGTCTCATGGGCGTGCAGGTCGGTGGAGGATTCGAGGTTCCTGACTCCCAGACTTGGACTGTCTTCACTGCAAGGGCACACATACTCCTTATTCCATGCTGGAGAGCCCTCGGTTGCGCTCCATCCCATTGTTAGCACAAAAGGATTGCCAAGCCTTGAGTGTCCCGAGCTCGAGGCCGACGCAAGCTCCAACATAAAGTTTGGGAACCACTGTGGCATTCTGTGTCTACTTACCTGCATGTATTTTATTAGCAGCATAAAACACTTCTTAACCTACCACAGATTAATGACAGTGGGCCCCAGTATGTGGGATGGAGAGACCCCCTTTATATATAAAAATCCTTAGTAAATAAGGCTTAATGTATAAAGAATTACCCTAAACAACACATTGAGAATGAGAATAACAAATATTTAATAGTACTGGTAAGATTACACTCATGAATATGGATAGACATATGCTTCCTTTTATTTTTTGACCAGATATTTATAGGTAAATAGTAGCTATTCTAATTCAGATACATTTCTTGCAGAGTGATGTACATATGACTTGGTCTGTCCCTGTTAAAATACATAAATAAGCATCTAACATGAATTGCATGTCATTATTTGAAATGGAAGTTTCACATAATAATGTTTGGATTCTGCATTACTCTGAAGATTCTGCTTCCATTCTGACTATACTTTCGACACTGCTGCCATTTCTGGAAGCTGGAGGTTAGGTGAAAGAGAGATCAGTTACTGCATGCTTATATAATTTGAAAGAAGGCATCAGTCCATCAAACTCAGTCAAATAACCCTGTGAAAGTCAAGTCAAATCTGTTCCTCTAGGGGAAAAAATCATTTTTGCCTAGCTCAAGATGAGCACCTATCAGCTAGAATTTCAAGAAATCTGAACATCCAGTAATACCTTCAACCACTAGGGAAACAGATATCTGGGACTTCACTTAAGCCTGTTTAAATCAGAATTTGGCATAGCTGTCAAGGCTTAATGTTTAAATAAGTGTCTTTGGGGCACAGGAGTTTGTTTATTTAAAATCTTTATATACTACTTTCTGGTCTAAAAAGCAATCAAATTGGTGTACAAGCTGTTAAAAAATACAATACATAAAATTACACATAATAAAGCAATAAAACAGTCAGGAGTTACCTTGAAGGGAACTTTTTTTCCGATCCCCTCCCACATTCCCCTCCCTTCCTTTATCTAACCCATCCCCCAGCCCTACCTAAATCCCCCCCTGCCTTATTTTATTTCTTATGCCTGCCAGTGGTAGTCTGTTGAAATGACATAAGCAACTATGATGCAATAAATGGTTGTGTGCCACCAAAGATGAGAATGTAGATATGTTATTTGTTCCTCTTATAATCTGTCGGTATGATGGCCGGGGAGCAGCATTGTTCCCTTTCTTAAATCCCACAGACAAACAGAAAATATCTATACACTGTGCTTAGCTGATTTTCACATTTATTGTTCCATTAAATTGAGTGTGTGTATATAATAATCCAGGACTAATAAAAATTACAATGCACATGAGAATAAGGTATAATGTAAACAAGGAAAAATAATACAAATGTAATAAAAAATAAGATACAAGAAAGTATATGCACAGAATAAGTAAATCAAAACCAGATTATATATATATATATATATATATATATATATATATATATATATATATATATATATATATATATATATTTAAATGTAAAATGAAATCTACTTAGTTCCCTGAGGTTGTTCCATGAATCTCAGCAGTGGAGCAGTCAAACTCTTAGGACTTCAGCACTGGATCACTGGCACATCAATAATGTCTTGCATTACCGCCAATACTAAAATGTTGGTTTCATAAGGTGGTTTATATAGAATATCTGTTCTTTGTCTGAATTTCCCATCAATACTCAGCCATCAATCATGTTGTGTACCTTCTTCTTTCCCATGCATTCCAGCCCTAGGATAGAGAGGCCCTGACAGAATTTGGCTCAAAAAGGTCAATGGAATGTGACCTATAGGTAGCTCAATAATGCATAATTCAGAGACTCATCACTCTCACACAAAATTCAGTGGTTTAGTTTTCCAGAGAGCTTAACAGAAAAGAGAAGTCAAATCTTAAATAAATAAATAAATAAATAAATAAATAAATAAATAAATATATAGATATAGATATAGATATAGATATATAGTAACCCAACTATTAGGCAATATTGTACTTCTTATTGTGCCTATTAGATACTAATACCAAAAACACTCCTTCGGAGTGGAGTAAAAGCACAATTATTGTTTTTCAAAATATTCTTTTATTACATCTATGAAAAATCACACACAACAATAATCAAAATTTGAAACACGCATCAAATTTCCTATTTCATCAATACATATCTCTCTAACCCTGCTCTCATTAAAATCAATACTCATTCATACCCATCCACTTCACTCATTCCCATACATATTCAAAAACTTTTTGTGCAAATTTACATTTGAACTTTTCAAGCAGAAATTACATGATGTTGATTTCAAATCCTTCTAATGTTAACATTTATGTAAACATTCTTTAAGCTTATAATCTTGATTAATCCCAGCAAAAATTACATGGTACCAACATTTATATTTGTAATTCTAATTAATCCCAATCCCAACCAGGCCCTCATTTCACCTTCCAGCTTCTTCAGAGGAATTTGAAGTAATTCATATGAACTCTTGCCGTTTTAATAAAGGCACCATTGGTCTTCATTAAATTTCCAACTGGTTATTTCGCATAGCCAATTTCTGCATATAAATCATCTGCATTAAACGTAGCTAAATCATCTGCATTAAATGTAGCTAAATCATAAAGAGTGATGTGAATTTAATGCTTATTTATTCATATTTAGTTCTAGACAAGGAACATGAGATTAAATTAGAATGATGATTGTCGGGAGAAGTTAAGACAGCAGTACATAGAAGCAAAGACAGGTAATATCTTGTAGAGGTATACAAATCATAGCTAAACAATAATTTTTAAGTACATTAAATAAAAAATAACCTTTTTTTAAAAATGTTTTTATTATGAGATATAAAATGTAGGAAAAAATCTTTTCTGATATCAATTGTTTTTTAATGCAGATGATTATTCACAATTTATATATCTCAGTCAGTGGTTCAATTTTTTGGGGACCTAACTGGCCCTGCCCATACAGCGAGGTTCTTTGCATTTTTTGTCCCTCTCTAATACAGATGGCAGATGTATTATTTTGATTTATGCTGGGAATCTAAGTTATTAATACCGCTCTTATGGAAAAGCTTACTTTCTCTTTAAAAAAAACAGTTAGAGAAATATCAAGATATTTGGGGACCATATTGGAGGTGGCGGGAGAGTGGATAGTTGGTCTACTTTGGGATCTTCTTTTATGTACCGAGGAGAGGATGTTTTTCTTTATAATGTTTGTCATGTCACCTGGGATGTGTTTTTTCTTTATGTATTCATGAGTTGTTCAGTTTGGAAAAATTATAAATATTGGGGAAGATTTTAAAACTTATGCGCAGGCGTAGATTTGTTCGCGCAACCTGGCGAGAACAAATCTACGCCTGATTTTATAACATGTGCGCACTGCCGCGCACATGTTATAAAATCCAGGCTTGGTGCACGCAATGGGGTGCACACATGTGCACCTTGCATGCGCCAAGCCCAAGGGGAGCCCCGATGGCTGTCCCCGTTCCCTCCAAGGCCGCTCCGAAATCGGAGCGGCCTTGAAGGGAACTTTTTTTCCGATCCCCCCCACATTCCCCTCCCTTCCTTTATCTAACCCACCCCCCAGCCCTACCTAAATCCCCCCCTGCCTTATTTTATTTCTTTTGCCTGCCAGAGGCAGGCATATCTTGCGCACACCGGCAGGTGTGCAAACCCCCCAACACAGCCGGAACGGAGGAGGGCTCGGGACACGCCCCTGGACCACCGTCACGCCCCTGGACCTGCCCCCGGACTGCCCCCTGACCCCGGACACATCCCCAGACACGTCCCCGGACACGTCCCCGGACACGCCCCAAACCGCCATCACGCCCCCCAGACCGCCCACTTTTGAAAGCCCCAGGACTTACGCACATCCCGGGGCTTGCACGTGCCGCCGAGCCTATGCAAAATAGACTCGGCATGCGCAGGGGCATATTTTCTCAGGTTACGTGCGTAGCCTTTGAAAATCTGCCCCAAAGAGTTTTTTTTAAAAAGTAGCTATCTTTGTTCCTTGAAATACTAAATGTACAGGGAGATTTTGCTTGGCATAATACATTATTCCCAGAGACTCTATTTAATCAATTGGAAAATGAATCTTTTATACTGTAAATGGAAGATTTAATGTGTTAGAAAACTACTATTGCATTTAGAAAAAAACTGCATCTACAATATACTGGGCAGTTCTTAAATTATATCAACTATTAAGTAGTAAATTCACTGTGTATCAATCATTAATTTTCAGTCATTATTTTATAATTCTTTCATCAGTTCTCGAGGAAGCTGCCAGATTAGAAAGAGTAGTACAATTGATATCACACACAATCTGATTTAATCAAATTTGTTCATAGTAGTTTTGATGTCATACTAGCATTACATATTCTACATGAACCAATCCAGACCCATTCATGTCATTTAATAATCTATGCCACTGTTCCAAACATAATAATTTAAAGAAAAACAATTTTTGAGATAGCATGGGGTTTACTACCTGCCACTTTATACAGCAGTACTCAACTGGTGCATCTCCAAGTACACGCAGGTATGTCACCACACTTCCCAGTCCTCTGCTGGCCCAGCTGCTCCCCCTGCACCAGCGAGATACAAATTCTTCCTCCACCTGGGCTTGAAATGCTGATAGCTGGGAAGAACTTGGCAGGAGAGCTGGAAGAAGCACTCAGTAAGCAGCACTAGCAGCATGGTCTCTTCTTCCCATCCCTTTGGCCTGGAAGAGGAAATGGTGTGCAGAAGCTGGGGTGCACGGGAAGAAAAAAAACATGCTAAGTTACAAGTGTGTGCAACATCATCCCAAAAGAGAAGAGTAGTGCAGCCCAGAGCAAAAAGAGGAATAACATCAGCCCCCGTGGCAGATGGGACTCCTTTTTTGAGATCACAATGGCTGGAAAAAGAGGAGGCTGATACTGCCACCAGTTGTTTTTTGATGGGGGGAGAAAGATAGAGTGAATGAGTGAGTGAGTGAGCATGTGTGTTTGAGACCATGTGTGTGTGTGTGTGTGTGTGTGTGTGTGTGAGACAGCATGTATGCAAATGTGTGATTGAGAGCCTGTGTGGTGTGTGTGTGTGAGAGAGAGTGCATGTGTGTAAGTGTGTGATTGAGAACCTATCTGTGTGAAAGAGAGCATGTGTGTGTGTGTGATTGAGAACCTGTGTGTGATTAAGATCTTTGTGTGTGAGAAAGAAACACAGCATGTATGCACGTGCGTGATTGAGAGCCTGTATATGTAAGTGAGAGAAAGCATGTGTATGTATGATTAAGAGCCTGTGTGTATAAGTGAGAGGGAGAGCCAGCATATCTGTCTATGTGTGATTAAGAGCCTGTGTGTTTGTGAGCTTGAGAACCTGTGTGTGAGTGAAAAAAAGAGAGGGAGCATGTATATAAGTGCATGATTGAGAGCCTGTGTCAGTGAGAGAGAGAAGAAAGTTGCAAGCAAACACCCTCCCTCCCCTCCTCCTGCTAATTCACAACAATTTTTTATCCTTATTTTTTTTAATTATTGGGTCTTTTTGTCTGCTATTTGGAAATATGGTATTGATGTCTGGAAATGTTTTATATGAGTTTTTAATTATTGGAAAGTCCATTCATCAGCTGTTTTGAAATCTGTTCTTTTTATTAGAATGGTGTCAGGCTTGGCGACTCATGGGATGGCCCCATGAGCAACCACACTCACCCGACGCGGACAGAACTCTCTTCGTGGCAGAGACACCGCCAACTCGTGCCAACCCCGCCAGGCACCAACCTCCCCCTAAGGCATGCACGCTCCCAGTATCCTGCTGTTTATAGGGGCCACAGCAGGAAAATGTATTTCAGCCTTCTCCGGATGCCCCCGCCCCCCACCCAGACGCCTCTGCAACCGGTTCCCTGGTGCTCCTTGCTCCAGTGCTGGTTGCTCGTTTCTTGCCTCGGTCCTGGTTGTTGTCTTGTCCTTGTTCCCTGTCCCTTACGCCTTGTTTCTGCTTCCGTGCCTTCCCTTGTCTTGGTTGTTCGTACCCGTCCATCCTGTCGGTATCTCCCCTGTTTCTGTCTCCTTGGCTTGCCTTCCTAATCTTCAACCCCGGCTCTGCACCTGACCTTGACCTGTCTGCTGCCTGCCTTGATATCTGGCTTGTCCTCCGATTCTGCAGCCTGCCCCAACCTCTGACCTGTCCATTGATTCTGCTATCTGCTGCCTGCCCCGACCTCTGGCCTTTCTTCCAGTTCTATCTGCTCTCGTCCATCCGGACCTACACACTGCCTCAGATTCCTCTATGGACTGCCTAGGCCCCACCTTAGTCCTGCCGGCTGCCAGAACCCAAGGACTCAACCTGCGGGGGAGGCAGCTGGTGTAAGCGAAGCTCCAGTTGGTCCTATCTCCAGGCCTCTCCACCAGCTGGCAGTGTGGGCCTAGCAGGCCTCCTCACTAGGCAGCACCAACCACACCTCAGCACTAAGGGTCCACAACCCAGTGAGCCTAACAAACGGTTTTACTGCTATTGATTTTATATTTTTTTATTTGTTTTATGAGGACTGGTAATGTTTCTCTTTTTCTTTTGTTCTACTGCATGTGGAGTCTTGCAGTTTCCAGTTCAGTTTTTATCTGCATGTTTCTGTTTACGCTTTATGGTCACTTTATTCTCTGTTAGGTGAGGGTCTGCACTTGTGACTGAGGTAAGGTATTCTGCTGGCGTGTAGTTTCTGTGTAGGGCTCTATAGCATCCTGGCTTGTTATGTTTTCCTAATGGAGTATTGATGTTTTAAGGTCTTATTGTAATATTTTCAGTGTTGCTTTTTCTTAGGTAAGGAGGTTACTGTTTGAGTGCTGGAAGCTGGTACTTTCTAGTATGGGAGGTTTACTATTTATGTAATTTATGTTCAGAGAAAGTACTTATCTTTCCCTTGTGTCATTCTTAACAATAAAAGTAATACTGGGACTTTTTTTTTTTTAATTTCTGCCATGGATTGTATTGAGCAGTGTGCCACCCATGTGAGCGTTGTCCGACATATGTGTCATGATGGGAAAAAGGTTGAGAAACACTGCTTTACACAGCGAGTGATGAGTTTGTTATTTAAGATTCCAATGTAACCCATTTGAAGATTAATTATTCTGCCATATTGGAAGACGCATCCTTTATTCCAGGAGATACAATTAAATCTATTGGGAAGTGAATTCATTATTGAAATATGAAATGGGAAATGAGGTATTTGCTCCCAGAAACTAATGCCATATGTACAGCAGAAGATCTGGCAACTTTACAGCATAATCTTACATAAGTGTTTGATTAATGCAAATTGCTGGCTATGCTTGAATTTGGTAGGATAGAAATTCCTAATACCGTGTTTAAGATTACTGACAGTTTATTTTAAATGAGTAAATATTTCAAAATTTGCTACAAGGAAAGATAACTTTCAAAACTGCTCACATGCACTCACATGCAAATTTACTACTATATTTTCTAACCTGCGTGGATACAATATGTGCAGATTACAAAATACGACTACATATTTGTGTACAAATGCTTGCGAATGTAAAAATTATGAACCGTGCAAGTCCGGACTTATCTGAAAAAGTAGTGGCACTTAGCCGGAGAGGTCTGAAAAGTGCTACTTGTCTAAATAATCTAAATAGCACCTTTTAGACTTATCCCGGTATATGTAAGATAACCGGATAAACCTAAAAAAAAGTGCTACTTATCCAGTTTTACCAATTAGTCTACGGGGTCGCCCAGTCCTTCTGCAGCTCGTGAGGACCCTCCTGGCTCTTCAGCCTAGAGTTCCCCCATTTCATCCAGAGCTCCCACCCAGTCATTTTTTCACGTTCAAGATGTTTACGATCACTTATACCAAATAATGACCAGATGTAAATATACACAAGTAAAAGACATGCATGTTATTCTGGTAGGTTGTAAAATAGCAATTTACTCTCATTAATGCTGGCCCTCTCCCCAGAATACCCCTGGCCTGCCTCTTTTTTACACATGCAAATTTCACATGCATACATTCACGTATATGCTATTTTATATGCACAAGTGCTAGTTTTTGAATGCACAACTTTTGAAAAGTCACCCTAAAGAAAGTATTTTAAAATACATGATTAAAATGATTCCTTACATAAATTAAATTAAAAAGCTTGGAGATCAATATTCAGATAACTTCTGGTGTTAGCTGGACAAATTCCAGTCTTTGAAATTTTGCCACCACTCACTGACTAAATGTTGCCTGTGCAAACATTGTCCATACAAAATGAACCCAGATAAAAAGAGCACTGAGGACACGCCTGCCCTATAGCTAAACTTCATCTGATTAATGCTGCTATTTGGTGCTAGCCAGATAACGTTATCTGGATAACTCAGTTCAGTTATCCAGATAACTTTAACTGTCCTAAAATTATCCAGATAACCAAGACAGGCACCAATTCCCTTCTCTTCATGCCCCCAAGATGATAAAATATAGGGATGAACAGCCCACCAAAGTAAAAGTAGGAGCCAAGCCCTGCCATCCTTCCATCCCCTATATAAAAACAAAACTGCAGTGCCTAATTCCCATTGGGATGAATACCCAATACGTCTAACAGCTACTGGCACATAAGAACTGCCATACTGGCTCAGACCGAGGGTCTATCAAGCCCAGTATCCTTTTTCCAACTGTGGCCATTCCAGGTTACCAGCACCTGGAAGGATCTCAAATAGTAGGTAAGTTCCATGTTGCTTATATCCAGAGGTAAGCAGTGGCTTTGCTCAGGTCTACCTAGTTAATAACAGTTTATGGAACTTGTCCAAACCTTTTTTTAAACCCGACATGCTGTCTTTTTCACATCCTCCAGCAGTGAATTCCAGAGTTCAAATGTGCATTGAGTGAAAAAGTATTTTCTCTGATTTGTTTTAAATGTGCTACTTAGTAACTTCATTGAGCATCCCTTAATCTTCCTGAGGGCGAAATTCAGTGCTACTTAGCCGGATAAGTTAGGATTTATCCAGCTAAGCAGCAGCGGCTAAATATCTGGCACCACTGAATATTCACCACACAGCTAAATAGTCAATTAAGTGGCGTGTGGGACAAGGGTATTCCGGGGAGAGCCAATTTAGCTGGATAAGTTATCCGGCTAACTTGTGCTAATTCATTGTCTTTGGATATTACCATGTATCCAGTACAGTTGCACATATTTTTCCATGTATCTATAGTAAATTTGTAAAACGAATCTCAGTGTAATAGCACATTGAAATATGACAGCAGCAATTTATCATGTAATTCACTATTGATCAATCTGCCTTAAATTATTGGTTAGAACCCTGTCAAATATGCAAATGATTTTTTTTAGTATTAACATTTCAATTATCAGCTATATCCCAAAACAATTGAATTTGATAAGGAAATTTTCACAAATCATGAAGACACTAAATGCAAAAAAAGGAAATATACAACAAAGATTAAAAAAAGTCCATCTTGTGAATTACAAAATCTATAACTGGGAAGTTCCAAGGAGAAGAAAAAAGAAAATTACAGCAATGATAGGGCAAGACTGAAATCCAACAATCATGAATACAGAACCTGAGATATTAACACCTCCTCATCAAACTAAGGTGTAGAGCTCTCCTTCTTATGAGAAGCAACCAAAATATCAATAGTTTTATCTACAAGGAAAGTTTTAAAGTAGCCATAATCTAACAATACAAACGTAATACCAGATTATTTAATTATACATTTACATGGAAATTTATGATAATGCTCTGTCCCATTCACTAAATCGTGCCATTGCAATTCCAGAATCTCCTTCTAGTAGACTTTATACCTCTGGATAAATCAGGAAGCACCCTTACTTTTGCCCTAGGAACAATTATTATTTTTGATCAGGGCCGGTGCGTCCCATTAGGCGAACTAGGCGGTCACCTAGGGAGCCAACCATTAGGGGGTGGCGAAGAGCAGCCATGTGGGGCCACAAGCAGAGCATATCCCACTCGAGGTTGAGAGGAGTAGAGACTCGGTGGGCCACGAGCGGTGCCCATCCTGTTCGCGGCCCAGAGAAGCACAGAATCAGCTAGAATGCGAACAATACCCATCCTGCTCACAGCCAAGAAATCAAACACAAAAAGCGGCATCTCAGTGAATGAGGTCAGGGACCGGGGGAAGGGGGACGGGCGCAAGGCAGAAGGTTTCGCCTAAGGCCTCCTAACATCCTTGCACCAGTCCTGTTTTTGATGAATGAGTTAAGGACCTAAATCTCTATTTAGGTCAAAAGCAAAAGAAGCAACTGAATTCTTCTAACGCTAGTCTCTAATAGGGAGGTATCCAGCAACTTCTGAGTTATCCATGCTAGATGCTTCTGAATATGGACCACATCAGTGTTCTCTAGGCATTTATCTCTGGTAGAATGTGCGCTCTGTGTTAATACTATTACTACCTATTTCTCAAAACAGAAATTAACAGAAGTCACACAGAATGTGTGCTAGTGTATCTGTGTGTGTGTGTGTGTACAACATAAGGAACCTTCATCCCTGTCCGCCCTTAGGAAGGCTGGTCTACCAGCAAGTAGCTATAGAGAGGTCTGCCCTAACTGCAGGAAGCCTGATATTCGGCTGGTGCTGGAAATCTTTTTGTCTGCAAAGATCAAAGGCAAAGTTTATTTATTTATTTGTTTGTTTGTTTGTTTGTTTGTTGTTTTTATATACCGAAGTTTAGCGCTGGCCTTCACTCCGATTACAGGAATAACAACATTTTACATGAATAGTCAAACGGTTTACTTAAATAACTATATGGGAAGCGGCGCAGTTGTGTTGTGAATGCATTTTTACATCATGTTAAGCTTTGGAAAAAACTATCCCCTCCCCCACAAAAAGTGAGGCTCTCTGAAGGGCAATTACAATAGCCCCTTGGACAGCTGTCCCTGAATGGAGAGAGCAAGACAAACCTGCTTTTATATTATTATTATTATTATTCAGATTGTCTTTCCAAACCTATCATGATGTACAAGTGCATTCAGAGAATATTATATTTCCCAGCCCAGCCAGGAACATAGCCAGCTATGGATTTACAGTGAATGATTTTATAATAATTAACAAGAAGATTTACATAGATTCACATACATTTATAAACAGAAATGTTTCACCTTCTTTTTTTATCCTCCATTCTTGGAACCCATAGAAGCATGTTCTATGCAGCCTAGTATCTCATTATTTAAAATGGGGAGGGGGGGTCTAAGCTTGTGAAAACAATAATAAAAAAATAGGATAGCAAAAAAAGACTATAAAGTCTGGTCTGCCCCATTTCCCCTTCTTCCAGCAATACCATCGCAAACTCTAAATGGGTTCTAATCATAAGACTAGACTCCAGAGTCCACAGAATTTGCAAAGGCCTTGCTTTCATGCCTTCAACTCCCATCCCACATCACCATCTTAGTCCTGAGACCAGGAGGAGAAAGACTCTTGAGTATTTCTTGTTAGCCCGGGCAAGCTTTTCAATTAGCTGAGACTCGCTGAATGCACATTATTTTAAAATAAATCAAATTCTAAAACTCCCAAAATAAACAGCTAAAAAGAATACAAAGGTCATGTTTTTTAATTTTCAGGCTTTGAAATCTGTGTCATGTGCTTTAATTGTAGAGGTAATTGATTACTGTAATGCAACTTATTGAGGTTTGCTGGGAGTTGTCACCAGGCACTTACAAGTGATTTAGAATATGGCAGCCAGATTTATCATGGGATGCTTAAGGAGGATACCAGCTCTGTCACTTCTTTTGTAATTACATTCACTATCTTTTAAATTATGTTGTAAATTTAAAATTCTAGTTTTAGCATTTAAGATTTTGCAAGGGTCTTGTCTCCCTCACTTATGTAATCAAATCTGCTGGTCTAAATCTGAAAGGTTGTTGCAATCACATCAATAGCAACTACAACTGCCTTCAGTAAAGACATTCTGCAAGCTCAAACTTCCAAAATGAATGAAAATAGCACACCTAGATGCATTTTCAAATCTATGTGCATTATTTTGCATTCAAAAGGTACCAATGTCCCCAGGCACTTTGTAATCCCAATATGAAATTACAGTGGACCCTCGAGTTACAACCAGCTTGACATACGAACAACTTGGGTTACAACCAAAATTTTAGTCTTGAGTTATAACCTGAATGCCGGCCAAGGCCATGTGAATCCACTCGTGCGTGCGGTTGCTTCTATTTGGGCATTTTGTCCTGTCAATCGCATTTTTTGGGGCTTGGTGGGTGGGACATCTGCTCTGCTGTTGCAGTGATTGGCTGCTGCTGCTGCTGCTGCTGCTGCTGCCGATGAGGCCTGTCCATCTCAGGTGCACCCAGAGCTGCAAATGTTCACAGGCGCACGTAGGTAGACCCGGCACGACATTGCAGCAAGCAAACAGAAGGAAGCTTCTGTGCAGCAGCAGAAAGGGGAGTGTAGGTAGCACTCAGCTGGCTACAGCAAGGTATCAGGAGGGGAGGAATGAGTATGCTGGAGGGGGAAAAATGAGTGTTTGGGGGCCAGAAATGTGCTCCGAGGGGGTGAGGAGGGGGGGGAATCCTCCCCTTCCTCCCTTCCTGCGAGCCAAAGATGTCAACTTGAATGGTGAGTACAGTATGAAATTGTTGTTTCTGGTAGGCTAGGCACATTTTAAAACTTTTTGGTGAGTACATTAGGAAAATTATAGGTGTTTCTGGTAATTACGCTCATTATACATCCCTTTTTTTATTATGAAAATGTTAGGTAAGGGGTGCTTTGGGAGGTTCGGAACGCATTATGGGTATTTCCATTATTTCTTATGGGAAAAATAGTCTTGACTTACAACCAACTTGAGTTACAACCAGCCCTCGCGAACGAATTGAGTTCGTAAGTCAAGAGTCCACTGTACACACATATTATCGCTTTGAAACTTGGAGCCAAGCACCCAGATAAAAAGTAGCTGCAGACTTTGTCCCAATGTGGACATTCTGAAAATTGCCTGCAAAACTTTTGGAAAAATTGGTCTAGCTGCATTTATTCTTACCCAAGAGGAACTACTGTATTAAACAGTCACTCAGCTGCACCCCAGTTCTGTAGATGCAAAGTCCAGGGCATTCAACTATTTTGTTACCTAGCCTCTCATACTATTAATATTATAGTAGATATCAGACAGAATGAGTTCTCTTCTAGTGCTAAAACAATAGCAATTCTCACAGCTGCTCTTGACATAACTGACCTCAGTTGGATTATTCCAAACCATCATCAGATTCGCTTTTCCTTCTGTGCAGGGCATTGAAATTGCAGCCTGTTCCTCTGCATGGCCTTTTATCTTTACATTCTCTTACCTTTTGTTGCTTATCAGCTAGCAAAATAATCTAAAGGCAATGACTGCTGTAATGCTTTTCTCCTCACACCAGTAATTGCCACATTGCTGCAGGACTCTGTCAGGCTGGGTTAAATTGTGTGCTCCGTTGATCTTATTAATTCTTTATATGTACAAACTGCAAAGCAATATCAATCTTCTCCAGCCGGATCCTGCCAGCAACTGTGCCTGATTGGGATTCATTTGAGACACCAAGCCATGGATGAGAATAGCAAAAGTCAATTTAGGCAGTCTAGGGCAGAACAAAGACCAGGGGATTCGCAGGATGCAATCTGCTCTGCATCTTTCTGTGGTAGTTTGTATACTTCAAACTGGAGACAATAAAGGTCAGAAATTTAAAAACGGTTATTTTTTTTTTCTTCTGTTTATTGTGTAATTTTAATTGACATAATTAGAATCTAAATTAATGCAAGTTCAAAGGATAATAAAATCAAGGTCAGGAGAACAAATTTTAAACAGAACATTTATCTTGCAAGATAAAGTCAGATAAATATAGAAACAAACACTTCATAGATATAAAATCAAGAGCTGGGTTCATGTATTAGGAAACTGATGCACATATGGTTATTCAAATCCTTTCCATTTGTTATTCAAGATCAACTAAAAAGCCAAGTATATATGGTTTTATATTCAATAGAAGCCATATAGCAATATAATGTAAAAAGAAACCTTTACAATCATATATTAATAATTTATTCCTAGAAACATGCTTTTTTTTTTGGCACAGCAGCTTCTTCCTGCTGCTTTGGGTTTCTAGCTCAATCAGAACTGGTTTCTACCAGATTATGGTACCATGATCGTACATTTGCAACTACCTGGGATGTAATAAACAAACTGAAAAAGTCTATTTTAAGTTTGGTTTGTTTCAAATTGCTGGGGTGCCACAAAAAAAAAAAAAAAAACCCTAAAATGTTTCTGTATCAGCAATAATACACACTATTTGCCAAAAAATGTAAAACTAATACACACAGACACACACAACATCCCCCCCCCCCCAGCCCCCTGCCACTCTTTTACCCTTTCTGCAGCTTTCCTAAAATGAAAGGGGCAGGAGCCATCCCCCAACCACCCCTTCCTCATCTGTTCCCCGAGAACACCCTAAAACTCTGGGAGAGCTACCTATCAACAATAAAACAGCTCCTATCACAAATGTCCCTGTCACTCAACCAAAACAAACTGAATCCTATATATATATCTAATAAATTCACTTCAGCACTCAGCCAGGACCTCAAGTCATTACAACTAAAGAATCAAATTGTCTCTACAGTCAAAGATCTCGGCGTCATACTCGATGGCGAACTAAACTTTAAAAAATACATCAATACCCTGATTAAAGATGGATACTTCAAACTAAAGGTACTAAAAAAAACTCAAAACCCCTTCTGTACACCCAAGATTACCAAACAGTACTACAGGCACCACTTTTCTCAAAACTGGACTACTGCAACGCCCTTCACCTGGGCCTCCCTGCAGCCACACTAAGGCCAATACAGCTGTTTCAAAACGCCGCCGCCAGAGCACTTACAAACAGTAAAAGATCAGACCATATCACCCCTATCCTCAAAGAACTACACTGGCTGCCCATCCCATACGGAATCCAGTACCAGACTCTAACCATCATCCATAAAACACTGCACACCAATAAAGTGGACTGGATGAATGCAGCGTTACCCTTTCACATCCACCCCAGGAACCTTCGCTCCACAAACACAGGGCTTCTTAAAACACCTTCTCTGAAACTGTCACACCTGAATATAATAAGGGAACGAGCTCTTCATTAGCTGGCCCTCCGCTATGGAACCAACCTTCCAGCAGAATTAAGAATGGAACCCACAACCCAAACATTAAAAAAAAACCCTAAAAACATGGCTCTTCCAAAAAACCTTTGCATCAATACCATGACGCCAATCCACGACACCAAGAAGGTGCACAATAGTCATTCAAACAGATACCAGAAGCGCCCGCTACTGACTCTCGTCGAAAATGATTACAATGACAAGAAATGTTTATAATCACAAATAATGTTAATTTTCTGTTAATATCAGTTAATGTTGATTCTAATTTAATTTCAGTTCATATCTGTTAATATTGTCTCTAGGTTTTACTGTAAAAATAATAGGCAGCCACTGATGCTCCTAGTTCATTGTTCTCTGTAAACCGATGTGATATGTCAGATCGAATGTCGGTATACAAAAATAAATAAATAAATAATAATGGTGCTCGTCCTTGGGCTGGCCGACACTAAGGGCCTCATTTTCCAATATAACAGTGGTCTCTTGTGAAGATTTGATGACCTACGGAGTGAGGAAACTCACTCCAAGATGAGATTTGTGCAATGTTCTCTCAACCTAGCTTGGTGGACTCTCTACCTGGGTAACAACAAGCTAGGTGGAGAGAACATTGCACAAATCTCATCTTGGAGTGAAATAGCAGACATGTCAAACATTCAATAATTAAAACTAATAAGGATAGAAAAATTTCATACCTCAAAAGGTTTTACCTCCAGTTACCCTGACCTTGTCATGGAGTAGGGGAGCAGTAGCAATGTCTTTCTCTCCTTTCTCTCACACACACAGGCAGACAGGCAAGCTGGCTCCCACTCTTTCTCACACACACACTTACAGACAGGCAGGCACACATTTTTTCTCTCTCATATGTACCCAGGCATGCAAGTTCCAACTCTATCTCACACACACACAAGTAGGCAGGCAGGCTCCAAACAGATATAGGTAGGTAGGCAGGCTCCCACGCTCTCACACACACAGAGGTAGCAGGCAGGCTACCGGTAGCAGGGTCTGCTGGCATCCCCACCAATGCCCTTTCTTGTTTTTCAGCTGCTGCCTCTTCCACCACTACAGTGTCGTTGGGTGGGGGGGGGGGGAAGAAAGGCAGGAGTCATTCTGTGTGACAACATGCCTCATTGTGGGAGGGGACGGAGGAGGAGAAGGGCAGGGAACTGTTCTGCCACTGCTCCTCATGTGCCAGCTCTGCAAGTGTATTCAAAGCTCGCCGGAGCTAGCCTTTCCTCCATGCTGATCTTATGCATAGAGGAGAACAGCTGGCATAGAGGAGAACAGCTGGGAGAACTGTTGGCCAGGCAGTAGCTGCATAATAGCAGCATGATGGAGGAGGGGTGGCAGGCCATATGCAGTAAACTGGAGAACCAGTGGGGTGACAGCAATAGAAAATTGTACATTCAGTGAGCTCCGCATGATGGTGGCAATAGTGCTACTATAAGTGCCTTCCCCAAATAGCTTGCGTAATGATAGCCAGCTATACATTTGACAAATCTTCCCCAGAGAGCTTACACAATGATAGTTCCACAGACAATTCTGCACACAATAGTGACAATAGTGCTAAGTACCCTACTCCAAAGGAAAGTAATATTAAACTTTACACTTGTCTAGTGCAGGGGTTCTCAAACTTTTTTCTGTCAGGACATACCTGATAACTGGTTCTCACATGTGTGACACACTGAACACATGACAGTCATAAGGCTAAATGTAAATGTAGATTTTGCATCCATAGGACCCCCCCCAGCCCTGACCCTCATCAGAACTAGATCATTCCCCATACAACTCACCGGACAAAAAACAAATTCTGGTGTTATCGCAATAACAGCAACACAAACTCCCTCTACTATCAGGCACAATAGCCCTGCTTATAAAAAGACAGCAGTTTACAACCAATGTATGCCCTACTGAGAAAACACAACAAATAAGGTGAGGTATTTAACTAAAAGAAAAAACAAAAGAGCTAAGCGAACCCAAAAAACAATCAACTCACAAAAAGGGGGAGCTAATTAACTATAGAAAAACATTTTTGCTCTATTTTAATCCTTATTCATTAATGAATTAGCTCCCCCTTTTTGTGAGTTGAGGTATTTAACTAGCCATATTAGTTAAATACCTCACCTCGGTTACACACATAGAACTGACCTTCACCATGTACAGAAAGACCACAAATTATAAATATGGAGACAGAAACTGAAATGGAAACCCAAAAAAGCCACTCTGCAAGCAGTACAAAACTGCAGAAATGGAAACAGAAATATAGCATCTAACACAGTACCAGGATCTGCAATAATGCACACAAACTAATCCACACAAAGTTACACCTGCACTATGGCATACACTCAAATGGAACAACCCTACCTACAAAAAGGCAACACTCCAAATATTAAACCAGACCCTAAACACCAATACATCTCCAATTAGGAAAACAGAACAAGCCAAGCTGCTATAGATCCCCATACAGAAATAATTGTAAATTAATAAATGTTTCAAAACAGCTGATGAAAAGAATAACATCCAACAATTAAAAACAATTAAAAACTCTTACAAATTATAAAAATTCTTCAAACACTAATAAAATATTTCAAAACAGCAGACATATCACATAATACCCAGTAATTAAAATGGCAGTTAATCAAGAAAAATGAACTTAAAAGCCACCTTTACTTAATCTCTCTAGCAGCTCTCCTACTCCTTTCCCTTGCAGGCCAGTAGCAAACAACAAAAGCGCCAGTAGCTACTGAAGCTATCTTCACAGTCTTCTTCCTTAGAGACTACAACCAGTCTCTGTCTCTCTCTCTCAGACACACACACACCAGTCACACCCTCAGGACCAATTTCTGTCTTTCACACATCAATCATCTCCCCAGCCAGTCTCTCTCTTTCTCACACACACTCACAAGTCATCTCCCTGATCAGTCTCTCTCACCCATACACACCTCTCTGACCAGTCTCTCTCAATCACAGAATGCTCTCTCTCTCTTACTTACACACAGGCTTTCAATTGTACACATGTTCTCTCTGTCTCAAACACATGCTCTCTCTATCTCACTTACACACAAGCTGTCAATCACACACACATGCTTTCTCACACTTTCAGGCTCTCAATCACACACAGGCTCTCTCCCTCTCACACTTATACACTTGCTGGCTGCATGACTGGCTGGCTGTTTCTTCCTGGCTCCCTCCCTCCCCCGGAGCACAAATGGTAGCTGCAGCAGCCTCCTCCTCCAACCCCCATGGCCCAGGAAAGAAGAATCCCATTGATCGTGGGGGCTAATGCTGCTGACTCCACTGCTGATCGTCGGCTGCTTCAGTTTTTGCTTCAGATCTTTGCTGCTGCTTGAGACTGCTACTGCCGCTACTTTTCAATGCAGCATGGCCTTTTCTTCCCATGCGTCCTGCTACACATCACTTCCTCTTCTGGGCTGCGGGGGCAGGAAGAAGAAAAGGCCATGGTGCAGTTGCTGGCTTCAACGAACACTGCTGCCGTTCCTATCCAGCCAGGTTTGAATGTTCTGATAGCCCGGGAGGCAACAGCAGTAGTGGAAGAATGTGCGCCTCTCGCTCAGTGGAGGAAGGGGAGAGAAGAGCAATGAGAGACCGGGTAGCACGCAACACACCTGCCGGTGCTTGGCGACACACTGGTTGAGAATCACTGGTCTAGTGTACCTTTTCACTTGTTTTATGTGCACAAATATGCCTATCTTTATGCACACATTTTTTTTGTTAGCACACTTTTTTTAACTACCAATACGTTTGCATACTATTAGCTTACTGCATTAGGAGTTAACTCATTTTTCAGCATTTAAGTAAAGAAAGTGTGTGCTAAAATTTAGTTCACACTTTTTACTCACCTTTTATTATATCGACCCCTCAGTGAAGTGCCTATTAATTTTAATGAACAATTTAATAATTGGATCTAAAACATCTGGTGAATCAAGGTGGTCTAATTCATATTTAATCTTATCAGAAAGATCCCGCTGCAGTGGGAATATAATGCAGAGGGATGTATCTAACAAATGTTGAAATTTAGACACATATTCAGTAGCAATCTTTTGATCCATCTTCATAGTAATCAGAGAAATTTTTGCAGCCTGTGCTTGATTGAATTCTTCAATAATCTGCAACATTCTAGTCAAAAATGCTCCAGGAGACTCAGCAGAGGACTAGATTGTTCTAGAAGCTATGTGGCTTCTGTAATTGATAAGTTAATTATGAAGCCTACAATTCAGGCTGTCTGAATTGTAAGTCTGTGGCTGCAGATGAAACATCGTTGATTTAAAAAGCCACTGAAACGTTTTCTGTTGCCATCTTTCTCCTGCAAAATCATCTTAGATTCCTATGATGGCAGAGGTTGTGAGGCAGAGAAATCAGAGAATACTGAATTTCTGAACTGCTGCATATTAACCTGTTGCTTTAGATCGTTTAGCTGAGCTTTTCCTTATCTGGCTGTTGCATTCCATGTCTATTGGTAGGCTGTACAAATTGTTAGGTCTGAGCCAGTTTCTTAGCAAGTAAGGCAATGTGTAAGACCATGTTTCCAGAAGACTTGTCAAAATTAGCCAAAGTCCGTTCCTTAAAAGTAGTAGACAATTCTAGTAGGCAAAGATATGGTCCAGGCTTCAGGAAAACTAACTTTGTTAAAATGGGGAAGTACCTCAAGACGACATTAGCTAGATGAGAAAATCTAGGAAAAGCAGAAGAGCAGTGGTCAAAGCTAAAAGGAGATATTATAAGGAAAGGAAATAAAGGAAAAAGAGGCCACTATGGATTTCTAAAGGAATAGCTGAAAAAATAAGATAGAAAAGGTTAGCAATTCATAAACTACAAGAGATCACAGAAAGAGGAAGACAGGTGACAATATCTGGAAAAGCTGAAGGAAGCTTGGAAAGTAGTCATGAATACAAAAATTCAAATGAAAGAAACAGGGGGACAAGTCTTTTATGTAGATATGTTAGTGATAGAAGGAAGTACAAAAGTGGCATTGTGAGACTCAGAGATGAAGGGGATGAATATTTAGAGGCTAATGAGAAAAAAATGAAATTGCTCAACAGTGTTCACTACGAAAAGACCAGGAGTAGGACCACAAATATGACTGGAAGTGAGGTAAACCTCAAATAATTTTCAGAAAAGCATGTTCATGAGGAGCTAACTAAACTAGTAGATAAGGTGATGGAGTGAGATTGGATACATCCAAGAGTACTAAAGGAACTTAGAGAATGTCTGGCAGTTCTGCTGACTTTTTCAGTGCTTCTTTAGAGTCGGGGGTAGCTCTGGAGGACAGGAAATAGGCAGATTTGGTTCCTATTCAAAAAAGTGGAAGTAAGGAGGAGGCTGGGAGTCTGACCTCTGTGGTGAGCAAATTAATGGAATCACTGCTGAAACAGAGAGAGGATAGTACAGTTTCTGTAATCCAATGGATTGCAAGATACGAGGCTGCATGGTTTTACCAGAATTAGATCTTATCAGGCATATCTGACAAATTGTTTGATAGGGTGACCATAAAGTTGGAGAGCTCTAAATGTAGTATATTTGGATTTCAGTAAGGCCTTTGACACAGTTCTGCATAGATGATTTATAAATAAATTGAGCATCCTTGGTATGGGGCCTAAAGTGGCTAACTGGGTTAGAAACTGAGTGGGAGGTAACAAAAGGTAGTAGTAAATGAAGTTCACTCTGAGAAGAGAGGGGGACATTACTAGTGGTGTGCCTCAGGGCCCAGTCCTTGGACTGTTTATTTCAATGTTTTCTTGTAAGGAACTAAATATGCGTGAGCCCCTCTTGCCATGATGCAGCCTTGTAGGTAGGTCCTGAGACACACACCAGCGGTAGGTGAGCAAGTCTTGGCATGGGCCAGACTATGACTAAGTCCAAAAGTCTATACAAAGACCAGGTTGTGGCTGAAGCCAGGCAAGGACAAGACTGATGGCTTGAAACAAGGCTGAGGCTGAAGCAGAGCTAAAAACTACAGCAGAGCCACAGGCAAAGAGTAAAGCAAAGCTAAAGACTGAAAAGATGGAACCAAGCAGAAGCTGAAAACAAGAACCATGCTGACACTGAAGACAGAAACCAGGCCGAAAAGCTTGAGCAAGACAGAGACTGGAATCAGAAGGAGCAGGAACCAGTAGACCTTCTTGCTGAGACAATGAATCCAACTTCAGGCAGGATAAGTAGTCTTGAGCAAGTAACATCATCATCAGAGCGGATATCCGACTCTCCCACCAACGTGCACAAAATCAGGTGCACCAATGTGCACGCACGCCCTAAATGTCTTTTTGCCAGGTTCTAGTATAATACGTGTCAAAGCGTCCAATGGCAGCTCCCGGCAGCACGGTGAACATCCGCCACGAGGAGTCTGGGAAGGCGGATGGATTCTAACAGTACCCCTCCTCAAGCCCCTCCTTAAGCCTCTATTCTTCAGCTTCTGAAGAGATGAAGGTACTATTTTACCAGCTAGGGGCTATGGGGTCCAGACCCAGGATCCAGAGTTTCTTTGGTTTTGAGACTGGACTGAAAAACATTCAAAGTAGAAGACTTAACTGAAGAAAAGTTTGAAAGCACTGAGACTAGTCTTGATTGACGTACAAAGGTTCTTTGGCAGGAGGACAACACAGTTCAGAGTCACGTAGGAACAGGATTTATATTGAAGCAGCAAAACCGGCACTTCAGACAATGTGGTTTGAAGTGAAGAGGCCAGAGACAAAGATGAAACAATAAAATGTTCTTGGGAGGACGGACCACATTGGTCAATCTGTAAAGAATTCCAGTCAATGGATGGTTGATGAAGACTCAGCCAAGTACAAGAGGGTTGAATTACTTTAGATAGTAAGTAGAACTGAATGTTCTCTTGGTGAAGGCGAGAACAAAGACAAGATTAACCGCTTGATATAAGGCTAATAGCTTGAAACAAGGCTGAGAGAAGCTACAAGTAAAGACTGAAGCAAAGCTGAAGGCTGAGAAGGTGGAACCAAGGCAGAAACTGAAGACAGGGAACCAGGCTGAAGGGCTTGAGCAAGACAGAGGACTAGAACTGGAAGGGACAGGAACCAGAGTCCTTCTTGCTGTAGGCAACAAATGCAACTCCAGGTAGTGCTAAGTAGTCTTGAACATGTGACATCATCATCAGGGTGGGTAACCCAACTCTCCCACTAACGTGTGCAGAATTGTGCGCATCAATGCACACACACGCCCTAAGCATCTCTTCACCAAGGACTAGTATCACACATGTCAAAGCATTCAATGATGGCTCCCTGTTGCACGGTGAACATTCAAGCCACTGAAGAGTCTGGGAAGGGTGACCTGATTCTAACATTTCTTGAGCAACATTGTGGGAAGGATTGTTGGAAATGTTTGTCTTTTTGCCAATTGATACCAAAAGCTGCAACAGATTGAGGAGAATTTTTAAATACCACCAAGGTTTCCATGCACAGGAAGAGAGCCACTTTCAATGGAAAGAAAAAGCTCAGATTGAGGGGGTCATGCGATGAGAGTGAAAGGGGTAACTCCAAAGTATTTTAGGACATATTTCGTTAGAGAGAGAGTAGTGGATGCATGGGCAAGCCTCCCAGTGGAGCTGATGGAGATAAAAACAGTATCTGAATTCAGGAAAGCATGGAATAAACACAAGAGTTATCTGAAGGAGTGATGGGAATTGTAAAGTTTAAGTAACTGGGCGGATGGGCAGACCAGATAGGCTTATGGTCTTTTTCTGCCATCATGTTTCTATGTCTCATGTTCCAACCCAGAAAATTAGTCTGGAGAAACAAGACAAACACAGGAACAGAAAACAGAACAGGTAGGAAGGGGGAATAAACAGGAATGCAGAGAGTTTTCATCCAAGTTGTTGTACAAGCAGGAAAGTCAGGGCTCATCCGGATGGTCCAGCTAATTGGTGCTGTCCAACAGGCTAGCAGTAGATGCAGAACTACGAAGTCTCAGGCAAGAAGACATGCTAAACTGGAAAAACATGCATCCCTAACTAATGTCAGCAGAGTTAGTTAAAAACTTATTTTGGAGAAAAATCAGTCACCAGTCACCGGCTGAAAGTTGCAACTATAAATTTACATGAAGAAGTAAGATAAAATAACAAAAGTTCAATAGAAGAAACTTTACTCTTGGAAGATAAATAATTACAGAGCACAGGAAAAGGGTCATAGTGGCTTGATACAAGAAGACAATCAATTCAGAGTAAAAGCCAAGTAGGTAAACATTGATTGGCATGTTGCTAGGCAACTTTTCCATCCCTCCCTCACTTAGGGTAGGAAGCTAGGGGGAAATCTTAATCCCTTGCTGTCTGAATGGAAACAATCTTCTGTTGTCATTTCTTCCAACAACTAGTTGGGCTGGTGGTTGCTACAGTTGTTAGGCTGGAATGCACAAGGGCACCAGTTCAAAATTGGCTGGGCCTAACAAACTGGACTTACTGGATTTGAACTTATCTTTCCTGCAAGGCAACAGGCAGCACTGATGCTGAAGCATTAGGCCATTCCCTAGCTTTGTAATTTTAGCTTTTTATGCTCTAAACATGATTTTACAATTTCACACAAAGTTTAGCAAAACTCATAGTAAAACAGTACGGAAACTGAAGATGACTCTGGAGGTGGCTGCTCTTTTCGTTTTGAACCAATAATGCCCAAACTGCTCAGGCAATATCCTAAATCCACTGGCAGCATCAAAGATTCTAAACCTTCTAGGAACTGTGCTTTACATCAAATAACACTCTTCTCCAGATGTGAAATTTTTAGATTACTAATGTATTTGTAGAAACTCCCATTAAAGTGTGTTCCACTCTACTTTAGCAGTATAAGATGGTTTGGGTGGAGACTTGGGGAGCGTATGGTTAAACGTTCTTATCTAACATTATATGTTGCACTTGTAATAAAAGTTGGAATGACTATTGGATGGCATTTGTGATAACTGAGTGTGATGTGTTAATGCTATTGGGTTTAAGAGATGGTGTGTTGGTCCCCTTTAAGACTGTGGGTTTACATGAGTGATAGAAGATGGTTCCGCAGAGGGTATAAATTTAGGAGGATTTGGAAGGAATTTGCCCTTTCCTAGGTTTGGAGTTGGAGCAAGAGGGATCTCCAGGATGTAGTGGCCTGGAATAGCCAGCCTGTGGGCCCCACATGGGCTCTTCTCCTCAAGGGAAAAAGCCCAAGGCCATGGAGTGAAAAAAGGTTTTCCTCTCCCCCAAGAAAATGTTCAGCTAAGAGTGGAGAAGAGGTACTTCCTCCTCTTGAGGAAATGGCCCAGAAGAAAGAGTAGGCATGCCCCATGAAGGACCCAGGTTGTGAATGATACTGGGAAAATCGCTTTGCTGGAGGGAAGAGGTGGAGATATTGGAGTGGAAAATCATGTGAAGAGAAAGTCATGGGTAAATCCTAAAGGGAGGGGGGGGGTGAATCTCATTTTCCACTAGGGTTTGAGTCTGGTGTTTAAAATGAAGAGAAATCTGAGAGCATTGTACCTATCCCTTAAGGATGTGTTATTGTTTAAAATGAATGGGCAAAACGCAACAAATAAGGGCAATTTGTTTCATTCAAGGGCCCCCAAAAAAATAAAGGGCCCCCCAAATGAAACAAACCTTATTCAGTGCATTCATTTTAAATGGATGTAGGCCAGGGCTTCACCTGGGCATAGACCGAGGCCCAAAGCAGGGGCCACAGCCCAGGCCTGAGCATGACACCGGGGTCTCGGCCTAAGCCCAGGCCTCGGCCGAAACACGAGACCTCACCAAACTATCACTTACCTGAACCATCGTGTATCCACAGATGTGGCCAGGGAGGGTTCCTACACCTCGGCCTTGACCCTGACCCAGGCCCGATGCCGGGGCCCAATGCAGAGCCTGGGTCTCAATGCTTGGACCTTGGCCTAGGCAAGGGGATGCTGTGGATAAGCCCTGATGCCGGGTCCCAATGCCAGGGCTTCTGCCTGGACCCAGGTTGGATGCCGGGGCCTGACCTGGAGCCAAATCCCAGTCAGGCTGAGGCCTGGAGCCCAGGCCTAGGAGCATCTCTGACGACATCCTCTTCTTTCTTCTTTTATTCTTCAGCTGACACCGTCCGCTGGGGTCATGCCAGACTTGATTAACTTTGGCACACTCACCCCAGCAGATGTCGCCATTTTGATGTACAGTATTGTATGGCAACGTTGGAACCTAGCCTCTGGGCTGAGGCCCCAATGTCGGGACCCAGCCTCTGGGCTGAGCCACAGCATTGGGCCTGGGCCCAGGCCTTGGCCCAGGCATTGGGATTCGGCTTTCAGGCTGAGCACTGGCGTCAGGCCTGGACCTGAGCTCCAGCCTAGGCCCAGGCATCAGGACCTGGTGTCAGACTTGCATAGGCTGAGTCCAAGATCACTGCGACCTACCACATCCTCAGCCTAAGCAAGGTCAAGATTTCAGCCTGGGCCTAGGCCTCGCAGGTGGATTCCCACCAGACTGAGTATGTGGGGCTCGGTGGGGATTCTGGCCCTGGCATTTAACTGGGTGGGTAAGAGTGTGTGATAGGAGGCCTTGGGAGTCCCCGTTTTTGTTTT
The DNA here is from genome assembly GCF_901001135.1 of Rhinatrema bivittatum. NCBI lineage: Eukaryota > Metazoa > Chordata > Amphibia > Gymnophiona > Rhinatrematidae > Rhinatrema > Rhinatrema bivittatum. The sequence goes on along the minus strand of NC_042618.1, from coordinate 148,867,956 downwards.
GTTGTCTTTTTTTTAAATGTGTGATTCATTTTTTCACAAAAATGAAATGAATCAAAGATTCCACAAACCGAAATTTGTGGGAAAAAACTGAAAATGAACCGAAAAACTAAAACAATTTTTTTTTCTTGCACACCCCTACTGTCCCTTGTAGTTTTGGGGTGGGTTGAGATATAGAGAGAAAAGAGTATCACATGTGGTGGAAATGGGAGAACTACTATGAGGAATATGATCCTTATACTTCTAATATGGAATGCGGAGTTGGGAGATCTAACTGATGTTCAAATGAAGACTTTTTTCCTGTGGGGTACCATATGCTGTGCTGTGTGAATACTTACTCAGTACTGATATGCCCCGCCCTATACTATTACTGTACATAATGCCTGGATTAAGAGCAGAAATAAATTTAAGAATTGTGTTTATCTAAGAGTGGTGTGACTCTGCTTAATGCCTTACTGGTGCCAGCACTAATGGTTAGCTTTAAAGGCCAGAGTTCATGAAGGGGAGATCGATGGATGTTCTTCTTTACCAATCCAGAAATAAAAATTTACCTTTGCTGTCTCCATTTGGGTCAACTTCGCCATCTGCCTGACATGTAAATTGGAACTAACTAAATAAATTTGAGCGATGGACCTTTATTCAATGGGGAAAATCTCTCTTATCATTATAAATGTCCTAGAGTGGGGGTTAAATATTATTGTTTTTTAATTGTATTTTTTATGTATTTGAATGCTCTGTAAACACTGTGGACCTAACCTTGGTTTCAATAAGATGGCATAGACCAGTGGTTCTCAACCTTTTTTTGACGGGACACACCTGACAGATGGTTCTCACGTGCGTGAAAAGCTGAACATGTGACCATCATGGGGCTAAATGTAAACATGCGCACTGCATCCACAGGAATCCCCTCAACCCCCAGCAATGAGTGCAGAGCAGATCTAGGGATTTACCCTGTTCAACTCGCCATACAAAAAAGATATTCTGGTTCTGATGACATCTCTGTAAAAGCAAAACAAACTCCCTTTTCTACCAGGCACAATAGCCTTCCTTATGAAAAGACAGTAATTTACCACTAATGGCATATCATATTGAGAAAACACAACAGATAAGACTGATACAAATGCCTACATGCTAGTAAAATACCTCACCTCAGTCACACACCCAGAACTGACCTTCACCAAGTACAACAAAACTACAAATTATAAATGTGGAGATAGAAACTAGAATGGAAAACCATGCAGTGTGAACTTGGAGAAATGGAAAGAGAAATATAGCACCTAACATAGTCCCAGGATCTGCAATAATGCACACAAACTAATCTTCTCAAAGTTATACCTGTATTATGGAATACACGCAACAGTAACAACCCTATCTAAGAAATACAACTATTAAACCAGGCCCTAAGCACTAATTCATTTCCTATTGGGAAAACAGAATAAGCCAAGCTGCTATAGAGACCCAAACAGAAATAACTGTAAAGCTATACTAAAAATGTTACAAAACAGCTGCTGAACAGAATATTATCCAACAATTAAAAACTCATAAAAATTATTAAAACATGTCCAAATATCAATAAAATATTTCAAAACAGCAGACATCGCATAATACCCAATAATTAAAATGGCAGTCAATCAAAAAAATAAATTTAAAAAGCCACCTTTACTTACCCTCTCCAGCAACTCTCCTACTCCTTTCCCTTCTATGCCAATAGCACTCACCAGAAACAGCAAGGGCTGCTGAAGCTGTCTTCAAGGTCCTCTTCCTTAGGGCCCACAACCAGTCACTCATATACACACACACCCCCAATTAGACCCCATGACCAGTTTCAGTCTCTCTCACACCAGTCATCTTCCTGACAGTCTCTCTTTCTCACACAAAAACACATCACCTCCCTGACCAGTCTCTCTCTCAATCACACATGCTCTCTTATATACAAGCTCTCAATCACACACAAATGCTCTCGCACCCATTCACACCAGCTTTCACCCAGGTACCCATTCACACCCACACACAAGCTCTCACCCAGGCACACACACAAGCTCTCATCCATTCATACCCACAGACACAAGCTCTCACCCAGGCACCCATTCACACCCACAGACACAAGCTCTCACTTAGGCACCTATTCACACCCACAGACACAAGCTCTCACTTAGGCACCCATTCACACCCACAGACACAAGCTCTCATCCAGGCACCATTCACACCCATACACACAAACTCTCACCAAAAACCTCTTCTTCCTTCACTGCAGGGATGGGCTCCGCGGCTTTACTCCGGCAGGTCTTCTTTTTTTCTCCACTATGGGGATGGGTTCCCGTGGTGGCTTCGGTCAGGGTCGGGTTTCCTCTTCGCCGCCAGAGGGATGAGCTCCCATGGTGGCCTTGCTTGGTCGGAGTCGAGGTTTCCTCTTCACTGCCACAGGGATGAGCTCCTTTGGTGGCCTTGCATGGTCGGGGTTGGGTTTTCCTCTTCACCGCCATGGGGATGGGCTCCCATGGCGGCCTCGGTCGGGATCGGGTTTCCTCTCCACCATCACGGGGATGAGCTCCCATGGCGGCCTTGCTTGGTCGGAGTCGAGTTTTCCTCTTCACTGCCACGGGGATGAGCTCCCTTGGTGGCCTTGCTTCATCAGGGTTGGGTTTTCCTCTTCGCTGTCACGGGGATGAGCTCCCGTGGCAGCCTTGCTTGGTCAGAGTCGAGTTTTCCTCTTCGCCATCACAGGGATGAGCTCCCATGGTGGTTTTGTTTCATCGGAGTTCAACACTGCCATTCCTCCCACCCCATCCCCAGGCTATGCGATGCCTGCCTCACCGGCCAATCAAAGGCTTCCTCCCTTCTTCCTACTCCCACTGGCAAATAGAAGGGAGGAGAATTCCGATTGGCCTGCGCAGGTGCAGGCAGAATGAAGAAGGCTTCCCATTGGGCAGTGGGGGTAGGAAGAAAGGAGGCTTCCAATTGGCCTGCAGGGGCTGGAAAAAGGGAGATGGAAAGTACAACGGGGCAGTGGGACACTGGGAAATGCGACACACCTGCCGGGGCTTGGCGACACACTGGTTGAGAATCGCTGGTATAGATGTATAACATGAGTTCCCTTTATGCATTTTAAGATCAAGTTTCAGAATTCTTTATAAATCACAGTAAAATCTGTCCAAAGTACAAAGACTAGGCATGATGTCTAACTTTAAATGCAACAAGATATCCCATCCACAACAGTCAGTACAAAAAAAGAGGCATGGTGATTAATTCAATCCAAGTAACACACTGCCCCAACTAACTGGAGCTACTAAAGTTTAACAAAAGAACAAGGATCTACTTTGTGGCAATTTTTAGCTGATTTCCAATAATTTTTTGTAGCCAGTTTAGGGCCCATTCTCCAAAATTTTACTTTTAATAAAATAACTGTCAATTGCATTTATTACAGGGCCCTCAAATAGTCTTTTCTGTTGTGTTGGGTTTGTTTTTTTTTAATCCCATCTATTTATTCATGGCTGCTCTCAGGATGCTGCATGGCTGAATCTGTTGCCACAGCAATGCCCCATAGCACCTCATATGATTACTTATGGTTTCACTTTTTTGTACAACAAAGGGCCATTGATGCCATGAGTCACTGGCAAAAGGTTAGAGAAGCTGAATTCTAAAAATGAAAATATTTCTGTTCAGGGCTAACATGCCACATGTGGTCTATAAATTCAAAATAATATGTCACATTAGGTGACCCCTTCGGGAATAAAGGCCTATTTCTGCTTTTGCTATGAGATATCCAGGCTTGTGCTGCCATGCCAGGTTTTTTCAACAAAACTACCATAGCACACAATCTGATTATATCAACCATGAGGTTATCCAGGAACTAATGGAGTTCTTCTTAGTGTAATAACCTATTGGGATCTTCATGAAAATGGCCTTAGTTCTAATTCCTTTTGGACTTGCACAGGAAGAAGTAGTAGAGAGAAAGAGGTGCAACATTTTGGAACAACTCCTCCACTGAGGTTGCTGGAATGGCCAGCCTCCTACTGTTTATAAAAAACTGCCGGCTACATTGCAAAATGTGGCTTGTTGAGTTACAGTACAGGGGAAGTAGGAGTGTTTTCCTTAGAATTTGCTCTCCTGCTTTAGAGGATAGGCCCCATGGCCAAAATATCCAGGAGAAGGAAGGGGACCAATATCTTCTGGGTGTTAGTTTCATCAGTTTGATTGCTAGCTTTTGAACTTATCCTTTTGAGGTTTCCTTTCAGTGAGAGCTCTGGTATCCCTGGCTGAAGGATTTCAGGGAGTCCAATAGCTAGGTTAGATAGAGAAGATTCCACTGCTCTCCACCCCACAAACAATGGGTTGGGTGACTCGCTGCAGGAGGATTTCAGATTTCCCCATTTTTGTGAAGATTTTTACTTTGAGTCACTGGAGATTAAGTTTGTTACCACCCTTCCTACCCTGAAGAGGGGACATTCGAGAGAAATGCTATCCTAAACAGTTCCCAAAAAAGTCCTTCTTTTGTCATCTAGAGGAGAACTGTGAGTAAAACATTTTTGATACATCTGAGGACCCCCATCCAGGGTCTTCATCATGAAGGAGAGGTACCTTTGGGAGACTGTGCAAATGTGGGGATTAGTCATCATACATTATTTATTTTTATTTATTTATTTAAGTCTTGGATGTGCATTTGTTTTAAATTAATTTGCAAAATGTAATGAATAAGAGGCAATTTCTTTCATTTGGAGGGACTACAAACTGAATTGAGGGGCCCCCAGAATTAAATGAATCTTATTCATTTAAAATGTCTGGTCAAGCCTAGGCCCAAGGCCCAAAGCAGGTGCCTTGGCCTATGCCTAAGCGCAACGCTGGCACCTCGACCTAGGTTCAAAGCCAGGGCCTCGCCTAGGGCATAGGCAGAGGCACAAGCAGAGGCCATAATCTAGGCCCGAGTGTGACGCCAGGGTCTTGGCCTAGCCCCAGGCTGACAACAGACCCTTGGCCAAGAACCGAGCAAAGGCCCAGAACTCAATGAAAAATTACTTACCTAATCCATCAGGTATCCAAACCCATGGCAGGCTGGGTCCTGATGCCAGGGCCTTGGCCTAAGTCAGAGCCCAGGCTCAGACCCTATGCCAGGGACTGGTCTGGAGACCAGGTCCAGATGCCTGAGCCTCAGCCCAAGCCCAGGCCCGACACCACCAGAGCACGGCCCAGGCCTCTGGCTGAGCCTCTGCCTCCAGCCTAAACCAAGGTCCAGGCATCGGCACCTGAGCTCCAGACCAGCCCCGGGCACCAGCCAGGGGCCCAGATGTCAAGACCCGGCCTCTGGGCTGAGCCTCAGTCTGGAGGCTGGATCCTGATGCCTGTGCATTGGCTAGGCCAGAGATAGGACCCAGGTATGATGCCAGAATCCAGTCCAGAGGCTAGGTCCTGATGCCTGGGCCTCTGCCAAAACCCAACAAATGACACCAGAGCCCGGCCCAAAGGCCAGGTCCCAATGCCTGTGCCATAGCCTAGACTGGAGCTCAGACTTAGGCCTGATGCCAGGGCCTTGCCTGGAGGCTGTGTCCTGATGCCTGGACTTTGGCCTAGGCCAAGGCCCAGGGCAAGGCCCTATACTGCAGCCCAGCCTGGTGGCCATGTCCAACACCTGGGCCTCAGCTTAGGCCAGGGCCTGGGCTCAGACCCAATGCTGCAATCCAGCTCGAAGGCCAGGTCCCAATGCTGGTGGCCTTGGTTCTTACCCAGGCCCAATGCTGGGGCCTGGCCTAGAACTGGAGCTAGACTACTAGAGCCAGAACTGGCAAATCCTGAGCCTTGCCAACCCTACATTGCAGGCTCCTAGTGGCAAATAGCATATTTTTTTCTAAATCTGAAAAGGTTGCCAAGAGTGACAACACTGGGATCTGAAGTTCTCTGGTTGTCAATAAACTTTATGCATCACAGCAATAAAAAAAGAAGCAGCAGAAGTTTCCCCACACTGCCCTGCCATCAGAGAGGTGTCAGTACCCAGTGACTGTTCTGTGAATCATATGAAGAAAGCGAAAATCCTTAAGTACCAAGAGATTTATTTTATTTATTTTATTTAGGTGTTTTATATACCATCGCTCCAAATGAAGATCACAACAGTTTATAACAGGAGTCAGGAACCTATGGCTCGGGAGCCAGATATGGCTCTTTTGATGGCTGCATCTTTCTTTCATTGTTTTTGGGGGTCTGCGTCCATCCAGCTTTTCTGGACAAATATCGTCAGTCAAATTTCTAACTGAGCAAGGAGCCCATTACCACTGGATTTGGCTTTAGGCTTATTTGATATTTTTGATGATTATGATATGTCAGATAATTTATTAATGTATGTTAAGAAAGCCTGTTATATTATTAAAAAATGCACTTTTGTGCAATGGATGAGTAAGGATCCCCCTACTGTAGAGCAATGTAGGTTCAAATGCACCAGCTTCTGCTTATAGAAAAACTTTCTGTCCTTTGAAAACATAAGTAGAAAAGGAAAACTTTTTTAGATATTTGGTACCCATACCTAGTACCCTTATCTCCTTAGCTGCGCAGTTCAATTGTGAATTAATTGACACAAGATTACCTATGTTTGGTTGTTTTGGGGGTGTTATACAGGGGTGAGAGAGCAATACAGAATTGCTGCTTTATTAATATTTGAAAATATCACATATGTTATTTGAAAATATATGCATGTCCTCAAAGGTTATCTATTTATTTATTTATTTTCTATTCTGCTTTACAGCATATGTTGTTCTCTTGCTCAATAAAAAGATTTTTCACAAAAAGAATTGATATTGGTTTTACTACTATTGCTAACAATCTTCCAGTAAAGTTTTACTTCAGGTCTGCACTTACAGAACCCAAGATGTTCCTACAGTTGCTGCCTGGATCTGATGTTTAGGTATATGGAGATGTGTAATTGCATATATGAGTAGTAATAATACATATTCTATTCTTAGACAGGATGTGAAGAAAATGAGGTTATGGAGTAGGTAATAAATGAATATATCTCAATTATTCACTTAACTCTCTTGTAATTGGTATTTTGCAATGATAGACAGAATTACTGGTAGCTAGGGCATTTCTAAATGTTAAGGGAGATGTTGAATTAATCCGAGCTGGCTATTCCAGTGGCATGTGAGTAAGAGGCATTGATAGTTAACAATCTAATTGATGGGATAGTCTGAAGGTATGAAGGAGCAGAGTCGAACAATAGAGTAATTAGCACCTATCAAAGGCAGGATTGCAGTGCTCATGCACAATAAAGCCAGGCTGGGAGTAAAGTTGTACTTTTTGAGTTGGAAGTGATAATGATTGAAGCATTATAGAATGATATCTATTTCTCAACATGTAGTGAAAACCAGTCTCTGATAATGAATGGTCAAGCTGCAAGGGAGATACTCCTGTGAAGCTTGCTTAATGCTTAACATACAGAGGCAATGGTAGCTATCAAGTTTTCTTTTTGGAGAGGCTGATCTAATTTGACCCTACTAATCCTGGGACATTACAAGTTAAGAACTGACAGGGCCAGATAGCAGGCCTAAAATTATAAAACATCAGCTTTGGCAGGAATAGCAGGTGAGAGCCTCAAATTTTAGCTCTCTTAATTCAATCAGATGAGCAATCAAGGCATGATAATGACTGAACCATTGTTTATAGAGTTGGTGGGGCTGGAATGTGACTGGCTTTGTTAGAAACTTGTAACAGGAATCTGTTCAGGTTTTGAATTTATTGCCATATAAACACACATGAAACCAACTCCGATACAGTAAAGTGCGGCCGCGGTTGTCCGTTTTTTAACCCGCTTTGGACGCACGTTTTGAGCGCGCAAGGCAGACCCGCGATTCAGTATCAGCTTTTACGCATCCTTATCGCTTGCTGAAAAAGACGCGTATCCCTTTCCACCCGCTGCATGTATATGATATGTTAATGATCAGATTAGCTATTCCGTCCATATAGTAACGTGCGCCCAATTTATCGCCTTTTTAATCAGCTTATTTGTCGCTTCTTTAACCTGAATATTTACCACCTACCCTGACCCTGGCGTTAGTGTGGTGTTCAGTCAGCTTCGTACTGGACAGCGCCATGGACAACAGGCATATACTGGCTCTGAGACAGAAAATTCTGTTTTAGTGACTCCCCTAATATCATGGACACCCGGATACAGGCAGGAGGGTCCATGTACGGAAGCCGCGACCTTGGACGTCCGGCCGGGCGCTCAAGGCAGCGGGGCCTCCGATCATGGATGCCCGGATACAGGCGGGAGGGTCCATGGACGGAAACTGCGACCTTGGACGTCCAGCCGGGCGCTCAAGGCAGCGGGCTTCCGATCATGGACACCCAGATACAGGCGGGAAGGTCCATGAACGGAAGCCGCGACATTGGACGTCTGGCCGGGCGCTCAAGGCAGGCGGGAAGGTGCATGCGGGGTCTGTAGAAAAGAACCATCCACTTACCTGGTGGAATGACATTTCAAATGACATTTCAAATGACATTTCAAATGACAGGTACCAGCGCACCCTGGATACTGTATAGGCGCTGTATACCGCTCTATACAGTAAAATGGATTGCAAACGCCTACCGCTTCATTGACGCGCTTTGGACGCTTGTTTACTGCCACTTGGATTTGCGTCTAATTTGAATACTGAATTGAGCGGCTTGTAAATCAAAATGTGCGCGCGTCAAACGAGCGGGCGCCCGGCACTGCCGCACTTTTTCTTACGCGTCCTTACTGTATTGGCCCAAAAGGCAGGATTGCAGTGCTCATGCACAATAAAGCCAAGCTGGGAGTAAAGTTGTACTTTTTAGTTGGAAGTGATAATGATTGAAGCATTATAGAATGATATCTATTTCTCAACATGTAGTGAAAACCAGTTTCTCTGATAATGAATGGTCAAGCTGCAAGGGAGATACTCCTGTGAAGCTTGCTTAATGCTTAATATACAGAAGCAATGGTAGCTATCAAGTTTTCTTTTTGGAGAGGCTGATCTAATTTGACCCTGCTAATCCTGGGACATTACAAGCTAACAACTGACAGGGCCAGATAGCAGGCCTAAAATGATAAAACATCAGCTTTGGCAGGAATAGCAGGTGAGAGCCTCAAATTTTAGCTCTCTTAATTCAATCAGATGAGCAGTCAAGGCATGATAATGACTGAACCATTGTTTATAGAGTTGGTGGGGCTGGAATGTGACTGGTGTTGATAGAAACTTGTAACAGGAATCTGTTCAGGTTTTGAATTTATTGCCATATAAACACACATGAAACCAACTGGGAACTCAGTAGGTTGGTTATAATGTGTGCACTTGTATGCACATCTATACAAAGTAGGGTAAGAATACTGGATTTTATCTGCTGTCACTTGCTATGCTGCTATGGCAGGCTCTAATCATCTCTACACATGATTTCGAAGTGTATTCCAATGCATTTAGGGGGAAAGGGCTTTTGAGTTTGCTGCCAGGACCACAGTGTGTGGTGACAAGGCAGAAGAATGGTAAATGGGGAGTTACCAAGGTATTGCTTCCCTGGAGACTTTTCCCATCATGGTTGCCACACCAACATGGAGTTCAAGCTACTTTTCCAGGTGAGTATGTGCCCGGTTTGCAGAATAGTCTGACTCATTCTCGCTCTTCAAGTGGTGACTTTTTAGGAATCCAGCTATATGTGCAGATGAGGAAGGAGCAGTAGTTCCATAGGAGTGGGTTGATTCGGTATTTGACAGTATAAAAGCTGCTTTGGAAATTGTTAGCCATGGTGTCAGGGATAGCATAAGAAGCAGCAGAAACATGCAGGACTGCTACAACAGCAGGAGAAGCCAAGTTGACTCCAATTGCAGGCTGGCGGCACAGGCAAGGAAGGTGAAGCGGTAGGGAATGTCCAGACAGTGAGCTGGTCTACGGCAATATGGTAAACAACCTACTGGAAACTGCAGGGGTGGGAACACCATGCAGCATGGAGGTCACTTTTCTACAGGGTGGCCCATGGAAAAGTAGCCTGCCTCCAATGCAGTGGTATTGGAGGCGGGCTACTTTTCCATGGGCCACCCTGTAGTTACATGGTCCACCTACATAATGCAAGTGGAAGGGGAAGGACAGTTAAAGAGAGCTATAACCTCAGATTTAGCAGATATTTTCTTTTTCTCCAAGGCAATTGCCTGGGGTGACCCGTGCTAGAGTTTACAGCTAAAGAAGCTCATGGTAGGATGGTCATGACAGGTTGGTCGTAACCTCAGTTATAGATTCCCGGTCTTAACCTGCTCATACTATGGCAGGTATTTCCCCGAGTGTTTGTTTATTTGAACTTACTTTTCACCCCTAATAGAATTGAGCCAGGCAATTGGAATATGTTACCATTCAAATGGTGTTTCACGTGGCCTCCATTCTGGCCTTTTTAGTGCTCTGCAGGTTGGCTGGTGAGTTGCCAACTCAAAACAGAACCAGGTTCAGACCCAGGTTCATTTTCTGGATCGGTGATGTCACCATACAGGGTAGGGAGTTATATTTATTGAAACTTATTATTGCCCTTTGCCTTGGGTCTTGGCAGGGAGAGGTGACCTGGATATAAAAATGAATATATATTTAAAGATCTACTGATCCAAGGGGTGGGCAAGGTAGTAGAGGGATGCATTTTGGTTTTGATTGCTTTCAGGAAGCTGTGCACTAATCTGTTATGGAACATGAGGGAGCATTTTACTCTGTGAGAGGTAAATACTGGCTTTTCATTGGCATTCTGCTATTAACCAGGTTTCGATCTACAGCTGTACTTGTGGCGTGCACTTCTTCGGAATACTGCAGTTCAGTGGGGCTAGCCAGCATTCTCAATTGAAAGAGCTAGTCACTGGCATTACACAACATCTATAATCTACACAGGTGGGTTAAGCTGACCTGGCCAGGTATTAACTTTTCTGTGATTGCTTTCTCAGATTTTAATCTACAGAACATGGCTGAAATTGTTCTTGATTGTTGGTCACTCATTCATCAGCTAGGAGGAAGAGTGGACATCAGTCAGATCTTCTGAATAACAACTTGGCATGATGGCAAAAGAAGTGCATGGACAAGCATCGGACAAGTTGGGAGTGATCAATTCCCATCAAGAAGCAATGGGCAGGTATCTTTGCACAGCTGGGCTGCATCACTCTTCATCCTAGTGGTAATGATTTGGTCTAATCTCGTTCATCAAATTTATCAGGAGAATCAAGAGTGAAACTGTCACCTTGCAATCAATTTCACTAGCAGAACATTATTCCCAGACTGTGCTCGTGCACTGAAAAAATTTGGAACGGAGCCAAAAAAGAAAGCATGACTTGGTCTATAGGCCTTTGGTTAAGACTCTACAATGCATAGCAGATGAAGCACAAAGAGCTGCTGTCTTTAACTCCCGGCTCAGAGTGGATGAAGTCTACTATTTGATGTGGGCAATTACATTTTAATGATTTTCAGGAAGCCATTGATGGTGCATTGTGGCAAATCTGTGTGACAGGGCTGCAGCTTGGCACGGGGAAGGAGGCAAGTGCTAGCCTGTGGCAGGGTATCCAAGCCAATGGTGTGGTAAGCGCTGCTGGGAAGCAGCAGAACTTGCCATGCAGGACTGCTATAACCAAATGAGGGACCAGGTGGACTCCCATAGTGGGCTGGTAGCATGGGTAAGAAAGGTGAAGCAGTAGGGAGTGTCCGGATGTGCTAGCTGGCTTATGATGGTACGGTGAGCAATCTCCTGGAAGCCGTGGTGTTAGGCTAGTCGGCCAAGGAGGGCCACAGCCCGAAGCAGATAGTCCAGCAGGCTCCATGGCAGGCAAAAGATGGACTGGCCTAGCAGATCCATGGCTGGCAATGTGAAGTAGGGTGGTTTAAAGTTAGATTGGCTCGGGTACTGCTCAGTTGTTGCATTGTAAAGACTGTAATAAAGCTGAAGCCCTGTCTTTTCAACTTAAAATGGTGTCGATTCACTAATGTGTTGTTTTGTATTTTATTTCTGGAGTTTGAATGGGAGCATCAGGGAGAGGGGGAATGCCTGGACGGCCACTGTTAAGTCCCAATTACACTGGGTTACACTGGCAAGATTAAGAAGAATGTCCTAGCACAGTGACATGTTACTATAAAAATTTCATCCTATGAACTCCAGAAAGAGGCTTTCGTTGGCACAATGCAAGTACTAAGAAGGGATTAGCAGTTAAGCTGAAAATTGAAATCATTCCCAGCATACCCTGGGTTACAAATGAGGTTCATTCATACCGAGGTAAGTACAAAACCAACCCATTTGGAGACACCGCCCCTGCCATCAGGTCTAAAATGCCTTCAGGATCGAGCAATGCTTCATTTTGTATCCCCGCTCAACTCTTGGCCTGTCTGCTAGGAAATTTTGCCAGTATGCCACTTAGCGCCAGTTGTGAGGATGCTGTTAATGATGAGACAACCTGATCCTTGACAACTGGATGAGGACCAGCTCATTTCACATACTGTAGGTAACCAAATGGCCACTAAACAGAAACGACTTTTGCGTTACCAGCCAAAGTGAAAAACCTCTTCCCTTGGAAATCCACTGAGCTGCTACATCTTTAAGGCAAAAAAGCTCTGCATTTCTGTGTCCATCCCCTGAGCCACTCTGGCAATTGCAGTATTTCAGTAAAATGCTGCAGATACGGTTCTTTCCCAGCACTGGGAATGCCTCTTTTCGTTCAGTTCCTCCTTAACTTTGATGAGACATGGTCAGCTTTTGTCCACCTCTGACCTACATGCTCCTGTATGATACATCTTTGTCTCCCTTTCTTTGGTCACTGAGTTCATGCGCCTCAATAGCCGGCAACTTTCAGTCCATTAACAAGAGTTCTCAGCTCAGCCCTCGGGCCACCCAGAAGCCTGTGGTGCATGTTCCCACTGAATAGCTTCCCTGGTGGCCCATTCAAATGGGCTAATGTCAAGGGAAGGGGGAGAGGTGCTGAATGGGGCAGCCAATGTACACCATTGCTTTTGGAAAGTGGCTGCAGCTTTTAACAAAGCCTCCCCCGCGGTGATGTTAGGCAGAGTTATCAATAGTACTGAAGGAGAGCAGGAACTAAAGCTCCAATCATGTCACCAACAGGTGGCACGGATGCAGGCACTTCAGTGGAGAAATCACCGAGGGCAACATTGCTTGCAATTCTAGCCTTTTCTCAGCTCCAGACAAGAGGGAAGTGGATGGAATTACTGTACTGTAACTCTCTTTCACCTTGTTTTCTTTACTCTTTACCCCTTCTTGCTGCCTCTCAGATTCAAGAAACTTTATTGGCATGACCTGGCTGTCACACACACACACCTCATTTTCTTCCTGCTCTCCCCCTCCCTTTTCTGCCTTCCTCTTTCTCACATTTCTCTCTGGTGTTCTCTTTTCTATAGCAACACAGTAACTGCAGCACAGGCCACAGGGGATGCTGAACTTCCTGTCCCTGCATTCATATAATGCCCTCTGAGGAAAGACTAAAGAGGTTAGGGCTCTTCAGCTTGGAGAAGAGACGGCTGAGGGGAGATATGATAGGCATAGCAATAGCTTTCTCTAGTCTACCTAGCAAATAATGGTTTATGGATTTTTCTTCCAAGGACTTGTCCAAATCTCTTTTAAACTCTGCTATTTTAGTCATTTTGACTATATTCTCTGGCAATAGATTCCTCAGCCTGATTGGGTGCTATATGAAAAAATACTTTCTACTATTTGTGTTAAATCTGCTGGTTATTAGTTTCATGGAGTATCCCGCTTGTTTTAGTATTCTTTTTAAATGGCAAATAACTATCCTTTATGTACCCGTTCCACCCCACTCATGATTTTATAAAATTCCATTAAGTCCCCACTCATCTGTCAATTTTCCAAGCTGAACAGCCCTAGCCTGTACAGCCTTTCATCACAGGAGAGCCATTCCATCCCCTTTATCATTTTGTTACCCTCCTTTGCACCTTTTCTAGTTCCCCTATGTCTTTTTACATAGTAACATAGTCATGACAGCAGAAAAGGCCCAGAAGGTCCATCCAGTCTGCCCAGCAAGCTTCTTTTGATAGCATCTGCTGCTCTGTGCAGGATACTCCCATGTTTTTCTAAAGGGTAGTAACTGCCGCTTCATGCAGTTACCCGCAAACCTTATGATAAGAGAGGTAATATGTATAATCAAAACCAAGCAACTGTCAAATCCATAACAATTTACTGCTAGCAACATTTTTACTGGGTGACGAGCATTCTTGATAATTCAGACAATGGGATTTGGCCGTAGAAGCATCCTGTGCTTTTTCCCTTATGTCTGCATGTCAGTACCCCAGACCGTAAAAGTCAGGGCCTATGTTGATTGTCATCTATATGCACTCCCCCCCCCCCCCTTTGTTTTGTTCCCGCTCCCCACCCCCCGCCATTGCAGTGGGGAGAAATGCAGTTGTGTCAAAAGCATCAAGGCTACTGGTTGAGGGTAATAATCCCCATGCCTTCTCTTATGGGTAGTAACTGCCACTCCATGCAGGTTACTCCCATACACCCTATTCTTCATTCCCATCCTCTAGCCTTTGAGGATCCACAGTTTTATCCCATGCCCCTTTGAATTTTTTGACTGTTTTCTTCTTCACCACCTCCTCCAGAAGTACATCCCAAGCATCCACCACCCTCTCCATGAAGAAATATTTCCTGATGTTGGTTTTCAATCGTCCCTCCTGGAGTTTAGTTTCATGATCCCTAGTTCTACTGTTTCCTTTCTGACAGAAAAGATTTGAAGTTTGTGCATCAATAAATCCTGTCAGGTATCTGAAGGTCTGTATCATATCTCCCCTGCACCTCCTCTCTTCCAGTTGATTATTCCTCTCTCTATGCAGCCCAGGATTCTTCTGGCTTTAATTATTACCTTGTCACATTGCTTTTTTTTTTTTTTTTAGATGGGGCAACCAGAACTGCACACAATATTCAAGATGTGGTCACACTATGGATTGATATAGCAGCAATATGATGTGATTTTTTTCTCCACTCCTTTTCTGATCATTTCTAACATTTTATTTGCTTTTTAAACTGCTGTCACACACTGAGCCAAGGATTTCAATTTCATGTCCATTCCAAGGTCCTTGTTCTGGGTGGTGACTCCCAATACAGAACCCAGCATTGTATACCTGTATAGTTGGGATTATTTTTCCCTATGCGCATCACATTACATTTTTCCATGTTATATTTCATCTGCCATTTAGATGGCTTGACTCCTAGTCTCACAAGGTCTTTCTGCAGTTTCTTGCCATCAGCTGCTGTTTAACAACTTTATTGTGTGCGTAAGAGAGAAAATAAAGATCAAAATGCATGCATTTCACATTTATTGCATGAGAATAGAAATGTATCATAAATTATTCCCTCTCAGCAGGGCATTTCATGACTGTTAATGTCCTATCAAAGTTAGTATCTCTACCAGACACAAGATTAGTAAACAATAAATGCCCCACCTACCTAGTGACAGTTTTCTTGGGGGAAAAAAAGGAAAAGGTACTGGTTTGGATCCCTTTCACAGTTCCAGCTGGCCGCAGGTGGGTCCCTCTCAGATGATGCAACCAGCCAGGATCCCCCTCTAATGGTGTGACCACATACTGGCAGCCATATAAGAGCTTTAAGCTACTATTGCCTCTATAGGGGCAGTGATGGCATGGAGCACTGGTTTCACTCCCCCTCATAAAGGCATGTTGGCACTCTAGGTAATCTGCTTACCGCTCCCCTACACCTTCTAATGGCCTTGGCATAGGATTAGGAGTAATCAAATGGACTTTCTATATACAACAAGAAACCATGAGTGTGATTCTGACTAATTTTTATAGAAATGCAACATGACAGGCTGGCCTGGTAGTTTAGTGGGACCTGAGTTTCAGTCCTGGCTCAGGTGTTCTGCTTCCCAGGTTGGCTGGGGCAGAGGAGGCACTGAGGCAGCGTTCATATCCCGTGATGGGTGAGGAGTCATTATAGTCATCTTGCAATAGCAATACCTAGTGATCAGATTTAGGACCCATGATTACAGGGTTCCAAAAGGAGGCCTAGTGCATGGTCCACTGTCGCTACAGTGACTGTACTAAGTAAGTTGCAAGGAGATATAAAATAGAGGGGAAATGCCTAGGTAGTTCTGAATGAAGGCTCATGGAAGCCCAAAGGAACAGGAAAAAACTGCAGAGTTTAAAAAAAATGTAATAGCACATGTGATCATCAATGTTGTCTTTGCAGTCACTTGCAGCCCCATTTCCACTGACTAGTGGAACTTAAGGGCACATTCAGGATCAGCACAGGGCTCCCTGGGTCCTTTCCTGACAAAGAGGAAACATAGTCGCTCAAGAATCTTAGACTTTGAAGATCTTATAAAGTTCCAGTTAAGAGGGGAAAAGATAAAATTATACAACACACCAATTTGGGGTTTTTCAAAAATAAATCCTTTTACTGGGTAATTGGATGCAAGTAAATTCTTTGGCACACTCGGTTCTGGTGAAATCCATACAGAAAACAAAGGTAATACTGTCCAAATTCACAGTCAAGAATAATCTGCACACACTAGACATTGTTCTACCAGTCCACTGACTAGCAGAATTGCTTTTTGGAGATGGAACTTCCCTGGGTTTGTTCCCATTGATACCCAATTCTATTGATACAAATTGTAAAGTCCAGCAGATGAACTCTGGAAACTCTCTTGAGATGAGCCACTGCCGACGATACTCTGAGCGGCGACTCTTGTAGACCTTTTTCCTTGAAAGGCATTCCTCCCTCCCTTTGACTCACAATAGAATAAATTCACTTCATAAACATTCTGGATAACTCTCAGTGAGCTTGGCATTAACTCATTCACCAGTCTGTACCTCTGGACCTTCTTAGTCTTAGGATTCTCTTTGACCTTAAACTCCCAAATTCTGGGCTCCTAAGTGCTTATCCCTTCAGCTTCAGCACACTCATAGGACAGGATAGAAGAACAGGAGCTAAAGTTATCTGACGAGTGTTATGAACATATTCCTTGAGTAACAACTCCCATGAAGAAACTATACACTCCCACTGTGATGTCATCTCTCTGTGTCTGTATAGCCTTTGATATCTCCAGTAAGGGACACATTTAAATTAAAAAAAAAACAAACAAAAAACCTCCCTAGAAACCAGCTGGGATCAGTTCAGCAGATTGATGCTGGCATGATACAGCTGGAAGGGAAATGGGCATCTAGAGGCCAGATGTTCAGGCAACAGTCAGGCTATTGTGATTATTTAGACTATACCAAAAACTTGTGGTCACACATGAGATGGAAGGGGTGCTGGGTGTGAATTAAAAAGATGATATTTTTATGCTCATCTACCCAAGTAGATGAATTCAAAGTTGAAAGATGACAGAAACTATCTTGGATAAAGACAAGTGGTCATGCTCTCTATTTGGCAATTGGGATATATCCTTGGCAGTATGAACAGGAATAATTTGGCAGACTGGATGGTCAGTCAATCTTTTTATGTTGTCATCTATTAATGTTACTGATGTCCTGAATGAGGGGACATTTAATGAACAAAAAATAGTTTTTCTATCTTATTAAACCAATTTCACTTACGATAAGCCCACTACTACAATATTTGAATAAGACCTTCATAGTAAGTATCACTAGGTATATATTCTTCAAGGGAACCTGGGCAAATCAAGACTTCTTAGAAGCCATTCAGGGTAATCCTCCCAGCATATCACAAGGGACACTGCAGACAGTCAAAATAATAATATACTCTTTACTCATTCTCTTATGATGAATTAATCTAAGTAGCCTGACATATGTTTAATTTATAAAAACAAGCAATCAATTTTTTTCATAAAATATACATTGATTAATAAAGAATTCAAATTCCCATACTCCCCTCAGGACTTCAAGGGAGCTTGTCAGTTAGCATCAGAATTTTCACCATGTGATATTTGGTAGCTAGAGAGTTTCCTGACTATTTTTATTTATTTATTTTGATATTCTGCTTTCACAGAAGAGCTCAAAATAGGGAGATATTCTAAAAACAGCATAAAACTCATATAACAATTTAATTATATACATTCATCCGAAATCACAGTAAAACAACATATGAATGATAAAACAATTTATAAATTATAAAACCAACCATATAAACCTATCCTATTACAAAAAAATCAAATGTCTATGCCCAATACTAAAAGGTCTGTGCTCCCCATCTCATTGAATCTAAAAACCTTATTTACAACAGTCAAAGCTCTACCTAAAAGCACCAGGATACCAAGAATAACATAGAAACATAGAAACATAGAAATGACGGCAGAAGAAGACCAAACGGCCCATCCAGTCTGCCCAGCAAGCTTCACACATTTTTTCTCTCATACTTATCTGTTTCTTTTAGCTCTTGGTTCTATTTCCCTTCCTCCCCCACCATTAATGTAGAGAGCAGTGATGGAGCTGCATCCAAGTGAAATATCAAGCTTGATTAGTTAGGGGGTAGTAGGGGTACTAAAGTAACCGCCGCAATAAGCAAGCTACACCCATGCTTATTTGTTTTAACCCAGACTATGTTATACAGCCCTTATTGGTTGTTTTTCTTCTCCCCTGCCGTTGAAGCAGAGAGCTATGCTGGATATGCATCTAAAGTGAAGTATCAGGCACATTTGGTTTGGGGTAGTAACCGCCGTAACAAGCCAGCTACTCCCCGCTTTGTGAGTGTGAATCCTTTTTTCTTCTCCCCTGCCGTTGAAGCTATGCTGGGTATGCGTGAAGTATCAGTTTTTCTTCTCCCCTGCCGTTGGAGCAGAAAACAAGGAAGAGTTAAAAATCTGGTTAAATTTTTAAAGCATCATTTAAAATCCAGGTTTTTAAATGATCCTAAAAGATAATCTATTAAATTAACTTCTAGCTAGATACTATTCCAAAACTGAGGTGCTGCATATGAAAATGTGCCTTTCTAATTTTTGCTGGGGGGATAGAGGGAAACAGATCAAGGCTTAACTGGCCTGTCTCAAAATATGGGCGGGGTAGTCCCACACTAGTCTTATCTTCAAATATGATGCACCATTCTCCCTCGCTGCTCTATGCTGAAGGCTCAGATACTTAAATTGAATTTGGTAGCAAACTGGGAGCCATTGCAAGCTTCTCAGTAATGGAAGAATATGTTCCCACCTATTTTTTTTTCCTAAGATCACTCTAGCAGCAGAGCAGTTTTTGGTACCAGCCTGTAACTTACCAATCAGTTTATCTAGAAGGCCTATGTACAGGACAATGCTGTAATATAATCGAGATATCATATTGCTTGCCTAATAGTCTTGAGATCTGATTGAGTTAAGAAGGGTTTGTACTGGCGAACCAGATGCAATTTCATAAACTAAATTCTATCTACCTCCTAATCCAGGATAATGGAGGAATCTAATAATATATCTGATCACTGGGTTAAAGAAGTGAATGCTTGATTACAGGTTGTCAGGCTGGAAATTCATATCCCCTCATTGTGTGTCCTTGTTCACCCCATGTAACTTTCCTCAGTTTAGCTTCTCTCATGGTGCTATTACTACTATACTATTTATCATTTCTATAGTGCTGCAAGAAGAACACAACACTGTACGGATACATATAAGAGACACTCCCATGCTTTCCTTAATCTCTCTTTCCCCTTTGGTGTGATTCAGCATAGATAATTACCACCTCATTTATGCCCGACAGGTACTGTGGCTGCACATTCTGTGTCTATTTTCAGCAAAGCTCTTTGGGGGTGTAATTTGCATGGCAGGCAATGTGTAAAAAACAGAGATTACTTACACTTGTTTGCAAGAACAAGGAAAGGCTTTCCAGCACTATATGAAAAACATATTGTTGAATCACATTTTGGAAAATCTCTTCAAGCGGTGCCAAAATCTGCCTCCCCCCTACTGTTTAGTCTTGTACCTTCCCTTTGTGGCTGGTGTGATATGAGAAAGGCCTTCATTTAACATTCTCATTTCAGAACAGTAGTGAGCAGGGGGAAAAATGGTAGTTATTATGCCTAAACCTATTGAAATTGTATGTGGCATCAAAATGGATTTTTTTCCCCCCCCATAAAAAGTCCCCCGGATTGACAGGAAAGCAGCTGCAATGCAGCAAATGAGACACAGAATTAATAAGAGGCTCAGGCGGAAGAAAGACTATTGGTTTTGAACACCCAGAGCAAATTGGCTGCATTTCGAAGAGCACACTTTGATCTCTCCCAGACTAATTGCTGCTCTGTGCTACGGCTCCTTTTGTACATTACTTGCCCTTCCTAGAAAAATGAAGCTGCCATCCTACCTGGCTGAAGTACAGAATGAAACTGCGACATCTCCTTGCCAGGCAAAAAGGGGCGTTCATCCTGCTTTGTATCATGTAACTTTCAAAGATCTTTCCTGTACACACAAGGCGACAGTCAAACAAATAAGTTGTGTGGGTGCCAGAAAAAAACAGAATGGCACAGAGAGCCTGGATTAGCAGATACGGAGAGATCGATTCACCAGAGGCAAAGCTGGCTTGAATTGTACCTGCACCCCCGGCTCTCACATCTGTTCTACCTCACGCCAACTGCCTGCAATAGTAAACAAAGAAAGGAGAGACAAATATAATCAATTTTCTGCTGCAGCTGAGTGCCTGGCCTAGGCAGGCTGATTTTGGTGAATTTACAGGCAAACCTTGGTGGCTGGGATTGCAGCTGAAAATTCCCCTAAATCTAGGTGGCCAAGATTTAGGCCTGCTATTGTAACACCTAGGTTTTGGTTCCTAAATTAGGCTCCCAGCATTGAAAATCAACAGCAGGTACTCAACTTTCATCCCCTGGCCTAACCACGCCTACTTTTTATGGGCTCAGCCATGCTCAATTTTTAATGAGAGTCAATCTAGTCACTGAATGCTCAAAGTTAAGCAGATAGAGCTTTTGAAAATTGACCCCCATAGACATAACGAAAGTAGGGATAAAACGATGAGATATACACACTCAGACTGTTATTCTGACACTATGAGTCTGCTTCACTAAAGCTCATACAAAATATTATTTTGCATGCATGCAATATTTCTTTATGCTATTCGCTAAGATAATGATATGCAGCTCCCATAATTGCTACAAAAATGTGGCCAAACTTTACAATGTGCCTCCTAAAAGTTTAGCATGCAAGCTAGTGGAAAAATTACTACTGAGTGGTAATACCCGCTGCATATCTTGCTTCTGTATTCTATTTTGTATATGTGCAGTGCATGTTTTACCTAGCTCCATCCCTTTTCTCCAAAAGATAAATAAAGGAGGCTAGGGTCTACTCTCCTGATGGCCACCCAGTAATGCTGGGACAATACAACACTGTCCACAAAGTCCTCAAGTATCTGTAAAGGAAGATACATTTGCAGACTCATTACGTGCAGCTGTTTCTGAAGTTCATAGCGTAGAGGCAGTGAATCAAGCTCAGTGCAAGGGTATTAGGCACCCTAGGTAAACCTTATAGCCTTCTCCCCTGCCCCCACCCAACCTCTCCCTCCTTCACCCATGGCCCTTTCCACACACAATTCAAAATGTTGCATTTATACTCCATTGGTTGACATTCAAAGAACTGTGTTGTAAGAAAAAAATATCACTTAAAATATGTATATTTACATACATAGCTGTGGTACTAAACAGAAAACCTTGCAAAAAAGCAAAAGAAAAACATTTAGAACCCATATGATATTAGGCTTATTGTAACACATGTTGGGTATGGGCTTGGTCTTTAGAAAGTCATGACTAAACTGAATTATAATTACAGTATAGTAAACCTCCCATACCAAAATAGCACTAATTACCAGCATTCAAACAGTAACAACGTCACCTATGAAAATGTAACAATGTAAATATTACATCAGGCCCTAATATGCCAATAAACTTTCTATTAGGATAACAGAGCAAACCAGGCTGCTATAGATCTTTACGTAGGAACTACAGGATAGCAGAATACCTCACCAAATACAGAATATAGAGACGATAAAGTATAAACAGAAACATACAGACAAAAACAGAGTTGAAAATAACAACAAACAAACCAGTACACAATGGAAAACTTCATCATTCCTCATAAAACATCAAACAATAAAATCAAGAAATATAAAACATCAATCACAATAGTAAAATCATACTAATAAGAATAAATATTTCCAAAAAAACTCATATAAAAATGTTTTTAAATTCCCAAACAACAATAAATATTTTAAAATTGATAGACACATCAAATACACCCAATAATTAAAACCAATAAGGATAAAAAATACCCTGCTCTCCATACTTTGGAACGTTTGATTTCCAGTCACCCTGAGATTGTCCTGGATTACTGGTGGATAGAAGGGAAGCACATACATTTTCTCCTTTCTCTCTCTTTCTCTTATATGTGCACTCTCTAATACAGCAATTCTTAACCGGTATGTTGCCAAGCACCGGCAGGTGTGTCACGTGTGTGTGTATGTGAACGACAGAGGGTGCTTCTATGTATATGTGGTGTGTATGTGAGTGAGGGAGGGTGTTTCTGTCTGTGTTTGAGAGAGAGATGGAGCATGTTTCTGGCTGGCTGGGGCTGAGAGAGAGAGAGGGGCATGTGTGTGATTGAAAGCCTGTATGTAAGTGAGATAGAAAGAACATATGTGTGATTGAGAGCCTGTGTGTAAGTGAGAGAAAGCATGTGTCTGACAATATGTGTGCAAGTGAGATAGAGAGAACATGGGTGTGATTGAAAGCCTGTGTGTAAATAAGAGAGAGAGCATTGTGTGATTGAGTGAGACTGGTTAGAGAGGTGATGTGTGTATGTGTGAGAAAGACTGATCAAGGAGGTGACTGGTGTGTGTGTGTGTGTGTGTGTGTGTGTCTGTGTGTGAGAGAGAGAGAGAGAGAGACTGGTTGTGGAGATGATTGGTATGTGAGAGACAGAAACTGATCCTGAGGGTGTGACTGGTTGGTGTGTGTGTCTGTGTGTGTCTGTGTGTGTGTGTGTGTGAGAGAGAGAGAGAGAGAGACTGGTTGTGGAGATGATTGGTGTGTGAGAGACAGAAACTGATCCTGAGGGTGTGACTGGTTGGTGTGTGTGTGTGTGTCTGTGTGTCTGTGTGTGTGTCTCTGTGTGTGTGTCTGAGAGAGAGAGAGAGAGAGAGACTGGTTGTGGAGATGATTGGTGTGTGAGAGACAGAAACTGATCCTGAGGTTGTGACTGGTTGGTGTGTGTGTGTGTGTGTGTGTGTGTGAGACAGAGACAGAGACAGAAACTGGTTGTGGTCCCTAAGGAAGAGGACTGTGAAGACAGCTTCAGCAGCTACTGCTGCTTCTGGTGTGGTCTACAAGGGAAACGAGTAGGAGAACTGCTGGAGAAGATAAGTAAAGGTAGCTTTTTAAGTTCTTTTTTCTTGATTGACTGCCATTTTAATTATTGGGTATTATGTGATATGTCTGCTGTTTTGAAATATTTTATTGGTGTTTGGAGAATTTTTAATAATTTTTAAGATTTTTTAATAGTTTTTAATTGTTAGATGTTATTCTGTTCATCATCTATTTTGAAACATTTATTCATATAACTTTACAATTATTTCTGTGTGGGGATCGATAGCAGTGTGGCTTTTTCTGTTTTCCTAATTGGAGATGTATTGGTATTTAGGGCCTGGTTTAATATTTGTAGTGTTGCCTTTTTATAGGTAGGGTTGTTTCATTTGAGTACATTCTGTAATGCAGGTATAACTTTACGTGGATTAGTTTGTGTGCATTATTGCAGATCCTGAGAGTATGTTAGGTGCTATATTTCTGTTTCCATTTCTCCAGGTTTGCACTGCATGCAGAGTGGCTTTTTGGGTTTCCATTCCAATTTCTGTCTCCATATTTGTAATTTGTGGCTTTTCTATACTTGGGTGAAGGCCGATTTTGTTTATATGGGTGAGGTGAGGTATTTAACTAGCATACAGGATAGTAAAATACCTCACCTTAGTTGTTGTGTTTTCTCAATAGGACATGCATTGGTGGTGAACTGCTGTTTTTTGATAAGTAGGGCTATTGCGCCTGGTAGTAGAGGGAGTTTGTGTTGCTGTTATTGAGATAAACCAGAATATCTTCTTTGTATGGTGAGTTGTACGGGGAATGTTCTAGCTCTGCTTTATACTCATTGCTGAGGGTTGGGGTGGGGTTCCTATAGATGCAAAGTATACAATAACATTTAGCCTTGTGACTGTCATGTGTTCAGTGTGTCATGCATGTGAGAACCATCTATCAGGTATGTCCCAACAGAAAAAAAATTTGAGAACCACAGCTCTAATACATATATACTCATTCTCTCACACACAAATGCTCTCTCTCTCACACACACACACACTCTCATACTCACTCTCTCACAAACAGGCTTTCTCCCTCTCTCTCTCACACACACACACACATTCTCACTCAAACTCTCACACATACGGGCTCACTCTTCCTTTCTCTCTTACATACATACACTCTCTCTACACGCATTGGCTTGTTCTCACTCTCTCTCTCTCATTCATACATGCTTCCTCTTTCTCTTACTCACATACACTCTTTCCTCTCTCTCTCTCACACACATGCTCTCTCTCTCTCTCACTCACATACACTCTCCTTTACACATGCTCACTCCCTCTCTCAATTACATACTCTCTGATCTCTCTCACACACATGGGCTCTCTCATGTTCTCCTTACACACACACACATGCTCCCTCTGTTTCTCCCTCACATACACACTATCCCTCTCATGTATACATACATACAAACACACATGCTCTCTTTCTCACTCACATATGCCCCTTCTCTCGTCACTCATTATCACTCATTGGGCCTACCCCACTCTTCTTTGGCCACCAGCAGGATCAACCACCTGTGGATCAGATGCTTCTTCTGTTCTTTGGTCATCAGTGGGATGGCATCAACTTGCAGCCTTGAAGGCCTCTTCTACTCTTTGGCTATCAGGATCAGCTATGCCAGGGCCTCTTCTGCTTTTCTGTCACTGGCAGGATGGGTTCCACCAGTGGTCCTGGAAGTCTCTTCCACTCTTTGGTTGCTGGTGGGATTGGATCTCCAAGAGACCTGAGTCTTTTTGCTGATCAGATTTTCCTAGCCCCCACTCCCCACTCCCTGTCTCTGAGGCTTGGCGCTGTAGATGACCTCCTAGTTCACCTAGTGGAAACACCTGCCCTGCAGTAAATGAAGCGTTTGATTGACATCAATGATCCATGGACAGATTGACATAGCTATCTCCATCTGCAGTCTCTGAGTTTTTATCTAGCAAGGGATATTGAAGAGGCAATGAGGCATGAGGGAGGATCAGATACTTCATTATCGAAGGACTAACTTTTGCATCTTCTGACTGCTGATGCCTAGCAGGTCACACCAATTGTTGCGGTCCCCACCGCTTCCTCCCCCGTCGGGCTTGGGGCCTCTTACCTTCCTGCGGACCGCGGAGGAGGAACCACTGCTCCTGGACTGCCAGACTGCGTGGGTCCCTTGCTTCCCTCGGAGGACTCCTCGCTAGGCCCTGACCGTGCTTCTCTCGAACTGGGGCTCCCTTGCCTTCCTCCGCTCCACGAGGAGGGATGCCGGTCTCCACCCGGGCCCAGCCGCATGGCTCTGGCCCTGCTTCACGAAAACGCCGCCGAAGCCTCTCTGGACTCCGCCCACCTCGACAGCCTCGTGCGCGCGCGAAGGCTGGGTACTTCAGCCCCGGCACCCGGAAGTGCTGCTCCGCCCCCGAGGTGATGTCATGCTGCGGCTAAAGTATATAAGAAGACTCCGGACTTCCTCACTTTGCCTTGCAACGAGGTTCACACAGTTCCTCTGTGCCTTGAGCTGCTGCTTATCCTCCGTCTCGCTGCTGATCTTTGGTTTGACTTCTGCTTGTTCCTGACGACTCCCGCTTGCTGCCTGCCTCGACCCTGGTCTGCCTGCTGACTCCGAACTATGCTTCTGTTACTGATTTCAGGCCTTGACTCTGGCTTGTTCTTGATGCTCCCGCTTGCTGCCTGCCTCGACCCCGGCCTGCCTGCTGACCCCGGACTACAGTTTCACTGCTGATTCTTGGTCTTGACTCAGGTCCGTCCCTCGACCTTGGACGCCAGTCTTGCTGCTGATTCCTGAGGCCTGCTCCTAGTGGGCCCCTGACCTCAGGACTCAAGTACTCTGACCTCAGGACTCTAGTACTCTGGCCAGCCTAGGCCCAGTCCTCCTTGCAGCCTCTGCTCCTGCCCACGGACTATTCAGACTCTGGGCTCCAGTCCTTGGTTACCTAGTCCTTGTTCCACTGCCTGGCAGCTACCTCCTACGTCTCACGCCTAAGCCCCGCGGTCGGTCCCTACGGGCGCCTCCTGGGGGGCACTGCACCGCGCGGGTGAAGTCCTCAGCCATCCATCACCCCCTCTGCCTACCGGCCACTCTTTTACCAACCTCCCAGCTGGCCCAAGGGTCCACGATTCCACTTGGACGCAACACCAGTGGCCTGCTTTCCTTGCATACTGTCTTCTGTTGTATAAGAAAATGATGATCATGTCATGTTCCATTATACATACTCTTATCTCATCTGTTTTACTTTTGCCTTTTGTGCTGTGTATAATATTTGCAAAAAAGTTGCTGTATGCTTTGGAGGTTGCCACCCTTCTTTTGGGTCATGCCATCTATTTTGATTCTCGAGTGTTTAGGATCCTGCCAGTTGCTGCATGCTAGGCTGCTGTACTCCAAGCCCACACCACCTCTATTCACCCCTCCATTCTCACAACCCATTACTGATTTCCCCTCCTTCCATCCATGGCTAGGCCTTTTTCTACCCCATGATAACTGAGAAGTTAGAAAGAACCATTGCAAGGTGTGCAAGCTAGACTGGTAGCTTTGCTGCAATGTTTGTTTTAAATAAGGAGTGCATATTACATGTACACAACAAAATGAAATTCAAGAAGTGATGTTTCTTTATCACAAATTAAAAAAAAAAAAAAAAAAGAATTGAGAAGGAAGATATATGAAGTAAAACTTTTTATTTCTATCGCCGACGCCTGCACCGATCGCTCTGCGCTGCTGGCGCAGACCTGCCAGGGTCTAGAGCCAACCAGTACCCACCGACGGTCCTCTGATTGTCGCCCTATGTTGTTCCCACCTAGACCAAGAGGCCCGCCCCTGGTGACCTCATCCAGGGTGCCGAAGAGTCCATAAGTACAGGCGCAGGCCTGCCTCTTCATTCCTGCCTTGCCAACACCTGCACCAATCACTCTGTGCTGCTGCCGTGGACATGCCGGGGTCGAGAGCCAACCAGGACCCACCAACGGCCCTCTGATTGTCGCCCTGTGCTGTTCCCCCCACAGCCGAGAGGCCCACCCCTGGTGACCTCATCCAGGGCACCGAGGGGTCCATAAGCGCAGGCGAGGGCCTCAGGCACCGCGCCGAAGGAGCACAACCAAAGGGGCCTTCCCCTTGGTGTGCCCCTTTCTGCTGCCCCTATCAGCTGTTGCATGAACGACAATATTAGGAGTCCTAGCACAGATTCATCCTCCTTTCTCAGCATCTGCCAACTCCTCAGTACTCGGAACTTTAAGTGACATCATTAACTGTAAGTACTTTATTGTTAGACAACTATATTCAGCTTGATATCATTGTTAATGTAATCATTGTTAATTTAGAACCCCAACATGCAAATGGAAAACAAAATTCCAACCTTAATCCAAAACAGGAATGGTAAAAGAAGAAAAACAAAGAGCCCAATCAGATCGTGGTCTCTCACTGCCATTCCAATCAATCCCAACGCACATATAACACATCCTGGGTGATTTTAACCTACACGTTGATAAAATACCACTCTCAACAACCTGCGAACTCCTCTTGGACACCATGAGCGCGATTGGCTTTAGACAAATAATAAAAACCTCCACCCAGAGGTCAGGTCACACACTCAACCTAATATTTATTAATGAAAATGTTTCAAACAACGACCCACCCACAGCATCCACAATTCCCTGGACAGATCATAAACTTATACAAACCATGTTACGCCTGGAAAACCCCCACATGGAGCTAAATACCTACTCATCCTTTTGGACCTATCAGCAGCATTTGACACGGTAAACCACACTATCCTCCTGGACCGCCTCACAGAAATAGGACTATCTGACACAACCCTACGATGGTTCTCATCATACTTATCTAACAGAAGCTACCAAGTAACAATGAACAATTCCTTTTCCAAAAAATGTACCTAAACACAGGAGTGCCCCAAGGTTCTGCCCTATCCGCAACCCTTTTCAACATATACTTACTGCCATTATGTCATCTCCTAAAAGAACTCAACCTGACCCACTTCCTTTACGCCGACGATATACAATTACTCTTACCAATTCAAAATTCACTGGAAGAAACCTACAAAAATACAGCCACATACCTATCCACAATCAAGCAACTGCTAACCCGTATGAAACTCATAATAAACATCGAAAAAACCGAAATAATAATCATGGAACGGAAACCCAGCCCCTCACCACTACCACCCATCTTGCTCGAGAATCAAATGACACCTATTTCCCCAGTCACACATACACGCAACCTAGGAGTCGTCATCGACAATGAATTATCCTTCAAGGAACACATAACAACTAAATTAAGGAGGGATATCACAAGCTACTTACACTAAGACGTCTAACATCCACCAAATATAAAGCTCCATGGTATACCCCAGAATTGAAAAAAATCAAATGCATATTAAGACAGGCCAAAAAAAAATGGAGGAGAAACCCATCTCCTTACTTAAAAGACAAATTCAGAACCATCCTATATATATATATATACAGAACAGACATCGAGAAAGCCAAGCAAGAATTCTACACAAAGAAAATACATGACTCTCAATTTAATCCTAAAACTCTATTTGCATATGTCAGAGACCTTATGCAACCAACTTAAAACTCAACTATAAATGTTAATCAAATGAAAACTTGCGAAGAATTAGCCCAATTCTTCAGTAACAAAATATCAAAATTAATCGCAAAGAATCCTAACATGAATGAGGAAACTATAAAATTATCAAGCATACCTAATGCCACGAGGGCACAATTTGAGAACGTAGCATCATCTGAAGTTGAAGTAATCATCTGAAAAATAAATCCTGCTTCACATCCCCTCGATCCCATTCCAATAAAAATCCTGAAACAAGTCTCTAACATCATTGCCAGACCCATAGCGGACATAGTCAACTTATCACTAGAACAAGGTATTTTCCCAGATAACCTAAAATGTGCCATTATTAAACCAATCCTTAAAAAACCACAATTAGATGAATCTAATCTGGCAAATTTCAGGCCAATTTCTAATCTTCCCTTTATAGCCAAAATTCTAAAAAAAGTTGTTAATCGACAACTCTCCAAGCATCTAGAAAACCATAGTATATTATATCCAGCTCAACATGGCTTCAGGAAGTTCTTTAGCACAGAAACGTTACTACTCTCCCTCTCTGATACAGTCCTTAGAGGACTTGACAGCGGTTGCTGCTATCTACTGATTTTGCTTGACATCTCCGCTGCTTTCAACACCATTAACCACAAAATACTGTTAAATAGATTAAGAGAAATTGGCCTATGTGACATCACGATCAGCTGGTTCAACTCATACTTATCAGACAGATCTTACAAGGTAAGACTAAACTCGACAGAATCTAAACAGATACCTCTACCACATGGTGTTCCTCAAGGCTCATCCTTATCATCTACTCTCTTCAACATATACATGCTGCCACTCTGTAAACTTCTGACCGGATTAGGCTTAACCTATTACATCTATGCGGACGATGTTCAAATTCTACTCCTCCTAAAAGATACCCTCAAGAATACTCTAAAATGTTGGGATACCTATCTATCAGCAATAAGTCAGCTGCTATCACAAATGTCCCTTCCACTCAATCATAACAAAACCAAAATATTATATATATCCAACAAACTCACATCAGTACTTAGCCCTGACTTCAAATCATGCCAAATAAAAAATCAAATAGACTTTTCAGTAAAAGATCTAGGAGTCTTCCTAGATAACGAGCTAAACTTTAAAAAATACATTAATACCTTGATAAAAGATGGCTACTACAAACTCCAGGTCTTAAAAAAACTCAAATCGCTACTAGATACTCAAGGTTATCGAACAGTACTTAGGCACTACTTTTCTCAAAACTAGATTACTGCAACGCTGTTCTTTTGGGCCTCCCAGCAGCCACTCTAAGACCAATGCAGCTATTACAGAATGCAGCAACTAGAACACTTATAAACAGTAAAAGATCGGTTCATATTACACCAATCCTTAAAGAGCTACACTGGCTACCTATTTCATTTAGAATTCAATACAAAGCCTTAACGCTCATTCATAAAACACTTTAAATGATAAGATTGACTGGCTGAATGCTGCATTACATTTTCATATCCCCCAAAAGAACCTACGCTCCACAAATACTGGGCTTCTTCCAATCCCCTCTCCGAAATTGGTGCACCTGAATACAGTAAGGGAGCGTGCACTATCATTGGCAGGTCCTGCCCTATGGAACAACTTACAAATAGAGTTAAGGATGGAACCCACGACTCAAACATTCAAGAAAAATCTAAAGACATGGCTCTTTCAAAAAGCTTTTGCATCAATTTCATGATGCCTGTCAATCACTGAGAACTAATATATTGTTTACTTATAGAAAGAGACTATGAACGCACTCCATTGACACTCTATGATAATGTTTATAGTGGAAAGTAATTTTAGTTTTATGTTAATATCAGTTAATGTTGATTCTAAGTTTTATTGTGAGAAATAATGTGAAGACACTGATGATACTAGCACCATTTATTTTCTGTAAACCAATGTGATATGTCAGATCAAATGTCGGTATATAAAAATAAATAAATAAATACATAAATAAATATTTTTATTTGCAATGGAAAATGTATTAAAAAAAGATTCTTGGTCACCTTATAAGAAAAAAGGAGTTTTGGTCAAGGGTGACCAAGAATTTCTTTTTATACATTTTCCATACAGTGGGGTAAAACCGGGTCTGGATCCACCTGTCCTGAAAATCTAGAGTCAGTTGGCAACCCGAATCATGTCTCTGACAGTATCCAATTCAGGTCACAAGTTCTTCCCTATGTCTACATGGCTAATAATGGTTAGTGCCTATTTAACGCGCGTCCGATGCGGAATGAATGAGATAGCGCTTATCACATGCAAATGCATGTGAATGAGGCTATTACTCATTCACTCTGCATAAACAAAAAAAATGTGTGCGTCTCGGATGCACATTTATCTCTCAGGTATTAACGCCTGCCTAGAGCAGGTGTTAACAGCTGAGCGCATGTAAAAGAAGTTCAGAATGGTCCTGGACGGAGAAATGGTGGAGAAGCAGGGGGTGAAGGAGAACAAGGGCAACGCCCAGAATCACCATCCCCACTTGAAGATCTATCTGCTTTTCTAGAGACGACCCAAGAAGAACAGATTGAAAAAAGAGGTCTCTTGCTAGTAACGTTTTCAACATCTGCTGAGAGAGATATGGTTTTAAAGCATTTCTTTCATAATAGGAAAAAACTATACCTCGGAGGGAAGATTTGAATTTATCCAGACATTATCAGATCCACGCAATTACGTAGAAAGAAATTTCTGAATCTTTGTCCTGGAGCTCGTCAGATCTTCGCAAAAATAATGATTAAGTTTCCATGTAAATGTTTGCTTACCATAGAAAACAATAGATATGTATTTGGAACCAGAACAGTTGGGACTTTTCCTGGATTCTAGAGATGAAGCAAAGATTGATCCTCCAACTGATACCGGTATTATTTAGATAACCTCACTACTCTCTTCTTGCATAATGGTTGTTAGAATATATGAAGCTATAGTTATTGCTCTAAATTGCATTCTGTTTTCTCCCTGACTGCATAGTAAATAGGAAGGGGGCTGAGGAAAGATAAAAAGTTTTTGGGGATTTCAATTTTGGAAATGAATTGACAATATTTGTTAATGTATATGAAATTATTATAATGCTACAGACGAAAGTTTAATTTTTCTGATAATATTATTGTAACCCTCGCCTGAAACCTAAGGTGTACTGACATGCTTTAATGTAATTAATTAAACATTCAATAAAGAGAAAAAAAAAAAGAAATACAGAAAAGCAGAAAAAACTGCTTCTCTATTTCTTAAGGAAAAACAAAAAAGAAAAAAAAACCCTCGGCAGACCACCGAGTTATGAAGACAAAC
Organism: Rhinatrema bivittatum; assembly: GCF_901001135.1. Classification (NCBI taxonomy): domain Eukaryota; kingdom Metazoa; phylum Chordata; class Amphibia; order Gymnophiona; family Rhinatrematidae; genus Rhinatrema; species Rhinatrema bivittatum. The sequence goes on along the minus strand of NC_042618.1, from coordinate 148,835,801 downwards.
ACTGGTAAACTCAACATTGGTTTTCATAACCGACAGCCACCGCGGGTTCGTTAGCAAGGAGGCGCTAGGGGCACGCAAGCGACCCTAGTGCCTCCTTGTTAGCGTGACTCCCTAATTTACTTATAGCATGGTGCCCCCCTTGCGGGCACCATGCGCACATTAAGAAAGCGGGCACTGAATTTTCTATAGCATTTTCTATAGCATTTTTTATAGCATCGGCCCCTAAGTAGATCTCATGCTACTGATGCCAGTAATAGCAGTGGGGTAGATTTTATAAATTTACACAAGCGCGTACTTTTGTTTGCACACCAGGCGCGAACAAAAGTACGCTGGATTTTATAAGATACGCGCGTAGCCGCGCGTATCTTATAAAATCCGGGGTCGGCGCGTGCAAGGGGTGCACATTTGTGCAACTTGCACGCGCCAACCCGGCGCGTGCTGCCTATTCCCTCCGAGGCCGCTCCGATTTCGGAGCGGCCTCGGAGGGAACTTTCTTTCCACCCCCCCCCCCGCACCTTCCCCTCCCTTTCCACCCCCCCCCCCCGCCCTATCTAACCCCCCCCCCCCACCTTTGTTGGCAGATTTACGCCTGCTGAAAGCTGGCGTAAATCTGCATGTACCAGTGGGCTGCTGGCGCGCCATCACCCGACTTGGGGGCTGCTCCGGAGGCCTCTACCACGACGCCACGTCCCCAGGTCCCACCCCGAACCACCCCCTGATCCCGGACACACCCCAGATACGCCCCCTCCCGCCCCTTTTACGAAGCCCCGGGACTTACGCGTGTCCCGGGGCTGGCGCGCGCCGGCGGCCTATGCAAAATAGGCGCGCCGGCGCGCGAGTGCCCTGCGCGCGTAAATCCAGCCAGATTTACGCGCACAGGGCTTTTAAAATACGGCCCAGTGGCTATTCCCTAAGGGGTGAATTTTCAAACCTGCACATGGGCGTACATGTACACACACTTTCCGGCATGAACACGTTTGCTCGATTTTATAACATGCACACACATGTTATAAAATTGGGTGTTGGCGCGCGCAAGGGGGTGCACACTAGTGCACATTGCGCGAGCCGTTCCCTTCCCCCTAGCCTGACCTTCCCACCCCTTCCCCTAACCTTTCCCCCCCCCAGCCCTACTCTAACCCCGCCCCGACCTTTGTCTTAACTTTTGTGCCTGCCCGGAGACGCAAATTACGAGCGCCGGCAGCCTGCCGGCACGCGATCCTCCGACACAGCAGCAAATGACCCCTGTGCCGGGTGCCTCTGGCCCTGCCCCCTCCTCATCCCACCCCTGGATCACCCCTTTAGTAAAGCCCCAGGACTTAGATGTGTCCCGGGGCTTTACACACGTCGTCGGGCCTTTATAAAATAGGCCCAGCATGCATAAGCCGATTAATCGCATAGAGCTTTTAAAATCCGGCCCTATGTCAACTTGATTAATAGCAGTTTAAGGATATCTCCTCCAAGAACTTATCCAAACCATTTTTAAACCCAGGTACAGTAACTTCACTAACCACATCCTCTGGCAACAAGTTCCAGAACTTAATTGTACATTGATAGAAAAATAATTTTATCTGATTTTTTTTACCTTCTATATAGTTGTTAATTGGTTTCCCCTGTTCTATTGTAAACCGGTACGATAAGACCGCGTCTTGAGTATCGGTATAGTAAAAGAATTTAAATAAATAAATAAAATAAATAAATTACTTTTAAATGTGCTACTTGCTAACTTCATGGAGTGCCTCTAGTCCTTCTATTATCTGAAAGAGTAAATAACCAATTCACATTTACCTGTTCTAGACTTCTCATGATTTTAAAGACCTCCATCATATCCCCCTTCAGCTGTCTCTTCTCCAAGCTGAACAGTCCTAACCTTTTTAAACCTTTCCTTATAGGGGAGCTGTTCCATCCCCTTTATCATTTTGGTCTCCCTTCTATGTACCTTCTCCAGAGCAACTACATCTGCGGTGACCAGAATTGTACACAGTACTCAGGGTGCGGTCTCACCATGGAGGGATACAGAGGTATTATATCATTTTCCATTTTATTCACCGTTCCCTTCATAATACTTCCTAACATTCTATTTGCTTTTTTCACTCCCGCAGCACACTGAGCCGACGATTTCAATGTATTCTACTATGACAGCTAGATCTTTTTCCTGGGTGGTAGCTCCTAATATGTAACGTAACATCGTGAAACTACAGCATGGGTTATTTTTCCCTATATGCATCATCTTGCGCTTGTTCATATTTAAATTTCATCTGCCATTTCGATGCCCAATCTTCCAGTCTCGTAAGGTGTTCCTGCAGTTTTTCGCAATTCCGCTTGTGATTTAACTACCCTGAATAATTTTGTATCATCTGCAAATTTGATTCCCTCAATCGTCATATTCCTTTCCAGATCATTTATAAATATATTGAAAAGCACTGGTCTAAGTACAAATCCCTGAGGCACTCCACTGTTTAACCATTTCCACTGAGAAAACTGACCATTTAATCCTACTCTGTGCTTCCTGTCTTTTAACCAGTTTGTCATCCATGAAAGGTCATCACCTCCTGTCCCTTGACTTTTTGGTTTTCTTAGAAGCCTTGCATGAGGGACTTTGTCAAACACCTTCTGAAAATCCAAATACACTAAATCTACCAGTTCACCTTTATCTACATGTTTATTAACTCCTTCAAAATATGAAGCAGATTTGTCAGGCAAGACTTCATTTTGGTAAATCCATGCTGACTGTGTTCCATTAAACCATATCTTTCTATATGCTCTGTGATTTTGATCTTTAGAATTGTTTCCAGTATTTTTCCTTGCACTCAAGTCAGGCTCACTGATCTATATTTTTGCGGATCACCCCTTGAGCCCTTTTTAAATATTGGGATTACATTTGCCACCCTCCAGTCTTCAGGTATAATGGATGATTTTAATGAGAGGTTACAAATTTTAACTAATAGATCTGAAATTTCATTTTTTAGTTCCTTCAGAATCCTGGGGTGCATACCATCCAGTCCAGGTAATTTATTACTCTTTAGTTTGTCAATCTGGGATACTACATCTTCCTGGTTCACAAAGATCTGGTTCAGTTAATCTGACTCATCACCCCTGAAAACCATCTCTGGAAATGGTATCTCCCCAACATCTTCATTAGTAAACACAGAATCAAAGAATTCATTTAGTCTTTCTGCAATGGCCTTATCTTCCCTAAGAGCCCCTTTAACCCCTCAGTCATCTAAGAGTCCAACTGACTCCCTCACAGTTTTCTTGCTTCAGATATATTTTTAAAATATTTTTTATTATGAGTTTTTGCTCTACAGCCAATTTCATTTCAAATTCTCTCTTAGCCTGCCTTATCAATGTTTTACAGTTAACTCATTTTTTTCTGAATCAATTGCTTCATGAAGCAGTCATTTATTTCATCCAGGAACTTTATGTCTCTAGCATGTCCTGATTTTACATTTACCCAATCAATATTGGGGTAATTGAAATCTCCCATTATTATCTTACAGCCAAATTGGTCAGCTTCCCTGATTTCTCCTAGCATTTCATTATCTGTCTGATCATTTTGCCCATTATTTAGTCTCTTGTATGATCTTTATCCTGTTGGACTCTATACCCTCTCAGACATAAAGTGCCACACCCCCACCAAGTCGATCCTCCCTATCATTGCAATATAATTTGTAACCCTGATATAGCACTGTCTCATTGGTCGTTCTCCTTCCACCAGGTCTCTGAGATGCCAATTATGTCTATTTCATCATTCACTGCTATACATTCTAACTCTCCCATCTTACTTCTTAGACTTCTAGCATTTGGCATACAAACATTTCAAGGTGTGTTTTTTGTTTGTATTAAAAACCTGTTTTTCAGTTGATAGGGATAATTTGGAATTCTTTAGCTCAGGTGATTCTTTACTTATAGGCACATGGACTACTTTTGCTTTTATTGGAACCGCTCTGTTGGGATGCCCTAACTTTCCTGTTTCATTAGTATCCTTCAAAGATTCATTCCTCCAAATCATGCACTGCTGAGTGACTGTCAGCTTTCCCCATTGTTCTAGTTTGAAAGCTGCTCTATTTCCTTTTTAAAAGTTAGTGCCAACAGCCTGGTTCCACTCTGTTTAAGCTGGAGCCTGTCCTTTTGGAAAAGTATCCCTCTTCCCCCAAAAGGTTGTCCAGTTCCTTGCAAAACTGAATCTCTCTTCCCTGCACCATCGTCTCATCCATGCATTGAGGTTCTGGAGCTCTGCCTACCTCTGGGGACCTACATGTGGAACGGGGAGCATTTCAGAGAATGCCACCATGGAGGTTCTGGATTTCAGCTTTTTACCTAAAATCCTAAATTTGGCTTCCAGAAACTCCCTCCCAAATTTTCCTGTGTCGTTGTTGCCCACATGTACCATAACAGTTGGCTCCTACCCAGCACTTTCTATAATCTTATCTAGGTGACACGTGAGGTCCGCCACCTTCACACCAGGCACGCAAGTTACCATGGAAGGTGATTCTTTCCTGGTGGAGGTGGCCTGTGCATAATGTCACTAGTGTGGTACTTAAGATAATCTGGCTGGGAAGAGGGTCTCCATGGATAGAAGAGATTATCAAGGGATTAAGAGCTCCTTTGGATGGTGGAAATGAGGATCTGATCCACGAGTTCCTTTGTAATGAAGTTCCCGCCATAACCTGAATCCACAAATGCCTGAGTGGAGAAGCTGATGGGATCCAATTACAAGGTCACGGGTAATAGTAGTTGAGCTGGGGTAGTAAGGCCTAGAGTCATCTACCCACCACACCCTAGGCACTGGAGTTTCCAGGCTTCAGTGGGCATTGAGCCACAAGATGCCCCTGACCAGTACATTATAGTCACAGGCCCTGGTGCTTGCAGCAAAGATTTTCCTCTGGAGCCAGGCGGCTGTGTCCCATTTGCATGGACTCTTCGGTGGAGGCAGAGGTTGAAGGAGCAGGGGCTGGAAGTGAAAGCGACCACTGGAACCAGGGTACCAAGGTAATATTTTTCATAGGGGGCGAACCTCCCATGGCCTCTGCTGAAGACAATGGTTGATCTACCCAGTGAGGGAAATGATTTTTTCTAAAGAGGCTGGGAGGTCCTGGAGTAATCTTACCACCATTTGAGCTTGTTAGTTAATGTCCACACCTCGATGGCATACTCTGCCAGTGTTCTAGAGTCCTGGCAGAGATGCAGGAAATTGGAGTCCATGGTGGCCATCTGGCCGGGCATTTCGAAGACAGCCTGGAACTGGTCAGTGAATTGATATAGGTTATGTAATAAAGGAGCCGTACACTACCAAAAAGGAGAGTCCCACGCTAGGGCCACTCCATCCAAAAGTGAGAGGATATAGCTGGTTTTTGTGAGATCATCTGTGAAAAGTGGTACCTGGATTGAGAAGTGCATTTGGCATTAATTCAAGAAACCCCAACACTGCCCTGGGTCTCCAGCGTACTGCGGCAGAGCTGTTATCAATGGAAGGCGGCAGAGCCACTGAGGAGGAAAGTGCATCTAATTGTGAGGACAACCGGTCCATAGTAGTTGCAGGATCTCCAGGATCTTTCTTGGTCATGTAGCTCATGGGAAGGCCCGAAATGGTCTGCAGAGCTGTGACATCCACCAGGTCCATGGCCTTGGCAATATGTTGGATTCATGGACCCTTGGACCAAGGTGGAGTTGACGCAACCTGCAGGGAAGAGCTCTGCAGACATCCACCATCAGCAGGAGGATCTGGATGAGGCAGAAGCCCAACTAGAGCGTCACCTATATTAGCCCCACGTTCCTCTTGGATTGAGCCTTTGAGTGCCAGGGTTGGCAGGTCTTAAATAGGTGCCTCTGCTGATAGAATGGAGATCCATTGAGGATAAAGCAGATATGGCACAGGAGAATCTGGAAGCAGGGTGGGTCAGTGTCAGGCAGTGTTCAAGGAATTCCAGGAGGTAAGCTGAGGTCAATACTGGGTATCCATCCAAAGGGAAGGTGGGATGGATAGGCAGGGCAGGAAGGTGAGGAGCAGAACAGGTGGGCAGTTGAGGAGACGTGGAGTACTAAAGAACTGAAGGACTGACCACGAGAAATGAAGAACAAGGACAACAACTACTGGAACTGAAGTACAAGAACAAGGGATGCTGGAACTTAAAATAAAGATGAGGAACTGAAACTGAGGATGCAGGAGCTGGAGAATGAAGACACAGGAATTGAAGCACAAGGATACTGGAACTGAAGAACCACAGGAACCGAAGAATGCAGAGACAGGATGCTGAAGCAACTCGCACTACTAAGGAAGTAGGGAGACCTGTTGCCAAGGTACTGGATGGATGTCTGCAGTGGCCTTATATAGACTAGAGAGGCTGATGTCATCAGATGGTGCCTGCTGGGTTTTTCCACCACAGGCCCTATAAGAAGGAGGATGTCGGGCGTGCACACACCTTAGGGGCAGCGGGACTTGGCAGTGTCGTCGGCATCCTGCCACAGGGATCTTCAGTGGCATCCCGCTGCAGTGCGACATCCTGCCGCGCTGGAAGGAAAGGCAATCTGGCAGCGTCCAAGGTTGAGGGAGAAGGCCCAGCCTGAGACAGCAGTTCAGAGGGGGAACCCGCGGACCACCAAATGCAACACAATTCTTCTTCGCACTGATTGCTAATGTCCTGCTGATGTAGTAGCAGGACATCAACTTCTTTAAAACATTCCCCTTCTTTTTTATTATTTACTTCTCAGCATTTTTGCAGGTTCTTTGTGGAAATTCAAGTTTATTTATTTGATTTATTTTCCACTTTTCAAGCACTTCAAAGCAGATTACTTTCAGGTACTGTAGGTATTTACCTGTCCTCAGAGGTCATACGATATAAGGGCTCATTCACTAAACCCTGTTAGGCCATTTACCAAGTAGTAAACAACACGATGCGGGGATAACACAAGGTTTTTCAAACACCTTGCTTTAATCTGGCCCCAGCACTGTATGTATTTAAATGAGCCAATCAGCATGCAAATACATGCCAGTCAGCTCATAAATACCCTTAAGAATAAAAATCAAATAAAGTTGTCAGTATGTGATAATGTACATAGACAACTGAAGACTTATTTACATTTCTTGGTACCAAGATGGCTGTAGAAGTTTTGATAGTTTTTTCATGATATTATACAGTTGCTCTGGTAAGGGCAGGTAGAATGTCACATCATTCTTCAGTGGGTACTCAAATAATTTATAAAGAGAGGTCTAGAACGGGTAGATGTGAATCGGTTATTTACTCTTTCAGATAGTAGGAAGACTAGGGGGCACTCCATGAAGTTAGCATGGGGCACATTTAAAACTAATCGGAGAAAGTTCTTTTTTACTCAACGCACAATTAAACTCTGGAATTTGTTGCCAGAGGATGTGGTTAGTGCAGTTAGTATAGCGGTGTTTAAAAAAGGATTGGATAAGTTCTTGGAGGAGAAGTCCATTACCTGCTATTAAGTTCACTTAGAGAATAGCCACTGCCATTAGCAATGGTAACATGGAATAGACTTAGTTTTTGGGTACTTGCCAGGTTCTTATGGCCTGGATTGGCCACTGTTGGAAACAGGATGCTGGGCTTGATGGACCCTTGGTCTGACCCAGTAAGGCATTTTCTTATGTTCTTATGGTCCCTAAATGAGACCTAAAATAGCATTCTTCCACCCCCAATAAGGCAAACTGTTATATTTTGTTGCCAAAGTTGCAGCAAAATAGTTATGGAAGAATTTGCATATTCAAGGATTCACAGTATCAACAAATGTAGAATTTAATGCTGCTCAGCTTGGGGAAGAAGCAAATGAGAGGGCATACTGTGTTGGCATCATAAGTGGAAAATGGGCAACTAATAGTGAAATAGTGCCCACTATTATCACCACTAGTCATAATAAGTTGTTTAACGCAGATTCATGCCCTTTGAACCATGCATTAACATATCAAACACAGTCTCACAATTGCTTCAATAATGTAATTTTTGGGTTTTCATCTGTTGCATTTAAAAAAAAATTTTCACATAAATTTTATAAAAACAATTTGAAACCAAAAATCTCCTCACATTATGCAGATTTCATACAGGTCTACTGGCTCAGTTTGTTGAAACAACAATGTTATTTGAAGATGTCCAAGCAATACTTAGCTTAATGAAAAAAATATCGTATGATGTCAAAAAAGTCAATCACATCATCCCGACATTGATGTCTCAGTATGCACCTGCTTCAGGGGATATGTGACTGGTATGCGTTTGCTTCAAAAAGATTTCACATTATTGCCAAAGGTCTGTAAACAACATTCATTCATTTCAGGAAATCTATAAAAAAAAAAAAAAAAGAGACTGCAAAAGATTTAAAGGCTGATTACAATTTTAAAACCCAGAGAAGATAACTTTCAAAACTACTTGCAGTACAGCATTTGTATGCGTAAGTGGATGCATGGAGATTTACCCTTGTATTTTAAAAACTGTGTGACGGGAGCTACACACTTGTATAAAATACTGTGTAGTTCTGCTCTGAATGTAAGCATATATGTTTCAACATGCATGAAGATTTCTAATGTGAGGAAAACGCATACTTTCTCTACCTGTTTTATAAACATACGTGAATATATTTTACATGCAAAAAAATATGGGGGTCATTTTTAAAAGGATTTAAATGTACTTTACATGTGTAAGTGGGCTTTTGAAAGTTGCTACAATAAGGGGCAGATTTTCAAAGGCTTCGCGCATAACATACGCAGTTAACCCAAGAAAATCTGCCCCTGCGCCCGCCGAGCCTATTTTGCTTAGGCTCGGCGGCGTGCGCAAGCCCCGGAACACACGTATGTCCCGGGGCTTTGAAAAAGGGGCGGAAGGGGGCGGGTCCAGGGACATGGCACTGGTCTGGGGGCGGGTCCGGGGCGGGTCTGGGGGTCAGGGGCAGTCCGGGGGCATGGTGGCGGTCCAGGGGCGATCCCGAGGCCTCCTTCGTTGTGGCCGTGCTGGAGGTTCGCACGCTGGCAGCTGGCCGGCGTGCACAAGATACGCCTGCCTCAGGCAGGTGTAAGAAATAAAATAAGGTAGGGGGGGATTTAGGTAGGGCTGGGGGGGTGGGTTAGATAGGGGAAGGGAGGGGAAGGTGGGGGGGATCGAAAAAAAAGTTCCCTCCAAGCCCGCTCCGATTTCGGAGCGGCCTCAGAGGGAACGGGGAAAGCCAGCGGGGCTCCCCTAGGGCTCGGCGTGCACCCCCTTGCGTGTGCCGACCCTGGATTGTATAACATGCACGTTGCTGCGTGCGCATGTTATAAAATTGGGCGTAGATTTGTGCGTGCCGGGTTGTGTGCACAAATCTACGCCCGCGCATAAGTTTTAAAATCTGGCACTATATGTATGCCCTTGAATTGTCCATAGGTTTTACACATGTAAGTGCATTTTACACTCACATATATGACTTTTGAAACTTGCTATGGTAGTATGTTATATTTACATGCGTAACTCCTTTGAAAATTACCTCTTATATAACTTGCACATGTAAGCCCTGATTTATATGAAGAGCCGGGTATATTTTAAAATATGCCCATATACTTGAAATCACCAGTATGCCAATACCTCTGCAAGTTCACCCAGACCTCCCACCCAATAATAGCAGACAACAGATGAGTCTGATATCAATTGTGCTAGTTAATTAGCAGGTGTAAAATTGTGCAAATAAGTTGCCTCATGTATTCATGTAAATCTCTATTTAAATAGCAACTTCCACACCTACCTCTTTGTCTGCCCCAGAATGCCCCTTTTTTGTAAGGGGAAAGGGGAACACGAAACCAAAAATACACCCATACTTCTGATATTTATAAAATAGGATGTACACGAAAACAGGCTACTTACACGCATATATGCTAATTCTACATGCAGAACTCCTTTGAAAATCAACTCAATAGTGAACCAATCAAGTCTTCACAATTTAATCTGCTTTGGAAAAAAAGCAGATATTATTACTTGTATCTACTGCAACACTATATGGTTGGAATTATGCCTCCCTGAAGAAGTTGTCTGTGGCGAAACATGGCTGATGTAGGAGTTTGAAACAGTCAGACCCTAGAGAACTATTGTTATGGCTGTTGTGGACCAATGGAAATATGGAAGTAATGACTGCCCAATGGTGCTTTAAAGATACGTGATTTATTTTATAATAATATCAGTGGGGGGTGACATCATTAACTTGCAGTGTATAAATTCCAGAGACTATTGTGAAGATAATTGTTGAAGAAGATGTTTCAAAACAAATATTAGTTAGTTGTTTCACATTAAATGACTATATATAATGTTCAAAGGAAAGATTTTGGAAAGTTTTTGGCTTTTCACTGCATTATTGCAAACAAAAGTGTTTTTGCAAAGGGTTTTTCAATGTTCTGTGATTGGAACATGTAGCCCAACACTATTGTAAGAAAGTACAGATGTTGGCCTATGTATGAGTGCTTTGTTTTTCCCTCAGTACTTTTAGAGGAGGTTTTCATTTAAGGTATGGGATCAGTATTTATTAATGTTCTAGGGTCTTGGGACTTGTTTTCTGTAATTTTAATGTTTTGTGTCCATTGATCATGTATTCATGATTGTTTAGGACCAGTGTTGCTTAACTGGCCCAATTTTTGAATTTACACCAAATAATTAAAACAAATAAGGATAAAAAAAATCCCCCATTCTCCATGATGGGAACATTCGATTTCCAATCATCATGAGATTGTCATAGATTAGTGGTGTGAGGGGGTGGGGGTGGCAGAAGTACACAAACTTTACAGACTTTCTCCCCCTTCCTATTATATCCTCTAAAAGTACTGAGGGAAAAACAAAGCCCTCATACATAGGCCAACATCTGTACTTTCTTACAACTGTGTGTTGGGCTATATGGCAACTCTGCACACACCCTCGCCCAAACTCACCACCACCAGAGAACGGGCCCTTTCCATCGCAGGGCCTGCCCTTTGGAACAAGATGCCCCCCAGCCTTCGCCAGGAATTATGTCCAAAAAAATTCAAACAGAACCTCAAAACCTGGCTTTTTAAACAGGCTTTCACCTGAACCATTGCTTCCTTTAAAAATGCTTCCACCGCCCCTTCTTGTCCAAATACTCCTTTCTCAATACTCTTTTGTAAATACCCTGTGAACACTTCCCATCGAAATCCCTGTAATACCCTGTCAATACCCCTACAGGCAGATACTCTGTTAAAAAATGTTTACTCGACTACCCTCTTGTAACCCTGCCCATCTACTTCCCTCTTTCAGCCCTCAACTTACCCTCCTGAAAGTTCACAAACTTCCTTACTGTGTACTTTTTGTATATACCTCTCACATGGTTATTCAGTTTGTTGTTATTCTTTTTGTACATATTCTTAACATGGTTAATCATACCTCTCACATAGTTAATCAATCACTTTTATGCTTTGTGTTTTTTGTAAAGCCTGTTGCTGCATTATGTTACCTGTAAACCGAGATGATGTTCCCAACATGCCGCGATATATAAAAATGCTTAAATAAATAAAATAAATACACACACACTCTCTCTAACAGACATTCATTCTCTCACACACTTTCCCTGTCTTTCACACATACACATGCTCACACTCACTCACACAGACAAACACACACACACAAACACAAACACTGGCTTTCTCTCCATATACATACTCTGTCACACAAACAGACTCTCTCTCACTCACACTCACTAGCTGTCTCACACACACATACACTCATTCTCTCAGGTGAACCGGTAGATATAGTATACTTGGATTTTCAGAAGGCGTTTGACAAAGTTCCTCATGAGAGGCTTCTAGGAAAAGTAAAAAGTCATGGGCTAGGTGGCGATGTCCTTTCGTGGATTGCAAACTGGCTAAAAGACAGGAAACAGAGAGTAGGATTAAATGGGCAATTTTCTCAGTGGAAGGGAGTGGACAGTGGAGTGCCTCAGGGATCTGTATTGGGACCCTTACTGTTCAATATATTTATATATGATCTGGAAAGAAATACGACGAGTGAGATAATCAAATTTGCAGATGACACAAAATTGTGCAGAGTAGTTAAATCACAAGCAGATTGTGATAAATTGCAGGAAGACCTTGTGAGACTGGAAAATTGGGCATCCAAATGGCAGATGTAATTTAATGTGGATAAGTGCAAGGTGATGCATATAGGGAAAAATAACCCATGCTATAATTACACGATGTTGGGTTCCATATTAGGTGCTACAACCCAAGAAAGAGATCTAGGTGTCATAGTGGATAACACATTGAAATCGTCGGTTCAGTGTGCTGCGGCAGTCAAAAAAGCAAACAGAATGTTGGGAATTATTAGAAAAGGAATGATGAATAAAACGGAAAATGTCATAATGCCTCTGTATCGCTCCATGGTGAGACCGCACCTTGAATACTGTGTACAATTCTGGTCGCCGCATCTCAAAAAAGATATAATTGCGATGGAGAAGGTACAGAGAAGGGCTACCAAAATGATAAGGGGAATGGAACAACTCCCCTATGAGGAAAGACTAAAGAGGTTAGGACTTTTCAGCTTGGAGAAGAGACGACTGAGGTGGGATATGATAGAGGTGTTTAAAATCATGAGAGGTCTAGAACGGGTAGATGTGAATCGGTTATTTACTCTTTCGGATAGTAGAAGGACTAGGGGACACTCCATGAAGTTAGCATGGGGCACATTTAAAACTAATCGGAGAAAGTTCTTTTTTACTCAACGCACAATTAAACTCTGGAATTTGTTGCCAGAGAATGTGGTTCGTGCAGTTAGTATAGCTGTGTTTAAAAAAAAGGATTGGATAAGTTCTTGGAGGAGAAGTCCATTACCCTGCTATTAAGTTCACTTAGAGAATAGCCACTGCCATTAGCAATGGTTACATGGAATAGACTTAGTTTTTAGGTACTTGCCAGGTTCTTATGGCCTGGATTGGCCACTGTTGGAAACAGGATGCTGGGCTTGATGGACCCTTGGTCTGACCCAGTATGGCATTTTCTTATGTTCTTATGTTCTTATGTTCTCTCACATACACAGGCTCTCTCCCTGTCACTCTTGCTTTCATCCACACACGTTCTCTCTCTCTCACACTCTCTCACTCATACACAAACTTTCTGTCTTATACACATGTAACCTCCTTGTTGGTCAGGGTCATCTTCAGTGGCTGCAGGGGTGGTGACTGACCCTTCTGCAGCCTTTGAACAATCAAAACAACCAAAGTTAAATCCAGTGGGGAACAACAAAAATCTGGGAGGCCCAAGGGGACACTTACATAAAAACCAAGGTCCATACCAAATGGTAGTTCCAAAGCAACAAAATTTATTTCTGAATTCAAATGTAAAAAAAAATCCACAGCACTGAACTTAGCAACAGTCTAATCCCATAATGAAAAAGAAGGAAAAAGTAAAAAAAAAAAAAAAAGGAATTATAGTCTCCACTCAGCGCAGGCTCCCAAATCAGAATTTACTTTAGATGTTTCCTCAGTTCTCTCTCAGTGAACCCAAGGTTGTCAGGTTAAAACTCCCAAATGTGGTTTGTTCAATTTCTCTTCATTGTGGACTTCTCCAGCATGGCAGATACTGTCTCTTCAGGGTTCTAATCCCTCTTGTTGGCTCTCCAGTGATCCTGGCAGGGACCCCTCGTTGGCTCCTCCAGCAGCTCCCAAATTTCTCAGCTTACAACCTCCTTACTTGAGGTTACAATTGCCACTCCTCTCAGCTTCGCACGATTTTCCATTCTCTTCACTAGGGAATCCTTAGCCAGGAATCCCTGACACTTTCCTATCTCTTCTCAACTTCACATCACTCCCTTTGAGCCTTTTGGAGAAGCACTGTTTATATCCCACATAAACCCATCCCCTAGGAAGGAAAAAAAACCCACCCACCAGAGCAGTGCTTATGCAAAGCTCCTTGAACTCCTCATGAATTTCCTTTGCAGAGGAAAAAAAAACCCTGTCTCTGGAAACTTCTTCTTAGTGAACCTAAATAGAGTCACACACACTCTCTCTCTTTTACACTCACAGGCTCTTCCTCACTCACACACAAACATACAAATGCACTCTCACTTTGGGCCTCTCCTTCTCTTCTTGGGTTGCCAGAGGCTGGGTTAGGCCTTTCTTCAGCCATGGGCAGCATGGAATCTGGCAGTGGCCGAAGCAGAGACTCAGGACACCAAGAAAGAGACTTGAGGCATAGTCCCCATGTGCCCATAGCTAATGACACGCCTGATTAGCACTGATCCTGAATGATATCAGAGACCATCATGCTACTGGAAGAACTCTTTCTGATAAAATCATTAACCACAGTTTTGGTTACTTGATTTATTAAAGTTCCATGAAACTCCTTACAAGGGAAGAAATATAAAACCTATGGAGCTGATTTTAAAAGGGTTACACACGTATATTATGCGCATAACCGTGAAAACCAGCTCCTGCGCGTGCCGAGTCTATTTTGCCAGCGATGCGTGCAAGCCCTGGGATACGCGTATGTCCTGGGGCTTGAAAAAAGGGGCGGGGAGTGGGCGGGGCGGTCCGGGGGCGGGACCAAGGCCTCCGGCACAGCAGCCATGCCGGGGGATCGCGCTCTGGCACTCAGCCGGCGCGCGCAACCTACACCTGCACGAAAGAGAGCGCAACTTACTTAACAAAGGTCGGCCTCGGAGGGAACGGGGAAAGCCATCGGGGCTCCCCTAGGGCTCGGCGCACGCAAGCTGCCCGTGCGCTCCCCCTTGGGTGTGCCGACCCCGTATTTTTTAACATGCGCGCGGCTGCGCACGCATGTTATAAAATCGGGTGATTTGTGAGCGCCGGGTTGTGCGCACAAATCTTCGTCCGCGTCTACCTCTTAAAATCCGGCCCTATGGTTTTAATTATTTTATGAAATAAGGTGAAAAATCAGATCTGTCCTAATTCTGAAATGTGTGATATTCTTTAAAATACTATGCAGGGCCTGGCCAATTCCTAAGTGATAGTGATGTGTACTGCCATATGGAAAATTTGTATTTGATTCCTGGGCCAGACGTCTACTCCCTGAACCAGCAGGGGCTAGAGATGCTGTGGGGGCAGTGTCCACAGGTCCTAGAGAGGAGTGAGTCCCGGCCATTTCACAGTGATGATGTCTAATGGCCAGTCTCTGTGTGGATGGTCTGCGGTCCCAGCTAAGAACTGTCACTGCCCTAGTTGGGTGAGATGAGAAGGGGAGAGGATTATATATGTGGAAATTCCCAAAACCATTAGTTGTGAGTGAATGGTCATAACACTCTAGACCCAGAAGATACCAGTTCTGATTAAACTGTAAGTTCAAGAGGAACAGGAGGAAAATGTTAGGCTAAAAAATTACTGTGCAGAATTTGATACAAAGTATTATAATGAAATCAAGAAACATGGCCAAACATGCTCCCTTTATGCCTGTGTCTCCTCCTTATATTATTGTGGACTAAGGCTATGTATTTCTTTGTATTTAATTTTTTTTTCTTGTTTCTTATAAGTATTTCTATTAAAGAAACACTTTTGTTTGATTTTGCCTTTTCTTGGTCAATATATGGCTTTGTAATGATAATTTTATAAAACTAAAGAAACATGGCCAAAGTATTTGTATAGAGATATTACTTTAATGCTCAATTGCATTTTTGTTTTTATTTTAAATTTTAGTTTTGGTGGATTAACACAATTTTTCTTTCTTACTTTATTAAAAATGAGCTAGTAATGTATGTGTTTGGCTGTTGAGGGAATGGTACAATGTGCAAAGTCGGTGTGTATGTGTGAATGTAAGAGTGGGGATGTATGTGGGGGGGGGGGCATGTGTGTAGAGGTCATATGAGAGGGGGTATATGTGTGTGGAATCCAAGGACATGGCTTGCTTTTGTGTGTGTGAGGTGTGTAGAGAATGTGATTGGGAGGTATGAGTATATGATATATGAGGTGTGCGTGGGGGATGAGTGGTAAGGGTATGTGGAAGTGCTGTGTGGGCACATGGATGTGTGTGTAAGTGAGGGATCAGGTGTGTGTGGTTAGGGTATTTTTAGGTATGTGAGTGTGTATTGAAGTGGAGCGGCAAGAATGTGATGTGTATATGTGTGGGATTAGTTTGAAGAGTGTTTTGTTGAGAGAGTGTTTATAGGTGCGTGGGTGTGTAAATGAGGTCAGTATGTGAGTATGTGGGGACAGCATAGTATAGGGACATGGTTGTGGGGGATTATGTATATGGAATGCGTGGTGGATGTCAGTGTGGTGTGTGTGTAATGTTTTTGGATCTGGTGAGATATGATTGTAAGTGTGAACATATAGTGTGTTGAGGTGTGGGGGGTTAATGAATGGAGGTGTATACATGGGGACTGTGAAGTTTTATGGAGGGGTGTATGAAGAGTGTGGAATTGCATGTATAGGGGTTCTGGGGGGGTGTAGAGGGGGAAGTGAGTGTCTATTTGTAAGCAGGGTATGTGTGTGTAGGTGTGAGCGAGTATTGGTGTGGTGGGGGCAGATGAGTTAAGGATATTTTTTCTGTGGAAGTGTATGTAGGGTGTTGTCTCTGGATGGTCTGAGTGTAGATATGGGTGTATAGTTTGTGTATGTGATTATAGGTCTATGTTGGAGTATGAGGTTGTGTGTGGGGGATGTATGTGTACATGGGTGTGTAAATATGTGTGGGGAGGCTTATTTGTAGTTGGTATAGTTGTGTGATGGGGCAGATGTATATGATGTGGAGAGGTTTGAAAGGGAGTGAAGTATAGGTGTTAAGTGTGTATGGATATGGTCTTGTGTGAGTACATTGGGAGTGTGATATAATGTGTGTGAGTATAAGAAGTGTGGGTTCCGTGAGGGAGTTGTGTAGATGTGATGAGGAAGATGTCTGTAAATGTGTATAGGGATGACTATATGGATGTTTGTATAGATGCTGGGTTGGGGGGGGTTGGTTATTTATTATTTATATAAAACACTTGTATTCCACCCTCTTCAACAACAGTTATTCAGAGTAGTTAACAAAATCAACAAATATATATATATATATTAAAGAGTGCAACACATAAAACAAACATTAAACAAACTAGAACAATCACAGAAAGCAATCACTCAGATTAAAATTTATAAACACACACCCCCGCCTGGTTCAGGTGTGTTTTTCAGTGTAATGTTTTGTTTATGTGGAAGGTGTGGATGTTTGTGAGGGATGTGTAAGAGTGTGTGGGGATTTGGGGGATGGGATGTGTGTGTATGTGTATGTGTGTGTATATATATGAATTTGGAAGTGATGGGGAGATGATTTTGAAGGCGCCTTTCCATACCATCCTTCACCAGCTGCTTCAGTTATTTTTTTCCTATTTTTGTCTGCTTGTGTTGTACTGTGCCAAATCGCTAGAACAATAAGGAGTGAAGAGAGTCTTTTGGAATGGAGCACTGATTAATATACTACAGACCGTAACTTGAGGCTCAGTTCTCCGAAAATACCGACCCGATGTTTCTAGTTTCTAAATTTCTCTGAGATATTCACATTGGGGCAGATTTTAAAAGCCCTACGCGCGTAAATCCAGCTATTTTGCCTGTCTCTGTGGTTGAGGGGACGTGTAAGTTGTGTGTATGTGAGGGCTGTGGAGATGTGGGGTGTATGTGAGTGAGGAGGTGAGGAGTGGGTGTGGAGAAATATGCACAGTATGGGTACTTTGGAAGTGAGGGGAGGTGGCGTTGAAGGTGTATGTTAACGCTCTTCTTTGCCATCTTCTTCAATTATTTTTCCTTGTTTCTGTCGAGTCGCATCTGTGAACCTCCCGTTGATTTGTTTGTGTTGTTTGTGTATTATTTATGAGATACGTTGTATGTATATATTGATGTTTATGTTTTAACTGTAATTTGCCTTGAACAATCTTTTGCAGTCGGCAGAATATATATTTTTAAATAAATACCTGTGTGACCTTTGGCCAAAATGCTAGAAGGGGAAGGAAGGAAGGCTTTGGGAATGGCGTGCTTATTAATATTCGCTAGCTTCTAACAGTTTTCCATAGAAAACAATGCAGAAAGGTTTTGAGAGGCTTGGGTCTTTGACAATATTGATCTGCTGTTTCTGGTTTCCAGACTCATCCAGATGTGCACATTTTCTTCCTGCATGCCAAATTTGGAGAATTTCTGTCCCTATTTTGGAGAGTTATTGTGTGTCTAACTACAGACAGATGGACATTAACCCCTTTTATATAATTCTTTCTAACATTTTGTATGCTGGGAAGCATAAAAAGGAAGACTGACCACTATGGTCCCATAGACTGGATGAGCCTGAATTGCACTGAGAATTGATTGCACAGCACGATAAACCATTAGCCTTTCCATTTTGACAATTTCAAACATGGCTGGTCCTGGGAGTTCAGAGGAATTTTAGGAGAGCACCTTAAAGAATTTCACATGATGACTTGGTAGTGCCATTTTTAGCTGACAGCGGTTTAAAGTTACTACTTGCTGTGTGTTTTTTTTTGAAATGCTGCAAATGTTAGGAGAGGTGAATAAATCACAGTAAGAAACCAAATAGGAGTGGTACAGAATCCAAAAAAAATGATAAAAACTTAATCAGTAATTAAAGCAGATATTAAAAATACATGCAACACACTAACATAATGATAAACATGATTTGAAAAATCCTTTAATACAAACCCAAAAGATAAAAACATATATTGCAATATAATCAAGATCCTAGAAACCCGACATGGCCATATTTCGACATGTACGTCTGCATCGTGATAGAAATGCTTTAGTCAATCTCCTCTCTTGTACCTAAAAACATCAAAACAAATAAATCAAAAAAACAGATATACAATATCAAATAAAAAATATAAATAGCACATATCACATTAAAATAAACATATTAAAACTAGACAGCAGATTTTAACTGTGTCAAAAAACAACATAAAAGATTGCATAAGAAAATACCATATTCAAAACCAATTAAAAATCCAAATAGACATAGGATATTTACTTATAAATCAATGGAAGAAGTGGGAAAACTCTTTGTAAATGCTGCACAGATCCCAATGGGGTTAGCTTTCTTTAAGTGCCTGATTCACTAAGCATTTTTCCCCATAGACACAGAATGGGAGAAAAGCCTTACTGAATCAGGCCTAAAACTTAACATTAATGACTGTGTTGGTGCAAACTCTGCATGTACTATTTAACAGCAGGGTTTGAACAGTTAATCAAATCAAAACTACATAGGTATTTTTAGTTTGGTTGGAAAAAATACTGACAGGGTTTTCCACCTGCTTTTTTTGCAGATACCGTACTTTCTCCGGTACATAGTTTTGAAAATCCAAAACCATGCATGTTGTTGCCTCCCTCGATCTAACCCCACCCATGGGAATGCCTTCAAACAATGTGGGTTAAATTATTGAACATTGTAGAACAAAGTGCATAATTTTGCTCACATTTAAGGTGGGCAGTATTCAAATGGCCCTTTTCTACAGGTAAAACACTGTTTTATCCACAGAAAGGGCTTTAAAAATTGCCTTCCCCATATCCCTGGGGTGGGAGGGGGATCTCTATTGAATAAGGTCTACAGTCTTTGCACTGATTTTTGTTCTGTCTTTTTTGCTTATTTCTCTATTTAGTTTCAACTGGGCACTGCATACAATTTCAATGTCATTTGGAAAGAATTGCAGCAGTTTTCCTAGAATGAGTTAGAGCAGTGATAAGCCATTGCTGGGTGTATTAGAAGGAGAGCATTATCTCTCTGGCTGTAGATAGCTTTAAAGTTAGAAGGAATGACCACAATTCTCTTAGCTCTAGACAGACCAAGACTATGTAATTAGCTTGTAAATCTTTCTAGAAAGATAAACCTCATTCTCTGGGTAGGGGATTAAGTCATGGTTTGTTTTGACATATATTTTATAGGGGTGTGCATTCGGATTGACCGCATTAGTAAAACGCAACTCATATTTTTTTTTTACTTAAAAAATTGATTCGACATAAACGATCGGATTTCCCACATATCGAACATAGATATGTTCGATATGTGGGAAATCGCGATTGTTGAGCCAAAATAAAAATATAAACCCCCTCACCCTCCTTAATCCCCCCCCCCCGACTTACCACAACTCCCTGGTGATGGAGCGAGGAGTGAGGACGCCATTTCTGCAATCCTTGGCGAGAAGCATGTGACGTCGGCGGCACGTCGAGTGACGCCGGCGTCACGTGATTCCCGGCTCGTTCGCGCCGGACGGCTCGTTCGGCCCAAAAAGAACTTTTGGCCAGCTTGAGGGGGTCAGGAGGCCCCCCCAAGCTGGCCAAAAGTTCTTTTTGGGCCGAACGAGCCGTCCGGCGCGAACTTGCCGGGAATCACGTGACGTCGCGTCTGAGTGACGCGGCGCCACGTGATTCCCGGCGAGTTCGCGCCAGACGGCTCGTTCGGCCCAAAAAGAACTTTTGGCCAGCTTGGGGGGGGGTCAGGAGGCCCCCCCAAGCTGGCCAAAAGTTCTTTTTGGGCCGAACGAGCCGTCCGGCGCGAACTTGCCGGGAATCACGTGACGTCGCGTCTGAGTGACGCGGCGCCACGTGATTCCCGGCGAGTTCGCGCCGGACGGCTCGTTCGGCCCAAAAATAACTTTTGGCCAGCTTGGGAAGGTCAGGAGGCCCCCCCAAGCTGGCCAAAAGTTCTTTTTGGGCCGAATGAGCCGTCCGGCGCGAACGAGCCGGGAATCACGTGACGCCGCGTCACTCGACGTGCCACCGACGTCACATGCTTCTCGCCAAGGATTGCAGAAATGACGTCCTCACTCCTCGCTCGATCACCAGGGAGTTGTGGTAAGTCTGGGGGGGGGGATTAAGGAGGGTGAGGGGGTTTAAATTTTTTTTTTGCACATATGTACATATACCCAACTCATTGGATTTTTTTTATGTCCATATTGGCCGCAAGTGGGACCCCCTTTCGGACATAAAAAATATGAACATAAAATTTTGCTCTGCACATCCCTAATATTTTACAGTGGTTATAACTAACAATGGGCACATTTTGTGCATGGATGCTTTTTCATGCAGATCTTTGGAAGAGATTTTATTACAGTCTCCACATTTGCTCTGTGCATTAAAGCAGTTTCTGAGACCATATGCACTGGGGGGCAATTTTCCAAAAATTTCCTAAATTAGGGCCCTAAATTTTAGGTACTTCAATTTAGGGAGATTTTCAGTTGAACTTATGCACCTACATTTTTGCTGAAAATTCACCTAAATTTAGGTGCCTATATCTTAGGGTCCTAAATTTAGACCTGCAGCTCATACCTAAATTTAGGAGCTTAAATTAGGTGCCTAGTGCTGAAAATCAGTGCTAGGTGCCTATCCATAGATTTGCAAGATACCTGACCAGTTTCAAAACTGCATCCACAGTTTTTCCTGTGGATATTCGCGGTGGTTCATAAGAATCAGCAGTTAAGCTATAGCCTTCAGAAATCTATTTATTTAGTTTCTAAAATATCTAGTTTTATATGTAAACCCTGGGTGGGTTAGAATCCTGATGCTGTCCGCAAAGGTATATAGAAATAAAATAGAACCTATCTGCAACCAGCTCTCCATGGATAGATTTTACTTCTTAGATCCTGGGCTCCCTGTGAGCATAGCTTGCATTAACCAAAGTGCACAGTCTTTTTCCGGTCCCTGTAAGCAGCACTGATAATCTCCATAGTCTATAGCAGCAATGATCACACTGAGAAGCAATGTGGTTTCCAGCTTCTTTACTGATAGTTGTTTAAATTGACTAAAGATTTTATACAGCACTTAGGGGGTCATTTATCAAAGGCTTATCGCACGCCTATCTAATCTATCTGCCTATCTAATCTGCCCATGCACCCAACTAATCTAGCTTTATAATTTCCATCACTCCCTCAGAGATCCCCTGTGTTTATCCCATGCTTTCTTGAATTCAGATAGGGCCGGATTTTAAAAGCCTTGCGCGTGCGTAAATCCGGCCGGATTTACGCATGCAGGGCACTTGCCGCCGGCGCGCCTATTTTGCATAGGCCGCCGGCGCGCGCATAGCACCGGGACGCACGTAAGTCCCGGGGCTTCGTAAAAGGGGCGTGTCGGGGGCATGTCCGGGGTCAGGGGGCGGTTCGGGGTGGGTCTGGGGGCGTGGCGCAGGCCCGGGGGCGTGGCTGAGGGGAGGTGGAAGGAAAGTTCCCTGCGAGGCCGCTCCAAAATCGGAACTATTTCCAGTACTTGATTAGTAGGGCAGGCTATCCTCCTTTCTTTCCACAACTTCAGTTAATTAGTTGAGCTTCTAGCTAAACTCCAATGTC
Organism: Rhinatrema bivittatum; assembly: GCF_901001135.1. NCBI lineage: Eukaryota > Metazoa > Chordata > Amphibia > Gymnophiona > Rhinatrematidae > Rhinatrema > Rhinatrema bivittatum. The sequence goes on along the minus strand of NC_042618.1, from coordinate 148,813,572 downwards.
AGACTAGAACTCATCGGAACTTCTCTGCTGGGTAGCCTTCTTTTCCAAGAACTCCCAAAGAAGACCAGTCCTCCTTGAACAGACTCTTTCAGCCAGTGACAGGGCTTCTTCCTTCACTTCTCCTCCCAGATCTTTCTTTATCTGCACACACTCGAATCCCAGGCTTTCCCTTCTCTGGACTCCTAGGATCCTTCCTCTTAGCAAGGCCTGACCAATCCAGTCCCTGGATCCCAGCCACCTTTCCTGGGCAGGAACAGCTTCACTATCCTCCTTCCGAAACCTTCCCTGTGGAGGGACAAGGATACCTCAAAACTCTGTGGAGAGATGGATACCTCAAAACTCCATCTCCCGGAATCCTACTTTGCAACTTCTACAACTCCCCATTGAATCTCATGGGTGCAATCCTTTTATTAAGAGTCAAAGCCCCTCCTACTGGGGAGTGGTACACCTCCTTAACACCCATACTTACACTAACGTCATTACAGGGGCAGGATCTGGTTGGGACCTCTGATACCTACTACTAGCAGCCAGGCCTATGAAGGCTACTGCTTCCATAATAGAAAAAAGTAAAATGAATGGTAAGGCACAGAATTTGGCACCCCCTTACACTTTTATAAAATATCTTCTTTAACCACAGAGGGAGTGTAAGAACTAGCAGAGGCAGGGAGAAAGTGAAGAGACTGTTTTGTAGCCACTGCCATGAAGACTCACATAGAATGAGGTAAGGGATGGACATGAGGTGGAGGCCTGGCCACCATGCCCACCCATGTTAACCTTGGGCCCCCCAAAAACTGAGTTTTAGCTATGCCCCTATCCTGGAAATACTCTTAGAGTCACAATATTCTCAGAGGTATTGCTGGGTTTCATGGCTCAGAATTAGTAAAGTCCCACAGCTGAAAAGCTGGGAGGTTTGCCAGTGGCTACAGTAGCTGAGAATTTAAATTAGAAGCATTAGCAGATTACTTTACTGGCATAACTGTTTTACATGTGCTGCCAAAGTAATATATAACAGTGATAAATAAAATGCTGAAAATAAAAAATAGAAAAAATTACACAATAGTAATAATAACAGTAAGACAAAATTGTAGTGTACAGAAAGGGAAGTTCAGAGGCGTTAACGGACCTTTGGCTTGATAGGAGGTTCCAACCCCAAAGGATGGATCAGTGTGTTAACAATATATTGGGTGACTCAGTGAGTCACTAGAGGGAGTTGAGTTGGAGTTGAATTCTAGAATTGCTGGTGGAAGGCAATCACGGGCTGTGACACTCACTGGGCTCCTGGAAGGGAAAGGGTCATTTTCTTCTCTTTTCCATCGAAAGGTTGGATTGAGTTCTGTGGGGATCTAGTTTGGGGCAAGTTGAGGAAAGATTCTTATTTCGAGGTCTTAAGAATAGACAGGGGTTCTTAACCTAGGGTCCAGGGATGGGTTTCATGGTGTCTTCTGTGAACCAGACACAAAAAAATGTGCGCATATTTCTGAGGAGGAGATTCATAGCTTTCAACAGATGCTCAAAGGGGTCCATGGTCGAAAAAAGGTCAAGAACAACTGACATAGAGGAAATCTTTTGGAGAAGCTGGGATACCAACTGGGCAGAAAGCTACTAAATGTTGAGGGGAGACGTGGAATTCCTGGTGTACAAGGGGCTGTGAGGATGAAGTCACCTTTGAGATGCTGAAAGAGTTCTCCAAGCTCTGCACATGAGCTTCATCTGCTTAAGAAGCTGCTTTCTATTTCTTTGTATCTTGGATTGTACTCTTTTTGAACTGAAGACTGTGTTAATCTTTGGAACACAGCTCTTGGTATGGACTGATTTATTTTTCTTAGTGTGAGTTTCTGGGCCTTACAGATTATCTTGCCTCCTGTGTCTATTTTTTTTTTTCAAGCACTATGAGTGAAGGGGAGTTAGCACTTACTTGAAATGGAGATGTATTAATTATTAGGCTTAGGAAAAGTTCGGTATTCTTTCACTTAATTATCAGGGCTTTAAAGATGTTTTTCCCATATGCACAGAATGCATATGAATAAGGCTTTTCGAGTTCACTACAGATTTCAGCAATGCCCTAATATTTCCTTGGTGGAAAATGAAGGCATATCTTTAAAAATGACTGTATAATTTATTGTTTTTAGAAAAGTAGTTTTCCCTTCTTTGTGTTGCTATGAACCTTTAATCTTCTAGTTTTGGATTTTGAATAGAAATTGGAATTGTATGTGACTGACTGTACACAGGATCAATCCCAGAACATGTCAATGCGAATTAACAGGTTATCTTGATATTCATCTTGAAATAACCCTAGCAGAAAGGGCATCAGATAATCAATGGGAGCCCTGTAATTTGTATTCCCTGATCCAGAGATTTCACAGTCAATTAGATCTACACAATAAGGCATAACAGGGTTAGTGTAGCCTTAAAGCAGCAACAAAAAGAGAACAAAAATAAAGCCAAGGGATAATTCCATTGTCAGTTAAACAAAGTGACCAAAATACTACCTGATATATATTTAACTAGCTTAAATGTCCAGCTGAACTGGAGCAAATGGTTCAGGAACCAACAAGAGAGAGAGAGAGAGATTTAATTCTCAATGGAACGCAGGATTTGGTGAGAGAGGTAACGGTGGTGGGGTCACTTGGCAATAGTGATCATAACATGATCAAATTTGAACTAATGATTGGAAGGGTACAATAAGTAAAACTAATGCTCTAACACTAAATTTTCAAAAGGGAAACTTTGATAAAATGAGAAAAATAGAAAAATACTGAAAGGTACAGCTGCAAAGGTTATTGCATGGACATTGTTTAAAAATACAATCTTAGAAGCACAGTCCAGATGTATTCCATGCATTATGAAACCAGCATGGTCACCTCACCTTTTAACCAGCATGGTTAAAAGTTGAGGTGAAAGAGGCTATATTAGCCAAAAAGATCCTTCAAAAATTGCAAAAAGGGTCCATCTGAAGAAAATAGGAAAAAGCATAAGCATTGTCAAATTAGATGTAAAACATTGATAAGACAGGCTAAGAGAGAATTTGAAATGAAGTTGGCCGTAGAGGCAAAAACTCATAATAAAAACTTTTAAAAATATATCCGAAGCAAGAAACCTATGAGGGAGTCAGTTGGACCGTTAGATGACTGAGAGGTTAAAGGGGCTCTTAGGGAAGATAAGGCCATTGCAGAAAGATTAAATTAATTCTTTGCTTCTATGTTTACTAATGAGGATGTTGGGAAGATACCGATTCCGGAGATGGTTTTCAAGGGTGATGAGTCAGATGAACTGAACCAAATCACTATGAACCTGGAAGATGCAGTAGGCCAGATTGACAAACTAAAGAGTAGCAAATCACCTGGAACCGATGTTATGCATCCCAGGGTTCTGAAGGAACTAAAAAATTAAATTTCTGATCTATTATTTAAAATTTGTAACCTCTCATTAAAATCACCCATTGTACCTGAATACTGTAGGGTGGCCAATGTAACACCAATATTTAAAAAGGGCTCCAGGGGGGATCCTGGAAACTATAGACCAGTGAGCCTGACTTCAGTGCCGGGAAAAATAGTGGAAACTATTCTAAAGATCAAAATCACAGAGCATATAGAAAGACATTTTTTAAAGGAACACAGCATGGATTTACCCAAGGGAAGTCTTGCCTCACAAATCAGCTTCATTTTTTTGAAGGGGGTTAATAAACATGTGGATAAAGATGAACCTGTAGCTGTAGTGTATTTGGATTTTCAAAAGCTGTTTAACAAAGTCCCTCATGAGAGGCTTCTAGAAAACTAAAATGTCATGAGATAGGAGACGATGTACTTTCATGGATTACAAACTGGTTAAAAGACTGGAAACAGAGAGTAGGATTAAATGGTCACTTTTCTCAGTGTAAAAGGGTAAACAGGGATCTGTACTTGGACTGGTTCTTTTCAATATATTTATAAATGATCTGGAAAGGAATACAACAAGTGAGGTAACCAAATTTGCAGATGATACAAAATTATTCAGAGTAGTTAAATCACAAGCGGATTGTGATAAATTGCAGGAAGACCTTGCGAGACTGGAAGATTGAGCATCCAAATGGCAGATGAAATTTAATGTGGACAAGTGCAAGGTATTGCCTATTTGGAAAAATAACCCTTGCTGTAGTTACACAATGTTAGGTTCCATATTAGAAGTTATCACCCAGGAAAAAGATCTAGGCATTATAGTAGATAATACATTGAAATTGTCGGCTCAGTGTGCTACAGCAGTCAAAAAAACAAACAGAATGTTAGGAATTATTAGGAAGGGAATGGTGAATAAAACGGAATATATCATAATGCCTCTGTATCGCTCCACGGTGAGACCGTACCTTGAATTCTGTGTACAATTCTCGTCACCACATCTCAAAAAAGATATAGTTGCACTGGAGAAGGTACAGAGAAGGGCGACCAAAATGATAAAGGGAATGGAACAGATCCCCTATAAGGAAAGACTAAAGAGGTTAGGGCTGTTCAGCTTGGAGAAGAGACGGCTGAGGGGGGGATATGATGGAGGTCTAGAAAATCATGAGAGGTCTAGAACGGGTAGATGTGACTCGGTTATTTATTCTTTCGGATAATAGAAGGACTAGGGGGCACTCCATGAAGTGCAGTTAGTATAGCTGGGTTTAAAAAAGGTTTGGATAGGTTCTTGGAGGAGTGGTCCACTGACTGCTATTGACTGGGTTGACTTCGGAAATAGCCACTTGCCAGGTACTTGTAGCCTGGATTTGCCACTGTTGGAAACAGGATGCTGGGCTTGATGAACCCTTGGTCTAACCCAGTATGGCAATTTCTTATGTCCTTAACTGATGTTGGGTTGGAAGTTACTCATTAAAATTGCAATTTGTCCTTTCTTCCTCTTTCAGTTTTTTTGCGCTGTTGTCACATTTCTCAGTGGTGTGCGCAAGGCTGGCCGCGGGTGCTTGGATGTTAGTAAAGCAGCCTCTGTGGCTTCTCGCTGGCACGAGCCTGAGAAGGGAAGTACCACTTCAGGACCTGCTGAGGTTAAAGTTCACTAATTAAGCCCTGGGCTTCCTGTGGCTGACACTTCTGGACTGCCCGGATGCAGAGGGGGGCAGGTGACTGAGTCAAGGGGCTGTTATACCTGCCCTGCAGTAATTTAAATATTAAATCTAAAGCTTAAAGTCACAGCATACCTTTTACCTTTGAGCAATACAAAAACACCAAGAGGCAGGACTCAGCTTTTACATATAATTCCTAAGGAGATGCTGATGTTTAAAGATTTTGAAAGCACCTCCTTGTTAGCCATTCCCAGTATTATGAATCTAAGTAAAGCTGGGGGCTGCTGTGCTGATCTTCATCAGGGTCCCATGCAGGACCATATTGAGGAGGCTTGAATAGTGGGGGGATGGGAGATCCTGAAGATCGGAAAGTGGGGGATGCTCTTTTCCCCCACCACCCGCTGAAGTCCCAGCGTGCTGTAGCAGCGTCCCCCTTTTGAAGAGGACTACTGGACAAGGCTCCTCCTTGGCACAGCTGCACTCCTCCTTGGCCTTGGTATTTGGCACCTGCAAAATTAGGCATCCCGGGCAATTGACTGTATTGCCTATTCCTAAATCCAGGCCTGGTCCTCGGCAGGTGCCTCTCTGCCGATTTGTATAGCACAAATCAGCAAAGAGTGAACGCAGGGCAAAAGGTTTCTAAAAAAATAAAAATAAAGAGTGTGTACAGAATAAATCACTTTTCATTGTAATTTTTTTAATATAAAAAATATATTAGGGCAAGAAAAGAACAGCGAATATGCAGACAGGGAAGAAGAGAGGATAGGGGAGATGAGAGAGAGGGGATCAGGAATGAGGGTGAGAGAGGATCAGCAGGGGAAACCAGGATCATGCAGGATAGGGGAAATGAGGGTGAGACATGATCATGCACAGGCCTGGATTTATCCATAAGCCTACTAAGAATGTACCTAGGGCAGTGATGGCGAACTCCAGTCCTCAAGTGCCACAAACAGAATATGCATGAGAATAATTTGCAAGCATTGCTGCCATTGTATGCAAATCTATCTCATGCATATTCATTGTGGATATCCTGAAAACCTGGCCTGTTTTTGGCACTCGAGGACTGGAGCTCGCCATCACTGACCTAGGGCATCAAAAATCTGTAGGCAGCAAAATTCCTGCCCCCCCCCATCACAGATCACCAATCCTCTCCATTCTGGATCTCTAATCCCATTCCCCCCTCCCAGAACCTCTTCCTGTCCTGCCCCCAACCTGCAGTGCTGCAAACAGGATATCAGCTGCTCTCTCTGTGAACAGACAGTGGTGGGTGCAGGACTGAGTCATCCTGTTCCATACTCACAGGTACCACACCACAGTAACACTCCCTCCACACACACAAGTTTTCATGGAGGAGGCAGAGCTTGTGATTCAGTCCCCGATTCAGTCCCTGTGCTCCCTGCCTTCTATTCATAACGCAGCTGGCGCCTTCCTGTTCACAGCAGTGGAGGTTGTGGAACAGGCATTAGGACATCAAAGGTACCTGGTGATGAGGGAGAATGAAACTGGAGTTACATGAGCGGGGGGAAGGAGATAAACTGGAATAAAGAGGGAAGGAGAGAATGAAATTGAAGGTACATGGGAGGAATAAAATTGGAGGCATGCCAGGGAGGGGAAGGGGGATACTGGAATTAGATATATGCAGGGGGAGAGAATGGAATTGGAGGTATGTAGGAGGAGACTAGGATCAGAGGTGTGTGTGTGTGCGTGTGTGTGTGTGTGTGTGTGTGTGTGTGATTGGAGATACGTTGAGAGGGTGGAGAGACTGAGATTGAAGGTATGCTGGAAAGGGGGAGGGGAAGCTGGAATTGGAGATACGTCAGGAGGAAAGGTGGGGAGACTGGAATCCGTGGACCGCCGGGTCAGAAGCTGCAATTGGAGATACATTGGGAGGGGAGGGGGGGAATACTGAAGACTGATTTTAGAAGTTTGTGGGGGATGGGGGGGGAAGGAAGAGACTGTGTGTATGGAATGGATGCTAAGGGATCGGATATGAGGTCCAGAACGGGAACAGGATGCAGCACTAAGTACATCAAAAGCTGAAATCCATCACTGTTCCTGCTAGGGAGCAGTGAAATGGGAAATAAGGAATGAGCAAACTTAAAAGTGTGCCATCAAATACAAGAAACTGTGAAGCATTGCCTTAGGGTGTAAGGGTGCATGTGGTTCAAAAATCAACTGCATGTTCCTAGTTATTCTATGGCAGCAGTCCTGAAACTCAGAAGATAGGCAGAGGGTGGGAAGCAGTGCCAGTGCTCCCTACTAAGATTTTTCAGGTGGTGTTGCGGCTCACCTGGGACCCTTCTGACTGTAGAGGATGTCAGTCCATTTCTGAATATGGCTCGGTTTCTTCACCCTCTCTTCTTGCATTGTGCTTGTCTGCTTTTACTCTGCTTGAATTTTTTTTATTGCCAGTTTAAATCCTTTCAGGCTCCATTGGCACACATGTTCATGTCTTCCTGAATGCCCCTCTGCTAGCCTGCAGTAGGATTCTCTCCCAAGGCATCAAATATTCAATAGAATAATGACCGAATACTGAATGCCTGTGACCCCCAGAGTTCTGCAACTTGCACAGAATTTTACTGCCACCTAAAGGCCATCAGCAAGATTCACAACTCAGTCTGAACTAAACCAGCAAGTCTGGAAACATTCTTGCTTGTGCATTTACCCAAGAGTGTTTGGCATTGATTTAAAAATGCACAGAACTCAGCACCTCCAAGGATACCTGTCGTCTGTTTCCAAAGTTACATATCTGTCAGGCTTTCCAATTTCTGGAATCATTTTCGTGCTAGCAACACAGCTTCAAAAATCCTAGATGATAAGCTATGAGGCCAGCCAACTACACTATTAGGCAAATTATAGCAGCTGAACACATGGGAGGAACAATTTTTAAAACGATTTACATGGGTAGAAAGACTTTAACTTGTGATAATCAGCTGCTTGAAAACTCCCCTCTCTTAATGCAGCTAAAAGTCTGTGTGCATTGTTCTTCCACGTGCATTTTTTTAGACAGATTAATAAGAACATATGATGTGCTTTGCTGGATCAGACCAAATATCCATCGAGCCCATCATCCTATCTCCTGGGTCACTAGGATGTACTCAGCAGATCCTAAAGATTAGATCCACTCCATGTTGCTCAGGGATAAGTGATGGCTTTCACAAGTCTATCTGGCTAATAATTTTTATGAACTTTTCCTCTAGGAATTTGTCTAGACCTCTTTCAAACCCAGCTGCACAAGATGCCTTGATCAAATCCTCCAGCAACAAATTCTATAGCTTGATTGTGCATTGCGTGAAAAAAATACTTTCTCCAATTTGTTTTAAGTATGCTACCTCAATCGTTCCCAACCTGTGATCCATGGACCCCCCTAGGGGTCCATAACATGGGGTTCTGCTGCTAAGAGGAAAGAGAAAATGCTGGGGCAGACAAAAGAAAGACCCAACAGGTCTCCACAAATGCCATCCCGTGGCAGCTGAAAAGAGGTCTAGAAGGCCACCAATGACCCCATCTTGCAGTGTCCGAAGAAGAGGCTCAATAGGCTGCCGCAGACTCCATCCTGTGACGGCTGATGAAGAGGGCTGGAAGATCACTACAGATCCCATTGTGTGTGTTTGAAGGAGCATGTGTGGGTATGAGACGAAGCCTGTGAGGTTGAAAGCCCATGTTATGTGAGGGAATCTGTGGGAGTGAGAGTGTGTATGTGTGTGTGTGTGTGTGAGGGAGCCTGTGGGAGTTTGAGCCAGTGTGAGAGAGCCTGTGTGAGAGAGATGGAATGTGTGTGAGAGTATATGTATGTGTGTTTGCATGTGTGAGAGAGAGAGTCTGTGTGAGAAAATGAACATATGTGTGTTATAGAATGTGTGTATATGACAGAAAGAGGAAAATGTCTGTGTGCCCTCGCCCCACTATACTAATCCAAGCATTTACTGGAAATCAAAAGTTCCCAGCAGAGGTCTAGTGAGGGTCTCCCATATGACCCACCTGTCCTTTCTCCCTCACCATTGCATCACTGCATGGTATAACTGTGTGGGATCTCTTTTCTCTGGGGAAGGGCGGGAACTCAGTCAGCACGTCATCACAAGGTGCCACCGTGCACTGCAGAGCCAGTGCAAACTTTTTTGTAGCCCTGTGCAAACAATTACAGTGCTGGCCCTTCCTCATTCAGTTGTTTTGGGGTTTTTTTACATTTTATTTCTATCCTTTTTCTAATCAGGGTCAGTGCAAGAGTATTAGGCACCCTAAGTGAATCTTACAGCTTTATGCCCAGCCTTCCCCCCACCATGGCCCTCTCCACACACAATTTCAAATTATGCATTTATAATGCATTCTTACATGCTTGTTCTCGTTTTACTGTAAACCGAAGTGATATGTAATTCTTTACATGAATATCGGTATATAAAAGTGCTAAATAAATAAATACATAATAAAAGATTTTACATGAAAAAGGACACTCAAAGTACAGTCTTTTGAAATAAAAATATATCACAGCAACATGTATTTTATATTTACATACACTGCTATGGTATCAACCAGAAAATCCTGTATAAATGCCAAAAAGACCCTTGGAACACATATGATATTAGGACTTTTGCACTGCATGTTGGCTGTGGGCTTGATCCTCAGAAAGCCATGAGCAAGCTAAATTACAATTACAATATAATAAGCCTCCCATTCCAAAACAGCACTAACTGCCAGCACTCCAACCTATGACAAGGTGACACTGCATACATTACACCAGGCCCTAAAACACCAATATACCTCCTATTAGGAAAACAGAACAAACTAAGTTTCTATAGATCCCTACATAGAAATGACACATTAGCAGAATATTTAATCTCAATCACAAATGCAGAACACAGATAGACCTTCACCAAATACAGAATAACATCCAATAATTAAAAACTCACACTGTATGTTTTTTTTTAATTTCCCGAACACCAATACAATATTTCAAAACCACACACACATCAAATAACACCTGATTAATTAAAATAAAAAAGGATTAAAAAAAAAAAAAACACTCAATCTTCATACCTGGGAACTTTTGACTTCTGGTCAACCTGAGATTGTCATGGACTAGTGGAAGGGGAAGGGATGTGCACAAACTTTCTCCTACCTCATATATTTATTTATTTATTTATTTATTTATTTAACGCTTTTATATACCCCGTATTGTATGGAACATCACATCGGTTTACATAAAACGGATAGAGAGGAGGGAAAGGAAGGGAAGAAATAAAGTTACATAATAATAAATAACTGATTCACATTAATAATTAATGAGTAGAGTTTAAAGGATAGAGGGGGACAGAAAAGGCACAAGGGAGGAGAAGCAATAGAGAGGCAAGTAGATGGAAAAGGGGTAGTAGAGATAACTCGTAGGAGGAATATATACAGGGGAGAGTAAATACATTGGAGAAGGGGGGGGGGGAGGGGAGGAGTTATGTGAAGGCTTGCTGAAAGAGCCAGGTCTTTAATTTCTTTTTGAAGGTCTGGGTGCAGGGTTTGAGACGAATATCGGGGGGCATGGAGTTCCAGTGATAGGGACCAGCAAAAGATAGTGCGCGAACTTTGGTGGAGTTGAGGTGTGAGTATCTGGCGGAGGGGACGAAGAGGGTGCTGGTGTAAGCAGATCTGGTAAGTCTGGTAGGGGTATGGAAGTATAGGGATTTGTTTAGCCATTGCATGTTGGGGTATTGGAGAGTTTTGTGAATTAAGGAGAGGGTTTCTTAATAGGATTCTGACGGAGATATGGAGCCAATGGAGGTCTTTAAGGATGGGAGTAATGTGGTCGTGTTTTCGAGAGTTGGTGAGAATACGTGCTGTGGCATTTTGGAGCATCTGCAGGGGTTTGAAAGAAGCAGCAGGGAGGCCTAACAGAAGTGCGATGCAGTAGTCCATTTTGGAGAAGATTACTGCTTGGAGGACCGTACGGAAATCATTTAGGTGGAGGAGAAGTTGAAGTTTTTTTAAGGACATGGAGTTTATAATAGCATTCTTTCATGGTGGCGCTAATGAATTTTTTTTCCACACATTCATCCTCATGCTCACATTTTTTTTTTACCCACATTCATCCTCATGCTCACACTGACACACATAAACACTCTTTCAAAACTCACACACCCTCACAGCACGCAAAAGCTGGCTAACTCCCTCTCTCTCAGGCTCATACACACACACTGGCTCACTCTCTCTTGGGCATACACACGCTGGCTCTATGCCCCTCTTCCACAAACACATACACTGGCTCAATTCCCTCTCCTCCATACACACACACATAGTTCATTGCTATAAAACAAATAAAAAGTCACAAAATCCACTACAGGAAGCAATTGCTGGAGGTTTAATGCGCCAGCTTGGCATTCGTTCTTCGCATGCTCCGCACATCCCCCGCCGCACATCCCTGGCACTGGATCCATTCTGCGCGTGCTCTACTCTGCCGACGATGCACTGGCGGCTCGTGGGGACTTTTCCCTTTTTTTTTGTCCTCGTGGCGTGTCATTTTCCTGGGGAACCCCGCAGGCATATCGGTAAATTTGGTGGCAAGGTGAGGAGGCCGCCGGAGTGTTTTGAGGAGCATTTTTTGCCGCTCCAAAACTCAGCCGCCTCACTCTGCCTCATTATAGGATCACCCCTGCTGCTCAGTTCTGCCCTTGGCCTTTGGGCCTTCTAATACGTCCTTGCCCTGTCTTTGCCTTTTGGGTCTTCTAGTACTTCATTGCCCTGCCTTTCCTTCAGGCCTTCTGTATTTCCTTGCCTTGTCTAGTCCTGTCCAGTCCTTGTCTTGTCCTATCTAGTCCTCCTTGTGGAAGGACTAGACAATGGGCCTTCTCTGTCTGTTTTCAGCCCTTGTCTCCAGTCCCAGGCCTTGCCCTTGTCTTCAGTCCCAGGTTTTGTTCTTATCTCCAGTCCAGCCCTGTCGTTAGACCAGATTTTGCCTCCTGTTTCAGCTCTGTCTCCAGCCCCTGTCTGTCTCCAGCTCCTACCTGCCTCCAGTTCCAGCCTGTGCCTCCAGTTCCAGCCCAGGCTCCATTTCCATCTTGTCTCTGGTTCCTCTTTCATTGCCTGTCCCTGCATTATCTCCATCGCGTGCTCTGCTCCAGTACAGCCTAAGTCCTGCTGGTCACCAGTACCCAAGAGCTCAACCTGCGGGGGATGTGCCTGGCCAGACAGAAGATCCTGTCCAGCAACATCTGTTTGTATTCCAGCTTCCCTAAAATCCACAGTTAATTCAATCATAGTCAAGACTAGCCAAAATAATAAAAACAAATACTTGCACAAATAAATCCTGCTCCTGTGCCTCTGAGTCAGACTACAGGAGTTTTAAAGCATATAGCTGCCATTAGTTCAATCTCTGGAACTCAGCCTCAACCAGCTGCTTTCAGCAAAAACCTTAACAAGGTCTGCTCTAACTCCAAGGGAGGTAGCATGTGCATTTCCCACAGCTATTTTCTCAGGATCCCTTTTGATTAAACCTGGCTCTGAAGTCAATTCTAATCCTGCTTCACAGAATCTAGCCCAGGCCGCTGCCCCTACAAAATCTGAAATTCTGGGCATAGAGACGTCAAGTGCCTCTGTCCTACTACTGAGTGACTTGGTAACATCTTTGATGCCTTCTGGCTCTTGTATGTTGTCTTCCCAGCCTGAGGAACCCAATCCCGCAGATCCACTCCAGAGAGACTCTGGCCTAGCACTTCAGCCCCAAAGAGAGATCCTAGTCCAGCATTTCAGCTCCAGGTGAATTCCATTCTAACAGCTCCTGTCCCTGCATTATCCAACGCCTGCTCTACTCCAGTTACAGCCTAAGTGCTGTTGACCACCGGAACCCAAGGGCTCAACCTGAGGGGGAGGTGGCTGATCAGGCAGAAGATCCTGTCCAGCCTTGCCTAGCCTCTGTCCCTGATTCTGCGGGGGAAAATCACCAATCAGCCGGCTCCCCGCTCTATGACACCTGTAAGCAGGGCATAGGACAATGGTTAACAGTGACCAGAAGCAGCAGAGTGGCTCAGGGTAGTGAAACAGTCACGTCTCTAGCATCTGAGTCTGCCAAGGCATTTCCATGTTTAATTTCATCACAAGATTTTTGGTAAGCCATACATTTTACAACAGCAACAGCAGAGGTTTCCATCAATGCATCTAAAAGGTCAAAAACATACTAAACATTCATTATGGGGGTCCCAGAGGAAGTACGGAATCTTCTCTATCTCCAGAGATTACCAAGATCACGAACAACCCCAAAATCTTAATGAAAGACAGTAAAACATATTTACAGATTTTCCTTTTTGGCTGAAATACACATTTTAGTAAAGGCAATGAACTAGGCAACCTTGCAGGGTAAACAGAAAGCAAATGGTGACTCTCAATGACAGAATGTGAGAACAGATAGCATTACCAGCTGCAAGGGCCACCAAATTGAGTTCTCAGGCAGAAACAATCAACATAAAACACTAATAGGTGAATTTTAACATCCCTGTGCGCACCAAAGCCTGGAGATATTCGCAGAAGTTAGGCCGGCGAGCACCGTGCGGATTTAAAAGGTGCACAAGTAACATAGAAACATAGAAATGACAGCAGAAAAAGACCAAACGGCCCATCCAGCCTGCCCAGCAAGCTCCTACACTTATTTTCCCATTCTTATCTGTTTCACCAACCACCAAGTTCAGGGCCCTTGTTGGTAACTGTTTGATTCAAATATCCCAGTAGGCGCACAAAATGTTTTTTTTTTCAACAAGGACAGGGCGTGGGCATGGTCTGGACAAGGCACAGGCATTCCTGGATTTTTGAATGAAATCGGCACGTAAGTATTCACAGGCACAAATGTGCCCCGGGATCCCCTACCACGTAACTTTACTTCTGCTCTCGATGGCATGTAAGCCACGAGACAATAAAAACTAGACTACTCGGTGGGTTTTTAAGGGTTGGAGCTAATAGGGTAAAAGAGAGGCTATTTGACTAGGGGGGGTTTAGAAATTCCTATCCTTTACCTGGGCAAACAGGGAATGAACTGAAGAAACTGGTAATTGCGACAGAGCGTGTATCTGCTAAAATTCACCCATCTAGAGGTAGAGGGGGCATTTGCGCGCAAACATACACGCATCTATATAAAATTGTGCACACATGTACGCATGTACAGCCTATTTTATATTGTGCACGCATATACATGTGTATGTTATAAAATAGCCGCGTCCATTGGCGTCCAAGCCAGCATATGCACGCACATGTGCACCCGCGTGGCTGTTTAAAAGTTACCGTCCCCGTCAGGGCTTTGAAGTGGGATGTCTGTAAGCTCAAGGCATGGGAAGGAGACCTGCTTCACAGTCTCTACACAGTCATGGGGTTCATAGTCATGGGGTTCGCCGTTAGATGGCGTGGATAGGAATGATACCGGAAGCTCTGCAACCTGCGTTAATTATTATGAAAGGTAATGGCCCACTGTGACTTTATGTTACGAACAGACAATATATCTTGCAACTAGAGAGCCAGAAACTTTCTGCAGATAGGTACGAACTAATGCTGAGTTTTGAATTACAGCAGAAGGGCTGCTATGGCATGGGGAAATAACTGTAATGATTCTGCTAGCTAGACAGCCTCCCTACCAGCAAGAGTCCTTATGGAGCTATGCTTTCTCCCTCTCTAGCCACCTCATTGATGATCCCATGACTCAGCAAGGCCAGCCCTATTTAGCTCTGCATCTCCCACAATTCATTGCCTCCTCAAGTCACCTTGGCTCCTTGCATTGGCCCACCTTGCTTTATCTTGCTACTGAATGGCCTTTATGGCTTTCTTGTTTTGCTTTCTCCTGTGGCCTCCTTGGCCTTTCTGCCTTGTCCTATGGTGTCCTAGCCTTATTGCCCTGCTTTGTGGCCTTCGGTCCTCCTAGTCTCATTCTGCTTTGCCTTGTGGCCTACTTAGACCTCCTTGTCTGTTTTTCCCTTGCATTGTTTTATATGTACCTTGCTTTGCATTAGTTCCCTGTTAGCCTGTGTTTGTATATTCCTTGGCTTGGTTTTTTCCTACCCAGTCCTCCCTGTGACCCCCTACTTCTTGTGAGACTTCTGTTCCAACCCTCATTTTCTGTCCCAGTCCCCAGCTCCCACCTGCTTCCCCTGTGCTGCCTCGCCTTGCTTTACCTATCAGCATTCTTTGGATTGATCTTGTTGCTGACTTGGACTGTCTCTGGCCTTAACTTTGTTTGTTCGCTGCCTGCCTTGACCTCTTGCTTGAACACTGCCTTTTGTCTGAATGCTGTCTGCCCAGACCTCTGCCAGCCATGAATCGCTCCCAGAAAGCCCCGCTGGCCACCAGAACATGCGAGCTCAACCCAAGGGGGAGGAGGATGGTCAGATGAAAGACCCTGCCTGGCTTTGTCCAAGAGTTTGGCCCTGCTCCTGTTGGGAAATCCCCTGTACAATTTATTCCCCACTCCGTGACAATAACACTCAGGAAGAGCCAAGATTTTCCTTTTCTTCTGCAGTATACAGTTTCCCTTGTAAATTAACGGTCATATCAAATCACAATGTACATAACACCTACCAAAGGTTGACTTCTTTAAACCAAAACAGTTTAGTAATCTGTTTAGTTTAAATCTTGTATAAGTTTCTATCATTAAACACCTTTTTATTTGAGAAGTAAATCTTTAATCTACAGGATTATATTCAAATTTTACTACAGTTTAATTCAAGCACTTGCTCGATTTTAAATACTGCATAATTTTTACGTGTCCTTAACGTGTATCTAGTTTAGTGTCTAGTACTAAAATTCACATATCATAAATCTTGGGGGGTTTTGTTTTGTTTTCTTTTTCTCAGAAATAAAATTGCTGTCTAAATTCCAATATGTTATTAAGCAACAATACAGAAGAATTTAAATGCTGGACACTGCTCTCTCATTTGTAATTTTATTTGATCATCAGACTGTGTATACAGAAGTATTACTGAACTTATTGCCACGTGAAAGGCCATAGAGTAAATCAGAAGAGCAAAAAAAAAAAATTAATTTCCTGAATATTTTAAACCTCACTGAGTCTCCTAGTCACTAACAGACAAAATATCAAATCCACTGTCTAATAATCTTTCTTTAAAGAAATATCAATACTAATTTATTTATGCAAAACAAATACAACTACATTTTCCAGAATGCTTTTCCCCTCAATACAACCCAATGGAAATTACATCATCCACTTCATACAGGAGAGGAAAAATCTCCTTCTAAGCAAAATAAAATTAACTTTTATGGTATAAACTACTTAAAATATTTATACAGCTTCACTGTTGTCAGTTTCTTTTTAATTTGCTAAGAAGTAAAATTAATGAGTATACTTGGACAGGTGCCAGAATAATGTGCTCGATTCTTATTTTTTTTACCATACTAAATTAAACAGGGTTGTGACAAATCTGTTCAATAAAACTGACACAGAAATAAATGCATTATACACATATACATTATTGAAATGACCTGCTAAAATCAATTATTGTACATATCAAGCTAAAACTCAGGGTATCTCACGTACACACATACACATACACACACACACATTACATTATGAACTAGTAGCAGCATAATAAAAGCAGTTTAAAAAGAATTATTCAACTTTGACCCCCAAAACTGGCTTTATGCCAAAATGTCAATGCATATTTGAGGTGGCAGCCCTAAAATGTTTAGATTTCATCAAGCTAACATCTGCATTCCATGTAAATACATTTTCTCAAACAATGCACAATGGTGATTAATACAAGTAGACTCATTTTTTAGTATGATAAATTCATTAGCACTTTGAAGAAGCAAAGAAAAAGCAAATACAGACATATCATAGCCTGAAACAAGCAAATTTTTTTCTCTCCTTTTATCAAAACACTCAATATCTTCATCCATCCTAATATTGGAAAATGTTATTCCCTAGCTCATCATTCAGATTGCAACACAAAGGGGCAAATTTTATAAAACTACACGCGCGTACTTTTGTTCGCGCACCAGGCGCAAACAAAAGTACGCCGGATTTCAATAGATACGCGCATGGCCGCACGTATTCTTTAAAATCCGGGTCAGCGCGCGCAAGGCTGCCCAAAGTTGGTAGCCTGCGGGCGCCGAGCCGTGCAGCCTGCCTCCGTTCCCTCCGAGGCCGCTCCAAAATCGGAACAGCCTCGGAGGGAATTTTCCTTCCACCACCCCCCCCCCCCCCCCCCCCCCCGCACCTTCCCCTCCCTTCCCCTACCTAACCCACCCCCCCCCCCCAGCCCTATCTAAACCCACCCCTACCTTTGTTGCACAAGTTACGCCTGCCCAAGGCAGGCGTAACTTGCACGCGCCAGGCCAGCCGCCGGCGCGCCATGGTCTGGTCCGGGGCAGGTCCAGAGGCCGCGGCCACGCCCCCAGAACACCCCCATGACGTGCCGGCTGCAACACGCCCCCGACAAGCCCCTGACAAGCCCCTGACATGCCCCCCA
Source organism: Rhinatrema bivittatum (assembly GCF_901001135.1). NCBI lineage: Eukaryota > Metazoa > Chordata > Amphibia > Gymnophiona > Rhinatrematidae > Rhinatrema > Rhinatrema bivittatum. The sequence goes on along the minus strand of NC_042618.1, from coordinate 148,796,097 downwards.
GGAAAGCCCTGGGACTTACGCACGTAAGTCCCGGCGCGCGCAGGGAGGGGTTTGGGGTAGGTTTTCGGGGGTTATGCGCGTAACGTACACGCATAACCCTTTGAAAATCTACCCCAAAAGGCGTAGTTTATGTCATTTCTTGCCCTCTTTTATACATTGGGAAAACATCTCGGATGTTGAAAACACATAGTTTTGAACATCGGTCATGTCTCCACCTTTTTAGAACTGAAGCCCCCCTGGTTTCACACTGGCTCCAGCAAGGTCACTATCACTGATTTAAATTTTTACCCTGAGTACCATCAAGCTAGGGTGAGAGAACACAGTAGAAATCTCATCTTTGTGAGACTTTCCTCACACCAAATGTCATCAAATCTTCACCAAGGTGTACTCTGCTGTTCGTACATATCACTCTACATAAGAACATGCCATACTGGGTCAGACCAAGGGTCCATCAAGCCCAGCATCCTGTCTACAACAGTGGCCAATCCAGGCCATAAGAACCTGGCAAGTTCCCAAAAATTGTCTATCCGATGTTACTGTTGCTAGCAATAGCAGTGTCTATTTTCTAAGCCAACTTAATTAATAGCAGGTAATGGACTTCTCCAAGAACTTATCCAATCCTTTTTTAAACACAGCTATACTAACTGCACTAACCACATCCCCTGGCAACAAAGTCCAGAGTTTAATTGTGTGTTGAGTGAAAAAGAACTTTCTCCGATTAGTTATAAATGTGCCACATGCTAACTTCATGGAGTGCCCCCTAGTCCTTCTATTATCTGAAAAAGTAAATAACTGATTCACATTTACCCATTCTAGACCTCTCATGATTTTAAACACCTCTATCATATCCCCCCTCAGCCGTCTCTTCTCCAAGCTGAAAAGTCCTAACCTCTTTAGTCTTTCCTCATAGGGGAGCTGTTCCATCCATTTTATCCTGTAAAACTGGCCCCTAAACCACCACCAACACATCGCGAGCTATTAGTTGGCCCTCCTATAGTGATATAAATAGTTGAATACAGTGAAAGCCTTCCTAGAGGCTCTCTCTCTCTCCACTCTATTCCATTCCACTCCCTCTCTCTCAAGCCCAGAAATGCAATTTGCAAAATGTATCACAAATTGTGTTACAGCCATTTCTAGCATATTGCACAGCTTAATGCCAGGAAAAAAAAGTGTAGTTATTTCCGGCATTAAAACCATGCAATAGCATGCATTATGCTATCACACGGTGCAATATTACCTTTCATTTTCATTAATCCCACCTAAAACCCTCCCTAATCCCATCCCTTCAAAAAATTTGCATTTGCGCCTTGTGATAATACGATTATCACATGCATTATGACGTTATCGCATGCCTTAACATGTTATCGCGTGTGATAACGCCATAACGCATTTTGATGAATGATCCTGTTAATAAATTTCCCCTTCTGTGCAGCTCATGCCCCTTGCCATTTCTGTCTCCTGTGCAGCTCATGCCCCTTGCCATTTCCTTTTCTGTTGATTGGCTTATGCTTTTTTGGCACATATTTCTGGTTTTCAAAATGTCTTCTCTGAATGCTTTCCCTTTCATGTACAGTCATTTAAAAACTCATATGAAGAAAGATGTTTACTGATGTGGTATGTACTCTCTTTTCATGTATGTATCATTGCTGTCACATTTTTGTGAACACCCTCTTTTGTATAAATAACAAATGTATTTTCTTCTTTGCAGTAGCATGAATATTTTGTTATCTTTGTGCCTCCCGGCGCAGCCCTTGGTGAAACATGGCTAGGGTGGACTGAATTGTACAAGCTGATTTGAGATTTGACCTTTTGATGCCTGCTTTTTGTAGCCTTAAAAATATTAAAACTCTGCTACTTTGATGGATTTACAGTCGGAGGTGATCCTTTACTCTTGAAGTCATGCATCTCCTTCCTCTCATTGACTTTTGCATGTACATTATTCTCCACTTTCTCTTGGTAATTTATAAATTGTCTACAACTGGTGGATCAATCAGAAATGAAAGGCTTTATTGAAAAGATATTGCAATGATATAAGACAAAATACAGTGCAGCTGTAGAAGTGTCTCTCACAGCCACTAGCTAATCTAATAAGAGAGAGAGAGGGAGACAACCAAGGAAATCACCTGCTTTATATATATGGAGGCAAACTTTCAAAACTGCTCACGTGTGCCTATAAGCTCATGTATATGGGCGCATGATAGAAAATTATGCACAGCTTATCAAATATAAGTACATATGTACGCACAAGTGCTCAATTATTTAAAAACCACAAGCCATGCATGTTTGGACTTATCCGGATAAATACCGATTTATCCGGATAAGTCCAAAAAGCGCTATTTAGACAGACAAGTAGCGCTTTTCAGACTTATCTAGCTAAGTAGGCCTGCTGCTACATAGCCAGATAAATCAGAATATAACCAGGTAAGTATTGCTACTTATCTAATACGTTCAAAGTTGTCTGCCTAAGTAGTGGCAAAAGACTATTTAGTGGAAAAGTCATAATTTAGCCAGATAAGTGTGCATAAGTGATATACCCAATTTTGAATTTTAAATGGATATGCAAATTGATTGTATGCAGGTAATTTAGGAGCATTTACCTCCAAAAATCAGTTTTTACATGCTTAAGTCAGGGTATTTTATAACATGCATACAGCAATGAAATTGCCAGTTTTACCAATTAGTCTACCAGTTTACCCAGTCCAGCTGCAACTCGTAAAGACCCATCCAGGCTTTTCAGCCTCAAGTCCCCCATTTCACCCAGACCCCCAATGCATTTTTTTCACTTTTGAGATGTTTACAGTCTTACAACCAGATATTGAGCAGGAGTAAATATACACAAATAAAAGACGTATGCGTGTCACTTTGGCAGGTTTTAAAATAGAATTTATGCACGTAAATGTTGGCTCTGGAATGCCCCTGGCATGGCCCTTTTTTTAATAAGTAAGCATTTACTCACAGATCCTGATTTATGTTGTATTTTACAGTTTTGAAAATACCATATTCTTGCATATGCACCTTTTTACATTCGCATGTGCTTTTTTTTTTTTTTACGTGTACATTTTTTGAAAATTCATTTCAGAATTTTATTGGGAAGATCCCAAACAGAAAATAGATCCCATGTTGCTATCGTGCAGCTATTTTCTAAAGGGAGATATGCGTGTGGCTGGGCCGAGTGCGTGCATTTACAAAGCGCCACAGCCATGTTCATTATCTCCCGGTACGCGTGGAAGAGTCAGGTTTGAAAAAAAGGGGCAGGCTGGGGGAGTGCAGGGATGGGATCTGAGCATTGCATGGGCGGACCGGGACAGTGCCGTTAGGTGTTGTCCTGCTGAAGCACAAGCCATCAGCTGGCTGGCCACACGCAACTTACTACTGCTCCAAAGAGCATGTAAGTTAAAAAAACAAAATAAAGGGTAATTAGGGGGGTTTTAGGGGTCGGGGAGGATGGGAGAAAAGGCAGGCAGGTTAGCTAGGGGGTTAGGAAGTCCCTTCCCAGTTTTCTCCTTTGTTGGAGCAGACTGGGGAAATGCCCTATCTCGTTGGCATGCGTTTTTAAGAAAATCCCACCCTTGTGCGCACGAGTCAGTACTTGCATTCTTTTGCGCGCACATGATATAAAATTGGCATGTCCATGTGTGCGCACCGGGAATCACACGCACATGGATACCCGTGCAATTGTTTTAACATTTACCTTTTAGTCAACTTGGTTACCAGTTTATGGACATTTCCAGGAACTTGTCCAAACATTTTTTAAAACTAGCTCTGCTAACTGCTTGAACCACATCTTTCGACAATGAATTCGAGAGCTTAATTGTGCATTGAGTGAAAAAGAAATTTTTCTGATTTTTTTCAGTGTGCTACTTACTAACTTCATGGAGTGTCTTTGTATTTTTTGAATGACTAAATAACCGATTTACATTTACCCATTCTATTCCATTCATGATTTTATAGACTTCTATCATATCCCCCCTCAGCGGTCTTTTCTCCAAGCTGAATAGCACTAACATTTTTAGCTTTTCATCACAGGGGAGTTATTCGATCCCCTTTATCATTTTGGTCACCTATCTCTGTACCTTTTCCAATGCAACTATATTTTGTTTGAGTTGCAGCAACCACAACTGCATACAATACTCCAGAGGCAGCCTCACCATGGAGCAATACAGAGGTATTATAACAGTCTCCTTTTTATTCTCCATTCCTTTCCTAATAATTCCTAAGACTCTGTTTGGTTTTTTTTACCGTTGCCACACACTGAGCCAAGAATTTCAAAAGTGTTGTCTGCTATGACACCCAGATCCTTTTCCTGGGTGGTAACTCCTAATATGGAACCTAACATTGTGTAACTACAGTGTGGGTTACTTTCCCCATGTACATCACTTTGCACTTGTCCACATTAAGAGGTAGATTTTGAAAGATGCACGCACGCGTCCATGTGCGCGCACATGTACGTGCTGATTTTATAATATGCGCGCACTGGCGCACGCATGATATAAAATCCTCTGGCCGTGCACACTTGCGCGCTGGATTTTTATAATCCGCGCGCGCAAGGGGGTGAATTTTTGCAAAGTATGCTCGGCATTGTAATTGGGCCTTCCCCAGTTCCCTCCCAATCTGCTCCAATTAAGGAGCAGACTGGGAGGGAACTTTCCTAACCGCCTGCCTAACCTTCCTTCCCCTTCCCCTTCCCCTCTCCTCCCCCACCCCCTAAACCTAACCTAACTTTCCTCAATTTTTTTTATTTGATTACTTACTGCTCCTCGGGAACAGAAGTAATTTACGCGTGCCAGCCAGCTGCCAGCGTGTGCTTCCCCAGGACAGCGGCTAATGGCCGCTCTCCCGGCTGGCCTCTGTCACGCCCAGACCACACACCCTGGGTTACGCCTTTTTCAGGGCCCGGCATATCGGTACTTACTCGCATGGCTGGGCCCTTTTGAAAATGCGAGCAGCGCGCACAGAGCCGGCCACGCACATAAGTAACAATTTTTACATGTGCTGGGCTTTTAAAATTCAGCCGTAAATGTCATCTGCCATTTGAATGCTCAGACTTCCAGTACCGTAAAGTCCTCTTGCAATTTTTCACAATCTGCTTGTGATTTAACAACTCAAAATAATTTTGTGTAATTTGCAAATTTGATCACCTCACTCATTGCTGCCCTATCCGGTATAGATCCTTGAGGCACTCCACTGTTTACTCTTCTCCACCGAGAAAACTGACCATTTAATCCTGCTCTTCCTATCTTTTAACCAGTTTGCAATTCACAGCAAGACATTGCCTCCTATCCCATGACTTTTTAATTTTTTCAGGAGTCTCTCAAGAGGCACTTTGTCAAATGCCTTCTGAAAATCCAAATACATTACATCCACTGGCTCAGAAAGAACTCATGGTAGATTTTCAAAAATTCGCGCATGCGTTCATGTGCGTGCGGGTCCTGATGTGCGCACATGGATGTGGCGATTTTATAATATGCACATGTCGCTGCATGCATGTTAATAAAATATGATTCCTGCATGCACATGTGCAGCCAATTTTAATATAGACGTGTACTTGTGCAGGTGAGTGTCATGTCACGCGTGCAATGGGGGTTATTTTTTAAAAATATGCGCAGCGACAGGAGTAGGCCTTTCCCAGTTCCCTGGGAGGGAACTTTCCTATCCCCCTAACTACCCTTCCTATCTTTTCCCCTTTCCTCCCTGACTCCTAACCCCTTCCTATCTAGGCAAACGTTTTTTGTTAAATTACTTATTGCTCCTTTGAAGCAGAAGTAACTTTTACATGCCGGCCCACTGCCGGTGGCCGCTGTCCTGGCTGGACCCCGCTCCTCCCCACCCAGATCCTTCCCCCCTGGCCCACCCCTTTGAGATAGCCCGGCACTTCTGTGTGTACCAGGAGATATGCGCGTAGCCGGGCTGTTTCTAAAATGCGCTCAGCGCACGCAGGGCCCAGCCATGCACATATCCCCCGGTATTTGCACACGCCAGGCTTTGAAAGTTCACCTGTCAGTAGCTCTGCCTCTGATATTTCTAATTATAGACCTATCTCTAATCTGCCTACCTTGGCAAAAATTTTGGAAAAAAGCGTTTTGATACAATTCAATGAGTATGATCATACTGTCCTTGATGATGGTCAGTATGATGTTATGGTTATTGATGTTTGGGTGGATCCTTGGACACTGTGACAGCTGACTACACCCACAGGGGGCAGCCCCGTGAGAGACCACGGTGTCAGGCTAGACTCTGGACACACAAACACAGATCTTAATCTTTATTTAAACAGTTTTGGAAACCACCAGAGGTGGCAGTAGTGAGTAGAAGATGTTGAGCCCGGCTGGGCGAGTATCCCACGGGACACTGGAACAGCAAATCCTCTGCTTGGCTGTGCTGTAGTGGAAAGAGACTGAGAGTTATGAGTACACAGTGAGAAACATACAGAGTCCCAGGTAGAATTAGGAGAAGCTCCAAGACAGGGAGAGCAGGGCCTCGAGGAGCGAGTACCTGATCCCTTAGAGCAGAGAGACTCAGTGGTATTGTACTCACACAGCGATTCCACTAGACGAGAGGTCTGGCACCAGAACAGAGGGCAGGCCCTCGAGGAGCAAGTACCTGGTTCCAGTGAAGCAGTACTGTGGAATAGATGGTAGTAGTACTCACAGATGGAAACTGTTAGTGAAGTCTTCCAAATAGAAAGGGTGGTAGATGCAGGCAGTAACTCAGGGAACATGGGCCCTTGAGGAGCGAGTACCGGTTTCCTGATAGCCCCTGAAAGAAGCAGAAGAGGCCCCTGAGGAGCGGATACCCCGTTAGCAATAAGAGTTCCAGATATCGCTGGAGTGGCAGAGTAGCTTCGGTACGGAGAGCAAATCCCATCCATAGTAATCCGAGAAGTTGCTAACTCAATGAGCTAGCAAATACTGTAGGCTTAAATATCCGGGCAGCGTGACGTCATCTCAGGGGGACGCCCCAGGGGTTTGCGCCAATGAGGAAATAAAGATGAGGGCGGCGTGCGCGCGTGCTCCCTATGGTACCTTGGAGGAGCATGGCGGGAAGCAGCACCAAAGCCGGTCCGGGGACGCCGGAGAGGTCGGCAGACAGATGCCACAGCAACCACTAGTCGAGGTGAGCGGGAGGAGCCGCAAGAAGAGTGAGGTAGTCGGGGCGAAGCCGTCACAGACCGATGGTCGCAACATATGGCTTCAGGAAAGTTCACAACACAGAACTGTTGCTTCTCTCATTATTTGATACAATGTTTTGTTATTTGGATCATGGAAGGATGGGAATTCCAATACAACCTGATGTGTCGTCTGCCTTTGATATTTTAATCTCCTGCCTGTACAGTATTGGAATTACAGAGATTGTGTTGAGCTGGTTTCAATCCTTTCTCCAGGGTAGAAGACACCATGTTCAACTAAGTGCATAATGCTCTTCTTGGTGTAGTTTGACATCAGGGGGTTCCCCAGGGCTCCACGCTGTCTTTGGTTATTTTTAATCTTTACCTTTCCCCATTGGGGCAAGCCCTTCAGGCAATAGATAGGAAATGTATTATATGCACGGATGATATCCAGTTTTATCTTCCTTGTTCTGGCTGAGATGAGCTTTCTATGACTGCATGACATAGATTCAACCTTGGCTAGCTAAGAATGGATTGAATCTGAATGTCCAAAAAGCAAAGCTATTGTGGGTGGGAAAAAGCCCCTTAAGTGCTGGAAATGAGTTTATCCCATATGAGGGTGCTCAACTGTCTTTTTTAATAGACGTGCGCAGTCTAGGACCGTTTCTCGATTCTTATTCACTGTTAAATCCAGTTATTATCTTTTAAAATATCTTTCCTGTCTTCCATCTCCCATTTTCTCACTCCCTGTTTAATGTAACTTTTTACCTTCTACTTAGTTATTTGGTTTCCCCCCTGTTCTATTGTAAACCGGTACGATAAGACCTTGTCTTGAGTATCGGTATAGTAAAAGAATTTAAATAAATAAATAAATAAATAAAATATTTGTTATCTAGCGAAACTGGCTTTTTATAGAACTGTGCTACAGACTCTGGTTTTAGTGCAGCTGGATTATTGCTACAGTCTGTGTGTAGGTCTTCCTGAAAAGCTCACACGTGTACTACAATTAGTTCAGCATGCTGCTACCCATCCTCTAAAGGGTTTGAAATGTCGAGACCACATAACCCCTACCCTACATGAGCTTCACTGGCTTCCTGTTAAGTGGAGGTGTAAATTTAGATATCTAGCGATTCTGCATAAACTACTGAACACTGAGGATTACTGTTCGATTAGAAAGATAATCAAATGGTATGTTCCTTCAGGAGCACTGCAGTCAGCTGGAACAAGACTTTTGCAGCTACCTAGTGCAAGAGATTATAAATTGATACAGACTCATTTAAGGGTTTCTTTCTTTTGTTTCTCCAGTGTTGTGGAATTGTTTTTAGTAGCAGCATTGAGGGATGAGAAGGATTTGAAGGCCTTCAGGAAGCAATTTAAGGCAACATTTTTTAAAGAGGCGTATGGTTGTTGAATACAATTTAATGTTATTTTAGAAAGAGATTAAGTCCTTAATTCTATGAATTGAAAACACAAGAGTTAGGATGCAACATATGACATGTGTTTATGAGAAGAAAGTAGTACTGTGAATATTGACCTTCAATGTTCTGTTCCTGCAGCTTTTAATGGCACAGTAGCTATCTTTCAGTTACACTAAAACTGCACTTCTCTTAAATCTCAGGTATCATAGGACCATCCATTCACCACTATCTTACTGCTAATGCCATGGCTCTAGCAACTGCTAAGCCCTTGTTTATATCCCTGTAATGACCCCCCTCTCCTATAAGACACTGGGTGTGAGATCACAGAGCCTTCAGTAGTAAGTGGTTTATTATGGGTTTCCTTTTATCACTTTTCAGTATGATAAAAATGTAGCTGATACTTGTACTTTCTACATTCATCCTGTCCTCTTTGTCACCACCCTCTGACTCCTACAGACAATACAAAGCAATTTCATACACAGTTTCTCTCACTAATGTACCATAAAGTAAATAAAACACATTTGTGTCACTGCATGAAATACAGTACCATATTATAATACATTTCAGGAAGAGGGTGGCAAGACTGATTGGATGATCACATAGGGCCTCATTTTCTAAAGTATCGCAGGCCTGCGATACTTTAGGTAATGAGGGGCGGGGGCCGAAATGGGGGGGCGGTCCTGCGCTAGCCGGCAGTGATCGCACCGCCGCGGTGCGATCGCTGCCGGTTTCACACCCAATAGCACCACCATAGCAGGTGTAGCTATTGGGCGCGAGCTAGGACGCAGCATCTTCGCGGAGTTGGCCCTGGTGACGCCCCAACTCCTCCTCTTCCGGGGTCGACTCCGCCCCCATCCTGGTATCGCACGCGATAAGGGCCATTTCACATGCGAAACGTCCCTTATCGCGTGCGAGCCACTTGGAAAATGACCCCCATAGAGAGGTGAGCTACCAAACTGCAAAAGTTGTGAGCTAGGTAATAGTAGATTGGTGGCAAAGTCAGAAGAAGCATCAAAGGCTTAGAGCTTTTAAAAAATGGAATTTTCATCTAGGATTTGAATTCTTTGCCAGTTATGGTACATTTCATTATAAGAATTATCCAAAGATATTGTAGTTCATCTGCTTCTTGGCAACAGTGATCACAATGTGGTCAAATTTAACATAATCACTGAAGGGAGAACATTAAGGAAAACTACTAAGGTAGCATTTAACTTTAAACAAGGAAACTATGATAAAATGAGGAAATTAGAAAGAACTAAAAGGAGTAGCTGCAAAGGTTAAAAATTTATATGAGACATGGATGCTGTTTAAAATCGCCATCTTGGAAGCCCAGACTTCTTACATTAGAAAAGGTGGATAGAAGACCAAATGACTGCCAGCATGGTTAAATGGTGAAATTAAAAAGGCTCAAAGCCAGAAGGACATTTTTCAAAAACTGGAAAATATATTCCGATAAGAAAATAGGAAACAGCATAAGCACTGGCAAGTTAAATGTAAAGCATTAATGAGGCAGGCTAACAAAAATGAATTTGAATGGAAACTTGCCATGGTGGAATTCATCCCACCATGGCCCAATGACAACTGGAGGCTGTGTGTGTGAGCTTGTATATATGTGTGAGTGAGAGCCTGTGTGCATCTGTGAAAGCCTGTGTGTGTGTTTCTTAGGGGTGTGCATTCATTTGCAACGTATTGGTAATCCGCAATGTATAGGGCCATATTCATTGAATGCGTGAGGAAGCGAAACGTATCACGATTCCCCACGAATACAACGAATCTTCACCGAATTATTCGGCCATCTAAAGGAGCGAATTTAAACAAACCCCATCCTCCTGCCCCCCACAAGACTTACCAAAACTCCCTGGTGGTCCAGCGGGGGTTCCGGGACCCATCTACTTGCACTCACGCCATTGGCTGCCGGTATTCAAAATGGTGCAGATAGCCTTTGACCTTACTATGTCACAGGGGCTACCGGTGCCATTGGTCGGCCCCTGTCACCTGGTAGGAGCAATGGACGGCCGGCGCCATCTTGTGCTCCTACCATGTGACAGGGGCCAACCAATGGCACGATAGCCCCTGTGACATAGTAAGGTCAAAGGCTATCGGTGCCATTTTTGAATACCAGCAGCCGACGGTGTGAGTGCAGTAGATGGGTCCCGGAACCCCGCTGGACCAGCAGGGAGTTTTGGTAAGTCTTGGCGGGGTCAGGAGGGTGGGGAGTTGTAGTTAATTAAATTTTAGCTGGGAAATGAATAAGAATGAACGCATGAACGTATCGGGGGCCCCCCTTGCCGAATGCAACGTATCTGCCCCCCTACGAATACAAATACTGAATGCAACGTATGCAGTCCCTCTGCACATCCCTAGTGTTTCTGTGTCTGTGTGAGAGCCTATGTGTGTGTGTATTTGTGTGAGAGCCTGTGTGCCTGTTAATATGTCTGTGTGAGAGCTTGTGTGCATGTTGTATGCCTGTGAGAGCCTGTGTGTCACATATAGGCTCTCACAGGCATGCACTAACACATATATAATGTATCTTGAGGGAGAGGGAGCCTGTGTACATGAGAGAGAGGGAGTACGTAAGAGAATGAATGTATTTGTGTGTGTGTGTGTGAGAAAGATAAATTTGTGTGGACCTACCTCCCCCAATCCTCGATGATCTCAGGGAGACTGAAAATCAAAAGATCCCAGGTATGGAGAGCAGAAAATGTTTTAATCTTTATTAGTTTTAATTATTGAGTGTAATTTGATGTTTCTACTCTTTTTAAATATTTAATTTTTGGGGAGGAATAGAACATTTTTTAATTATTGGACTTTTTATTCATTAGATGTTTTGAAATATTTTATTGGTGTATGGGAAAATTTCAATATTCTATTCATTAACTGGTTTGAAATATTAATTTTATGAATATGATTTTAATATTATAATTGATGTTTTAAATTTCTTGATTTTATTATTTAATGTTTTATGAAGAATGGTAATGTTTCTATTTTTCCATTGATGCTCTGCATATGGAGGCTGGCTTGTTGTAGATTCCAGTTCAGTTTTTCTCAGCATGTTTCTGTTTATACTTTCTGATCTCTTTATTGTGATTTTGGTCAGAACCCCTCTGTTTTCTGCATATGTGACCGAGGTTAGGTATTTTGCTGGCTTGTAATTTCTGTGTAGGGTTCTATAGCAGCCTGGTTTCCTAATAAGAGTTTTATTGGTGTTCTAGGGCCTGGGGTAATATATGCTGTGTTGCCTTTTCATAGATAAGGTTGTTAGGGTTGTTTTGGTATGGGAGGTTTACTATATTGTAATGGTAATTCTGTTTATTCATGGCTTTCTGAGGGCCAAGCCCACACCCAATATGCATTACAAAAAGTCTAATTCCATAGGAGTTCCAAGTGTCTTTTTTGCAGAGTTTCTGGTTGGCACCACAGCAGTGCATGTAAATATAATATGCATGTTGTAAGTGATATTTTTGCCTCAGAAGACTGTACTTTGAATGCTCTTTGTCATGTAAAATTTGTTATAAATGCATAATTTAATTGTGGGTATCTGTAAAGGGTGTGGGAGTGTATGTGTGGGGGGGGGGGAGAGTGGCATGTGTGCAAGGTTTGCCTAGGGTGCCTAATACCTTTCCATATCCATGACTTCTGGGGGAGGGGGAGGGCATGTCAGTTTTTTAAAATGTAGATTGCAGGAGGGAGCAGAGACTGAATGAATCAGGGGAGGGTGCAGCACAGTAATTGTTTCCAAAGGGCAGCAAAAAAGCTAGCAGTGGCCTTGCTGTGACCTGCATGCTTCCTGGTAATTCTCACACTCTGGAGCTCTTGCTAAACTAGGAAGGAGAGGCATGCTTGACTATACGTGTTCTCAGAAAGGAGCTCCTGCACATTTAAGATACACTGCTAGTGACACTTTTTTTGCTGTAAGGTGTTGAGTATCAGGCAATGCTGACTTTTCCATGGCACACCTGATCAGGTATGATGGCATACTGGTTGGGGAAACCCTATTCTAGTTTCTGGTGTTGCAAGTTGTACACAGGCTGAAGATACACTTTATAAATTTTGCCGTGGGTGCCAAACTGCCTAAGCTATGGCTCTGGTAAGTGATGATTCAGAGAACTGAAGAAAATCACGGTAAACCAGGAAGATGTACTAGAGCAAATTGACAAAGTAAAAAGTAACAAATCACTAGGAAAGAACTCAAAAGTGAAATTGCAGACTTATTACCAGTCATCTCTAACTTCTCATCCAAATCAACTACAGTATCTGAGGATTGTAGGGTGGACACATAGCACCCATTTTTATAAAAGGATCCAGGGGTGATCTTAGAAACTACAGACCAGTAAGCCAAAGGTGGATATATAGACATGTGGACAAGGGTGCGTCAGTTCACATAGGGGCGGATTTTAAATGCCCTGCGCGCGTAAATCTGGCCAGATTTACGCGCGCCGGCGCACCTATTTTGCATAGGCCGCCGGCGCACGCAGAGCCCTGGGACGTGCGTAAGTCCCAGGGCTTTGTAAAAGGGGCGTGTCAGGGGCATGTCAGGGGGCGTGCCCGGAGTGACGCAGCGTTTTGGGGGGCGTGTCGCGCGTGATGCGGCATTTTGGGGGCAGCGACGCAGGCGTGGTTTCGGCCCGGGGGTGTTCCGGGGGCGTGGCCGCGGCCTCCGGACCAGCTCCCGGGACCGGAACACGGAGCGGGGCTGCCGGCTTTCAGCAGGCGTAACTTTGCCGACAAAGGTAGGGGGGGGTTTAGATAGGGCCGGGGGGGTGGGTTAGGTAGGGGAAGGGAAGGGAAGGGAAGGTGCAGGGGGGGGTGGAGGGAACGGAGGCAGGCTGCGCGCCGACCCCGGATTTTAATGGATACGCGCATATCTATTAAAATCCCGCGTACTCTTGTTCGCGCCTGGTGTGCGAACAAAAGTACGCATTCGCGCACATTTATAAAATCCGGTCCATAGTGTAAATGGATTTTCAAAAGGCATTTGACAAAGGTGCTCATGAAAGGTTCATCAAGAAGAAGAGGAGTCAGTGATGGATTTAAGATTTTGCTACCCCTAGGGACTGATGGTGCTGTGGATCCCCTCCCTTCCCTGAGTAAAGACAGACAACAGGGATTAGATCTAAGGCACAACCCAGAGTTTCCTGTAGCAGCTTGGGGTAGATTGTGGCAAAACTTCTGGAGAACATTGACAGAGATTTCCATCTTTTATATTATATTATAAACCTTGCTTGTGTCTGTATAATGTATTTTTCTTCTATTAGATGAAATAAAGGGATCTCAGGTATCAGTGCAGGGAAGAGATCTCAGAGAGGGGAAGAGAAGGAGATGAGAGGACCAGGAATGGAGATAGGAAGAGAGGAGGACCAGAGACGGGGAAGAGTGAAGGTGAAGTGAGATTAGGAATCTGGGATGGGAGAAAAGGAGAGAGAAGGAGGGAAGTTCTGGAATTGATGAAGAAGAGGAGGGGAGGGGCTGGATAAGGAAACTAAGAGCTGTTCTCTGCTAAGTGATATTCAGCTATGGAAGGCAGTAAATATTCAGCCAGCCTGCTACCCCCTAGATTTTTTTCTGTCCTAAGCACAGGCCCTAGAGTGCCTACTGACAAATCCAGGCCTGAGAGGAGTAGCAGGCTAGTGATAAAGACAGCAAGCTGTGAACCACGGAAGCTATGGTTTCAATCCCACTCATACTCCCTGTGGGCTTGGGCCAGTCAATTCATTATCCATTGCCTCAGATGCAAACTTTTAGACTGCAAACCTTTGGGAATAGGGAAATATCTACACTTCCTGAATGTAATGCACTTTGAAGTGTCATGAAAGATGGAATATGAATATAAAAAAATCATGGGATAGGAGGCAATGTCCTATTGTGGACTGGTAATTGACTAAAAGATAGGAAGCAGAGAGTTGGACTGAATGGTCATTTCTCTCAATAGAGAAAGGTAAATAATGTCATACCCAGAGACCTGTATGGGAGCAGTGCTTATTAAAATATTTATAAATGATCTGGAAAAGGTATTCAAAGTAGCTAAATCATGAGCTGATTGTTAGTAATTGCAAGTGGACCTTGTGAGACTTGAGAATTGGGCATCTAAATGACAGATAAAATTGAATGTGAACAAATGTAAAGTGATGCATATAGGGAAGAATAATCCAAACTATAGGTACATGCTGCTGTGTTCTGTAATAGGTGTAAATACTCAGGAAAAGGAACTTGAAGTCACTGTGGATAATACTTTGAAATTCTTCACTCGGGGCGGATTTTAAAAGGGTTACGTGCATAAGTTACGTGCATAACCCTTAAAAAAAACCCTGCGCGCGCCGAGCCTATTTGCATAGGCTCGGCGGCGCGCGCAAGCCCCAGGATGCGCATAAGTCCCAGGGCTTTGCTAGGGGGGCGTGTCAGGGGGCGGAGCGACGTTCGGGGAGTTCCGGGGGGCGTGGTGCCGGCCCGGGGTGTTCCGGGGGCGTGGCTGAGGCCTCCGGACCAGCCCCCAGGTTGGGTGATGGCGCGCCAGTGGGCCACCAGCGTGCGAGAGTTACGCCTGCCTCAAGCAGGCGTAACTTTTGCGATAAAGGTAGGGGGGGTTTAGATAGGGCTGGGGGGTGGGTTAGGTAGGGGAAGGGAGGGGAAGGTGGGGGAGGCGGAAGGAAAGTTCCCTCCGAGGCCGCTCCGATTTCGGAACAGTCTCAGAGGGAATGGGCAACGCAGGGCTCGGCGCACGCAAGGTGCACAAATGTGCACCCCCTTGCGCGCGCTGACCCCGGATTTTAAAAGATACGCACGGCTACACTCCTATCTATTGAAATCTGGCGTACTTTTGTTTGCACCTGGTGCGCGAACAAAAGTACGCGCTCACGCTTTTTTTTTTTTTAATGTACCCCATTGTGTGCAGTGGCAGTCAAAAAAGCAAATAGAGCTCTGCCACCATGTTTGCTTCTTTTGCTGCAATTTACCAGACACATTTTTGTCATTTTCTAATCTTGTGCTCATTAAAGATGCCACATGTATTTTTTTTACATGATTGGTCTCATTTCTATCCATTTTTCTTCTCCTTTTATGTTAGATCATATTGGGCATAGATACCCTCCTACCTCTCTTTTTCATGCCTTTTGGTCCTAAAAGAACATTACCCATGCAATAGATGATCTGTAATAATGACCATTCCTGTTAGAGTCATATTTTATTTAGTTTTATTCTCTCTCTTTTAAACCTTAAAATGTATCAGCAGTTTATCAGAGGGGCAGGTGGGGGACCCAAAGCAACTTTAAAGTTTTGGCTGCTATAAAATATTTCCATGTCTGCCCTGGTTTGTAGTCTGACTGCCTAGCAAATGGAATTACTGGATGACTCCAGGTCATTAAGGACAGACTGAACTAGCTCTGGTTTTACTCCCAGCATGTGCATAGGCTTGCAGTTCTGCTTTTCTCAGAAAAAAAATCAGAACTACAAATGCAATGCATCGATACAAAGGAAAAAAAAAAATCAGGACTGGATGAGATTGTTTCTTATGGCTTGGAGTCATCTGCCAGCCCAACCAATGTTTGTTAATGATGAATGATAATTGCAACAGATGTTAGAATCATTTCTGGGAGAAGTTATGTTAAACCAATTGATTATATTTCTCAAAAAGATTATCACCGGCCACAGTCTCCTAAGGACATACTCTATCCATTTGCTGCTACTAATTAGGCAATAAAAAAAGGATGCTTTCATGCTCTAAAATCCAGCAATTTTAGAACTGTCTATGTACATTCCAGCTCCTGCAGGTTGGAAGGTTGTGTACAGAACACTGCAGAAAGTGTGACAAAGCAGAGGAAGATAAAGCAAATCAGTGACCGAGCTGGGATTAGAACCACCTCTAAGGGTGTTGTACATTCTGTTTCTCTTTTTGTTCTTTATTCCAGCGAGCGCCCTATTATTTAGCCATGCGAGATAACATGGCAGGCCAGCAGGACCTAGAGTGTGTACAGCTGCACGTCCTAAATAGTTGTTGTCATCACAGAATAATTGAATGATGATGATAGGAGTATCTTGATAATTGTAAAATTGGATTTCCTTCAATACTCTGGGCAAACACAAATTGCTGAGCTTTAAATAATAAAAGTACTCTGAAATTATGAGTGTCGATTTGTCTGCAGACTATGTACAAGAGCCTTTCAATATCCTGCGAAGGATGGCCTCAAAAAATTAGGGTCCTTTTTATTCATGCTCCCACGTCAATAAAGTACATAGAGCATGTATCAGCAGCCAAAGGAAACATGATGGGGCTGGTTTTCTGGCTAAGTGATTGCACCCCTGCCCATGCCCCACACCCACCCACCCCATTACTGAAAAGGAGGACATGCTGGACAATAAGCTGATAGGAGAGCGGAAGAGACTAACCAGCACAGGTCAGGGGAGAGAAGTGTGACTCCTCGGACATTTACATCATCACCAAAACAGATTGGAAGCATCATAGGCTGAGTTCAGCATGACAGCTGGTAGTTAGAAAAACCAGATTTGTTAAAACTCTGTTTTCTTTTCAGGTTTTTAAAGTTGTGTCTGAAGAGAGTATTTGACAGTTTTTAGAAAATTCCTGCCCACGCTATTGCTGGGGGATTTAAATATAGCGGCAGTGGGTGGTGCTGCTCGCTGTCAGAAGCCTGTTTGAACAGTACCCAAATGCTGAGCATGAAAAATTGGCAGCACAGAATGAGCCAGAACCTCTTTGGACATTATGAGATCCTTGTCAGTAATGGCAGGAAAGTTAATAATGACACCAGCAGGGCAGGAAATAGTAAAGAAAAAAAAAAAAAAGAGGAATAATGCCAGCAGCAAAAGGCCATGACACAGCAGAGCTAGAATCTCTCATGCCAGCACTGGTGAATAATTTAAAATGAGGCAAGGTTTTGGTTTACTATCTTTGATGTTAAATTGAAAATATAAAGTGTCTCACAGTCCTTATTGAGAGAGCAATGGACTATTATATTCCACTAGATTGAGCAGTTTTTAAAAATGTGTGATTAATTGTTATCCCTCCCCTCATGCTCCTCTTTAGTGCTTTCAAAGCAGAGCTACACATGCTATAAATGTGATTAAATCCATCCATCTGTCCAGGGTCATGAAAACATCTGTGAAAATTCACCAAGTCAACCTAAACTTCAGGGGAGCAGGGAGGTGAAGCATAGACATGATGCCTATCCTATCTTATTGAAAATGACAGGTCAAAGTTGAAATGCACAAGAACATTTTTCACTTCCTCCCTCCTTTATATATAACACAAATCAGGGCTTGTGCTAAGTACTAGAATAATGTACTTATTACTGGGTATACCTTCCAGTCTCATATAGAGGACAGAAAGCCTACCAAACAATGGCAGGGATGGTTTTCTTCTAGTTGCATCTCACTGGAAGTGTGTATAAATTTCTTCCACATCTCATGTTTTCCTTTCAGCAGTATTTCATTTTTTGTGGTTTGATGTCCCAGTAGTAGCACTGTGTCATTCTATGGGCTTGTTCCTTAATATGGTTTTGCTTCTTGGGCTCATTCAACTGTGACATCTACTACTGGCTGGCAAGCTCCAGAGGTCTAGTCCCTCAGTTTGGAGGATCATTGCTACAATGTCTGGGACATCAAAACTGAGTAGAAATCCTGTGCAGGCACTAATGAGGTCTCAGACTTGGTTCCTGCCAACCTGCCCATCATTAATAGCACTAAGTAGGATTAAGGCAAAGTCCAAATGGCCTGGAATCCCAAGAGGTTAGAGGAGCTTGCTGACCATGAGTGCTTATCTTTATTTGTTGGAATACCACCCTTCGAGATGTCCTGCGAGTGACATACATATATATATTTATAATGTAAAATCTTAGCAAAAATAACCATTTTTCATTCAGGTAAGAGGACACCACAACAGTTAAAATCATTTTATATGTAAATAAGATGAATAGGGGTAGCCTATAATTATTTTTAAGTGATTAAGCCTCTTGTTATACAAAATTAGGGGCCACAGGAAAGCTTGTCCAGCCCCAAGGAGCCACAGGAATGCCCACCTTTCTCCCCACCCACTCCACTCCATAACACACTACAGCCAGGAACCCAGTTAGCCATGTATTTAAAGCAAATAATTGTATACATATCATAGCTGAATAACCTTTGACCAGCGAATTTTTGTGATTGCATTGCATATTTTCAAAGAACTTAGTGGTACCAACTTGTTATCTGAAAAGTGAAGTAATCCCAGTAAATGGAAGCCCCTCTTATGTTTTTCTCATCTTACAGAGGTCCATCACCTCGCTAACCAGCATTCAGGGAAGTCTGGAGGAGGAGGGGCTGGGTTCTCCCTCCAAAGTTTCAGCCAACTATGATGGGGGCTCCTTCTGATGACATGGCCAGTCGACAGATGATGCAGTTGCACACTAGCAGCCATGTAAGGGCTTAAAAGAACTGTTACTGCCACCACCGAAGCAGCAGCAGCAGCATGGCGCTCTGGCAGCCCACCCCTGACAAGTCATTTCAGTGGTTACCCATCCCTTTTGATGGCCTGACTCAGGATTAGAGCAGGATTAGGCATTCACTTAATCAGAAAGTTCTAGATGCATGCTGCTGTCTGGTAACCTATCCAATTTTCTAGGGCTATTATTACTTTTCCCACGCTAAAACACTATATTGGTAGGTCGGGGTTTTTTTAGGTTTCTACTCACATGGCCCTATGCTCTGGTCATTGTGAATAATGGAGATTCCAAACTGGACTCTTCCTTTTGCAGCAGGGAGAATGGAGGAGGAAGAGAAGTTTAAAGTTTTACAAACTTCCTCTTGAGTCTTCTATCACAATAAGTGAGGCCAGGGAGCTACTCTGCCCCAGTTCTCTCCTGTACTAGGGAGTTAGAACTGGGTTTCTCTCTTTCTCAAGAGACAAGAGGACAAGCTCAAGACTGAAAATCTCCTATAAGGAGTCTTTGTATTCCCATCTGCTGACAGAAATTAATTACTATACTCCCAAACTGGGGATGTGAGAAACTAGAACATTCTCTACACTAAGGAATATTTTTACCCTTTTCCAGATAATTTACTTTGTAGTAGGACCCAAAGTGCCATTACACATGTTTTACTGTATGTGTCTGACATATTGCGCTTATACTCACTTGATTGATATTCAATAAATTGCACTCATGGGAGAATACCTGGATTAGAGAGAGGCTTTAACAACAGAAGTTGAAACAATTCCAGTATTAGGAATAATTTAATAATGCAAGTACTGTCTTATGTAGGTGGCTGTGCCAAGCACATTTGAAATGTCGGTGCTTCCATGGTGTGATTGTGTGATTACATTCCCACCTTCTTCCATTCTCTTTAGTGATAGGTCTATGGGGGCAGAGAGGTTGAACGCTGAAGCCTTGACCATGGTCTAATCACCATTCTTCTGCTGCAAAAGTTATGGCAGAAGTTTAGCCGAAGTTGCATGTAAGGGATTGCAAATCCAAGCTCAACATCGTCCGCTTCTGTATTCATTCTAAACAGATGCATTGTCTTACTTGACCTATTAAGACAGACTGCAGTCTGGCTATGTATGTGTGCAGGGAGAGCTCTTTAGATAGTTACAGGGCCAGGAAAATCAGTCACTGCCTCCCACACAGCTGACGCACACAAGCTGAAGGATTTCACTCTTGCTACATTGTAGGCATTCTGAAATAGCAAACAGTAACTTTCAGATCCCAGATAGGTAGGTACTTTTTTTTGAGGGGGGGGGGGGGGGGGGGGGCAGGAGGAGAAGGCGGCAGCATTTTCCTCCTATGTCTTTGGGGTTATAGCTCAGTCAAGCCAGCCTCTATTAGGTGATAGGGTCATGAGACTTCATTTTCAACTCTCCAGGGTTTTCCCCTATTTTATATCCTCTCCTAACACAGTTCAGCCATGACGACCAACCTTGGCTGGGAGCCACGAACCAGGGCTCCTTCCCGACCCTTGCTAACATGAGCCCTAAGTTTGGCTTCTAGAAGTCACCCAAGACTAATAGCCAAGACTCCCTGCCCACATGGTCTGCGAATGCTGCATCCCCAGCTGGCCCAGGGAGCAGAAGACTCAACCTGGGAATTAACCCCAGGTCTGCTCCATTGCATCACTCATCATTTGCCACTGAGGCACCAAGCTGGCCCTACACGCAGATAATCTTAAAAATCTGCAGATGGAAGTTAAGAGAGGGAAAACAGGAGGCACTGTCATCTCCCATCTGAACTGTGTTGGGATAAGGAGAATGGAAATTTGTTGATCAAATAAGATGGGCTCTCCATGCTCGCAAAGTAGGTGGCAGCTTTGGTTCTGCTATTATCACCCAACAGAAAACCTCCACCAATTGTATAAATTATTTTAGAATACACAAGCTTGTTGATGATCCAAGGAGGAAAATTCTCGCACACCAAGCAAGCCTATAGATTTCACCAAAAAAACATGTTCCCTAATCTAAACACAGGTCCAAAACCCGAGGATCAATAATTTTCAAATTTTGATATTTTTATTTATTTTATATAAAGATTACAAAGCTATGCACAGACAAACTGTTCATGATAAGATGCACCCGGTCAGAAAGCCTTGCTTGAGCAGATGTTTTGGCCAGCGTTTCACTGTTATGCTGCATCAGGGCTATAATGCTTTTATAATACACCAAACATTTCAACAGGGCCATCACCCTCACTGGCTTTCACACTGGGTCCATCTCATCTTGAACAGTTTGCCCTTGCAAAAGTTTTCCTTCTAAGCAGAGATTTTGGATTTCATAAAGATAAGTGTCATGAAATATTCACAGCACGACTCGAATTGAAATTTTTGATGCAAAACAATTAAAAGCAATTGAGTACTTCATGGATGGACAAAGTGCTCCATAGATTCATCATGAACTGTTTGCAATTTTACTTATAATTTGAACCTGTAAGAGGTGACATTGAAAGAAATTGCTTGTAGTACACACTTGTTTGTTTGACTTTATATGCATGGAATTTAAGCAAGTTGAACAGAAATATTTAATTTTTGTATAAGCAATTTTTTAAAAGAAAAGATATAGCTTGTAATCTTTATATAAAATAAATAAAAATATAAAATTTTGAAATAATTGATGCTCAGGTTTTGGACCTGTGTTTATATTAGGGCACATGTTGCTTTGTGAAATTTATAGGCATGCTTCATGGGTGAGGTTTTTTCCTCCTTGGATCATCAACATTTATACATTTGGTGGAGGTTTTCTGTTTGGTTAAATCTCTATATTCCTTTCCTGGCTTCTTTTTCTCTTTGGTTCTGCTATCATCACATCACAGTCATGGACAGCAAGGTCGCAGGAAGGCTAGGGTAAAATCAGCTAATCTCATTCAAGAAGGATGATCAAGCACACCTAATCTAGGATTTTCCATACCCAATGGTCAATAAAAGTCATGTAATTCAGAGAACCATCCACACCCCTTTCTACAGTCTAAAAGTATAATTTCTTTATTGAAAAGAGCACTGTGCAGACTGCTCCAATACTGACCAAACTACTTCTTGGCTCTATTTCTTTCTCTTTTGGTATTATTCCTAAAGCTCCTTTTTATGGTGAATAAATGTTTTTGGTTTTTTTTTCCCTCAAAAGAAAAAGAATAAAATATGCAGTGTGTAGCCCCCCTCCTCCTTGGAGTCTGCACATCATATTTAACATGTATTTATGTGATGCCTGCATGCGGTTCTGATGAGGATAAGCACAGCAGCACTCCCCTTTACTTACATTTCTAATGAAGGGAGCGGAACTAACATCTCGTCAGCAACAGGTAATAAAGTGAAAAAAGGGAAAAGGTTAATGATCCGGTTTAACTGTTAACAGTGCTAGTAACTCTTAGTTGATGAAGTCTTAAAAATCATGCAGGTGGTGCCACTAAAGCTTGTGGACACAATTTGACAGGCAGCAACTGTCCAGGTGAGAGGGAGAGGCGAGGGCCTGGCCTGCGTAAAGCACCCAAGGCACAGAATTAGAAGGGACAGGATTTTTAATAGAACCAAACCTTTCTGGTGAATTAAGATTCACACATTACAGGTATGGGTCTGACGTCGGTGTGGGAATTAGATAAGGATCAGCAGCACCTCTGCACCTTCCCTACTTACATTCAGAACTGGTGCAAGGGTATTAGGCAAACTTTACAGCCTTTTGCCCCCTTCTCCACCCCCAGCCATGCCCTCCCCCCCTGGGGTACCCTCTCTCTTTGCTTCAGGATTCAGCCACCACTGTTAGCTACGGGCTCACACTGTCAAGGTTGCTGCCCCCTTAGGGTTGGCACTATAGGCACCTGCCTCATTTGCCTAATGGAATCACCAACCCTGCTTCAATTCATAATACTAGAAACCGCTAAAATCTCTACCCACCAATATCTCCAGAAGAATGAAACAAAATTAAAATAAACAGATCTGATCTTAATACTGTGAGTTGACTTGCCAATGGAATGGCTTGTATTTTGCCGAGATGGTTGCTGCTCAATGTTTGATTTTCAGTTTTTGGCACTGTCAGCAAAGGTACAGTAGATGTATTACCAGAAGCCTTCAGCAACAGGCCAAACTCACACCTAGAGGTGATGTATTCAAGTGCATTAATGATACTATACTTGCATTTGCAAGTATAGTATCATTAAAAAAAAAAAGACAAAATTCACAAACACAATTCTGTGTGTTACATGCTATTGGCCATTTTTACACACCTAAATTTGTGTTTATGAAGGCATTTGCAAAGATTATGCAAAATTGCCAAGTGGAAAAACGCAAATGAGTTCATTAGCAATTTGCACATACCAAAATAATACACAGAAAATGGCATACATCTGCAATTTTCAGCAAAATTTAAACTATACTTCACTAAATTTTGTTGTAATAAAGTCCTCACTTTATTACAAAGCTGAAATAATACTCATTCCAATCTGCATTCTATTTCTCTATGCCAGGGGTGCACAAACAAGGTTCCAGAGAGCTACCAGCAGCAGTGAGCCGGGACAAAAAGGCAAGAGTGCTCGCCTCTGCTGTCAAGGGTCTAGTGGAGTTGTGTACCATGGGGGAAGGTGCATGCAGTCCCCAATGGACCCAATCCCACTGGCAGCCAATAAACAGCGAGAGAGGCCATGCAACTGCCAGTGGACCTCATCCCACTGGTGGCTGAGCAGAGGACACCCTTCTTGTTGTCGATGTAGGCCCGCGGTATTAAAACTCACGAGAATAGCACTTTCTCCATGCTGATCTTGTGATGTATGAAATCAGCATGGAGAAAGCGCTAGCCCTGCCAATTTTTAAATATTGCGGGGCCTGCACAAAGGATGCAGCAGACTGGGCTTCAGTTCCAGAAGCAGCGCTGAATGATTGGCTCCTCTCCATCAGCCACACGGTGGCGATGACAGCAACAGTAGAGAGAGGCTCCAAGGCTGCTGGCAAAACAAAGACACGGGCCTGCCTTCAGTGTGTGTATGAATGGGAGCTTGCGTGCGTACATGTGGAATGAGTGCTTGCTTGGGGGATCTATGCATGTGTGTGATTATACATGGGTACCTGCCTGAGGGGTCTGTGTGTGAGAGGATGGGTGTCTGCCTGGCGGTCGGTCTGTCTGTGTGTGCAAGAATGAATGGATGCCTGCCTGGGTGTCCTGTGTGGATGAGAGCATCTGGGGATTACGAGCTTTTTGGTGCATGGTGGGGGGAGAGGGTCTTAGAGCCTGTGTATGAGTGTGAGTGTGTTTATGAGAGCATGTATGTATGTGTACATAACAGTGTATTTGTGAGAGAGAATGAGCATAAAAGCGTGTGTGAGAGACAAGATAATGTGTGTGTCCCCCTAGCCCCTGGACAATCTCCGTGCCTGGAAATCTAGTTCCCAGGTACGGGGCTTTTTTTTTTTTTTTAAATCCTTATTAGTTTTAATTATTGGGTATTATTTGATATGTGCTCTTTTGAAATATTTTATTGGTGCTTGGGAAATTTTTAAAAAGTATATGACTAATAGATATTTTATTTGGCAGTAGTTTTGAAATATTTATTCTTTTATTAGTATGATTTTACTATTATAATTCATGCTTTATGTTTCTTGATTTTGTTGTTTTATGAGGAATGGTGGTTCTGGTTTTCCATTGTTACACAGAAGGGCAAATTTTAAAAGCCCTACACGTGGCAAATCTGGGAGATATGCACATAACTGGGAAACACGCGGGCCGCATGGATTTTAAGAGGCCCGCAACCATGGCATAGCTCCTGGCATGCACATTGGAAAGGATTTCGCAAAAAGGGACAGGCCAGGACAGTGCCATTAAGTCTGAGTTGCGCCCAAGCAAGCACTGGGATCCAACGACCACGTAAGTTGCTGCTGCTATGAACTGAACAAAAACGTAACGTAGTCAGCGGGGATTTAGGGGTCGGGGCTAGTAGGGTGAAAGGGAGGCAGGTTAGTAAGGGGTTTAGGAAGTCCGCTCTTTTACAAAGGTGAACTGGGAGGAAACGCACATCTAAATCTCCACTTAATGCGTGAGACGGTATTTGCGTGCATCGATGTAAAATCAACCCGCACGCATTATAAAATTGGCATGTCCATGTGCACGTGCGGCTCTTAAAATCTATGTTATAGTCTGGTTTCTTGGAGTTTCCATTTCAGTTTTTGTCTGCATATTGCTGGCTCTAATTTGTGATCCTTTATTCTGTATTTGGTGAGGGTCTGTCTCTGCTTTGTGCATGTGACCAAGGTGAGAGATTCCGCTAGCATGTAGTGTCTGTGAAGGGATCTATAGGAATCGGGTTTGTTTTGTTTCCCCAGTAGGTGGTGTATTGGTATTCTGGGACCCAGTGTAATATTTACATTGCTGCTTTTTCACAGGTAGGGTTCTTGGTGTTACTACTGTAACCTTAGGATAGATTTGCTGTTTAGATTTTGAGTGTCATTTTTGCAGGGTTTTGTATTAGTTCACAGTGTGGCTGGCAGTGGAAGGAATTTGTGCTGCTGTTATTGTGAGGTGCCTGCCTGGATGTGATGTGGTACCTGACTCTCTTTGTGTTTGTATCTGATTGCTCCTTTCAGCAATTTGAAGAAAATCAAAACCGGAATGTTGAGCTTCTGGCTGGCAGTGTGATTGCCTGCTACTTGGCAAACGGTTCAACAGCTGATTGGTTGGGGAGATACTTCGACACACACATGATATAACCAACTTTGGTGGTGCGGTCCAACAAATTGTATGGACGGAAGGGGGAGGGAGGCATGGCTCAAGATGTTTGCTCACCCCTGCTCTATGCCATTAAAGCATCAGGCCTGCACTGGGGTGTGCCCTAGAGATCTGTGCTTTTTGACATATTTATATATGATCTAAAAAATGGAGAAATGAGTGAGGGGATCAAGTTTGCAGATGACACAAAATTATTCTGGAGTCAGAGAAATACTGGAGGATCGCAGTAGGCACACTGGGATATCAGGAGGTGCCTTGAACTTTTTTCTCTGACTCCACCTGCTGGAAGGGAGACACATCCCAGCAGTCTGGACCGGTCCTGGTACATACAGGGAATAGTTATTATATAGAAAATAAAATGGAAGATATAATGCTGCTGTATTGATCCATGGTACAACTATACCTTAAGTAGTGTGTACCATTTTGGCTGACTCATCTAAAAAGAAAAAAAAAAAAAGATAGCTAGTTTTACTATAAGTTAGAGAGAAGGGCGACCAAAATGATAACAGGAATAGAATGGCACAGGGCTTAATTTGTAGACAAAAAGGAAGTGGATCTGTGGAGGGGGTGAGAGGAGTGGGGCCAGATCCAGGTGTGTCTTCTGCAAAGAGATGGGACCAGGGGCAGGTGTGAACTCTTATTCCCCCCGAATTAAAGCCATGCCATGTGGCTGCCCTTGTCTCACAGTAAGCAGCTCCAACGCTCTCTCTATGGGCTGGAGATCTCATATATAATCCATGTAACTACCAGCTCTGTTCAATTTCCTCAGGGGAGCTAGAATAGATATGCATTGCCAGTTCCACTTTCTCAGGACCCAGAAAAAAAGGTGGCAGAATGCCATTTTGGGTTGTTCTGGCAGAAATTAAGCCCCCGGTTATGGCTGAATTAGCATAAGATTAAAAGTTGTAAGCAGTAGTACCATTCATCAAAGCCAGGGCAAACCTTGGACAATTGGCACTACTGCTCACAAATTTCAGATGTGTGCTGATTCAAACTCTGTGTGTCTGTTCTTTGCTCTGCAGTGTCTGCTTCAGTATCACCCCTTCCCCTTCTGGTCCTTACAATACAGGAGAGCTGAGGGGGGGGGGGGGAGGGGCTGGATTAGGGAGCAGAGTAGCTGTTTTCTGTCTACCCAGTCTCCTTCTCTTTCCTACAGACTGCCTGAAGGAGAGAGGCTGGATCAGAATATCCCTGCTGCTCTACACCTCTTAAGCCTGAAAAGAGGCGCCGGAGCTGTGTCCCCCTGTGAGCAAAAGCTGAAGAACTTAAGGCTCTTCAGGCTGGAAAAGAGATGGCTGAGAGGAGATATGATAGAGGTCTATAAAATCATGAGTGCGGTAAAAATGGTGAACAAGGACTGGTTATTAGGGATGTGAATCGGGTTGCCCGATCGTTCCCGCTTTCGGGATCGTCTGGCCAACGGGAAAAAATCATTTTCCCGCGTTTCCCCGTTTTTTTTTTTTAGTGAAAAATCATTTTTCAGGTTAGTGCTCGCTAACGGGAGTTAGCGCGCACTAACAAAAATAGCAAAAAATAACAAAAAGTAACAAAAATAAACGTTTTTTTGTTAGTGCGCACTAACCTGAAAAAATTTTTTACGAAAAATCGGGGGTAAAATTGATCGTTTCTTTCTTTTAACCAATTTCTAACGAATTTAGAAATATCGTACGATATTTCAGTTCATTAGAAAAACGATTCACATCCCTACTGGTTATACACTTTCCAGTAGTACTAGCACTAGGGGGGCACTCCATGAAACCAATAGGTTGCACGGTCAGTGCTTTCATCAGGTGAAATACATAGCTGCCTAGTGCCACACCATGATGGGCATCAATATCATGGGAGAAAGTATAGGAGCACCAGTGGAGCCCATCCTGCCAACTAAGGAAGAGCATAGGAACTGCTGCCAGTTGCTATGTCTCAGGGGTGGGGGATGTAAGACTGATGGTTGCCTAAGGTGCTTAATACCTTTACACCAGCCCTGACAGGTGGCAAATTTAAAACACATTGGAGGAAGTATTTTTTCACCCAGCACACAATTAAGATGTGGAATTTGTTGCCAGTGGATGTGGTAAAAGCAGTTAGCATAGCTGGTTTAAAAAGATTTAGACAAGTTTCTGGAAGAAAAATCTATAACTACTAAGCCACTGCTTACCAGCAAGAAAGATTGGCCACTGTCAGAGACAGGATGCTGGGTTTGATGGACCTTTGGTCGGATCCTGTATGGCATGTCTCATGTTAGGTATAAATATTTTGAAAATGAAAGAGAGGACTGTGCTCAAGGCCCAGTTGCTGGTGCTTAGAATTGGCAACTGGAAGGACCAGATTCAATGCTCAGCTCACGTTCCCTCTCGTCTAGTGCTGCAGTATTACTTCTCGCCACCAGTACTATTCGTGCAGTGACACCTGCTGGTGATCCCAAAAGCACCACTGATGACAGCACCTGAAAGGGTTAAACTTTGCTCTTACAAATTGAAAATTACCTCCCCTAAGGAGTTGCACATGTAAATGTAACATACTATCATAGCAATTTTCAAAAGCCCATTTATGTGCTCAACGCATGAAAAACCTATTAACAATTCAATGACATTTAGGGGCGGATTTTCTGAGCCCTGCGCGCCTAAATCCGCCCAAAACCGGGCGGATTTAGGCGAGCAGGGCCCTGCGCGCCGGTGAGCCTATTTTACATAGGCCTACCGGCGCGCGCAGAGCCCCAGGACTCGCGTAAGTCCCGGGGTTCTCCGAGGGGGGCGTGTCGGGGGCGGGCCCGATCGTTGCGGCGTTTAGGGGGCGTGTCGACAGCGTTTTGGGGGCGGGTACGGGGGCGCGGCTACGGCCCGGGGCGGTCCGGGGGCGTGGCCACGCTCTCCGTACCCGCCCCCAGGTCGCGTCCCGGCGCGCAACAGGCCCGCTGGCGCGCGGGGATTTACTTCTCCCTCCGGGAGGCGTAAATCCCCGGAGAAAGGTAAGGGGGGGGTGTAGACAGGGCCGGGCGGGTGGGTTAGGTAGAGGAAGGGAGGGGACGGTGGGGGGAGGGCGTTAGAGGATTCCCTCCAAGGCCGCTCCGATTTCGGAGCGGCCTTGGAGGAAACGGGGGTAGGCTGCGCAGCTCGGCGCGCGCCGGCTATACAGAATTCATAGCCTTGCGTGCGCCGATCCAGGATTTTAGTGGATACGCGCGGCTCCGCGCGTATCTACTAAAATCCAGCGTACTTTTGCTTGCGCCTGATGCGCCAGCAAAAGTACGCCTATTCGCGTTTTTTGAAAATCCACCCCTTAGTGTCGCAATTTTCAAAAGCCCACTTACATGCATAAAGAGCATGTATAAAATCCGGTTTTAAGTGAATAAATCCTTTTGAAAATTACCCCCTAATATGTTGTCTATACACAGAAAAAAAAAAGATTCCAGAGGTGACAACAGTCCCCCAGTGAACGTACTAACACCAACTGAAAAAACCCCACACCCAAAAACAACTTATGAGACATATTCAAAACTTTTCAATCCGGCTTTACACTGCATAAAAGGCCAAATACAACTGTCCGAGTCTACCTTTCTGTGTGGATATCAGGGACTTTCAGAAAAGCTCTGAATTGGCCACATGGACAAAGTCACATTTGGAACTTACAGTATGAACAAGAAACGCTTGCAACACAGCAAATGGCACTATCACAGATCCTTTTTATTTTATATACTACACTTAAAAATACAAATACTTTATTAGAAAAAAAACATTTATCAAACATAACAATCAAGAAAGGTACAATTACTTATATACATTTGGTGAACATTAAAAAGGCATAGACAGGACACATCACCACTTAATCCTAGAATTCTTGCCAATTTAGGAGTGGGTAGCTTTAGAATTTCAAATCTAGGTCAAAATTTGAATACATTTCCCCAGATTTTGAGTTAGACAGTACCAGTTACTAATACCAGGAATAATAATGGCATTCTTGATCAATTCATGCACCCAAATTGAAGGAAAGCTAGCACTAGGACATGAGATGAGAGACCCTTTTGAGGAGCATGTAATGCATACATCATGTCTACATTGCCAGTACCTACAATGCTGCATTGTAATGCATTTGATGCTGTTTTAGCAGCTACAGTAATTACTGTGAAGGTAATTTTGACAGGATACATCTTAATGAAAACTATAGGTTTGTCATAGCAAAAAAAAAAAAAAAATATATATATATATATATATATATCTCAAAAGCAAGAACATAATCCTAGAATGTTTCATATGTTTTCTGGTGACAGAACAGATCTTACTTTGCAATATCTGTATTCAGAGCACCTTTAAAAATCATTTAAACATGAAAGTGTTTTAAAGCAGATGTAAAAAAAAAAAAAAAAAAAAGGACACTTTATACAAAAACACTTAATATGTATATATACTCTTAGGGTTTTACACCATTAAGAAACTCAACTCAAAGTAAGAGGTGGTCTTCAGGCAAACACAAATAGACTGCTCCCTGCAGCAGAAAGGTTACAAAAATAAGTGGGGGAAAAAAAGTGCAGCATTCATGATCATTGACAGAAATCAAAGTTCTGCTTATTTCCATAAGAAATCTGCCAAGCAGCACCATGCATGCAATCTTTCTGAGACCCCAGCATGTGCACAGCCATGTCACACGAGGCATCTCAGGCACTGTGTACTGGACATTGGTGATAGTTTAGCAGCTTGATCACAGGACAAGAGACCCCCCCCCTCCCCCCCACACTCACAAGGAAGGAAAACCAGTTTGGCATTACACAGGGCCCAAGACATTTTCAATAACTGGCTAAAAAGAAATAAAAGTAGTATAAAATCCAAAAAAAATTAATGCAGCAGTACTTGATAATTTATTGTGGATTATACTGCAGCTACTGTGGAAATCACCTCCTCCTCTTCCCTCTACAATACATTCTCTGTGTAGCCTAGAACTAAACACTGCAATGGCAAGAGACAAAGTTAATGGTAAAAAACATCATTTTCAGGTAACATGGCCTTGGGCTTTCACACTCTTTTTTTTTAAATGTAGTACTGTAACAGTGGGACATTTGGTTTTTAAATGTTACTGAAGGCAATAGACTCCTGCAAGGACATCACTGCTGCTGCTCCTATGGCGCTGCATTCCTGCAGGGACATCTACAACACAGTCCCACCTGTTTTAATACTGTTAGTATTCTAAGCACCATTGTAACAAAAAAAAAAAAATATATATATATATATATATATATATATATATATATATATATATATATATATACCAAAACCACAAATCTTATAAGACACTGTTTACAAACTCGCAGCCATCCTTGGTAGTGTGATTTAAGGGTTTACTTACAGTAACAATAAACCTGTATGGCACCTCTCCTTTACAGCTGAAATAAAAATACAGCTGTACATGTATAAGAATTAACATACCCTTCTACAATATTTACTGTACAGCGTACAGGACAGTCCACAGAATTTCTGAGGCAAAAGGAACACGCTACAAACAGGTGAGCCAACTATGGCACATTTTTACAGGGCCTGCCTACTATAGTTCAGCACAGAGGAAAGGGGAAGAGGATTACCTACATGTGGATTGTGGTGTTATCGCAGACTTTACACTTAATACACAAGTCTGAAAAGGTAACATCCAAGTTTAGAAAACTAGTATGCACAGTAACCAGGAAGTTGCACATGCATTCAGCATATTTCTTTTCCTTTGACCTTTGGTGCCAGAATCTGAATTTTCAGCCTGGCAAAATGTATTCAAACTAGCAGGAAGAACCTAAAACCTACCAGGCTCCATACAAATGCTGTACTATGTGATGCAACACTGCCATCTGTTGGTCAGAAATCATAATCTGTAGAAAAGGCAACACAGATTTACTGGAAGCACTCAGGCGTTTGCTTCTTCTCACAGATCTCTGATGCCCATTAGAAACAGAGCAGAGATTGACTGAGCAAGTACAAAGCATTTGGGAGTTTGAATATATAGGATCAGGAGTAGATTACACAGCAGCTTGTTTCTTTTCTCCGCAAAAAGAAGGCATCGCTTGAACTGGCAAAAGAATCCGGAGCATCTGTTGCCAGCAGCAGTACAGCCCAACTAAAAAGTAAGCAAGTGTGCATTAAGTATACATACAAATACACTATATATATAAAAAAACAGTGCAATCTTCCAGGAAGTGCACGCGGTGAGATTCTCCAAGGAGAAAAGCAGATGGACTACAGATTATGCACATGCATTCACATCACTTGTGTCATTTCGTAATCAGGAATTCTAGTTTTGCATTTATAATCAGAATGTGAAAATAAGTCCAATAAAACAACTTGTGCCGCTTGGGAGCTGTGTGTCAGAGTAAAATTAGTATCTAGTGCAGAGGTTCTCAACCCAGTCCTCAGGATATACCTAGCCAGTCAGGTTTTCAGGATATCCACAATGAATATGCATGAGAGAGATTTGTATAAAACTCATGCGTATTCATTGTGGATATCCTGACAGCCTGACTTGTTAGGTGTATCCCAAGAACTAGATTAAGAAACCTCGATCCAGTACACAGCAAGTCCCATATGTTAGCACCTGAAATGGGGCTAGCAGTGGTTACTGCCACTTTACCCTAACTCCACGATAGATAACAACCTAATTATTCCCTCGATCTATTTTGAGGGCAGTGGTTCTCAACCCAGTCCTCAGGACACATCTAGCTAGTCAAGTTTTCAGGATATCTGCAATGAAAGTGCATGAGATAAACTTGCATACAATGGAGGCAATATATTCAAATCAATCTCAATCACATTCACTGGAAACCTGACAGGTTAGGTGTATCCCAAGGACTGGTTGAGAATCACTGTTGTAGGAGGTGACGTGGCATTGACCTGACATCCTGAAGTTCCAAAAAGTTTAATTATTTGCTATTGAAGAAGCTGGGACTGGCCTGGCTAGGTGGTTAGCATGCTGCATTAAAAAAAAACAGGATTTTTCAGTTTCACTTCCAGCTCACACCTCTGGTTCCTCCAAGACTGGGAGTCATCAGTTTGAAGGAAAGTCCCCCCCCGCAGGATTGTACTATATATGAGATTGTTCTCCTGGGGCTATGTAAGATCCAGAAACCATCTCTGCTGGGTAAACCTGTCATAAAATAACTGCAGAACTCAAAATTAACAGCTATAATATTGAATCTGCATGCACCAAACTATTTCATCTTAATGCCATATCCTATATTGTCATTGTTACTGGCCCTCCTAAGGTAATACTGTTAGGATACTGAAAATAATACACATGGCATATATTAAATTTGCTTGCATGTGCTGGCACAGCCCTAGCATGGAACTAGTGTAAAACAAAGATTCAGTGAAACGGTTAAAAGAAGGTTTGGTCTAGTATTCCGTATTCTACAATAGTCTGTACACCAAGGCTGGCTACAGGGACATATGTACTCAACATCTGCTCTGCTATCTTGTGGTGTATATAACCAGAGATGCCTAGCCATAACTGACTCCTGAAAACAAACAAAAACCACAAAACCCAAATAACTTGTCCCCTTTCCTCCTGGAAATGAATAACGCAGGGATATGTTTTCAGGACTCACTACCAGCATTTGAAAGCTGTTAAGAGGGGAGGATCTAATAAGTGAAAAAAGAAGGCAATCCCTCACTTTTCCAATGAAATATATTAGAATGAGCTCATTTTAGAGGAATGCTGGGGAAATATAACAGTTTTTTGGCCAACAGAAGGATTTAGAAACTCTGCAAACTGACGGGCTGATACAGTACAGTGCGCTCTGGTGGAGCACACTGTCAGCCTGGGTTTGGCCACGTGCTTTCGACACGCTATTACCCCTTACTATATAAGGGGTAAAGCTAGCGCGTCGAAAACGCGCGGCCAACCCCCCCAAAACTAATAGCGCCCGCAACATGCAAATGCATATTGATGGCCCTATTAGTTATTCCCGCGTGATCCAGAAAGCAAAATGTGCAGCCAAGCCACATATTTTACTTTCAAAAATTAACGCCTGCCCAAAGGCTGGCGTTCATTTCTGCCGGTGCCGGGGAAGTGTACAGAAAAGCAGAAAAAACTGCTTTTATGTACACCCTCCAACTTAATATCATAACGATATTAAGTCGGAGGCCCCAAAATTAAAAAAAAAATTTTAAATTCGGCCCGCGGGTCGGAAGATGGACGCTCAATTTTGCCGGCGTCCATTTTCCGAACCCGTGGCTGTCAGCGGGTTTGAGAACAGACACCGGCAAAATTGAGCGTCGGCTGTCAAACTCGCTGACAGCCGCCGCTCCTGTCAAAAAAGAGGCGCTAGGGACGCGCTAGTGTCCCTAGCGCCTCTTTTTACCATGGGCCCTCATTTGCATACTAAATCGCGCTCACGGGAGAGCACGCATCGGGAGAGCGGGTGCTCGCCTCGGAGCGCCGGCTCTCCCGCGGGTTTTACTGTATCGGCCTGTGAGTTAGCCCACTGAATATTATACAAAAGCCATGGGAACAGTAGCTCCCAGGGAAATCCTGTGCATTATTCCACTAGCAAGCACATCTAATGCTGGCTGACAGTGTTCCTTCTTTGGTCCCTGATGCTTGGCATTATTTGCTCTGGAGGAAAAACCTCTAAGGGTGAGAGACCCATTCAGTCTCCATTCCTGGGCAATCTTCGAAGTCTGATACTGAAAACAAAGATGCTAATTAGCACTAAATTGTAATGGTGGCTTTTCTGTGACGTGCACACCTTTCAGTTGGGAACTGGACTGAGAACATCAAATTATTTCCTTTTAGCCTTATAAGCAACAGACTAGAATCACAACCAAAAGCAGAAAAAATACTGTTAAAGTAGTTATCCCATATAAAACTAAATAAATTAATTTTTTTTTAGGAGAAGATAGGTGGCGTGTCAGGGTGGACTTGACAGAGACATTAAAATACTTCAGTGGTAAAAATAATGCACAAGAAGCAAACATTTTTCAGTGGAAAGAAAGTTTTAAATCAAGAGGGCACAGTATGAAGCTCCAAGAGGGTATTCTTAGATGTAAGATGTAACATCAGAAAATGTTTCTTCATGGTAAGAGGGATGGATGGATGAAGCAGTCTCCCACTAGAGGTGGTGGAGACAAAAACAATGGAATTCCAAAGGATATGGACTAAGTCCATAGGATCCCTAGCTGCCAAGGAATTTCTATGGCACTGTAATGGAAAGTAAACTGGGCAGGATAGATGGGCCTTCTGGTCCTTATCTGCCATATTATTTTGTGTTTCTCTTGATACCAGATACGACTTGGGCTTCTATAAGCAAGCTGACATCTGCCACAGCTACACAGAGTCTTTTATGAAGGCAGAACTGTCTGCAGCATATCCTTCTTTTCAATCAAGGATTAACGGTCACTATTATTCTTTGTGTGGTTTTACAAGTTCTGTGCAGAGAAGCTCGGAACATGGCTTTAGCTTTACTCCGTTCTGGAGAAAAGTCACCACCAGCTCATTCCTAACTGAATCAGAGAAGGCAGCCTTTGAAGAAATCCATCCGTAAAGGGGGGGGGGGGGTTAGCTTTACTCAATTAAAACAATATTCGCTAGAGCTTACAGGAATAACTCACACCATTTGAAAGAGGAAGCATGGCTTTGTTCAAGCCTGCTGAATTGTGGCAGGTATGTCAAAATACTGGAGATCCCTCCTCTAAAAACTCCTCATCTGGAAGGAATCTCCAGACAGGCTCCTCCCTTACCTGCTCCCCTCTCTCCTGTTTACAGATCAGCTGTCTGAGCTGCCTGGCATTCCTTGATTAATCTATGGCGCATCCCCTGGTTGAAACAGCTAATCTGAGCTGTGAACTACACAGGAGGAAGAAGAGCTGGGCTGAGTTGGGCCACGCCACAGGCCTTTAACTCAAGCTGCAGGAGGGTCAGGCCGGGCCAGGCCCTACCCCGGTGTGGGTAGGGGAACCAGAACTTCAGTAATCTGGAAAAACTATTTCTCTAGTATGATCTTGGTCCCAATCACTCTGCATAAATGGTGCTCCACTGTATTGTTACACACAGCCTGAGAGAAATCACCAACAAGCTTACAACATTTTCATTTTCTTCTATTTAGCAACCAATTTGGAAATTTCTTAATTGGCAATGCAGATCATTTATAAAACTGTTTCTATTTAATTGAGGGCTCTTGAAGATGCTGAAACCAAGGTTCTCCATTTATCCACAGAAAAGGTACACTATGGACAGCAGCAGCTTGAGCTCCCGCCCATCCTGCCAATATGCCTCAGCCCTGCTCTAGAGGGGAAATCTGTCTGTAAGTCTATTCAGTCTTTCAGCTGAGGCATTTACTGATAGTGCTAATTAGTGCCAAACTGTGATTGTATATGGGGACACCTGTCCACTGGGCACTGGACTGAGACCACAAATGGCTTTCAAATGGTAAAGGTTTGTCATCACTACCAACCCCAGTCTCTACAAATGGGGTCTGAGTGACAGTCCAGTTTGCAGGGTCAGGGAAATATGCTTGAAGCTAAAACTTGGACCAATGCACTTTGACAAAGCTTGTCAGTGGCCTGAGGATCCTGATCACCACAAATGAGTTAGAAACCTTGCATTTGATTATAACACCACTATCACTGACCTGAGCATGTGACCTAAAAGGTGAAAAGTTTGGAAGCCCTGTTTCAATCACTTAAACCATCCATTTTCTGACTCCAAGGCTCAGCTGATGTGCATTGGCACCTTAAAACGCCCCTGTGTGAAGCCATTCTGAAAAGTGAACTGTGTAGACCTCTTGGAATAGACTTAGTTTTTGGGTACTTGCCAGGTTCTTATGGCCTGGATTGGCCACTGTTGGAAACAGGATGCTGGGCTTGATGGACCCTTGGCCTGACCCAGTATTGCATGTTCTTATGTTCTCTTACTTTGAAACTACTCAAAACCTTCCCCCACCTGTCTAAGATTACTAATGTGAATGCTGTACACCTTTGGTTCCAACAAATTCAAAGGTTTAAATGTGTTCTTTCCTAAAATTACTTTGTCCTCCTGAAGGATGTTATTTAAATCTTAATGATAAACTTTCCATTCTGGATTTTGCTATGTTTATTATCTTGGAGTATGACTCCCTTGGGCAGGTCTGACAGCTCAGTGGCAGTGCTATGTGTTACCATGCCAGAGATTGAGGTTTATTTTCTGGGCCCAACCTCTCTCCTCAGGATGGCCAAGGCCTGAAATGGGGTACAACAGTCCCAGCCCCTGGGCATGCACTGCACAAAAGTGACACCTTCTGGTCAGATTCAATAAACACGAATCAGCTTCCAGCCAGATCTGTGGTCCATGCCTAGCACTAGCACCTAACCCAGGGTCAACTCAGAGAGACAGATCCAGTTCAGGTTTTGGCACATTACTTCTATGGACTTGTAGTTTAGCCTTTCTTGGAGAAGTTGGAAATATAAGTCTATAGATACAATGGGGCAAAACAAGAACTGGATCAGCCTTTCAGGACTGACCTGGGTCAGCCGATTGAAGAATGTCAGTAAGATGGCTGGGGTAGAAAGAAAGGGGGCAGGGGGTGGCAAGGGGTAGCCAAGGGACCTTCAGATGGTTGTGAATGAAAGCTCAAAGTAGCAAGAGAAAACTTTCCAGCAAGAAAAACACAAAAAAGTCATTCCCAAATCGAAGCCTGGATAAGATTCTTCGAATGGAAGCCTTTCTACAATATATAACATTTGCCACAAAAGTTTAAACTCACGGTAAAACAAGTCAAGTATCTTTCTAAGACCAACTTAGAAAAGACCATATCCTGAGCAGTATATCCATTTTCACTATGGATCAAATTATTAGCTCAGTGCACCTACTGCGCAAAGGGATTCACACACGGGAACAGTCTGAACTAGCTGTTGCAAATATTTTCAACAGGTAGATCAACTTACATTATATCAATATTTTGTTTGATCAGGCCCCAAGCGTTTAAAAGCTGGAAGTCTCTATTAAACCGTTAGATATAACCAAGACAAGCCGCAAAGCAGCCATACAGCAAGCAATGTGAGAGTTTAAACACCCTAAAGTGAGTGATCACTTATGACACTTATGAAGAGGCATTGTCAGCCTAGCAGAGTCCAAGATTCAGGCAGGCCTGCCACCTGCAGATATATGGAGTGACACTACAGCACGATACAGAAACAAAAGAGGATGGCCTTCTTAAGCCCCAGAACAACATTTGCTCCCCTTCAAACAGTGTTTCAAACCCCTGCAGATCCTGTTCTGGAGCTGCAGCTTTCTGTATTGACTTCCTAACAGGCTCAGCAAAAAGGTCAGTGGGCAGAGGGGAAAGTTACAGGGAAAATTGAAGTCTCATCTATTATATATTTTCTCCTTCCATATTTGAGCATTTGAACCTAAACAAAGTCTAGAAACAGTAAGACTGAGGCGCCTCCTTAGCCACTGGAGGCTCTGGAAAGTTAGCCTCAGAAAGACCAGCTTTAAAATGTGGAAACTCGCAGCTTCTTGGACAATGGGTTTCTGGATCATTGTGCTCACTTCTTTTCTCCCTCTCTCTGCTGACTTAGACATCAGCCAGGAAAAAAAACATGTGTTTACAAAGCCTTGCCTAACAAAATAAACTTGTACAGCTATTTAAATGAAGAAAGGCATTTCCAGCTCTTATGCTGTGCGTTCTGCTTCAGGTGGCAGAGAGAATGTACATTACACTGCAAATGCATCGCAAGAAAAACAGAGTGTAGCAGCTAATGTCCACCCCCTTGTGTGCGAAAACCAGAGGAGGAACAACCTGAACCAAATATGGCACACATCTGAAAGGGAGCAGCATTTAGTTGTCCAAATACTCAGCGAGAGCTTCCCTCCCCTGCCCTCAAATAGAAATTATGCTTCAAATGGTGTCTAATTGGGGTTTCACAGTGCCCAAGAATTTTTAATGAAAAAAAAAAATCCAGGGGCTGAGAACTGACCAATGGCTTTCACACAATCTGTACTGAGTAATCTAGCCTTGAGTTTCTTAATCTCTTCTCTCTGCCTATTCCCCTCTCTCCCCTCAAAGGTCCACTGTACTCTGGGAATTGTAGTCCTGTTACTGTAAAAGGACCAGAATGCACTGGAAGAGGGGGAGGGGTTAAGAAAACCAAAACGATCAGTTTGTCAAGACAACACTACATTTAGTATTCTGAATACTATTACTGTGCAAAACTCCACTAGAAAAGCTCAAATGAATCTGACTGCAGCATTTCCTAGGTCTGTTCTCTAAATTTCAGCAGATCCTGGTAATGATTCTCAAGATTCAACCAAGAATGCAACTACAGCTGCTACAATGGTTTTCTTAGGCTAGACTTATACACTGGTGTATTGGGACTTCTACAGGTGTCACCAATAGCTCACTTCGAAGAGCTTTACAAGGGCTTTGGCGGGATTTCTAATAATGAGATGTGAGATTTCTAGCAGAGGGTTGGGGCATAGTGCAACTTATGGGAAGGATGGTGCAAGGAATGATTAAGTTCCGTAGCCTACCAAGATCAAGATTGTGTTTACTAGGCAGCATATAAGAAGAAGTTAAATGGCCACCAAGGTTTATTGAGTTCTGCTTCCCATAGAAAACAATGAGGAATAAAACTTTACTAAGGCAAAAAGAACACTGTGCCCCCATGTGTCTATTTTCCCAGGGGGGAGAATACTGATAAATGGAGATCCACTCCACCAGGTTTCCCTTCCATGAAATTTCGGAA
Organism: Rhinatrema bivittatum; assembly: GCF_901001135.1. Classification (NCBI taxonomy): domain Eukaryota; kingdom Metazoa; phylum Chordata; class Amphibia; order Gymnophiona; family Rhinatrematidae; genus Rhinatrema; species Rhinatrema bivittatum. The sequence continues at coordinate 148,756,716 of NC_042618.1, read as the reverse complement.
AAATAACATGTGTACACTTATATACATCAACAAGAGATACAAAGGAAGGACATTTTGTGCATATTATACAAATAAAATGTTTTTAATATAATTTCATTTGTCAGTTTTAAAGCAGCAGTACTAGATTTCTTTTTTATTCAACAGTTTTAATGGCCTTACCCCCGTCAAAAATTAAAAAAATAAAAACAACTCAAAACGAGCAAAGCAGTACTGTTATTTCTGGCTCCTATTTTATTCCTGAGCTAAAGGAAATTTTGAAACGTCTTCCTGCCTAGTCACTCTCACTGATCTACATGAATCGGGGATGCTCCTGTGTTGTTTGTTATCAGGATACTGCATATCACATAAGCCATGAACATCTAAAGATTGATCACAGAGGACTGCCCTAAAGCCATGGGGGTGAGAGGAAAAATGAAAGATACATACTCCTAAGGTCATGAAAATATAAGAAATAAACCCCTCATTCAAGAAAAGGATAGGAGAACCAGGAATAAGAGAAACAGCAAAGCCAAGAGACAGGCCATTTGATATTTGAAGGAAATGATCTACTGCTGCTTTAAAAGCTATGCCTCATTAGGCACTGTACCCAACGGAGGAGGTAAGGAGGCCTTGGTAATCATGATTTACATTATCTGCCATATACATAACAATATACTACAACGACATATTTACAGCACCAACTACTCACATAGGGCAGATAGTTCCATAAATGTAACACAGTATCATACAAAAAGTGTTTTAAATATAATTTCCACCGGATGGCACATCATTCATAGTAACAGCTAGTAATCCCACACTGGTTAGCAGCTAGGGTCCACGCTATATGTGTTTTATTGTATATTTTCCTTTTTGCAGCTGGGAAATGTAGAGTTTGGATTTGCTCCCATCCTGCCTCTTAAACCAAACTTCATCGTGGTTAATTGTTGTAATTATGGCACTAAAAAGTAAAAGCAATACAAAGAAAACAGAACACTGTGTTAAAAACAGTCAAATTATCAATGCAGAAGGGCCAACAGTCTCATTGTTTAATGCTAATTGCATGGAATGGTTTCAGCCAATCAGCTACAGAGGAAAGCAGCAGCATTACGAGTAATGGCAGATATACAAATTCCTGCATTCCAAATCCCTTATTAAAAAACAAAACACTTTCATCCTTCAATGCAACAGCGGTTTCCCAGCACACATAAACACGGCACAGGTCTTTCTTAAGACGTTTGTTCATTATTATAATTTTAGGAATCTATTTAGTCCAAATATGAATGCCCCAAGACTGTAGATTGTGATCTTTGGTGGCAGGCAATGTGTGTACTGCATCTATCAACCTAATGCCACATGATCCGCTATACCACTGATAAAGTAAGTTTAGAAGCCTAAATTTCAATCCCAGTGTCATCATTGTTTTCATGTCCTGCTGTAGTTTTGATTTGTGCCTGACACAGAATTCTCCTCCAACCCTGCACAGTGACAGCAACACTTGCAATGCATCATGGGAAGCTAAGGCTCTTGGAAACTGCAATGGCTTCCTTCTCATGTCCATGCTGTTCCTCTGAACTACAATGGGTTTTTTTTTGTCAGAAGTACCATTAGAAAATTATCCAAATATCTCAAAGGCTTCAACAAGACAGTAAAGGGGTATATTTTTAAATTTGCCTTTCCCAAATGGCTCCGTGCAGAGTACAGTCTTGCAATTCATGAGACCTATTTTTTAATTTGACATGTTGATGCTGGACTGCTGTTATAAACAAATCTCGGCAAATGCTGTTTGACAGTGATCCTACAAGTCTCACGTATGTATTATAAAAAGGTTAAAATCAGCCAAAAAGCTGAAATAAATGCAAGCCATAACCAACAGAAACCAGACAGCAAGAAAACTCAGATAAACAAGGTTTATCCAAAAGATTTTCAGATTCCCATTTTACCACATGATCATGGCTCTTAAATCTCCCTATGATGAACTAGGGTCAGATTCAACAGTAAATGCAATGCTCAACTGTAACACTCTGTGTAAATAAAGTACAAAGAATGACAATAATAAAAGTTTACATGGATGTGCTTACTGAAGAGAGCCCTATGAGACTGTTTCCCGATACAGCAGCTCTCTTATAAGTTTCTATAATCTTTACCTGGTAGGATATTCATCTTTCTTATCTATGCATATTGTCTGTCCCCGGCCGTACCACTCCCCATCGTAGTGTAACCGTCCCTCTTCAGACCGTGCGCTGTGCGGATGCTTCTCCAGTTTTATAGGTGCTGAAGGAATTAACAAAGGAAATATGTTATGTTACAAAATTTAAAAAACATAGGAATGACACTTTTCAATTGGATTTCTTATTCCAGCTTCCTAACTAACTGGCACAGAATCCAAAGCTTGCCCTCTGCTAGTGAGGAGCTTCGTGCTTGCACGTGCATGTTGGCCATGCCTCAGGTGTAGTCCTGCCACACTATGTGTGCTCTCATGTACCGTTTAATCTCTGAGAGCTTCTGGATCAGACAGCAGTCTCATACTTTCAATGCTGGTGAGCTACTGCAGCCATGTTCACATTCTTGGCTCAGCCTTTTTGTTTTGGTTCGGCAGTTTCTTCCTGCTCCTTTATGCTTTCAGGTCAATGGGAACAGGCCTCTGTTGACCTACAGCGTCATGTGCCTTCATTCACAACTACCCAAGGAAGTTCCTCCTAATTTTTCTATCCCCCACCCCCCAATTCAGTCCAGCCATCCTAGCAGCAGCGCTCAGACAGGGACCAAGAACTGTGGTTCCCTCTGGAACCTAGGTCTGGCTGCTAGGTGTCAGCTTTGAGGAATGGCCTAGGAAGCAGAAACCTGAGCCTGGAACTGAACCCAAGTCCTCCTCCTCACGGCAGTGGTACAGCACTGCTACCAAGCCACCAGGCTAGCCCCTCTTGGCTCAGCCTTCTGTATTAGAAGCAACACGTGCTGCTTCAGGAGTAGTCCTACTCACAGACACACTGAGGAGCAGAAACCAAAGCCCAGATTCATATCTGGGTTTCCTACTAAGCAGTGAGTAACTACTGGCACTACCAACGCTAATCTTTCACTAGAGTTGTGCATTTTCTTTTCTTCCTTCACAGAAAATAAAACCTCCAGTCCTAAACTGCCATCCCAACTGAGACCTCTCCTGTTCAGTTACAATCTCTATTAATCCACAGCTAGCTGAGGATAGAGAGAGAACAGAATGTGTGGTTCCACTCTTCTAGTATCTTTATCAACAATCCTTAGACTTTTCTTCCATTTTCTCCCATCTCTGTCTCAAAGATGACTTACAACAAGCTACTATGGCCGAGCAGCCAGAATACAGCTGCCAGTGCTAGTTAAAGGGCCACTCCACTCATATCACATAGCAAATGATGGCAGAAAAAGACCCAATGGTCCATCCAGTCTGCCCAGCAAGCTTTTTTTTATTTTTAGGATAGTAACTTCTTGCTCCATGCAGGCTGCACCCTTCCCCCACCCCATGCCTTCTGTTAAGGGTAGAAACTGCCACTCGGTGCAGCAATCAGTTGCAAGTATTGCGGCTGTCAGATAGTCTGGTTTCCCCCCCCCCCCCCCCCCCCCAGTGATACTGTGAAGACGACATCTGTAGGATGGCCCACAAGAGTAAGAAGCCCGCACGTTATGAGCCACAGTCAGTCTCAATCTGCCCTGAGGAAGCGTTAAGTGAAACGTTAACGTTGGCGGGGACTCACAGCACAGACTTGTTTAAGGCAAAAAAAGAAAACCGTAACAAGTCCTAAGATAAGTGCAATATTTTTTAGGACAAAGAGTTACCATAATAATCTTGTCCTTCAGATAAAGATATATCAATCATGGGCTTCCAACTAACAAATTATTCTGGATAAAATGCTCAGAAACAGTGTGACAGTCAGCGGCAAAAATCAGCCGCTGAAGCAGTTGAAATAAAAAAAGGTCTAGCCACTGCTGAAGTAATTCATACACATTGTTTGAGAATATTTTACAACTTGGAACTAGTTTGTTGCAATTATTGAACAAGATTTAATCATCTGCTTTGAAGATTACAAAGTTACTCATTTTAAGAGTGGAACTGTTTTTAACAAAAATTGAGAAAAGAGAGACACATAGAGACCTATGATTGAACTCACTGGTTATAAAAACTCCGGTTAACAAACCTGTTTTACCAGTTCTGAGGACCCTGTCTCTAAAAAATTAAATATTAAAAATCAAAAATTAAAAAATTTCAAATTAATTTTTACACATATTATTAATAACCAGTAGTTTAATAAAGGTTGGTTTTAAACAGCACGTTTATCCAACATGATTTGTGTTACCTTTCACAGCTAGTTAATTGGTGGAAATATATTGGACACTAGCTGGTCCCTGTTTTTTGTCATTCAAAGATGACTTACAACAAGCTACTATGGTCGAGCAGCCAGAATACAGCTGCCAGTGCTAGTTAAAGGGCCACTCCACTCATATCACATAGTAAATGATGGCGGAAAAAGACCCAATTGTCCATCCAGTCTACCCAGCAAGCTTTTTTTTAATTTTTAGGATAGTAACTTCTTGCTCCATGCAGGCTGCACCCTCCCCCCACCCCATGCCTTCTGTTAAGGGTAGAAACTGCCACTCGGTGCAGCAATCAGTTGCAAGTATTGCGGCTGTCAGTCTGGTTTTCCTTCCCCCCCCCCCCCCCCCCGTGATACTGTGAAGACGACATCTGTAGGATGGCCCACAAGAGCAGAAACGACAGGTTGGGTGGCCTTCATGTATCCTGCAGTAGTATATCTGAATCAGTGAACCATGTGATCACAGATTATTTTGGGGCTCGGCAGTTTCCTCCAGCATCTTTGAGCTTCTAGCTCAATCAGAAGAAAGGCTGGGATCTGGTGCTATGAGCCTTCATGCACACCTGCCTGGGGTATTTTTCTCTACTATTTTATTCCCTCCCCTTCACCAGTTCAGCTAATCTCATCACTGCAGTGACAATCCTTGGCCAGGGATCTTTAAAGAACCTTGCAATCATGGACCCTAAATATGGTCATGAGATGTCGCCATTGTAAAATGAGGAATTCTTCCTCCCCTCAGGGCCTGTAAATACTGATTCCCCAGCCCCAACTGGCCCAAGCAGCAGAAGACCTGATCTGGGAACCCAACCTGGCAATGTGTAGCAAATTACCTTTTTTTTTTTTTTTTAAACTGATTTGTGACCACCAAACTCATTTTACTATAAAGCCATTCAAGTCAAACCAACTGACACAAAGTGGGGGTTTTTTGTCTGTGTGCAACCCAGTTCTACCTTAGTTCTGATCCCATCTGCCAAGAAGCATGATAGTCCAGAAGGAAATTTGTTTTCCCTGTTAATCTGTTATTTGACTATAATACCTAAGCAGGATATGCTAGGGCTGGAAAAACATAAGCACCAGATCACCCAGATGTCTAAAATTTAGCACTGGGCAGGAGCCAAAGCCAGGGCTACTACTGAGCTGTAGGAGCGAGATAAAAGAAGGGCACTAGGGCTGGCAGGAGGGAAAAAGTTTGGGAGGGGAAGGGAACAAAAAAAAAAAAAGAATTAAAATTAAATATAAAGATTAGGTAACAAACAAACACAAGAGATAAATAGCGAAAGCTATTTTTCACCGACTCCTAAGAATTTTGGCTGGTTCCTAAGGTTTTCTAAAAGTGTTTCCACCCTGACGTACAATGCACACATACTTTACAGCAACTATAGCTCAGTGTATTTGGCTTTCCAAGTTGACATCATGTAAATACAATGAGTAAATATGACTTACGTTCTGGCTTTACTCTGTGTGGGCCTAGTGTAGCCATTGCCTGGAAGAAAATTCAAAAAGTCATATAAAGCTATAAAAGGAAGGCGGGGTAAAAAGCAAATGACACCTCCTACCCTTTTGCCACACATGCATCAGGCTTCCAAGAAGGCCAGGCTAACCTGCAAGGAGTGGCCGTGGTTACAGCCCTAACATCAACTAGCGCGGGCTGAAGGAAGGGGTGCTGGATGTTCCTAACACAGACTCGCTTGTTTTGGTGGCTGTGAGTGGTAGATTAAATTATCAGACTTGTAAGAACCAAAGAGGAAGATGATGATACTAAAGCCCCACCCAGTGGACGGGAAAGAGGTCAGAGCTGTATTGGAATTTAAATAAGCTTGGGAAAAATATAGAGGGCAGCAGCAGGAACAAGACTGAGAGGTCAGGTAAGAGACGTTGATTTAAGTAAGGGAATTTACAGACTCATCTATTCAAAGAAATAGAAAACAGAACAATTAAGGAAAATGGACAGGCAATGAAAAGCCACATAGATCTTTAAATTACAGACAGACCTAGGAATGTGTACCAACAATGAAACTGCACGATGGCACTTGGTTATGACTTAGGCTGGCCCTTGTGTAATGTAGATATCACTTGGGCTTTCTGCAGCTGCTTAAAATGTTCAAGGTACAGCAGAAGAATTCATCATAGTAACAACTGTAAAAGTCAATGGACCACAAATCCATAAACAATGCTACTGCTACTTCAAGCCTTACCTTTCTGATTGTTGTCCAGTCTTCAAGTATGTCCAGGTCTTGTAACATGTAAACTATATACGGTCGTTAGACGGTTAAGGAAAGGCTGATTTTATAATGAAGCAAGCACACCCAACAATCTTCTTTCAAAGAGAAACTTAAGAATAAATGAAAAGGGAAAAACTTAAGACAAGTGAGAAAAAGTATAAAAGTATTTTTCATTCTTTTTCAGGGCCAGGCCAGCCCAAGTCCTCCCTTACCCGAGATGACTGCCACTCTGCCATCATGGCTTGCTCTCTATACAAAACACAGCTGGCCACTGAACGGGTGCATGAAGAGGAGGGCCAGGGATAACAGTACCAAGTCTCTCACTCAATTCATTTTCAATCTACTTTCAATACTAATATTGGACTCCTCTTGTATCCTCCAGGGGTGCCCAATGCCAGATTGTTTGCCTTGTGGGTACAAAGCACAGATGAATCTACCATACAAAACTAAAGCAACTGCTGAATTAAGTGAAGATGCTGAGAGCCCTGCGCAAAGTTCAACCTAAGTCGGATTCTCAAATATCGATGAACAGTACATGAAGGCACTGGGTTGGGAAACCTCCCATGTCTTTTGAGCAATACAACAAATTGCATGCAGCTTAAATTACAGACCTGCAGACAAATGGGAAATGTACAAGAACTTTAAAAGAGGTTGGGTGTGAGAACATTTTGGGGGTAATTATCAAAAAGTATCAGCTCATAAAATTGGAAATTCTCGGCTGGATTTTAAAATCGGCCATGCAGGTAAAAAAAAAATGGCCACTTACTGGCATGGCCGGGCCCTGACAAATGGGCAGGCCAGCACCATTCCTCGCTATTTCAGCTGCCGCTGCGTACAAGTTACTTCAGGTCAGGCCCTAAAATAACTTACGGAATAAAAGGTTAAAAAATAAATAAATAAATAAAAGGGATTTTAGAGGGTGGGGAGGAGAGGGGAAGGGAGGTTAGGGTAGGGGGTAGGAAAGTTCCCTCCCAGTCCGCTCCTAAATTGGAGCGGACTGGGAGGGAACTGGTGGAGCCCCAATCTCGTCACCGCGCAAGTTTGCTAAATTTTACCCCCCCTTGTGCGCGGCCCACGTTATTTTATAACATATGCGCACCAGTGCGCGGTTATAAAATCGGCACGTCCATGTGCGTGAGCCGGGGTGCGTGCGCACGTTTTAAAATCTACCCTTATGCGTGTAAGCAGCATGAACTCGTGCAAGTAGTATTTTGCAAAAGCCTGATGTACACATGCATCTCTGTGGCACATGTAAATGCGAAAGAGAAAATTAAGAGAGAGTGGTTTAGGGGTGCTCCTGAGTGGGATTCGGAAGTTTGATCACTTGCATGTCTAGAACTTGTATGCATACTTTTAAACCTGGTAATAGCTTTCCAAAATACAGATATAACTTTCCCCATATCCACTTCTGTGTACAGCTGCTGACTTACACGCACTGTTGAAAATTACCCTATGTTGAGTTTATTCTGATGCAGAAATTTGCATATGAGCACACTGTATAACCCTCAGTCGGATGCTCACTGCTTCAACGGCAGGGGGGATAAAGAAAAGAGGATTTATATTAAGACAACCAACAAGGACTAAATTGCACAGGCTGGGTAAACAAATAAGCGTGGGAGTAGCTTGCTTATTGCGGCGGTTACTACCCCTAACCAATTAGGCTTGATACTTCACTTTTAAGCAGCTCCAGCATTGCTCTCTACATCAATAGCAGGGGTGGAAGGAAATTAGAACCAAAAAGTTACCAATAAGGGCCCTGACCTCAGCGGTCAGAGTAACAGATAAGTATGAGAAAAATAACTGTGAAAGCTTAATGGGTAGACTGGATGGGCCATTTGGTCTTCTTCTGCCGTCATTTCTATGTTTCTATGAATAGGCGCTAATAAATCCCCTAATGCAATAAGGGGATTAGTGCCTATTCAATGTGCATCCGACGCGGAATGAGTCTAATAGCGCTAATCACATGCAATGCAAAAAAAATAAAATGTGCAAACTTGCTTTCTCCATTGACAAGCAGAGCTGAATTAGCTATGACTCATTAGTCCTAAGTGGAGGGTTGCCCGGCGCAACACTTAGGGGCAGATTTTATAACCGGCGCGCGCAAGGGGGTGCACACTTATGCACTTTGCGCGCGCTGAGCCCTAGGGGAGCCCTGATGGCTTTCCCTGTTCCCTCCAAGGCCGCTCCGAAATTTGCCTATGATTAGGACTAACCAAAGGAAGGTGGCTTTCAAAATGCTCGATAACATCACATCTGATCCTGAGATTAAAACTGAACTAACCCGAGCTGGCCTGTTTCTCTAAAGGAAAGAAACAGAGAGAAAGTTTGCTTATCTGTATACAGGGCTCTCTGTAGAAAGTAGGATGACTTAGCCATGACATGCGAGTGACATCATCAGACGGTACTGCACAGACCCAACTTTGGGGCCAATGCAATACAGAGCAGCCTCGGAGGAACTTTCCTTCCGCTCCCCTCCCCTTATCTAACCCACCCCTCAGCCCTACCTAAATCCCCCCTACCTTTATTTCAGGAGTTACGCCTGCCTCTCTGGCAGGTGTAACTTGCACGTGCCGGCTGGCTGCCAGCGCGCCATCCCCCGGCACGGCCGCTGTGCCGTAGGACTCGGGACCACCCCCGGACCGCCGCCTCGCCCCAACCCCCCCCCCCCCTTCTCAAAGTCCTGGGACATACGTGCGTCCCGGGGCTTGTGCACGTCGCCGAGTCTATGCAAAATAGGCTCGGCGCGCGCAGGAGCAGGTTTTCAGGGTTACGCGTGTAACCCTTTGAAAATCTGCCCCTTATTGAATGAGCAAACCGACCTCACCGGTGGGGAGTAAAGTACCGGAAGAACAGAATGCACAAAACTGCTTGTCCCAAACTACTGTCATCTCTTGACATATTGTCCAGACAGTAGTGGGATGTGAAGGTGTGCCAGCTTTGCAAACATCTTCCATCAATGCCACTAAAGTCACCATGGTTTTCACTTGATGAGTCTTGAGGAAGACTGTGTTTTGTAGGCCAGCTAGTGCACAATAGTGCATGATATAGTCCGTTAGCCAGTTTGACAGCGTTCTCTTTAAGATGAATTGCAAAAGCCCGATGCATGCATTAATTAGGGGACGCGCGAATAAGCCGTGCTTGTGCATGCCGAGCGGATTTTAAAAGCCGCTGGGATATGCGTGTATCTCCTGCAGTGGACACAGCTCTAAAGTTTTCAAAAAGGGGCGGGGCATGGGCATTTTGGGGTGTGAACCAGAGATGTGCATGTTAATACTTACACGCCTGGGACACGCCCAGATCCCCTTCTGCGTAAGTTTATTTCTGCTATGGAGGAGATGCAAGTTATAAAATAAAGAAAAAAAGGTAGATCTGTGGTGTTTTAAGGCTATTAAACTGGGGGGGGGGGGGGGGGGGGGGTTGGAGGACCTACCTCTTAACTGGGTAAACTGGGGACAAACTGGTTTAACTGGCAATGGCATCGGCACACACCACTTTTAAAATCACCCAACTTACGTTGTAGAAGCGGAATCTGTGCGCACATGTGCACGGCCAGACTATTTTATAATGTGCACATATGTTATAAAATGGCTGCGTTCCTGGATGAGGGCAGATGCATGTGCATAAATGTGCTCCTGCATGCTGATTTGAAAGTTACCATCATAGTCTATTAGGATGAAAGGCACAAACACCAGAGAAGCTTTTTGATGAGGTTGAGTTCTCCATAAATAGTAGACCAAGACTTTCTACAATCCAAATGAAGAGCCTTTTTGCCTCCATGAAAATTACGACTTGGGAAAAACACAGTAAAAACAAAGGCTTGAATTATGTGAAAAAGCCAATACCACCTTAGGAAGAAACTTAGGGTAAATGTGAAGGACCAACCTGCTATGGAAGAACTGGAGATAAAGCAAGTAAGATAATTTGTAACCCAGTGATCCTTTGAGCACATATGATGGGCAACTAGAAAAAGCACCTTCCTGATGAGGAACTATACAGGAGCCAAGAAATTCAAATTGAGGCTTCAGAAACTGAGTTAAAATGATGTTAAGATCCCAAGGCACCAGAGATTTAGTGCCAATATCCTTTTATAAATCTGAGTACCTTCTACCTGTTGATGGTACACTGCAATGGCACTAATGTATACTTTCACTGAGGATATGCTAAGTCCCAATCAAGAAAGGGAAAAGTAGTAGTGGTTTTTAAGCCAGCATCCGAAAGGTGCAGCAGATAGTCATGCAGTTTCGGTGTAGAGCAGGAGAATGGATCCAACCCGTGACTCACATGCGCAAACCTCCTCCACTTCAGGTTATATGACTTCCTGGTGGAAGTCATATAACTGGAGGCTAACAGGACCCAAGAAACATTGTCCAACAGGTCAAGGGGCTGCAAGATTAGCCTTTCAACATCCAGGCTGTTAGGGACAACACCTTGAGGTTGGGATGGTGTAGCCTGCCCTGATACTGCCTGACAAGGTCCAGGGAGGTCCCCAGACTGATCGAGTTCCTGATAGAGAGATCCCACAGGAGCAGGAAACAAATCTGCCTCGGCCAATGAGGGGCTATGAGGATCATGGTTCCTTGTCCTGCCAGAGCTTCAGGAGAGTCTACATCACCAGCAGAAGCGGAGGAAACACATACAGGAGGCCCCTGCCCCAATGGCGGACAAAGCATCTGTGGCTGGTTTGCAGTTCCCCCTGTACAGGGAGCAGAATTGTGTCACCTTGCTGTTGCAGGATAAGGCAAAGAGATCCACTTCTGGGGTTCCCCAGAGGCAGAAGATCCAGACCACCACCGCCAGATTCAGGGACCACTCGTGGGGGTCGGAAGACCTGACTGAGGTGGTCTGCCACCACATTCTCCGTCCCCGCAAGGTAAATGGCTGAATTGCTACCTGACTCAGGAGGAATGATCCCGTACCTCCCTGTTGTTGATGTACCACATTGCCACCTGGTTGTCGGTCTGGATCAAGACCACCTTGTTGGATACGCGATCCCAGAACGCATAACAAATTGCTTGAAGCTCCAGGAAGTTGGTCTGGCACTGAGCTTCCTGAGCAGACCACAGGCCCTGTGTGCAGAGGCCCTCCACAAGGGCGCCCTACCCCAGGGTCAACACATCCATTGTGAGGTCAATCTGGAAATGGGGAGACCGGAAAGGAACACCCTGTTCCAAGTTGGGCAGGCTCTCCCACCAAGACACGGAGGCCTGGAGCGGCAGAGTAACGCGGATGTGCATGTGGAGGTCCTAGATGGCTTGCTGCCACTGGGACCACAGGGTCCATTGAGCCCTGCGCATATGCATGCAAGTCAGATGTGTAACATGGACAGTGGCCGCCATGTGACCCAGGAGGCGGAGCATGAGGCATGCGAAGACATGTCAGCTCTTGCGAACCAGACCTGCGATGGATGCCAGGGCGAGCGCCCAATCTTAGGGCAGATAAGGGCTGGCCTGAGTCGTGATCAGCCAAGCGCTGATGAAGCTCAACTGCAGCAATAGGGTCAGATGGGACTTTGGTCAAGTGCTGAGACCAAAACGCCCCCTCCTGAGAGTCACTCTTGACCAGCCAGTCGTCCAAATAGGGGAACACCTGCACCCCTAGACAGCGGAGGTGTGCTCCACCGCTACCAGGCACTTGGTGAAGTCGCAAGGGGCTGAGGTTAGGCCGAATGGCAACACCTTGTATTGGAAATGCCTCTCACCCACGACCAACCAAATATACTTCCTGTGGCTGGGGAAGATTCTGATGTGGGCGTATGTGTCCTTGAGATCGAGGGAGCAAATCCAGTCCTTCCCTTGCAAGAGGGGAATCGGGGGGCCCAGAGAGACCATTTTTAACTTTTCTCTTTTTAGAAACCGGTTCAAAAGTTCTCAGGTCCAGAATAGGGTGGAGTCCCCCTGTTCTCTCTGAAATCAAGAAATAGTGAGAATAGAACCCCTTCCCTTGCTGCCGCAGGATGGGTTCGACTGCTCCTGCCATTATGAGGGCAGAGAGCTCTGTCAAGAGTATTTCCTGATGCGAGGACTGACCCCAAGAGGGGCATGGGGGAGTGTCTAAGGGAATACCCAGAAAACTGTTGATACCCTCAACGAATGATGGAGAGGACCCATCGGTCCGAGGTGACACTGAGCCAGCGGTCCACGAAGAATTGCAGCCGGAGGACTCTGTGTTGAAGGTACCATGAACTGGCTTATGCTCCCCTGCAGACAGTCAAAATCCCGTAGCAGAGCTTGGCTGGGGTGCAGGCTGAAGCCTGGGGGTCCGCTGCTGTCTAGAGCAGCCCCTAGAACTCACCTGTTGAGTACGGGCACAGGAGGACGGAAGATATTTCCTCTGGCAGTAAAAGGACCTCTGCGAGCCCTATTGCAAGGATTTACTGGAAGAGGAAGGAGGGTCTGATGTACTTGTCAACAGATGTTGAAGGGTTTCATGGTGATCCTTCAACTGAGCCACAGAATCTTTAACTTGGTCACCAAAACGTTTCTCGCCAGTGTATAGGAGGTCTGCAAGCTTCTCCTGGACCTCTGGCTGGAGATCCGAGGCTCGGAGCCAGGCCACTCTGCGGGCACTAATGCCCGCCACTGCTACCCTAGCAGATGTTTCGAATATGTCATAGGTGGAGTGCACCTCATGCTTGCCACATTCCAAGCCCTGATGGACAAGAGCCATAAAAAATGTCCTGTTGCTACTGGGACAGACGCTCGGATAACTCCTGGCCTTGTTTCCAGAGGTTCTGAGAATACTGTGTCATATATAACTGGTAGGAAGCAATACAGGCAATCAGCATGGCACCCTGAAATACCTTCCTGCCCAGCGCATCCAGCGCTCCCGGCCTGGAGGAGTGAAAACGTGGGTACGGGAACATTTGGTCTTCTTGAGCGCAGACTCTACCACAACAGACTGATGTGGGAGTTGATGCCTCTCAAACCTCAAGGCCTGCTGCACCAGGTAGACCACATCCACCTTCCTATTCACTGGAGGTATGGAGATGGGATGTTCCAAACGTTCTAAGGAGTAACTCCTTGAAGATGTCATGTACGGGAACAGTTACCACTTCCTTAGGAGCATCAACGAACTGGAGAACTTCCAGCATCTTATGCCTGGCATCTTCTTTCATCAGAAGCTAGAACAGAATGGTTTTTGCCATGGCCCGGACAAAACCCGCAAAGATTAAGTCCTCAGGTGGGAACCAGCACTGCTACTCTAGAGGAGACGGGTCTGAGGGAAGATCCCCGGAGTCATCAGACAAGGACCCAGAGGCATCAGCATCATCCCCTCACAGGTCATAAGGGGCATCTTCTTCACTGAGATTACCCGGAGACACCAGTGGAAGGCCCCTTCCTAGGCCACTGAGGGCACCACAGGCACCAGGGCCACTGACAAACTAGGAGTCACTTTGGGTATATCACAGCAGGTGCTGGTACCAGCCCGAGCCTGATGCCATGCGAAGACTGTGACTGGTGACGATGCTTTCGTGACTTCCCCTGGTACCCAGCCCAGTCCCTTCCCCAGTGCCAAGGTAGATAGAAATGATCCTGACATCCTGAAGCGTGAAGATACCAATGATGACCGATCTCCAGCCCCTCTCTCCAGAGGGGGCCCCGGAGGGGGAGTGAACAGTGAGGGCTCGGCGTCCATTGGTTCCCCGTGTCTTGGAGTCAACGGTTCAGATTTCTTGGAACCGAAGTTTTTCCATCTTATCTAGCCGGATGCGACAGCCTTTGGGGGTCATCTGGTTGCAAAAACGATACTCCCGGACATCATGCAATGCCCCCAAGCAGAGGATACAAACCTCATGCGGGTACGTGATGGTCATGGTCCACGGACACAGGGGGCACCGGCGAAAACCTGACAATGCTATCACAAAAAGTATTCGAGCAGTCGGTGCTCAGCGGACACAGAGGCGAGATACACTGGTGACTGATCACAAAGAAGGAAAAGAAGCTTACTGCGCTGCCTACTACCAGGCAGGGAGAAGGGAGACCCCAACACAGACAAAGTCAGAACCAACCGAAATATGAAGAAAACACTGTGAAAAAGCAGAGCTCCACAACCGCGAGACGATGGCTCCACAGAAAAGAAGAGACTGAAGGGGGCCCTGCGTGGACAAGTGGATAGTGGCATGCTAGGCATGCTCAGTGTGCCAGTCAAAGTTTCTAGATACTTTCTAGAAAGTTTCTAAAAACTTTGACATAAGATTTCCGTGCCAGACTCCATCTGATGATGTCACGCGTGTGTTAGGACTACCATCCTGTTTGTCCTAGGAGAAAAGATGGCCTAGAGCCATGAGGATCTTCCATACCATGAAAGATAAAGAGATTTGAAGCCACTGATAACTGGCTTCTTTTTATTTATTTATTTATTTATTTTTTTGCCAGCACTTTTGCTGTTAAAGGGCTGCCAAGGCAATGAGAGATCCAAAAACAAACTGCAATGAAGCAGAAAAGAATATATAGAAAAATGTTTTTCAAGAAAAGGTCAAACGTCTGTGTAAAAGCTTGGACAAAAATCAGACTGATGGGCTCCTAAAGCAGCATGCGTGTGTGGGAGCCACTGCACATGCCAGTACATTTTTTTTTCCTAAGCTTGGAGCGATAGGTCTGTTTGATGCTCTTTGTTGATGTCACCCATGATTAATTCAGCTCTGTTATCAACAGAGAAACAGCAGTTCTAAGTGTTTGGAATTTTAAAGACATAAGAAGTGTTTGCACTGGGAGTCACTAATCTGGATGCTTTACTATCTATGGCAGAAATCTGAATGGAATGGATATATAGTTCAAACGTTATTGGGGGAGACACATGATAAGTATAGAAGGCCAGTAAGAGACTAAAAATATTAAGACATGAGTAACTGTATGTCTCTTGAAACAGCAATGTGTTTGAATTACATTTGTGAAATCATGTGAGCTCCCTCTGGTGGCTACTCTGAAGTCCTGTGGATTTTACTGAGGTAAAGGATACCTTAATTTACTTAACTAATACTATTACAACTATCAATCATTTAGAAGCTGAAACAAGCAGTAGTAAAAAAACAAGCAGTAGTAAAAAAGTTAAAAAAAAAAAAAAGTGTATTAAAATTTAACATACATTTTCTTTATTACTGCATTAAAAAAACTTTACTACCAATACATTAAGCTAATTATTTGCCAACTACTTGGTAGTAAAACTATGCTAAATATTATTTATTTATTTATAACTTTTTTTTATACCGAAGTTCAGGTAACAGAATTATGGAAGTAAAATTAAAAAGTGCACTAACTTTAGTATCATTTTTAACTTCAGTGGTGGAAATTAAAACTCGCTGGTCCACCCTGGAACCCCCAAGCCAGGGGGACTCTGCCCAGAGATCAGAAAGGCTCCAACCACCCATCACCTATTCTACAGGCTCCCCTATACTTATCTTTCCTGTAGCATGGCTCCTCCTGTTTTCCCTGTGGTGTTTCAACTGAGGTCACTGATGTCAGCTGAATGGGCAGCATTTTAAAAATGACTGGCGGGGAAGACAGGAAGAACCATGCTGCAGGAAAGGTAAGTACAAGGGGGCTTTCGAAGGGGCCTATAGGGTATGTGGGTAAGGAGTTAGGAGGGGTAGGCCCCAAACTGGGGATCTTGCATCTAGAATCTCCTTGGGGAACCCAGGTCTGTGGGTGGCGATGTTGTTTTTAGCTTCCATTTGCTTCTCAGAGAAGTAAATGGAGGCTAAAATTTGATTTCACCTTTAGGTCTATAGCACTACAGGTGAAATAAAAAAGTATGCTAATTTTTAGCGCACCTTTCCGCATTGGAAATAATTACATATACAGGTCATTTCTGGGTATTAACATGGAAAATGCACTCAAATTAATGCACAATTTTTAGCACACATTATTTCATGCACAGTCTCCCTATAATCAGAAGGAATTTTAGTACACCAAAAATGTGCACTAATGGTTCCTAATGGAACCCCTAGTTCCCTTCTCATGTTACTCCCAGTTGAATCCCTCCCACTAATTTATCTAGCTTCTTTGTTATTGCATCTTATCGTTACCTGTTCATTGTGAAGGCAATGCCTATATAACCATGGTTAGTAAGTTACATGTAAACCGACACGATGTGCAAACGTTTGTCGGTATATAAAACTGTTCAAAATAAAATAAATAAATAAATAAATAATGGGGTAATAATAAGAACAAGTTCATCTTTCGCATAAATAATTCTTTTGCTCCTCTTCTCTAGTGTTTATTTGTTCATGCTGTATTACACTTTCCTCTTGATATGTCCTGTTTGCAACCACTCCAACTTCTGTAGACAGCCCTAAAGCCAATTCGTAGTAATCATTTTTCTATTTCTACTTTTGTGGATAAGAATGAGATAGTGAATAAGACTGTGATTTCATAATAACAATCGTCCAGCAGCATCCTCATCTCTAAGATTTTATTATACACATTTTAAAAAAAACTTTAAAAAAATGAGCCATGGATCAGATTTGCAATTGATTACACGACATAGTAACATAGTAATGACAGCAGAAAAAGACCAAAATGGTCCATCCAGTTTGCCCAGCAAGCTTCCCAAGGTAGTAACTGCCGCTCCGTGCAGGTTACCCCCAAGTTTCTCTTAAGGGTAGTAACTGCTGCTCCGTGCCGGTTAAGCTTTATTTATTCCCCCCTCTAGCCTTTTAGGGATCCACAGTGTTTATGTGGTTATGATTTATGCCACCAATGTGTGCTCCAGTAAAATTTTAATTAATATTTAGGGCGATCTATCTATATTGATTTGTTGAATCTTGCCCGCATCATTGCATTGTTTGCTTTTAGTCACCATTCAATCACTATCATTTCATTGCTCCGTACAGGCAGGGCTGGCAACAACGTTGCTCACCTTTCCATCCATGTGTACACTAAGCTAACCAGCTTTGACAATTTACCTGTTTCTAGTTTGTAGACAGTTAATGAAGATTTAAGGAATATATGTGGGACACACTAAATTTGTAACAGCAATTCTCATCGATTAATATAAGATCACATGACCAAACATAGAAAGAACTATTGCTCAGGCAACAGTTCATACAGCAGGTCACAATCAACTTCATGTCATTTAGCTTTTTTTTCTTACATTCTTTAGAATACAGACAACTACATTCACCAAATGATAAAAATCTATTGCCCACTTGTAAGGAATTGTAACTTCCAGCATGAGCCTCTGTCAACCACTATGCCTCCCTTGGGGGGGGGGGTGAATATTTTCCACTATTCATCTCCTTGGCAATTCATGGAACAGCTCCCTCTTATTCTTCAACTGTGCCCTTGATTTAACACCAGTAATCCATATAATGCAAGGTTACTTTAAAAACAAAGCTTGCCTTCAATTCCTTTACCTACCAGTTCTCATTCTGGGGTTTGCATGGGCTAATGCCAGACATATGCAAATAGCAGCACTGTCCTGCCACAAGATCCAACCAGAAAAGGATATCTGATACAACAACCGGCTTTTTCTTTTTATCTGGGCTAAAAGGATCCTTCCGTTTTTTCCTTGACTGCAATTCATCGTTCCATAGCTCTGAAATCCAACCCCAAACAGAAATGTTATTAGGTTAAATCATTTACTGATGCAACACACCCAAAACAAAGATCATCTCTAGCAGCACAGGCATGGCACGTGGTGGTTTTCTGGGACACTGGAATTCTCAATGTTTACCCAGCATATTGCTTGCTTTTGTGGGTCCCTGGGTTCATGGCTGAGAAGTGGATGGTCTAGTGGTTCCAATAATGGACAGGGAGCTAGGAGACCTGGGTTTAAATTCTGCTTTTTACCACCGACCCTTACCGTGGCTTGGGCTAGTCACTTTAGAAAAATCTGTTTTTTGTTTTCAGAAGACAAATACAGCAAACCAAATCAGAACTGTACCAACAATCATAGATAACTATACAGAGTATGGTATTGAAGAAATCCCCTCAGTCTTTAGTGAGCAACAATGTCTTCTTCATGTTACCTCCTTCCCCACCTCCCCCAACAATCCCAACAGCAGCTGAAAATTACTATACTGAAAGCGAATACCCACTTGGACTTAAAGAGCATGATATTCAAAAGCCATTTAGATGGATAACTGAAAAATTATCTGTCTAAATGGCTTACTAGGGTATATTCAGCACTTATCTAGATAAGTCGGGGACATTCTGGGGGCAGGCAGAAGATTTTCCGGGAGGAGCAGAGAGTTAGCCGGTTAACTTATCTGGCTAACTCTGGTCGGGCCATAGGGCTTTCCTAAAGTTAGCCAGCTATACATATTTGGTTAACTTTAAGATAGCCAGGTATGTTTATCTGGCTAACTAGCTGAGCTACTCAGTAGTTGAATATTGCCCCCAAAGTTCTATGGGATAAAGACTCATACCTGCATATAAATTGTTATTATTAAACCAAGGCATTTTACATTATTATTGTCGCCTCTATAAGGAATGCTTACACTTTCCCAAACCATGTCAAAGGCCGTGGCCACTATTCACACTATTCTGCAATGGAATGAAAATGCAATCCATTCAGCAGAATCAGTAAAGAGGCAGGGATCAAAGATATAAAAACTACTTTACCTGAGGTAATGTCAATGCTGTGTCGGTCCTCTTCAAGTCTTCGGATCTTCTCTTCAAGCTCACTCTGCACAGTATCGTATAACAGCAGCTTTTCACTCTGTGGAGGAGAGAGTGGCAGAAAGATTCACATTACAAATTAGAAATATAGAAAGTGGAGCAAACACATACAGATGTTCCCAACATTTAGAGGATAATTTTCAGCAGTCCAGGTAGGGCTAAAATTTGCACATACAAATTTCATGCAGACTTTAGCATGAATTTTCAAAGTGGACTTATACAGTAAAAGCTGAACATGCAATGGTTGTCTATTAGATGTGTGGTTTTCTCTTACTAGTCACTCAGGACTAGAAGGACTTCCATAATAAACTTGTACTTTCAAAAACACACAAACCCAAAATATTAGGTACAGATATCGAAGATGAAGTAACAAGGTAGCATAAGCTGTCCACTGTAACCTGCATAAACACTGAGAAATTCCAGTACTAGAAACACTGGGATAACAACAACCCAAAACAGTACTATGAGAACAGTAACATAGAAACACAGTAAATGATGGCTGAAAAAGACTGAAATGGCCCAGCAAGGTGTTTAAGATTGTAACTGATGCTCCATGAAGGTTACCCCATGCCTTTCTTGGAAGCACAATACTACCATTTCAATATGAATAATTAAGTTGTGATCCCACTGGACAGTCCCATTCCAACAGATAAAGGTTGATGCCACAAAACTAGGCCTGCCGAGATCCAAACAAAACATTTTCAACAGCCCGTCTAGCTATGAAGTACATGCGCGCTTTACACTAGCTAATTTTAAAAGGGAAACTATCCAGGCATAAAACTGCACAAACTTTATACCTGTGGTTCATGCAAGTGGCTGATCGAGAGTAAAATAGCACACGTACTTTTGAAAATCCCATGCACATGTACTGCTTTCTTTCCCCCAAGCTAAGCACACCCCAGGAAACACCTCTTTTTAACCAACTAAAAGCATACATGCTTTGGACTCTTAAAGGTGGGCAGAGGGCAATTTTCAGCCAGGCCAATTTAAAATGGTTTTCATACTAGTAAAGAACTAAAAACACATGAATGGCATTTCTTACAGAAGTATCAGTACCAAGTGGCTATTCTATATTGCGTCTGGAGAGACAGAAGATCATTAAATACCAAAAAGATGCAAATCTGAAGCTGGGAAAATGCAGCAGAAAGATACAGAAATAAGAGTCACAACTCTTATAGGTGCTGCTGGTCTGCTCTCCAAGTGCACCATAATGTGTTGCCTGACCATGTTATGCTACAGAAGCTTCAAAATGAAGCACAATGCAGATATCAAGCAGAATAATAGCAGTGAATCTGAGAGATTGGGATCATAATCAGCATACCCATGTGTAAGAATGAGATTCATTCCTCTCATGGTATGCATATAACTCAAGACTAACTTCATCAATAGTGCATGCATTTACTTTTATCTAACAGTTGTTTTGGGATAGATTACAATTCAGTAAAAATATAATTACATGAACACACAGATAGAAAATACTGTTACAATGTGATATAAGAAGATAAGAAAAGCCATGCCAGGTCAGGCAAAGGTCCATTGTGCCTAGCATCCTGTTTCAACAGTGGCCAGACTGGGTCACAAGTATCTTGCAGATCCCAAAAAGTAGTTTGTTTTTTTTAATTCAGAGAACACCTATTACAGGTAAGTAACTGTTTTCTCCAAGAATAAACAGAATAATGCAACCACACGTGTGGAAATCCCTAGCTAAGGATTGCCTTACAACAAAAAAGGGGATACAAAGAAACAATAAAGCTGCCTGTGGGCAGGAAAACATGCTTGTTTATTTTATTTTTAGGGATGTCAACCTGAAATCATGTAAAGGACTCTAGGCGGGTGAAGCTGGATTCCATCCCTGGAGGACCAACTGACCAAACTTACTGTTGTGTTGAGAGAGAGTCAGTACCTAAACAATAATGGGATGGGAATATGTGGACTGAACTCTAGATCACAGCCCCGCAGTGGAGGAGATAAACATCTCATCTGCAGGTCCTTCTCCTTGTAGAGAGTGAATGGTAGGATTGTTGACATTTTCTGCAGGAACTTACGATAGTTAAGGTCCTCTGGTGGCAATGTGCTCCTGGGTAGCTGTGGTGAAGGGTCAGATACTAGTCCCATGAACTCTTCCTTATCAGATCAGAAAGGTGAGGTTCCCCAGAACTGATAAGAATAAGAAAATAATTCTCTCTCTTGGATTTCAGTCAGTGAGAGAGTGGGTAGGCCCACTGATGTTGATTTCTCCTCCTTGCAAGATTGTGGAGGTTCTGACCTTGATGGAGACTTGGAAGAGAGATTCCTGGGAGAAAAGATGGCACCAGTTTTCATCCCATGGTGGGGACCGGGGACTTCTGTACTAAGAATAAAGTTCAAAAAGCTGATGTTTCTTGCATGTGCTCCAAAACTGGATGTACTCTTTCCTCACTGGATTATGGGGGTGGCATGTCTCAAATATCTCATTATGCTCCAGAACTGTTCTAAATTTTCCTTTGAGATTGGGCCTAGAGTCACTATTGAAGATGGATAATGGGAAGGAATAGTCTGCTTACAGTACCATGACTGGTATCAGTTAGGTCGGGCAGCTCCAGAGTTTCTCCATGGTCAAGCAATCCAGGTTTTGTGCCAAGAGTTTTGGCACCAAATATTTCCTATCCAGTGCAGTGGACTTTGGTGCTAAACACTCCCTGTTTGGCGCAGCTTACTTTGGTTCTGAATGAACATAAGAACATTAACACTGAATGAACATAAGAACACTGTTTCCAACAGTGGCCAATCCAGGCCATAAGAACCTGGCAAGTACCCAAAAACTAAGTCTATTCCATGTTACCGTTGCTAGTAATAGCAGTGGTTATTATCTAAGTCAACTTAATAGCAGGTAATGGACTTCTCCAAGAACTTATCCAATCCTTTTTTAAACCCAGCTATACTAACAGCACTAACCACATCTTCTGGCAACAAATTCCAGAGAATTGTGCGTTGAGTGAAAAAGAACTTTCTCCGATTAGTTTTAAATGTGCCACATGCTAACTTCATGGAGTGCCCCCTAGTCTTTCTATTATCCGAAAGAGTAAAAAAACGATTCACATCCACCCGTTCTAGACCTCTCATGATTTTAAACACCTCTATCATATCCCCCCTCAGCTGTCTCTTCTTCAAGCTGAAAAGTCCTAACCTCTTTAGTCTTTCATCATAGGGGAGCTGTTCCATTCCCTTTATCATTTTGGTAGCCCTTCTCTGTACCTTCTCTATCACAATTATATCTTTTTTGAGATGCGGCGACCAGAATTGTACACAGTATTCAAGGTGCGGTCTCACCATGGAGCGATACAGAGGCATTATGACATTTTCCGTTTTATTCACCATTCCCTTTCTAATAATTCCCAAAATTCTGTTTGCTTTTTTGACTGCTGCAGCACACTGAACCAACGATTTCAATGTGTTGTCCACTATGACGCCTAGATCTCTTTCTTGGGTAGTAGCACCTAATATGGAACCTAACATTGTGGAACTATAGCATGGGTTATTTTTCCCTATATGCATAACCTTGCACTTGTCCACATTAAATTTCGTCTGCCGTTTTGATGCCCAATTTTCCAACCTCAAGGTCTTCCTGCAATTTATCACAATCTGCTTGTGATTTAAGTACTTTGAACAATTTTGTATCATCTGCAAATTTGATTACCTCACTCGTCGTATTTCTTTCCAGATCATTTATAAATATATTGAGAAATAAGGGTCCCAATACAGATCCCTGAGGCACTCCACTGCCCACTCCCTTCCACTGAGAAAATTGTCCATTTAATCTTTGTTTGGCACATACAGCTTCAGCACTGAGCATTTTGAACACATCTTAGGTGATCCTCAACTCTGTGCTGCATCAACTCTGGCTGAAATAGGAAGGGCTGCATCTCTGAAGGCAGATGAAATTTTGGTGGGTGGGGGTATCACCATGCCTGGAGGACTTGCACATTTTCTGGTTAGAGGAACCTCCGCTTGACAAAGATGGGTTTCAATTTTTGCTTCTTGGTATGTTCAAAGTACCTCCTCTTGCAATGAGTCTTCTTTACCACCATTTTGGTTAAGGACTTACTTTTGGAGGTAGAGTGGTTTCTCCTTATTTTGTCTTGAAATCAAGGACTGGCTTCCTTTGAGGCTGCCTCCTTACCTTTCCTTCTCCTTTTTCACTCAGCCAATGGAGTTTTGGAACAGGGGGAGTGTAGAGTTTCCATTTTGAAAAGTCCAAAAACAGATTCTAGGTGACATTCTGTCATAATGTGGGCAGTTGGGGACATAGGGTTCCAAGCCAAAACAGCAACAGCAGATGTCGTGTGTATCTGTGCAAGGCATCTTCCAGTCACACTGACATTTTTTAAAGCCATTAATGGCTTCTACCATCATGAAGCTTTTCCATCAAGTTGAATTCAATTTTGAGGGTGGGGATGGGTAGGGGTTGAAGAACACATCTATTTTAAACAGGAAAGAAATAAAGAACAACCTGGGAAGAACATGGGGTGAAGGGAAATAAAAACTGGAATGAATATCAGAAAATTATATAACACTAGAAAAATCCTGCAAGAGCAGGGGTCCACATCCATGTGCTATCTTGGATGAAAAAGGACTAAAGGCAGTTACCTGAGGCAGTGGCTATGCCAGAATTCCTGTGCATGCTTATAAAAAAGGCTGTATTGACACCATCAGACGATGTCACCCACCAAAGTGGCTGACTCATCCTGCTTTTGCTGGAGAAACACGTAAATCCCCAGGCTGTATAGAAATAATGCAATGACAGCTAGACATTTAGTAAAAACTCAAGGTGCTAATGCTAGGCCAAATGGCAACATACGATACTGAAGATGGTATTGCCCTATGACAAATCTGAGATACTTTCTGTGACTTAAATGTATTTCAATAAGGATAAATGCATCCTTGAAATCCAGAAAGCATAGCCATTCACCTTTTAAACAAAGGGGAATAATGATGCCCAACAAAATTTTGAACTTTTGCTTGAGGAAAAATGTGTTCAAGGCCTTCAGTTCTAGAATGAGACAATATCCTGCAATTTTCTCAGGCATCAGAGGTATTTCAAGTGAAATCCCTACCTTCTTTTTCTGTAATGAACAGGCTTGATTGTTCTGGTTTACAAAGAGAGAAGAGCTCTATTTTTAGCAGTTCCTTATGAAGAGGGGCATGAGAATGCCCTCAGTGGGCAACTTGAAGGGATGACTAATAAATATAATCTATAACCATTCTTTAATATCTGCAGCACCCAGATGTCTGACGTTTAAGGGGCTAACGATTTATGTAAAACCTCATCCTCCCCCTGATAAGTAGATTACTCACCACGAAAACTTGAACATTGACTGTATGTTTTGTACCCAGTCAAAAATACATCCCTAGTTTAGTCTGGGCAACCATGTGGTGTTTATGGCATCTACAATTACATGAGATCTTGATCTCTGTTGCTGATGAGAGCAAGTTGACAGAGCATAACATTTTTTCTGAGTAAAAGACTGTCTCCTCTAAGGTGTACTTTGGAATCTCCTTGAAGAGGAGGATGGTTCAAAGGTAGCACTGAAAGGCATTTGAAGTACTAAACAGGGTCTTTTATGAGATCCACCTCTTTCTTAACTATCTCCACATGCAGGGCACATCCTCCCATAAGCTTTAAGCTCATAGTCATGAGTCTGAGCACGCAAATGGCCATGGAAGAGGTTCTCCATACTGTTTTGAAAACATTGTAGGTCAACCTGACCCATCGTAGATTTAGATTTTTTTTTTTTATATTCCGCTTTTCGGAATTTCAAAGCAGATTACGTTCAGGTACTGTAGGTATTTCCCTATCCCCAGAGGGCTTACAATGTAACTTTGTACCTGAGGCACCGTAGGGTAAAGTGACTTGCCCAAGTTCACAAGGAGTGACAGTGGGATTTGTACCTTGTTCCATAGCCCACTTTGCCCTTATCAAGTATATGAACAAAATTATTTTTGTTCTTCTGGAGGGAGAAACTCTAGGAATTTCTTCATTCCTTCCAGGATGGAGTATAGGTATGTAATCATAAAGATTTGGTAAGATGCTATGAAGGAGTCAAGCATAGGGACAAGATCTTGCCTCACGCTCTGGTTGCATTGAGGAACGTGCCTAGTCCTTCTTGGCCCTTTTTCAGGGTGAATTCAAAATCCATTGATCAGTTAAATCCTGGAGCTGACTGGGCACAGTATTTAGGGTCAACAGGAAGCATAATAAGTGGGATTTCCCACATTATCTGATGTATATAGGAAAATTAGTTTCTTACCTGATAATTTTCGTTCCTGTAGTACCAAGGATCAGTCCAGGACACCTGGGTTGTGACTCCGCACCAGTAGATGGAGACAGACTAAAACTTGTGGGCGGAGCATATATGCCCCTGTGCCAGTCACAGCCCCTCAGTCATACGTAATGTCAAAGTAGAACACAACCAGAGAACTAAACTAGCTAGAAACCGCTAAGAGAACGGGGAAACACCCCTCCTGGAAACAGACTCTCCAACCGAGAGAGTTAAACAAGCGGAACAAAATAATTCAGAACAAAGAGCGGACTCTCCATTACTTCAGCGCAGCACTGCGGGCGGGATCCTGGACTGATCCTTGGTACTACAGGAACGAAAATTATCAGGTAAGAAACTAATTTTCCTTTCCCTGTACGTACCAGGATCAGTCCAGGACACCTGGGATGTACCAGAGCTAAATTACCGAGGGTGGGAAGCAGAGAGTCCCGCTCGGAGTACCCTCTCTCCAAATCCCCCGGGATCGGTAGCCCAGACATCCAACCGGTAATGCCTGATAAAGGTATGTAACGACTTCCAGGTAGCCGCCCCGCAAATCTCTTGAGGCGATACCAGAGAAGCCTCCGCTCAAGATGCCGCCTGCGCACGAGTCGAGCGAGCCCTCAGGCCCACGGGAAGCGGTTTTCCCCGCACCACTTTCTTAGGACCAGAGAACAGGACAAACAGATGATCCGTGACCCGAAAAGGATTACTGACCTCCAGATATCGGAGGAGGGACCTCCGCACGTCAAGCTTCCGCAATTCTCTCGCTTCCGGAACAGAGAACTCCCCGCCCGCCAAAGCGGGCAGTTCCACCGATTGATTCATATGAAAAGACGACACCACTTTCGGTAGGAAGGAAGGAACTGTGCGCAAAGAAACTCCGGAATCGGAAATACGCAAAAGGGGTTCACTACAGGACCGGGCCTGCAACTCGGAAACACGCCGTGCTGAGGCGATCGCTACCAAGAACGCCGTCTTAAGAGTGAGATCCTTAAGAGTCGCGCGTTTCAAAAGCTCAATAGGCGCCGTGCATAGGGAGGAGAGAACCCAGTTGAGGTTCCAAGCCGGACAAGGAAGACGCAAGGGAGGACGAAGGCGTTTGGCACCCCGGAGGAAGCGAGCACTGTCCGGGTGGAGCGCTAGGGACGTACCACGGACCGTACCCCGCAAACAACCGAGCGCTGCCACTTGAACCCGAAGGGAACTGCACGCCAAGGGAACTGCACGCCAGGCCTATGGCCAGACCAGCCTGGAGGAACGCCAGAATGTCGGAGACGGAAGCCGAAGTGGAGACCACCCCACGCTGCACGCACCAGTCCTCAAAGACCACCCAGACACGGACATATGCCAGACGGGGCCCTGAAGGAGCAGGCCCGCCATTCCGTGAAACCGAAGGGGCGCCATTACCGCCAGCTGGGCGAGGTCTGCGAACCACGGCCGGCGCGGCCACTCCGGTGCCACCAAGACTACCTTGGCCGGGTGCAATTCTATGCGCCGTAGAATCATGCCGATCATCGGCCACGGGGGAAACATGTAGAGCAGCACATCCGTCGGCCAGGGAAGCACCAACGCATCGACGCCTTCTGCCCCCCGTTCTCGACATTGACTGTAAAATCGAGGGGCCTTCGCGTTGTGCCACGTGGCCATCAGATCCATGTGGGGAACCCCCCACGTTTTGCAAATGAGCAGAAAGCTTCGTCCCCCAACTCCCACTCTCCGGGATCCAGACGATGACGGCTGAGAAACTCCGTCTGCACGTTGTCGACTCCCACAATGTGAGACGCTGCTATGTTGCTGAGATGTAGCTCCGACCAGGCCATCAAGCGCTGAGCCTCCTCCGCCACCTGGGGGCTCCTTGTCCCGCCCTGGCGGTTGATGTATGCCCCTGTGGTCGCAACACTCGAACTGCCTTCCCCCGCCGCAACGGCAGGAAGGCTTGCAGGGCCAGACGGACCACTCTGGTCTCTAGGCGATTGATAGACCACTGGGCTTGCGACACGGACCATAGGCCTTGGACCGAGCTCCCCAGGCAGACCGCTCCCCAACCGAAGAGGCTGGCATCTGTGGTCACCACTGTCCAGTTGGGCACCTGAAGAGAGACCCCGGATGACAGATGCTTGGGATCCAGCCACCAGGACACCTGGGATGTACCAGCAGGCTGGACCTCGCGTGTCCCTTGAGTGGAAGCGGTAGATGGACCTCGCGTGTCCCTTGAGTTGAAGCGGTAGATGGAATTCCTCCGAGACCGGCTTCCAGCGGGATAGTAAGGATGACTGTAATGGACGCAGATGAGCGAATGCCCCGGGAACCAGTGCCAGCGTTGAAGCCATAGACCCTAGAACCGTAAGGTAGTCGCAGACCCGCGGTTGGCGGAGAGACAATAAGCGACATACTTGAGCTTGCAGTTTGCACCTCCGTTCGTGTGACAGGAACACCTTGCCCTGCTTCGTGTCGAAAGAGCTCCCAGATATTCCAAGGTCCGCGCGGGTGTCAGATGACTCTTGCTGTAGTTGACCACCCATCCTAGGGACTGCAGAAGGTGGAGGACCCTGGCTACCGCCATCCGACACTGATCCTCGGACTTTGCCCGAATCAACCAATCGTCCGGGTAAGGATGGACCAGGAGACCTTCTCGGCGCAGCTGCGCCGCCACCACGACCATCACCTTCGAGAATGTACGTGGGGCCGTCGCGAGCCCGAACGGGAGCGCTCGGAACTGGTAATGCCGCCCTAGAACGCAGAACCTGAGGAAGCGTTGGAACGATGGAAGAATGCCTATGTGAAGATATGCCTCCGTGAGATCCCGGGAGGCTAGGAACTCGCCGGGCCTTACCGCAGCGATGACTGAACGAATCGCCTCCATTTTGAAGTGAGGAACCCGAAGGCATCGGTTCACCCCTTGAGATCCAGAATGGGTCTGGACGTGCCGTCTTTCCTTGGGACGATGCAGTAGATGGAGCAACGGCCCTTGCCGTGTTGGCTGACCGGGACTGGGGAAATAGCTTCCAAACCTTCTAAGCGTTGGATGGTGTCGAGCACCGCCGCCTTCTTCTCGGGAGCTTTGCAAGGCGAGACAAGGAACTTGGCCGCTGGGGTATGAGCAAAATCTAACGCGTAGCCGAGCCCTATGACCGTGAGGACCCACTGGTCCGACGTTACACCGGCCCATCCCTCGTAATGACATCAACCGTGCCCCGCCGTTGGGAACGGCGTGCCGAGGCTGCGGCGAGAGATGGGCCGACCCCCTTTCATTGCGAAGACTTGGGCGCCGTGATTGCCAGAGCACCTCCTTGTCTACCGAAGCGCCTACCTCGAAGAGACTGTTGCTGCCACTGCGGAGTACGGGAGGAGGAAGACCTATACGAGCGCCCGGACGACCTTTGAGGACGCGACCTCCTGGGACCCCGAAAACGAGATCTGGCCGAAAAACGAGGACCTCGCCCAGGATCTATCCTCGGGAAGCTAGAAGGCCCTGTTTTCCCCCCGGGAAACATTAACTCGTCCAATTCCTTGCCAAACAGCAAATTCCCTTGAATGGTAGTGCCCTGAAATGAGCCTTGGAAGAACCATCCGCCGCCCAGTTGCGCAACCACAAAAAATCGGCGTGCCGAGACAGCCGCTACCATGGACCTAGCCGACGTGAGCAGCAAATCGTGCAGCGCATCCGCGCCATATGCTATTGCAGCTTCCAAACGATCTGCCTGCGCTGCCTCGTCTGCGGATAAATCCGCATTGGCTTGAAGAACCTGGGCCCAGCGCAGACTGGCCCGCATAGCGAAATTCGTGCAGATGGCGGCCTGCACTCCCAGCGCGGAAACCTCGAAATCTTCTTGAGCTGCACTTCCAGCTTCCTGTCCTGAAGGTCCTTGAGAGCTGCCGCGTCCGTGACCGGAATGGTAGATCTCTTTGTTACCGCGGAGACCGCTGAGTCCACCTTGGGGAATATGAGAAGGTCCAGCGCATCCTCCGGAAGCGGGTACAGCTTGTCCATGGCCTTACTGACCTTCAGACCTAACTCCGGGGTGTCCCATTCCCGGGACAGAATATTCGTCGAGGAGAAATGAAACGGGAAAGCCACTGCCGGACCCGAGAGACCTAACAGGACCGGATCCATGTTTGCTTCCTGACGGACTACCACCGGAGGAGCTTCTATTCCCAGCTCCTGGAGAATGGCCGGAATTAAGGGTGGCAGTTCCTCCCTGCAGAAGAGCCGGACCACCTTGGGATCATCACCTTCCACTGCTTGGGATCCCTTTCCGGCGCCTGGCTGAGCGGATTCGTCCGTCCCATCTCCGTCGGCCCCTTTCAGGGGCTTCTCTGGGGAATCAGAGTCCACCCCAGGGGGGGAATCGGCTTCCTGTGGGACGCCACGAGGAAGCCGCGTACTTTGGGAAGGGCCCTGGGACCCCTCCGCAGCGCCCTTAGGATTGCATGACGTCTTCCCTGGGGGGGGCCTTGCGGGGTCCCCCCCGGCCGCGCTTACTGCGCTTACACTTTAGGACTTTGCGCAACAACAGCGCCAAATCCTCCGAACAGGACCCCGAGGCTGAAGAATCATTCTCTGAAACCCCCGGGGACCAAGGGTCCCCCGAGGGGACCCCCCCTGTATCAATCCGCTGAGGAGAAAGCGCGGGAGGCAGGCCCGAGGCTCCTGTCGTTTCCCGCGCCATTTCACGGTCCGAGGCCAAAATGGCCGCCACTCCCGCGCTCAGCGGGAAAAAGTCTTGGGGCCGCTCTGCCGAGCCCCCCCCCTGCGCGGCGGCGATCGTGCACTGCGGGATCGAGCCCCCCGAGGTGCCTCGGATGACCCCTCTCTGCCCGGGAAGCAGGCCGCACACAGAGCACCGCGCTAAAGCCGCGCGCGCGCCGAGCCGCAGGCCCTACAGGCCGAGCCACGAGGCATGCCGACGAGCCGCGGCGAAGAGCGCAACGGGAGAAAAATTAAATTTAGCGAAACCGGCCCCCCCCGGCCTCCCCCCTGCCAGCGGTGCCCCCCCCCCGGAGACCCCACGGAGCGGCGACGCAAAGCAGCAGAGAGCTGAAGCCAGAGAGAACCGAAAAACAAAAGTAAAACTTTTTTTTTTTTTTTTTTTT
This sequence comes from Rhinatrema bivittatum, assembly GCF_901001135.1. NCBI lineage: Eukaryota > Metazoa > Chordata > Amphibia > Gymnophiona > Rhinatrematidae > Rhinatrema > Rhinatrema bivittatum. Next base: position 148,726,159 of record NC_042618.1, on the reverse strand, counting down.
TTTTTTTACAAACAACGCTTGTCACTGTCCACGGTCCTGGAGCCCTAGTCCAGCAGGGGTGAGTGAACCGGGCTCCCCGGTGTCACCCCTGACGCTGCTACTGGGAAAGCCGGGTCCTCGACCCTAGCAGCGGCCTCAACCAGGGGGGGGTAGTCCCCTCAGGACCTCACAACCCCCCTGGGAGACAGGGCGGACGGGACCTCAGGGACAATTTAACAAAAATCAAAATCCCAATTAAAAACACTAAAACTGGCCTAAAACCAAGAAAAGAAAGAACCGACCCTGACGGAGTACCAGAACCAGGGCAGGAAGGAGCTGTGACCTGACCTGCACCACCTATTTAGTCTGTCTCCATCTACTGGTGCGGAGTCACAACCCAGGTGTCCTGGACTGATCCTGGTACGTACAGGGAAATATATCTTGAGTTTCAGGATGGACAGAGATTGCTACCAGCTACTTAGGGATTGAAGGTACTTAAGGAAGCCAAGTAAAGGATGCCCTGAGCTTGCCTTCTAACTCCAAATTCAATAGAATGGCCTCAGTCATCCTATGCACAAAAATAGGAAAAAAAATCCCCAAGAGAGGACTTGTTCCTTGCTTGCAGAGGAGAGGGTTTCAAGTAGAAGGCTGGTCTTTGTAAAAGACTTCTGTACCTCTAGTCAGAAACCCAGAACTCCTCAGACTCATATTACAAAACCTGAGATTACACTACCTCCTAAAACACTGCCTCACTAAGAAAACAAGTTGGTCCCTTGCTGCATGACTCCAACTCAGTGCTGATGGTCTTGATGCTGAGACATCAACCTCAATGCATGGCACTTGATCCAGAGGAAAAGGTCTCACCGAATGGTTCCACTGGAGTTGAGGTGCTTGGTGCCTCTATTCTCAAACTGTCGAAAAAGTGCCTCAGGGATCATTTTATCCAATTCCTCCTTTAAGACTTCTGAGGCCAAAACAGGAGGATTCTCAATAAGAGAGGTGCAATCTTTCTGGGTAACCAGAGAGGTGTACTAATGACAAATATGGACACTTGAAGATTTCTGCAGCTGAATTGCAGCATAAGAGGCTAAACGCAACTACTCACACAGTTGCTTGGGAGAGCAGTCAGCAGCAGTTGCGATTTCCCTATTGTTGCATCCAGGCACTGAAGGGATTTGATGGAGGGATGTCCATGTCTTCACTTGATGCTCATTGTTGACTCTGCTTGGATCTGTGTCTGACTCAAAGAACCAATCTCAAACCAAGTGGGAAAAGTGGTAAGGTTTCCTAATTTCAGGCCTCTTCTTGGATCCTGACTCCAAGGAAGACAATCATTCCATCACTGTTGAAGAACTATCAACTCTTGCTGCAGTTCCTGGGTCTGTCAATGCCAAAGCCTTCAGTGCTGACAAGAGTTCATCAGACTTAGATATCTTACTGAAGATGGCCCTATGCAACATCCTTGAGCAGATGCCAGCCAGACATCATGCTTTCAGCTCAAACAGAACATGCAAAGCGATTACCGTCATGGTTAAAAGGTGAGGTGAAAGAGACTATTTTAGCCAAAAAAAATCCTTCAAAAATTGGAAGAAGGATCCATCTGAAGAAAATAGGATAAAACATAAGCATTGTCAAGTTAAGTGTAAAACATTGATAAGACAGGCGAAGAGAGAATTTGAAATGAAGTTGGCCATAGAGGGAAAAACTCATAATAAAAAAACAAAACAAGAAACCTGTGAGGGAGTCTGTTGGAACATTAGATGACCGAGGGGTTAAAGGGGCTCTTAGGAAAGATAAGGCCATTGCAGAAAGACTAAATGAATTCTTTGCTTCAGTGTTTACTAATGAGGATGTTGGGGAGATACCAGTTCCAGAGATAGTTTTCAGGGGTTATGAGTCAGACGAACTAAATGAAATCACTGTGAACCTGGAAGATGTAGTAGGCCAGATTGATAAACTAAAGAGTAGCAAATCACCTGGACCAGATGGTATGCATCCTAGGGTACTGAAGGAACTCAAAAATGAAATTTCTGATCCATTAGTTAAAATTTGTAACCTATCATTAAAATCATCCATTGTACCTGAAGACTGGAGGGTGGCCAATGTAACCCCAGGGGCGATCTGGGTAACTATAGACCAGTGAGCCTGACTTCAGTGCCGGGAAAAATAGTGGAAACTATTCTCAAGATCAAAATCGTAGAGCATATAGAAAGACATGGTTTAATGGAACATGGATTTACCCAAGGGAAGTCTTGCCTAACAAATCTGCTTCATTTTTTTGAAGGGGTTAATAAACATGTGGATAAAGGTGAACCGGTAGATGTAGTGTATTTGGATTTTCAGAAGGCGTTTGACAAAGTCCTCATGAGAGACTTCTATGAAATCTAAAATGTCACGGGATAGGAGGCGATGTCCTTTCGTGGATTACAAACTGGTTTAGTGACAGGAAACAGAGAGTAGGATTAAATGGTCAATCTTCTCAGTGGAAAAGGGTAAACAGTGGAGTGCCTCAGGGATCTGTACTTGGACAAGTGCTGGAAAGGAATAAGACGAGTGAGGTTATCAAATTTGCGGATGATACAAAATTATTCAGAGTAGTTAAATCACAAGCGGACTGTGATACATTCCAGGAGAACCTTGCAAGACTGGAAGTTTGGGCATCCAAATGACAGATGAAATTTAATGTGGACAAGTGCAAGATGTTCCATATAGGGAAAAATAACCCTTGCTGTAGTTACATGATGTTAAGTTCCATATTAGGAGCTACCACCCAGGAAAAAGATCTAGGCATCATATTGGATAATACTTTAAAATCGTTGGCTCAGTGTGCTGCAGCAGTCAAAAAAGCAAACAGAATGTTAGAAATTATTAGGAAGGGAATGGTTAATAAAACAGAAAATGTCATAATGCCTCTATATCGCTCCATGGTGAGACCGCACCTTGAATACTGTGTACAATTCTGGTCGCCGCATTTCAAAAAAGATATAGTTGCGATGGAGAAGGTACAGAGAAGGGCAACCAAAATGATAAAGGGGATGGAACAGCTCCCCTATGAAGAAAGGCTGAAGAGGTTAGGGCTGTTCAGCTTGCAGAAGAGACGGCTGAGGGGGGGAATATGATAGAGGTCTTTAAGATCATGAGAGGTCTTGAACGAGTAGATGTGACTCGGTTATTTACACTTTTGAACAATAGAAAGATTAGGGGGCATTCCATGAAGTTAGCAAGTAGCACATTTAAGACTAATCGGAGAAAATTATTTTTCACTCAACGCACAATTAAGTTCTGGAATTTGTTGCCAGAGGTGGTGGTTAGTGCATTTAGTGTAGCTGGGTTCAAAAAAGGTTTGGATAAGTTCTTAGAGGAGAAGTCCATTAACTGCTATTAATCAAGTTGACTTGTGGAATAGCCACTGCTATTAATTGCATCAGTAGCATGGGATCTTCTTAGTGTTTGGATACTTGTCAGGTTCTTGTGGACTGGTTTGGCCTCTGTTGGAAACAGGATGATGGGCTTGATGGACCCTTGGTCTGACCCAGCATGGCAATTTCTTATGTTCTTATGATGATGTATGATAGATACGTTTTGATTGAAGCATGGTCATCTCTTTAAGCCACTGGCTGTCTTCTCAATTATGGAGAGAAAAACCAGATGCATCGTAATCAAATCCCAAAATTAAGACTAAAAAGGGGGGAGGGGGGGAACAGACTGAAGCTGCTATAGAGGTAGCTAACAGAGTAAGAAAATATAATTTTGGATTGAGCAAACCATGTTGAAAAAGAAAAAAAAAACAACTTAGGAAATGCTGAAAAGGACTAACTAAAAGTACTGGGGTGGAGAGAGAGAAGATGATTTGAGGAGAACTAATTGCAGTAAATCTGCAAACAAAAAAAGACCGACAGAGCAGCAGCCAAGCAGGATACCCCATGCAAGCCCTGAAAGGACTTCCAGCCTTTTCTAAATTTTGCAGGCATGCTGTCCAAGTCGGCACAAGATGACATCACCTCTCGTGTATGGCTACATTATCCTGCTTATTCTTGGATAAAAACTGCTATATTTGGGCAACAACGGAAATATATTTCTATATAGGAAGGAAGTATGATATTTAAAGATACTATTTTGTCACTACTCTCTTCCTCAGGGGCAATATTTTGACTTTCTTGGCACCTCGTCCTCCAAGATCTCCAATGACGCACAGGCACCCCCCGCCCTCTTCCTACCCAAGGAACAAGGACACTTCTAAGATAAGCACATTCATTTCCCCAAGGAATGAAGGCAGGTGCCTCCAAGGCACATCAACTGCTAAAGTCCTCCACAACTTCTATGGTCCCCTCTGAATGACAGGCACCATAGCCTTTCAAGGGGGGGGGGGGGTTAATCTAGTTTCATATTACCTCACAGTGTTGGCGTGCAGCTTGAATTTCACATTCATATTTGTTCTTCACAGACTCTAAACACAGCTCTCTATAGATTCCTGCCATCAAACAAAAAGGCAGAATTGTTAAATCAGCACAATCATTAAGAGCCATTTCATTTTAAAACATTTTTCATGCAAGAGCATGAAGCACAAAAATCAAAGTTCAGTGTGGAGTCTTGCATACATACAATGCCAGATGCTAACTACTTAAATATATTACATGGACTCTTAGTAGACTGCGATACCTTTCAAGGCCACACAGACATCTTCCTCAGCCATGACTATGCAGCTACCAAGAAGGAAGCTTTTCGGAATTTCCACCATATCAGGAGGTATCCAGTAATGATTGGCTTAGCACCAATGGGAGACAATTAAGAAATAGCTTAGTCCCTTGAGGTGTTAAAATTGTTGTGAGTGTGATGTCAAGGTAACACCTCACCAGGACTGAGAACATAAGATGTTAGACACTCCCATAATGCATCATAAATCCAATTTCTCATGTCAGCCAATTAATTTTTTAATCTACAAAGATGAACATATTTCAGTTCCCATATCCTCTTTCCCTGCATGTTTCTAAAGTTACCTTTAAATAACACAGAAAGCCCTTCCAGTTAGGAAAAGTGCTGCCCTATGGGAATGTTGGTGTTGGAGTCAATTGTGGTTCATTCTGTTTTAGAGGTCTTCTTTGGTCTCTTCCACTTATTGTCTGCAGAGACCTTTCTTGCACTGGATGAGATATATGGATTTGCAGGTGAAAGATTCATGTTCTTCTACAGGTTATGAAATGAAGTAAGGATGATTGTTTCTCTACATACAGGTTTGATAGAGATTATCTTGGTCATGTTGCTTAGAGGATAGTATGTTCCTGATATGTAGGCTGTGCAGGTTGCTGATAGGTGGTTCAGTTAAAATATTTATCTGCAGTGAGGACAGGTTGAAGTTCCTTGATGATATATTAGAGTGGCAATATTATGGAGTTGTAGGAAAAAAAAATCATTCCCAAACCTACAATGAAACAGATAACACTCTGGGTATTTGTATGGCATGTCCCATTTCTCTATTATTCTGGCAAAGTGGCAGTCCTGGATGAAGGCACCGCAGAAAGAGGGTAGTGTCTACCTCTGGTGTTTGCAAAACCACAAGAATTAGGAAAGCAATTTTCAAACTATGTTACCCAGGTAAATAGATAGTTATCCAGGTAAAATGGGGTGTCCGAAAACTGTACTCCCCCTGTCGGGTAAAAGTACCCACACTGAAAAGGGCAGGGCCAGTTGACAACACAGGGATTGCATTTTGAAATCTCCATGGAATGGCTTAAACCACAGATTCTGTCACTGCTGAAAAGCAGGGGCATAGCCCGCAGATACTGACATGCCCGCAGCACAGCCAGACCCTACATCTTCACAGGGAACTTTCCTTTGAAAATATGCTTACAGGAGCAAGGGAAAGAAGGGTTTCAAAAAAATGTCCCTGAAACAAGATATTTGTATGGTTCCTTCTGACCAAAGACCATCCCAGTACATATTACAATTGTAGCTCATCTACATTCATATGTAGTTATCTCCTGGAGAGGAAAAGAACCTCATCGATTTAAATACTTTCACACTGCTCAAGAACTTTTGGAAGAAAGAGGATTATTATTGACTTTGCATACATTAAAGTGTTTCTATTGTTCCATAGTTTAAAATTACCTCATCACACAATAAACACCAGCAACACCGTATTCTCAATATGTAACAACTTGACAGCTCTGTGACATTAGACCAGCGATTCCCAGGGATCGGCGAGACTTGTTATGGGGAGTCTACTAGAAGGGCAGCTGCCCAGAAAAATGAAAGAGCGGGCTCTACACCAAGGCTGCCTCTTGTGCCTGACTACAGAACTGAGCACTGTGCAGTGCAGGCAAGCCTAGTCCCACGCTGCTGAAGAGGAGAGGAGCAGGGCCAGCTGCTGGCAAAAGCCAGGTTGGTGTGGCGAGAAGAGGTGGAGAACCACCGTGGGCCCACGGTGAGAAAAGCGAGGATCAGGGCTCCAGCCATAAAGAGGGGCCTTTAAAAGAGCATGCCACCACTGGAAGCCTGGTCAGGCGCTAGGAAGAATGAGGAGCAGGGCACCAAAGAGAGAAGGAGGGCTGCCACCAAGGGCTGGCTCCTACCACCAGGAGAGGCCTGGAAGTGTGCAAAGTCACCGAAAGTCTGATCCCGCACTAAGAAGAACAAGGGGCAGGACGCTGAGGAGAGAGGAGGAGGAGGGCAGCTGCTGCTGCCAGTGCTGTCCTGCGTGGAGTAAAAACTGAAGGCGCTGAGGGCCTGACTGACCAAGGAAGAAAGTGAGTACCAGAACTTTCTGGGGATTACAGCACTGGAAGGAGACAGAGGGGGAAGGCAGGAGGGTCAGGATAGGGAGGGGAGAGCCACATGGAAGAGAGGAGGAGAGAGAAGACAAATGGGGGGGAAGGGGGGCCATGGGGGAAGGACAGGGAAGAGGACACAGAGGGCAGAAGGGAAGGCACTCAGCAAGGAGCTAATGGGAGGGAGCTGCATTCAGAAAAGGGACCATGGGTGAAGGGAAGCAGGAGAGAAGATTCTAAATGATTCTGGTGTACATATTTTTTGTTATTACATTAATAACTTTTCCATACATTGCATTTAACTGCATGTAAAAATTAAAGCATGCCAATTTCGAAAAGGGTCCACACTCCCAAAAAGATTGGGAACCCCTGGTCTAGACTGTTAAATTGTAGAGTATGCAGATCCCAGTGCTGCAAGATGCATTCCTAGTTACATCGGCTAATTACAAAATTACAAGTCTTGGTCACCAGCAAGGGCCTTAGCAGGCTGCTGGGTATCATATGTTGTGGATAGAGACATTAACAGAATGCTGACAGCAAATTGTACCTTCTGACTGGCCACTGTCGCAGTTACAGTATCCTTTAAATTCCACCTCCTACTGGTCTAAAGCCACAGAACTGTGGCTCTCATACAGGAAGCGAGGTGTCGTGTCTCCAAAAAAGATTATCCAATCTCTTCTTTTTAAAGTAAATATAAAACAAAAAGATAAAAGCTATAAAGGACAAGAAATGAGAAGGCCCTGTGCAGGAAGAACCAGGAGGAATATTTTCAATATTAACTTGCATTGTGCAGATTTTGGGAAAAAGAGATGCATGTGATCCTTCTAGCTGACTGAGGTCTTTGGCCAGTTAAGAGACATGGTTGGTCCAGGGAGGTTAAAGTAGGTAAACTCCCATATAGAGAAATGAAGTGAAATGACTGACTCAAAATCAGGGGGTCAACTAAGACAAAAAATCCCACAATCTCAGTTTTCCTGACTCTCCTAGGCTTTATGTCCACCATCAGATTATGCTTCAACCTAAATCAGACTTGTGCAAGAGTAAAAAGATTTTGGTTTTGTTATCTTTTTTGGTTTTCAGTATCAGGCCTTAAGGTGGAAATTTGCAAAGGAATTTACCTGGGTAAATGGCAAATGACTTTGAACTGACCAGTCTGAAGATTGCCCTCCCCAGAGCAGCTAAAAAGCAAGCACAGGGTTCCCATAGCATGCATACTTTTAGCTGGGCTAGAAAGAATCGTTTCTAGGGGGTATGTTTAGGTCAGGGGAATACAACAGCACGTGAACCTGAAATTTTCAAAGCATGCATGCTATTTTGTCCCCTTACTCTCCCAGTCAGGAACAAAGCATGCGGACGTTCTGCTAGCTAATTTTCAAACCAAACTTCCCAGGTAATATTGCTTTTTTGGAAAATGTAACTTATAAAATGTGTGGTAAAAGTACCAAAGTTCATTGTGACATGTGGCCTATTTGAAAATTGATCCCATGTGTCTTCCTTTCCCCCAAATATCTGTGATCTAGTTCTTCACAGGAATCATTCCCCTCAGGTCTATGCTGTAAGCCCTTCTGGGATGGCTTTGTTTCTAAGCAATACAGAGAGGACTGCGGTGGCACGTAACTGAAACAGTTACTTATCTTTCCCTAAAGCCATGCTATTAAATAAGACTGCTTTCCTCTTCCTACCTGCCACTTTTGTTCGGATTTGCATGTTTTCTTGTAACGTTGCCAGTGGTTCCAGGTATTCTGGTGCCTTTCCTGCTATGACCTCCTGCAGCTTGGCATCTACTTGGCTTAATCGTTCCTTGTAGAGTCTTTAAACATGGGCAGAAACAGAAAGAGTGATACTTAAACTCCCTGTAAACATCAGGAAAAGCACACTACAGCAGTGTTTCCCATCCTTTTCAGATGCAAGGCACACCTCCATTAACAAAAATGTTGTATGGCACAGCAACCTCCATGAAGCAAGCAGTGTGGGCATGGAGAGGTCTCATATGGCCAAAAGAAGAGCTAGGGAAACATTGAAAGCCCCACCAGTCTCTCTTCCAAATATTAAAACAAAGAGAGAGAGGAGGCAGAGGCACACATGAACCCATCAAAGTGGAAGAGATCCCTTTATATACAAAGTGCAGGAGAGGGGAAAAGTTGGTGTGGTGGTGTGGGCAGCTGGATCAGTTACCTACCTTATGGATGCCAGAGCTCCTCCACTGCTGTTGCTCCCAAAACTCAGAGTGAGTCACATCCAGTGCTCAGTGCACACTCTTCCCATCTTAGCCTAGAGATAAGACAGAGGCTGGAAGGACTCAGAGAAGGAAGCTCAGGAAGGAGAAGAGGAGCTATGTGCAATGTTTGTGTGATGCTGTGCTGGGCACACTGTACGATGAATTTTCAAAACTTTGTGAGCAAAACGTAACCTATACTCGTATATTCCAGATTTTATAAAAGGTGAAAAGTATAAGTGTATGTTCACTTTCGCGTGCACACGTGTTTCAAAAAGAGGCAATCTAGGGACATTTTTTTGGGCAGGGCAAACAATTATGCACACAAGTTGCTATTTTAAAAGACACGTGTACATTTTCCAACTTACGTATTTTTACGCTTGCTGATTATCTGGTCTAAGTGGTATTAAACAGATTTATTGTGTGGTACTGACAGGGTGGAGGTCTGGGTAGACTGTGAGGAGTTTAGGCTGAAGAAACAGGAGGGTCTCAATGATTTGGAGGAGGACTGGGCAAACTGGTGGACTAATTGGTAAACTGGTTAATTTCATCAAGGCACGCATGTTTTAAAATTGGCCATCCTATGAGTGTAAAGCGGGAGCAAGTCTTAGTTTACTTTCACACACAAAATATATGTACATAAATATTTAAAATAGGAGGGTAAAGTTCGTATTTTCAATCCACCGATACGTGAGGTTTCAATGCATTGCATGTTTTTGCGCATATGCTGCATGACAGAATTACACAATTTATAAAATGCTCACATATCATCTGAAACATAGAAATGGCGGCAGAAAAGGACCAAATGAGCCACACAGTCTGCCCAGCAAGCTTATGCCAGTATCTATTGCACTGTGCAGGTTACTCTTGTGCTTATCAGTTTCCCAGACCATAAAAAAAAAGTCAGGGCACTCGGATCCCGTTTAAACCCAATTTCCATTAACCCTTCCCGTGGAAGCAGAGAACAACGATGGAGCTGCATCAAAACTATCAGGCTTAGTGATTAAGGATAATAAAAGCCACATCAGCAAGTTACCCCCATGTTTATTTGTTCCCCAAACCGTAAAAGTCAGGGCCTTCATTGGTTGCTGTCTGAATCCAATTCCCTTTTTCCCCACTGCCACTGAAGCACAGAGCAATGATGGAGTTGCATTAACAGTATCAAGGCTTACTTGTTAAGGGTAGCAACTGCCACACCAGAAAGTTACCCTTAGTTACCCCCATGCACTCTTATTTATTTTATTTCCATTCTCTAGCCTTTAGGGGTCCCCTGCGCATATTATAAAATGCTTCAGTAAATATGTGCACGGCTATATACACACATATATGCCACCATGTGCAATGGTTTGAAAGTTATTCTTCCTGTGCACTGCACAACGTGGGACCCATCTGTGCCCTGAATACTGCCCATTAATTCCCACACTTCAGGGCTCATGCTGTAGCTAGGAAGGAGAGGCATGTTTGATTACACATGTCCTCAGGAAGGAGCTCCTATCAATTTAGGAGCCATTGCTACTGACTTTTGCAGCTGTGAGGTGCTGAGAGCAAAGCCCGGATGCTGGCCTGGAGCATCAGGCAGTGGTGACTTTTCCGTGGGACACCTGATCAGGTATAATGGCACACTGGTTGCAGGGGATTTGTTTTCCATCTGTTATGATGAGCAATTCAAGTCAGCTGGGCACTTTTGGCTCTCAATAAGTGTATATGGTGCTTCCTGGTATTGCTATGTCCAGAAAAAAGAACCTTGGTACATAAGCAAGCAAAAAGAAAATCAAATATGTATGTGTGTGTGTATATGTATGTGTGTGTGTATGTATGTGAATATGTGTATGTATGTGTGTATGTGTACTGGATCAAGGACAAATTGATCAAATATTCAGCAGCAATACATAAATGATTGATAATGTGTGGATTAGGCAACGGACTGCTCACCTAAATGAAATGTAAGGACTGTTCAGTGTTGAAGAATCTATCAACAATGTAGCTAGGTTAAATTCCACAATCTTGATCAAAAAGCTCTGCTGGCAGGAACTATCTGATAAAAAGTTCATGTCTCTCCATCCATCTCCAACAAACCTTGCTCCAAAGTGGAACGCTTATCTTCAAAATTCAAAGCAGCGTGGCGATAGTAGCTTCCTAACAGAACATGCAGATAATGAGCTAACTGATCTTGCAGAAGGCTCTTTACTGCTGCTAACACCCACTCAGTGTCAGCAGCAGCAGAGTAGCCAGGGATGCTGTATAGTACTCATATTTCCTACTAGGAGGGTGGCTGATTTCACTTTCCTGAAGCTGCTACAATGAAAGGATACTTTCAAAAGCTCCAGAGAGCATTCTTCAAGATAAGATACTTCACACCATATTTGAATCTAAAACATTGCATTTTATGCTGTATTAACAGGCAGGTATCGTTAATCTCTTCCAGGCTCTCTGTGAGAGAATGGGTTGGTTTTAGTCAGGGGAAGGTAATATTTGTGGGATATATTGTTAATTATTATGATTTATTGTATTTTGTGCTTGATTGTACATAGTATATTTTTGTATTGTGTTGTAAACCACTTTGAGACTTACTATGGAAAAATGTGGGGTAGAAATAGAACTTATCATTCCATTAGGGATACTTACAATTGGATTATCTTCCACAGCTCTACAGACCTACTGTACACATTTTACCATTCAGGTTGGGCCAGTGCTAGACACAAAAGGGCCTATGGCAGAAACTAGACTGGCTTTAATCCCCAGACTTCCTTTAGGTATGTGGACAGCAAGCATTCCTTATTACCTTTACAAAATGTGGCACTGCAGCTGATAATAAAAAAAACTAGTGACTTGCACATTAGGGTGGCTGCCCATAGGTACGCGCCTACTCTAACTTTCGGGCCAAGCCAGTTCCAAGTACCCTGAAGCTCTGCCTCTGTGATACCACTCAGCCCTCCCCCCGAAAACGGGCTCTGCAGTCAGGAGAAGGATGCAGGACTCTATACCGCGGAAGTCCTATATACTGCGGAAGTCCTATATATATCAGACTGCATTAATTGAAAATGGCTAATCAAACTCAAATAATTGAAAACATTTACAGCATAAAAAAAATGCTTTGAAAGTGAATTTCCATGTCAATAGAAACAGTTAACTAAAAACTAAATCTGCATTAGTTTCTCAATGCAATTTAAGGTCGATATTCAAAAGCATTTATGTGGATAATTTCTGAGTTACCCCAAAAAAATAAAAGAAAAGGGTCAATTTTACTCTCTGGCATCATATAATGTGCCAACAGGCCATATGAAAAAATGTTTCAAAATATACCAGTGTATTAATAAATTCCTGTGAATATTGTGTGTCAATCTTACATGCAGAGTCCACCCAATTACTTGCCCTGGAGATGGTCACCAAAACAACTTATCAATAGTCCAAATGAAAAGAAAAATCCTCACAATGGTAAACTTATCCTACCAATGTCTTACAATGTCCATGCCAAGGAACTTAATGTGGCTTAGCTTGCATGTAACTTGTGAGGTTGATAAGTTAGAAATCCAAATGATCTTCAAGCCTCTCCAATGGCCTCATATATGCAAGGCAAAAGTAGATATAAGGTGACCCTCCACACCAGGTAATCGCCCAGCATGGCCACTATATCGAGGGAACAAACCATCTGCATCAGGGGCTGGTGGAGGAATCGTGGTTTCTCAAAAGTTTCAAATATGGCCATATCTGAAACGATGTCATGTTACACATTTCTGAACTGGGGTTTCACTTCTTTTGAAATTACAGTGTAACTTCTAAGCTACACAGATAAATGCAGGGTTTTGAATAATGCTGCCACTTACCCAGATAAAATGTATCCGGATAAGTGGGAACATAGTAACAATGGCAGAAAAAGACCCAATAGTTCATCCAATCTGCCCAGCAAGTTTCTTATGGTAGTAACAGCCGCTCTGTGCAGGTTACCCTCATGCTTTATGTTAAGGGTCCCAATATTTACAATCAAAACCAAGCAACTATCAAACCCATAACAAAAGTACTGCCAGCAACATTTTTACGGGGTGAGCAGCCTTCTTGATAATTCAGACAATGCTGCTTGAACGTGCTTTGCTTATGGACTTGGCTGTAGAAGCAGTCCTGTGCTTTTTCCCTAATGTCTGCATATCAGTAACTCGGACCGTAAAAGTCGGGGCCCAGCATTGGCTGTCTTCTGAATCCAATTCCCCTTTCCCCCCGCCATCAAAGCAGAGAGCAATGTTGCAGATGTGTCACAAGCAGCAAGGCTACTTGGTGATGGGCAGTAATCCCCATGCCTTCTGTTAAGTGTAGTAACTCCTGCTCCGTGCTGGTTACCACCATGCACCCTTTTCTTCATTTCTAACCTTTAGTCTCTAGAGATCCACAGTGTTTATTCCATGCCCTTTTGAATTTGAAAACAATGAGTGAATTCAAAGGCTAAAGGGGTTGGGGCTGTTCAGCTTGGAGAAGAGATGGTTGAGGGATATGATAGAGGTTTAAAAAATCATGATTGGAATGGAACAGGTAAATATAAATCTGTTATTTACTCTTTCAAAAAGTAAAAAATAAAATAAGGAGAACTCCATGAAGTTAGTAAGAAGCACATTCCAAACAAATAAGAGAAAATTATTTTTCACTCAATGTACAATTAAGCTCTGGAATTCTGAAGGATACGCATCTCAGACAAAAAGCATGGGGGAGAGGGCCAGATCTATTATGCCTCACACAATTCCAAGGGGAGGGTTTGCATTCTCATACATCATTCTCTGCAGATTAATAAAAGTTGTCAAAGACCGTGAAAGGAGATTTATTATTCTTCAGGGTTCACTGTAAGAACAAACTTTGTCCCTAATTAAAGTTTATGGCTCTAATAGGGATCAAAATTCCTTTTATCACTGCCTCATGAAACTGATCATGGACATGGTCTCTAATCCCATTATAGCAGTGGGAGATTGGAACACCTGCTTGGATCCCCATCTGGATAGATCTGGGCAGAATAGAGGGGCTATGGAATATAACAAGGGGCTAAAGTCACCAGTTTGTGGGCTGGATCTTTTTGATGTGTGGCATACACTATATCCTAGTGGCAGGATATTTACATTCTTCTCAACTGTCCACAATTTCCATAGCTAATTGGATTTTCTTCCTATGCTCTGCTAACTTGTTCGGCAAATGTGATCTCTTGCCATTTCTTGGATCACTGCCCTATAGGATTATCCATAAATATCTCCCAGACACTGAGATAGACACGCACCTGGAGGCTTAACTTGTCGGTCCTGGTCAGAGAAGACTTTGCGGAGATGATCTACTAGGTCATTATGATTTTTTCAAGGATCACTTCTCTGAGCCCTACAATTCAGTGGTGCTGTGGGAGACATTGAAAACAGTAACAAGGGGATCATATAATTAACTATACTAGCCGTCTTAAAACTTGCCTGTTTGCTCAAAGAAAGATCCTTGGAACAGAAAATAAAGAACTGGAAAAAAAGCACAAGGGTACCTGTTCTAAACAGATTCAGAAACAATTACAGAAATGTAGAAGGGATTTTGAGATGTTGCAGCTAGATCAGATTGAAAAATCCATCTGGTTTTCCCAACAGAGATTGGGAACAAAGCGGGCAAATTATTAGCTAGTATGTTGCAGAGAAAAAACAGAGGTAACGATCTCTGGCATTAGGACTAGAGAAGGCAAGATTTATCTTATTTCACAAGATATCAATGACATCTTCTGTTCATTTTACTATGATCTTTATTCGGGGGAGCATGCATGTTCCAGAGTTTCTGATGTGCAGAATGAGAAGCTGAGGGCCCCAATCTCACTTGCTGAGCTACAAAAAGACAGTAACTCTATCAAGGTATTATACACCTTAACCTATTGCCAGGATATTAAGAAATGGGTCTCTTTCTGAACCCTTTTGTATATTTCAAGGTACTAGACAAGAATGTCCCTTATCCCTACTTTGTTTGTCTTGTCATAGAAGTGTTGGCACAAGTTGACAACATTAGGACCGGATTTTAAAAACGTTACGTGCGCCGGGCCTATTTTAAGTCCCGTGTAAGTCCCGAGGCTTTACAAAAGGGGCGGTCCGGGGGCGGGGACAGGGCCAGAGGCCTCCGACAGAGCGGCCATTGCCGCTGTGTCAGAGGATCATGTGCTGGCAGGTGCAAAAAGTAGGATAAACATTTTGGGGGGGTGGGAAGGTTAGGTTGGGGGAAGGGAAGTTCCCTTCCAGGCCGCTCTGATTTCGAAGTGGCCTGGGAGGGAACGGAGGAAGGCAGTGCACCCCCTTGCTCGCACCGACCCCGGATTTTCTAACATGTACTTGCCTCTGCGCGCATGTTATAAAATCGGGCCTACATGTGCAAGCGCCAGGTAGCGCGCACATGTAGGCCCCGCGCGCTTCTTTTAAAATCTACCCCTTAGTGCGAACACCATGAGTTTCCAATTTAATGGGATTTCCCCCAAGATCTCCTGATACATTGAAGACATCTTGCTATTTCTTCTGAATCTGAAAAGATCTGCCCCAGGCTATTACAGGTTTTACATGCATACAAGTAAAGTGTCTGGCTATAAGAGAAATTAGCAGAAGTCAAAACTGTTTTGTATTGTGAACGGTACAATAACCATATCCCTGCTTGCATGTCTCACTTTAAACAAGAATAAGAGGGCTTCAAATATTTATGGATCTTTCTGTCTAAAGACTGGGCGGATCTTTACAAGAGCAATTATATTCTGGTTCTTAATGGCATCCTAGAGGAGATGAAGAGGTGGAATGATCTATATTTGTCCTGGGCGGGCAGGATCGGGGTTTTGAAAATGAACATTCTCCCTCAACTTATTTATCTATTTCAGCATCTTCCTGTTTCACCCTCTATGAAGGTCTTTGCTAAGCTCAATGAACATTCTCCCTCAACTTATTTATCTATTTCAGCATCTTCCTGTTTCACCCTCTATGAAGGTCTTTGCTAAGCTCAATGGACCCATTTCTCGATTTATCTGGCATAGGCTGAAGTTAAAGTTGAGCACCTTCTGGAGGACTAAGTTGGGGGTAGGTAGGGCACTTCCTAACTTACTTGGATATTATTGGGCTTCCAGGCTGGCTTGTTTGAAAGCCTGGTTAAACAGAAACTATACACTACCCGGGTTCTATCTGGAGGCAGGCATGGCTGGGGGACGGACTTGCCACTTTTGTTGTTTCTGCCTTCGGACTCGGCCCAGGTGCGAAGACCACCTAGGTCCTGTCCCACCATTGCACATATGGTTAAGACTTTGCAATCATTAACTAAGCCATGGGCATCTCTGAGGGTCTTTTTTTTTTTTTACCACTTACAGTGCTTAAGAATAACCCTAGCATAGCTATAGCTATTTTTCATCTACTCAGAGGTTGGTGGGATGCTGGGCTCCAATTCCTAGGGCAGCTTTGGGATGAAATGGAATGGCTTTCTTTTGAAGTCATTGGGGTTTAGTTTCCAGGAGAAGTCTCGAGAACTTTATAATAAAATCCATGCCAAATTTACCAAAGTGGAGAGGACTTCCAAGATTTGGAGAAAGCCTTTGCGGGTGAAGAAGATGTTGATCTTAGCCATGGAAAGTTGTGAAGTAATTTCTCCACTGTATAGGGCTATTATACTGATGAAAGAGGAGCACGAGCTCCTGACTTCTCTTACGATATGTGGAATAAGGATCTTGGATTGAATCTTAATATTGAAGATTGGAAAAGAATTCTGAAAACTATGTACAAAATCTCCATTTGTAGTAGACACGTGGAACCTATCTATAAACTTATAAGATATTTATAAATCCTGCTTACATTTCAAAAAGTTCTCATCATTGTCTTCTAAACTTTGTTAGTGCAGATTCAGGGAGGAGGGCTCCTATATTCATGTTTAGTAGATATGTGCCATTATTAAGGACTTTTGAGAAAAGATTGAGCTCAAGATTGGTGAAATTCTGACTATTAGGGTGAAACTTTGTCTGGAGATATATCTGTTGGGGTTGAGGATGGATGCCTCTCAATGACTATCAATGTAAACTCCGTGGTCATCTTATTCATGCAGCCTATTTCACTTTTGCAACACACTGGAAGTCTACCCCTTTGTTGTCACATTGGTACAAACAAGTAAACAAAATATCTCTAATTGAGAAGTTAGCTGCATTCTTATGCAAAGTGAAAGTTATCTATGACAAAATCTTGAGTAAATACTGGGAATATGTAAATAGATAATCTCTGTTGCTTATGTCGAGGAGCTTTGTAGGCAAACTGTGAAGAATAGCCTGTTTTAGTTGGGAGCTATATTCGTACATATTTATTGATTACGCATGAAATACAAAACTGTGGAGTTAATTTTCTTTCAGTATATATATGCTGGAAAACAATTTTTTTAATTCACCATAATGGTACTGGTACTGCTTATAGTGGCATGTGCTATATCTGCTTGTTTTGATAAATAAAGAATGAAAAAAAAAAGGTTAACTGTGCAGTGTATGCTGCAGAACAGATTCCTCGTGATTGTGAGAAAAGAGATTTTAAAGAACGAAGTGATATTGACTTTATCATGGTGTAGAGAAAGTAGTAATGATGAAGACATAAATCAGCAACTTACTGATCTTTAAGATCTGTAAACTGTTTTTCAAGATTAGACATTTCATCTAAGCACTCCATACGTCTTCTCTCACAGTCCTCATCATCCATTTCTGTTGAAGAAGAAATGATTAAAGTCAGTAGAATATCACACCCTGACCTCAAAAGCGACTGTTATTCTCTAAAAGTTGCAAACATGACACTTGTACATACATACATTACACAGAAAGAAAGAGAAAAAGATAAAAGGATGGAAGAATAGATAGGGATATTTTAAAGTTTGAGTCATGTGAACTATTGATTCCTGGCTTTCTCATGCCACTTTCTGTAATTCCCTGGCTCGTTTGCTTAAATCTCATGCTACTTACCTGATAAAGAATTTACCCTACCTACTGGTAACTGGTCCCAAAGAATTAAAAATCATAATTAAATATAGTTGTATATTTCCTATTTTGAAAGGGACTAGACAGTGAAGACTCTTGTCTGCACTTTTATTTAATTTGGCTTTAGAAGCATTGGCCCAGAAGATGAGAGAATCAGTGGGTATCTTTGGTTTTCAGTTGGGCTCTGCAGTGAAGAAAATTGCTCTTTATGCTGATGGCATACTGTAATTTATTTCATAGCCAAAGAAATCTGTACCAGTAATGCTACAGACTTTGCAGAGTAGATTTATCTCTCAGGTTATAAAATTAATTATTCAAAATAATCTAAGGTTTCGGTACTGGGGTCCAGCACACAAATCTATGGAACAAAATGCCCCCTAGCCTACGCCAAGAATTATGCCCCAGGAAATTTAAACAAAACCTCAAGACCTGGCTTTTCAAACAGGCATACTCTTGATTTCCTCGCACCTCTCCACACTCCTAGCAATCACCACAGACATCAGACATCCTGGCACTTTCTCCCCTGCACAAAGTAACTTCCTTGGTAACACCCTCTCTAATATGTTCACCCTTTCTCTCTGTCAAAGCATTGCCTTTCACTTATTGTTGATCTGTATTTATGCTCTTCATGCAATTACTGTTAAGTCATTAAGTATTATTCAGTTCTTGTTAGCTCTTGAATCCATCCATAATGCCTGTTACAAGTTGTTAATTGTCACATGTTTTTGGGTTTTTTTTGTAAAGCCAGTTTCTGCATTATGTTATACTGTAAACCGAGGTGATGTTCTAAATGTGCCGCAGTATATAAAAAAACCCCAAATAAATAAATAAATTCCCCGTGGCTTGAGAAACCTTTCAATTCCTCCTTATAGTTTGACATAACTTGGACTTCAAGTGTCCACTAATATTGCTGACCTATATACTCTTAATGGAGAAATTACTTATCTGATAATTTTGTTTTCCTTAGTCTAGAGCAGGGATCAGGAACCTTTTTGGCTGAGAGAGCCATAAACGCCACATATTTTAAAATGTAATTCCATGAGAGCCATACAATATGTTTAAAACTAAATACAAGTAAATGTGTGCATTTTATGTAAGATCACACTTTTAAAGTACAATAAGTCTCTGAAAATATTACACCAGGCCTTAAGACACCAATACATCTCCTATTAGGAAAACAGACCAAGTCAGGCTGCTATAGAGTCCTACACAGAAACTACACGCCAGCAGAAAACCTCACCTGAATCACGTGCTGTCCCTCACCTAACATAGAATAAAGAGACCAAAACGCATAACAAGAAGCATGCAGAAAAAACTGAATTGGAAACTGCAACAAGCCAGAGTCTCTGTATGCAGTGTAACAAAGGAAAAAAGAAACATCACCCATCCTTATAAAACAAATCAAGAAATATAAAATCATCAGCAGTAAAACTGTACTAACAAAAAGAACATATTTCGAAACAGCTGATGAGTGGAATATCCAATAATTAAAAACTCATATAAAACATTTCCAGATACCAACAAAATATTTCAAAATAGCAGACACAAAGACCCAGTAATGAAAAATAAGGATACAAAAATTTTTTTGCTCTGCATACCTGGGAACGTTTGATATCCAGGTGTCCTGAGATTGTTCTGAATTAGCAGGAGGTGGGGTGGTTTGCTTGGAACTTTCTCCTCTCTCAGTCACATACCAGCGCTCTCTCTCACACTGGCTCTCAATGACACACCTATACACACATGTTCTCAGTACTCACATATACCCATGTTTTTTCTCTCTCACTTATATAGGCTCTTAATTACGCATTTACACACATGCTATCTTTTCACGCTTACACACACACACAGGCTTTCAATCACATAAATACATACTGTCTTTTTCTCTCACACAGACTCTCATTCACATGCTTACAAACATGTCCTCTCTTTCTCTCATTTACACACAGGCTCTCAATCACATACTCACATGCTCCCTCACCTAAATCAGCTCTCAATCACACACAGACACACATGATCTCTCTCTTACTTATACACACAGGCTCTTAATCATACATACACATGATTTCTCTCACACACAAAGGATCTCAATCATACACACATACTCTTTCACACAAACAGGTTTTCAATCACAAACTTACACATACAGGTTCCCAGTGTTAAACTTACATTCATGCTCTCTCTCTCTCACACATGTACAGGCTCTCAATCATTCACATACATGCAATCTCTCACACACACACACACACACACACACACAGGCCCCCTGCGGCCCGGAAGAGGAAGTGGAGAGTATCGGGTGCGTGCGCGGCAAGAAGAGGCCATGCTAGTGCGCTCGGCATCGGCCCGAAGAAAAGAAGACTGCAGCGCGGCTCGGAGGAAAATGAAGAGGTTCAACCGCGGCCGATGGGACTCCGCCTCCGCGAGGGCTGAAAATGAAGAGGTTAGCATTGGGAGGAGGCTGCTGCGAGTTCCCGGGGTGGGGGAGAGAGAGAGTGAATGAGCGAGCAAGCGTGTTTGCTCGCTCATTCACTCTCTCTCTCCCCCACCCCGGGAACTCGCGGCAGCAGCAGCCTCCTCCCAATGCTAACCTCTTCATTTTCAGCCCTCGCGGAGGCGGAGTCCCATCGGCCGCGGTTGAACCTCTTCATTTTCCTCCGAGCCGCGCTGCAGTCTTCTTTTCTTCGGGCCGATGCCGAGCGCACTAGCGTGGCCTCTTCTTGCCGCGCACGCACCCGATACTCTCCACTTCCTCTTCCGGGCCACGGTGGGGGGGCGGGAAGAAGAGAGCACGCCGGTGCCGCTGACTCCAGCTGTCCTGCCGCGTTCCGCCCGGGCTGACAGCATTTTAAGCCCGGGCGGAGGAGGACCGGGGAGCAGCTGGGTCAGCGGGAAAGTGTGGCGACTGTCTACGAGCCAGATGCAGCCCTCAAAAGAGCCATATCTGGCTCGCGAGCCATGGGTTCCCGACCCCTGGTCTAGACAAATGGACTCAAGACCAATGGGTTATGCTCCCCTGCCAGTGGATGGAGACTGAGTCAGATTACAAAGCTGACATCACCCTACATATACTACTGCAGTGACCTCAGCCCTCCAGTATTCGCTTCAAAAGCCATTGTGGACATACTAGCAAAAAAAAACTTGATTAAAATATGATTAACAAACGGATAACAGTAACTGTACTCAACCAAACACTGAACCCCAGTAAGAATATACCCTGATCTAGGGACTGGATGAAGGCTTACCCGTAATGTCTTGGATTCAATATCCACTCCACAGGTGACTCCTTAGCACCATTCTTGGACAGCCAAGGGCTCAGGATGAATTGCTACCAAACTCAATTCACCATGTGAATTCCTTTAAATGTAAACTCCTTATCATATACCATATTATTCATAATATTATGTTACCGAATATTAATGGCACCACCTATGTAAATTATGATCCACATTTTTCTTTGATATAGGTGCCCTATTGTAAACCGTTATGATGGTAAATAACTTAATGACGGTATATAAAAACTCTTAAATAAAATAAATAAAAAATAATGAGTCCATCTGCCTACACCAATGAAAACTAAATGATCAGGTATGTAATTTTTCCATTTCCTAGCGTGTAGCTAGATGGACTCAGGACCAATGGGATGTACAAAATCTACTCCCAATCAGGGTGGGAGGCTGCCCGTGGTGCGGTTAACTCCGCCCTTGCAAGGACTGTCTTCTCGGGCCTGTTCGTCCAGGCAATAGAACCTGGAGAAGGAGTGCAAGGAGGATCACGTCACCGCTCAGCAGATATCGGCAGAAGACAACAGTTTAACTTCTGCCCATGAGGCCGTCTGAGCCCTGGTAGAATCAGCTTTAACCTGAGAAAGTAATGGCTTTCCTGCCTCCAGATAGGCTCTCGTGATCACCTCCTTAATCCAGCAAGCTAGGTTAGCCCATGAGGCTGGTTTGTCCTGTTTCCTTCCACTGTGAAAGACAAACAGGTGGTCCGTCTTTTGGACTGGTTCTGAGACTTCCAGATACTGCTCTAAAAGCCTCTTGACATCCAAATGACAAAGGAGGCGATATTCCTCCACGTTCTTGAGTTTATCTGGGGATGGCAATGAAATGGACAGATTCAAATGAAACTCCGAGACTACCTTAGGCAAGAAGGATGGAATGGTATGAAACTGAAATGCTCCTGTAGTCATCTGGAGGAATGGTTCCCAACACCATATAACCGAAACTCTAGCAGACTTACATTGGTTACCTATTGAATACAGGATAAAATACAAGGCCTTATGCACCATACACAAACTAATATATGATAAAGAAGCAGACTGGCTAAACACAGCCTTACGAGTACAGTTTCCACAAAAAAACCTCCACTCAGCAAACAAAGCACTGCTAACAATCCCTTCAGTAAAGTCAGCAAAATAACTCAAGTAAGAGAAAGGGCTTTATCATTGGCTGGGCCCATACTATGGAACACAATGCCCCCGCAATCAGATTACAGAATGATCTCAAAACTTTTAAGAAAAATTTAAAAACATAGCTCTTTAAAAAAGCCTTCACTAAAGAGTGTGGAGAGTAGAGAATAAAAGTACAGGGTAATGCAGATGAGAATGAATTTACTCAATCCTACATTTAAGAAGTAATATCTCAAAGAGATAGTAACTCAATAACATACCTGGACTTGACCAACATTACTCAAATAATGATTTTATTTATGAAATTGTAACTGAACTTTATTGGCACCTGTTAGAATGTACGATATCCTACATTTACTTACCTTAGTCTATGTGCCTATTTGTAAACCATTGCGATGGTATATAACTTAGCGACGGTATAGATAAGTTTTTAAATAAATAAAATAAATAAGTAAATAAACACAACAATGACTGCAATTCAGAGATGCGATGCACTGAGCATATAGCCACCAGGAACACAGTTTAAGGTTAATAAACACAAGGAAAGACTGTGCAGCAGCTGAAAAGGAGGACCTGCCAAGAATTCCAATACTAGATTAAGATTCCACAAGGGAATTGGCAACTGTAGGGGAGGTCAAAGGTGTTTCACTCCCTTCAGAAAATGGATCACGTGCAGGTGAGCCGATAGGGAGGCTCCGCTCACCTCACCCCTGAAACAGGAGAGAGCTGCTATCTGTACCTTTAAGGAGCTAAGGGACAAACCTTTATTCAAACCGTCCTGCAAAAATTCCAGAATAAGTGGGATTCTGACTGCCCGAAGTGGGACACCACGTTCCTTGCACCAGGCCTCAAATACTCTCCAGACCCCAGACCCACACATACGATAGGGATGTGGAGAACTTCTGGACATGAAGTAAGGTGACAATTACCGCCGCAGAATATCCGCGCTTCATAAGGCGAGCCAGATCAGAGACAGAATCGACTCGGATCCTCCTGAAGGACTGGTCCCTGCTGCAGCAGGTCCCAGTGCAGTGGGGGACACATGGGATTCTCCACCAGGAGTCTCTGCATACCACGGATCCTGGACCAATCTGGAGCTATTAGTAGAACTACACCCCTGTGGTGTTCAATTGTGTGAATGACCCTGCCCAGCAGGAGCCATGGAGGGAAGGCATACAGTAACTTCTTCCAGCCTGAGCTGAAAAAGGGCGTTTATTCCCAGGGAACACTGATCTCTTCTGCAACTGAAGAATTGGGGAACCTTCTCGTTGTGAGATGCGGCCAGCAGGTCGATGGATGGGAGGATCCAGCGAACTATTATCAGTTGAAAGGTTTTATCCGACAACACCCACTCTCCTGGATTCAGACTCTCCCTGCTTAGAAAGTCTGCTCTGATATCTTTTCCTGCAATGTGGGAGGCTGATATCATCTGTAGATGCTTTTCCATCCACTCCATAAGTAGGTCTATCTCCTGCAATACTTGCTGGCTCTCTGTTCCTCCCTGGTGGTTGATGTAGGCTACCGTCATTGCGTTGTCTGACATTACGTGGACTGCTTGACCCTGGAGTCTGTGGCTGAATTGTAAGTACACCAGCCTTACTGCCTGGACTTCCAGGAAACTGATGTTCCAGAGGGCCTCTTCTTCTGTCCAATGGCCCTGGGCTGTGAGTTCCTGACAGTGAGCTCCCCAGCCCCAGAGATTCACGTCTGTTGTGAGAACCAACCAGTTTGGTGAGGACAGGAACACACCCCTATTTAGATGAGCCTCCTGCAACCACCACTTGAGGTGAAAGCAGACTCCCATTGGTAAGTGGAGCCAAATCGAATAGTCTTGAGACTGTGGGTACCAACATGACAGGAGCGAGCATTGAAGGGGGCGTGTGTGTGTGCTCTCACTCACAGCACTACTTCCAAGATTACCACCCTCAAGCCAAGAACTTGGAGATAGCTCCATACCGGTGGGGCTTATTGTGGTCATGAACCAACTCACCTAGGACATCAACTTCCATATCCATGTGGGCGGGAGGAAGACCTTGCCATGCCTGGTATCGAACCGGAAGGCTTGAGACTGCCTTTGTCCAGGTTTAACACCCAACTGAGTTCCTGAAGCAAGGAGGTCACCCTGTTGGTCATCCAGACGCTCTCTTCTACGGACCTGGCCCGGATCAACCAGTTGTCCATTTACGGATGTACCAGGATTCCTTCTCTTCTCAATGCTGCCACCACGACCACCATAATCTTGGAAAATGTTCTGGGGGTAGTGGCTAGACCAAAGGGCAGTGCTTGGAATTGATAATGGCGACCCAATATTGCAAAGCGTAGGAAGCGTTGGTGTTCTTGACAGACTGGAATATGTAGGTAGGCCTCGGATAGGTCCAGGGAAGTTAGGGACTTTCCCGATTGTTACATTAGCCACCCTCCAGTTTTCAGGTACAATGGACGATTTTAATGATAAGATTCCAAATTTTTACTAATAGGTCTGAAATTTCATTTTTTAGTTCCTTCAGAACTCTGGTGTGTATACCATCCGGTCCAGGTGATTTACTACTCTTCAGTTTGTCAATCAGGTCTACCACATCTTCTAGGTTTACCGTGATTTGGTTCAGTCCATCTGAATCATTACCCATGAAAACTTTCTCCGATACGGGTATCTCCCCAACATCCTCTTCAGTAAATATGAAGCAAAGAAATCATTTAATCTTTCCACAATGGCCTTATCTTCTCTAATTGCCCCTTTAACCCCTCTATCATCTAGTGGTCCAACTGACTCCCTCTCAGGCTTTCTGCTTCGGATATATTTTTTAAAGTTTTTACTGTGAGTTTTTGCCTCTATGGCCAACTTCTTTTCAAATTCTCTCTTAAATGTAAGACATTGATAAGACAGGTTAACTTGCCAATACTTATGCATTATCCTATTTTCTTCTGTTGGATCCTTCTTCCAATTTTTAAATGAAGATCTTTTTATTAAAATAGCTTCTTTCACCTCCCCTTTTAACCATGCCGGAGATCATTTTGCCTTCTTTCCACCTTTCTTAATGTGTGGAATACATCTGGACTGTGCTTCTAGGATGGTTTTGGTTTTTTTTTTAACAATGACCACGCCTCTTGCACATTTTTTTTACCTTTGAAGCTGCTCCTTTCAGTTTTTTCTAACTATTTTTCTCATTTTATCAAAAGTTCCCCTTTTGAAAGTTTAGCACGAGAGCCGTGGATTTGCTTACTGTCCCCCTTCCAGTCATTAATTCAAATTTGATATTATGATCACTATTGCCATGTGCCCCGCCACATAGGCTCTCTCACAGGCACACACATAAGCAGGCTCTCAATCTCTCTTGGTCTCTCACAGGTACACACACATGCGACTCTCCTGGTCTGCTGGGCTTTTTTCTTCTTTGGCCACGAGCGGGATGGACTCTGCTCATCGCCTCTCCGGACTTTTTTCTTAGGCCTTGAGCAGGTGGGCTCTGCTTGCGCCGCCACCAGGCCTTTTTTCTTCTTCTTCAGTCGAGAGCACGATGGGATCCGCTCACGGCCCTGTCGGTTTGTGGGGTGGAGGGCAGTGGAGTCATGTTTAACCAAATGTCGTCTCCTACTGCCGCTGGGCTGGTCTTGTGATAAGAGCTGTGAAACTGGCCCCACAGCAGGAGATGACATTTGGTTAAACGCAACTCCTGCCTACGGGGGAAGGGGGGCTAGGATAGGAGCTATGTCACTATTGATCGGATTGGGCAGGGGTTTGGTTTACCCCCGCCCGATCTGATGTTTAAAGTTGGGGTGGCACTTGCCACCCATAGTGACACCTATGGGTTGGGGATTCACTGAATCCCCTGAAGGCCCTACCACACGCCACTGCAAGCAAAGTAGCAACACTACCATGGAGAAAGAAGGGGGGGGGAGAATATGGCAACACAGTATGGATCTTTCTGCAGCACAGTGATTGAGAAGCTCTGATCTAAAGGGAGTGATTTAGCCTCTTTGAATCTATGTGAATAATACTGGATGTTTACATTGAATGCAGTGACTACATATGGAGTGAATGATGCAATTGGGTGGAGTTCTGTTATTTAAAAATGCACTGCAACATTTTGTTTCATTTTGCTTTTTATGTGTATGAGGCTTGCTTCTACCAGTTGAGTTTTTTGCAGCCATGGCAGCAGTAGAATAAGGTACTGAAGGTGTGCTCCAGCCATTTATGGTGGGGTTTAAGAGTTTTGGGCAAGTTCCCATACAAAAAGTCCATAAAACATCATTAATGAGGTAGATCAGGAAAGTCAATGCTATCTCTGGGAGTAACAAGAAACAGATCTAATATTGGGATCTGCTGAAGACAGGATGCCGGGCTCAATGAACCTTGGTGTGACCCAGCATGGCATTTCTTATGTTTTTTTGTTAGAGGAGACACTTAGGTAATTAATAGACACTTTTGGGACACCTTACATGTTGGATTTTCTTTTTTATGACTATGAGCATTTGAAGTCTTGTGTCACCTGAAAAGGATAAGAAAACCCACTTAGGGGAAGATTTGTCATCTGTATCCTGTTTCTCTGACCTAAGCATTTTAGGTGTAATACGATGAAGCTTTTGAGTTCATTCTTTATGAACAGCTTTTTAGTTATGAATTTTTTTTTTTGGCTTTAACATTAATTTTCTATTTCTTTTCTCCATCTATGGGAGACAATAATGGCTCCATAGGTTGCTTCCTGAAGGTTGTGATTCTTATTTTTAGCCATAAGAATATGTGTTTTTAGTGTTTTGTCTTTTTTTTGTTTGTTTGTTTGTTTCTTGCTTCTGTTATGTGGTACATGCCTCATTTCTTAAGTTAAAAAAAGGTTTAAGGAACAAGTCCGCCCATCATAACAACACAATAGATCATGGCAGAAAAAGACCAACTAGTCCTTCTATGCTGCTCAGTTATTTTTATTTTATTTAAAGCTTTTTATATACCGGCATTCGTAGGACACATCATGTCGGTTCACATTGCCATCGGTTCACATATTTCTGTTCACATTGCCAAGGACATATGCCAGCTGCAAGCCACAAAGTGTGATTGCCTGAAGGAGATCCCTCCTTATCCAAGGCAGCTTCATCCATTCTTTTCCAACATCCAGGTTACCTGAGCATGCAACTTTCCCTTTTAAGTTTACACCTAGCAACTCCTCCCCTCCCATTTCCAACTACAAGGTCCCTCAATAATCCAAAACAACCATCAACAGCTATTACGATGAACATCTGGCCTTTCCAGAAGGCTCACCATTGTCATCAACTCATTACACCGATCAGCACGAGAAACGTGTGGTCTATCAGACACTTGATTGTAAGAGTGCCTGCATTTCCACTAGAACTTCTAGTCATCATCATAAAAGCAGTCTGCCAGCGTGAACCATAAGCTGATTAATTCTATCATCCCAGACTCAATGAAATGAACACCTGTTCCCCCACTCAGACTTCTAGTTTTTGTTATTACTATACTTGCAGCCTGCCAGACAGGCCCAACTGCCATGTAATTCTCCTGCTATCTCTTCATTTTCTTGCAATTAAAGATCCTCTACGATTATCCCATGCCTTCTTGGTCCATTACTATTTTAGCCTCCACCACATCTTCATGGAGGGAATTCCAGGCATCCACCCATCCTTTCCATGAAAACATATTTCCTGATGTTGCTCCCAAATTTACCTCTTTGGAGCCTATTTCCCCTGGTTCTAGAATATGCTTTTCATTGTGCATTATACCTTTCAAGAATTTGAATATTTTATCCTCTCTCCCCTGTCTTGCCTCTCCACCCAGTTACTAAAACCTTTTTTTTTATTACCTTCCAAAGTAACTGAATGCATTTATTTATTTTGCATTTCTATTCTGCTTGTCCATGGAAAGCTCAGAGAAGATATTAGCTCTAAATTGTTGCCTAATTCTCAAATTGTAGCTAGCAAACAGAGGAAATTGATTTTAAAGGGAACCTTATTTACAACATTTGTGTTTGAATTCTATTGCGATTTGTAACATGCAAAGCCAGAAAAATACCAGGCACGTGGTCACCTAGCCTGTAGTCTAGTGAGAAAAATATATGTCGGCTGGGCCAAGATGGAAAGAAGTAGTTGCGGTGTTTGCTTCAGGTGAGGTGGGACAGAGGAAATCACAGCAGCTGCTGAGACTAGAGCCAGGGACTGAAAGTCACAGCTGCTGCTGGTGGTGGGGCTAAGACCAGGGAGAGGAAATGGCAGTGGATTCTGCTGACAAGACGCTATTGCTGGACCGCATAGAACAATACCGGAGGGGAAGGGAAGAAGCTGGGAGAGAAACAGCGTTATGGGGAGAATGCCTAGAAGTGGAGGAAGTAATGAGAAAGTTTTCCTGGAGAAGGAGAAATGGGAGGGGTAAGAGTGCTTAGAGAAGAGGGAAAGGTTTAGCTAAGAAAAAGTAAAGTAAAAGAAGCAAAAAAACAAAAACAAACTGTTAAAAGAAAAGAGCAAAAAAGCAAAATAAAAATTACCTTTCCCTGGTTTCTAGAAATTTCTGGCTAGCCCCAAAGCTTTTAAAATATATTTTTCCACCCTTGGTGATACATTTCTTCAATGGCATAAATCATGAAGTGTTAAGACATTCCAAACATAGGAAGCCCTCTTAAACTTGACATTGATTTTTACTTATGAAATAAGAAATCCTTGATATGAGAAAGGAATTTTGTTTAATATACCCTTACAAATATCAAATCTAGAAAATGAGCAAAGCATATGTGGCTCTGCTGAGACCCACACACCTATCTGAACTTGCTGCTCGGGTTAAGTCTTTGGTGTTTAATTGTATTTTAACCTTGTTATCCTATAGCTTGCTTTTTTTTTTTCTTTCTGAGAGTTTCTGCATAATTTGTGTTTGCTTGGCATGAACTATTTTTCTTTCTAGCTATATAGAACTTAAAAATCTTTGCAAGCTTTTATTTAAATTCCTGGGTTTATTAAAAGGAGAAAAAGGGGGCTTGTATCTGTTTATTCCTTCCCTGCCCCTCCCCTATCTACCCCTAAGGTGTCTTCTTCTTAAATAGTTCTTCCAAGAACTTTGGTATATAGGTCTTATATTTTTCACTTAGCCTATCTAACAACCTGTATATTAGTCACGTATCAGTGGAGCAACTGTGGTAATTATGTTCCAAGATCTACCATTTGGAGACTTAAGGGTTGTCCAATTTGCATTCAGCTGTCTGCAATAAAAAATGAACTGACTCATCTAAAAGAGGAATTGTCTAAGTTTCAAAGAACTTCCCCTACCTTGAAGCATCCAGAATCTCTCTCCTAACTCTCACAGAGGATTGAAAATCCCAGGAATAAATGGTTTACAGTGGGCTCTGGAAGAACAAGACTTGTGACCCAGGGACATCCAACTTCCCCAACTGTGCAGCCTGCAGGATATCCATCCCCCACTCCCACAGAGGAGAGGAGCTGGACATCAAGGAATAACTGGATTACAGTGGCCTCTGATAGAAAAAGGCCTATGATGAAGAGACACCCGCTCTCCCTGATACCCTTACATAACGCCTTTTCTACACTGGAAAATGAAAAAGCTCCAGTCATAGAAAATGAAATGATGTCTGAAAGAAAAGTCACCCAACACACCCAGAAACCCTTTAACATTATCAAATATAAAGGAAAGCTTCTTCTACTTGGAGACTCTGTCAAAGGAACTAACCTGGGAAGACATTTGATGGGGATACAACAGTTAAATGTCTTCCAGAATCCTTAGCTAGCAGAACTGCAAACCGGGTTGTCAATGTAATTATATTTCATCATCCATTTGAGGACTAATAGCATTGCTGAAAATAGCAGTATGGAAAGATTTCCAAAATCTAGGGAAGAAGAAGATTAAACACATGGCAAAGACTAATGCCTTTTCTGACGTATTACCAGTTCATGGAAAGGGAAAAGAAAGGCTATGCCATATAGATCATTTCAATACATAGCTCAAAATATGGTGTAAAGAAAGTGGTTTTGGATACACTGGAGGATGAGGCTGTACATGGAGCAGTAAAAGGCTATATGTTAAGGATGGCCTTATATTTGTCTGTAGCAGGAAAGAAAATCTTAGATGAGAAAGTTAGGTCATAGTTTATCAGACATTTAAAACTAGAGAACTGGGTGGCAGGAGGAGCCAATAAAATTGGCGTCACCCCCCAAGTAATACAGAAAGTGGGAGGAGAAAATAAAATCAATCAATCAGCCTGATATTCCACACCTAAGCAAAAGAGCAGAAAAGATGACTATGAAGGGCAGCAAGCTGAAGGGAAAAAAATGGAAAGCTATGACCACAAATTCTCATGGTCTAGGCAAAAGTAACTAGAATACCTGAATGTAATCTGCTTTGAAGTGCCGAAAAGCAGAATATAAAAATCAGATAACTAAAAAATAAATCAATAAAGTCCCAGATCTGCAGGCAGTAATGGTAGAGGTGGACTTGGACATGGTTCAGTGAGTCTCATGCCTAGAATACAGCCATACCGGGATATAACCTGTTAAGGAAGGACAGAGGGGACAGAAAAGGGGGAGGAATAGCTCTTTGTCAATAACAATATCAAACAACTGAAATGCAAGGGGCATGGAAGAAACGCTATCATAAAAAAAGAATGATGCTTCCATTTACAATGGAGTGGTCTTCAGGCCTCCTCCTCAAACGGAAGAACTGGACAGAGATCTGATTGAAGGCATCCAAAAGGTGTGTAAGAAAGAAGTGCTGCTTGCTGGAGATTTCAATATGAGATCATAAAATAAAAGGTCTCCTCTCTATCCCAATATTACAAACCTCCCACTTATCACAAACAAGAGAAAAGACACCATCTATAGCAGATCCTGAACTTTGGAACTCTATTCCGGAAGAACTAAGAACCACGACTGACAAAAAGAAATTCAAACAAGACCTGAATAATGGCTGTTCCAAAATGCATTTGACACAAGGCAATCTGATTGTTTACTCCTTTTCATAACAAAATAAACCGTATGACACCTCATTCCCTTACTACTTAAATAACCTTTCCAGAACATTCCCCTTGAAAACTTTAGTTTGAAGCCACAAATAAATAATGCTACCATCTTCCTCATCTATCACCCGATTACCCTACCCATTATCACCCTCCTTCTCCCTTCCGAATACTCCCCTTTGCCCGGTAACTAATAATGGTGATTATTATTGATAATGTTAATGCTTTGAACTGCAGGGATCTAGTGAATTTCACTTGCAACAACAGTATATAAGGACCACTAAATAAAACTGTCATTAAACTTTTTCTACTGGAAAGGAAACTGCAGAACTATGGGTCATGATATGAAACTCCAGGGAGGGCGACTCAGAACCAATATCAGGAAATATTTCATTACAGAGAGGATGGTGGATGTATGGAATGTCCTCCCAAACAAGGTGAAGATGAGGGCGGTGAGGGAATTCAATAGAGTATGGGATAAAACACCACAGATCCCTACAGGCTGGAGCAGGAGTAGGCAACTCTGGTCCTCGAGTGCCACAACCAGGTCTGGTTTTCATGATATCCATAATTAGGGTCCTTCGGTTTCTCACCCAAAAAAGACGACTGGTTTAAACTGATTTTCACCCTAATTACAGGCTGATTAAAGAGCAGCTCCAGAGCTGTAGACGCAGTGCCTCGAGGCCTCCAGAAACTGCTGGAAGTCTGTGTGGGCCAAAACACCTGCAGTATTTCAAGTCCTGTCTCCCACTAGTGAACACTGCCCCTCCCCCTCCCACCAATCGGACAAAGCAGCTGCTGCTTAGTATTGCCAATTTGGCATTGGAAGTGGGCCATGCCCACCAGAAGCACCCCACAAAAAAAAAAAAAGAAGTGCAGTGCTGCAGAGCATGGGACCCTCAGCAAGCATGCCGCCGAAATAGAGAGGAGAAGCCTGAGCCACAATAATAAGAAGAAATGCTATTGTAATGGAGGGGGGGGGAAGAGGGAGATTCTAGTTGGGGATGTGGTGAAAGAAACATGCTAGGCAGAGGATGGGGGCCTAAAGATAGAGATGCTGCTGAGAAGGTGAGTGGGAAATCTGCTTAATATTGTTTTATTTTCCGGGCTTCTATCCACCAAAATAAACTGCTCCATTGTATGCAAATGTGTCTCATGCATATTTATTGTGGATATCCTGAAAATTTCGTCTGCCATTCAGAGGACCAGTCTCCTTGTCTCACTAGGTCCTTCTGTAGTTCCTTACAATCCACTGCAGTTTTAACACCTTTGAATAATTTTGCATCATCTGCAAATTTGATCAACTCACTCATCGTTCCCTTTTCCAGATATATTAAACAGCACAGATCCCAGTACAGATCCCTGTTGTACTCTACTAATGATAGAAGAACATGAGAACATGCCATACTGGGTCAGACCAAGCCCAGCATCCTGTTTCCAACAGTGGCCAATCCAAGTCACAAGTACCTAGCAAGTACCCAAACATTAAATAGATCTCAAGATACTATTCTTATTAATTTAAAGCAGTTTATGGATTTTTCCTCTAGGAACTTATCCAAACCTTTTTTAAACCCAGTTACACTAACTACCGCAATCTCATCCTCTGGCAATGAATTCCAGAGCCAAACTAGTCACTGAGGGGTAGATTTTAAAAAGGAGCGCGCGGGCGTACATGTGCGCGCACTACCCGGCACGCACACATATATGCCCGATATCGGAGCAGCCTCGGAGGGAACTTCCCTACCCCCCACCCCACTTTCCCTTACTCCCCTACCTTTTTTTTTCTTTGTTTCTAAACTTACTTCAGCCCTGGGGCTGAAGTGAGTTGCGCGCACCGGCCGACTGCTGGCAAGCAATCACAAGCACATCAGCAAATGGCAGCTGTGCCTGGATCATCTAGCCCCGCCCCCTAGCCCCGCCCCCTCCTCGCCCCTTTTTGCAAACCCCGGGACTTACATGCATCCAGGGGCTTTATGCGTGTCGCCAGGCCTTTTTAAAATAGGCCGGGCACATGTAAAACCGGTTACACACGTAACCTTTTTAAAATCCGGCCCCGAGTGAATGAATTTTCTTCACTTTGTTTTAAATGAGCTACTTGCTAACTTCACGGAATGCCCCCTAGTCCTTTTTCTGTGAGAGTAAATAACCAATTTATATTAACCTTTTCAAGTCTTTTCATGATTTTGTAGACCTTTATCATATCCCCCGCTCAGTCATCTTCTCCAAACTGAACAGCCCTAATTTCTTTAGTTTTTCCTCATAGGGGTGCCATTCAGTCACTCTTCTCTGCACTTTCTCCAGTGCAGCTATATCTTTTTTGAGATGCAGTGAACAGAATTGCACACAGGATTCAAGGTCCTATCTCACCATGAAGCGATACACAGGCATTATGATTTCAACCATTTTATTTGCCATTCCCTTCCTAATAATTCCTAAACACTGTTTGCTTTTTTGACCGTCACTGAGCCGATTTCAATGTATTATCCGCTATGATGCCTAAATCTCTTTCCTGGGTGGTAACTCCTAAGACAGAAGCTAACATTGTGTAACTACAACAAGGGTTATTTTTCCCTATATGCATCACTTTACACTTGCCCACGTTAAATTCCTTTTGCCATTTGGAAGGCCAGTCTTCCAGTCTCATAACGTCCTCCTGCAATTTATCACAATCCGCTTGAGATTTAACTACTCTGCATAATTTTGTGTCATCCGCAAATTTGATCACCTCACTTGTCATACCTCTTTCTAGATCATTTATAAATATATTAAAAGCACCGGTACAAGTACAGATCCCTGAGGCACTCCACTGTTTACCTTTTTCCACTGTGAAAATTGACCATTTAATCCTACTCTCTGTTTCCTGTCTTTTAACAAGTTTGCAATCCACAAAAAGATATCGCCTCCTATCCCATTACCTTTCTCCATTTGGAAAGCTGACCAATATAATGTTAGGAATGATGCAAAAAGGAATGGAGAATAAAATAGAAAATATCATATTGCCTCTCTTTTGATCTATGACTGGACCACACGTTGGAGTACTGTGTGCAGTTCTGGTCGCCCCATCTCAAAAAAGACAAGCAGAACCAGAAAAGATGCAGAGAAGGGAAATGAAAACAATAAAATAAATGGAATGGCTTTCCTATGATAACAGGCTTCGCAGGTTAGGTTTCAAACTGGAAAAGAGACAGCTGAAAAGGGACATATAAAAGTTAATAAAGTCATGAATGTGGTGAAAAAGGCCAATAAATACATTTACTCTTTCAAATAATATTTAAACAAGGGAATTTCTCCTTGAAACTAACATCTAGCAAATTTAAAACAAATTTTAGAAAAGATTTTTCTACTCAAACTTTGGAATCTGTTGCCAAAGACATGGTCAAGGTGACAAGCACAGCAGGTTTAGGCTTGGACAAGTCCCTGGAAGTCCATGAAACATTATTAACCAGATAAGACTACAGAAAGCTATAGCTACCCCAGGGAGCAAGTAACAGGAAATAGGTCTGCTTCATGGAACCTGCTGGGTATTTGTCTCAGACAGTGGCCAGTTCGGGTTGCAAGATACTAGGCTTGATGGACAATGGTCTATCCCTGCATGGCATTTCTTATTTTTTTTAAGCATGCAACTTCATCACATCTGTCTTACACAAACCACACTGGTTACCAGTACCATACAGAATGAAATTCAAAAAACTTTGACATTAACGTTTAAAGCTATAAGAGGAGACGGGACTATTTACTTGAGCAAAAGGCTATCCATATACATATCCTTCAGATAAACCTGGGGGAATGCTGCGCAAAAAAAATTTAAAATTCTGCGCACAAAAACTGAAAATTCTGCAAACTTTATATTGGTCAAAACAACACAATTTAAATGACAGTCTTTAAGTAGCTACATTTTAAATTATTACAGAAAAAAGCTGTTAAAGTTGCAGAATTTTAAATATTTTGAGCAGAATTTCCCTAGAAATTCACTGTAAGAGTGTCCCTTCCACTTGCTCTCCCTACTCCCCTGGCCAGTTTGCCCTCTCAGGCCCCCAACTCCTCCACCTGCCAGTATCTCTCCCCTCCACCTCTAGGCTCAACCCCTTCCACTCTATTGCCAGTCCCAGACTTTGACCCTGTTCTCAGTATTGCCCCTCACACAGGCTCCCTCTGTCCCTCCCTCTCTCACACACATGCTCCCTCTCTCTAATACACATATACACATCCTCATATAGGCTCCCTCACATACACAATCCCTTCACACAGGCTAGCAACCTCACATACACATGATCCCTTTTTCATACACACAAGTTCCCAATCTCTCACACACATACACACTCCTTCACAATCTCCTCATATAGGCTCCCTCTGTCTGAAACCCACACTCAAGCATCCCCCCAACCCCCCTCTTTTACCTCCCATGCTCTCTCTCACCCTCCTGCTCTGTCACCCTCCCCTCCCATAGGCTCCCTCTCTGAAACCTACAAGCATCCCCCCCACTCCCCCTCTTACCAACCAAGCTGTCTCTCACCCTCCCCCACACCCCTCTCCTCTCTCACACACACATTCTCTCTCACCGGCATCCTCTTCCCCTCATATAGGCTCCCTCTCTCTGAAACCTATACTCAAGCATCCCCCACCCCTCCTCTCAACAACCATGCTCTCTCTCACATTCCCCACCCCCCCTCTCACCAACCATGCTCTCTCTCACCAACCATGCTCTCTCTCACCTTCCCCACCCCCTCTCACCAACCATGCTCTCTCTCACCTTCCCCACCCCCCTCTCACCAACCATGCTCTCTCTCTCACCTTCCCCACCCCCCTCTCACCAACCATGCTCTCTCTCACCTTCCCCACCCCCCCTCTCACCAACCATGCTCTCTTTCACCTTCCCCACCCCCCCTCACCAACCATGCTCTCTCTCACCTTCCCCACCCCCCCTCTCACCAACCATGCTCTCTCTCACCTTCCCCACCCCCCCTCTCCCCAACCATGCTCTCTCTCACCTTCCCCACCCCCCCTCTCACCAACCATGCTCTCTCTCACCTTCCCCACCCTCCTCTCACCAACCATGCTCTCTCTCACCTTCCCCACCCTCCTCTCACCAACCATGCTCTCTCTCACCTTCCCCACCCTCCTCTCACCAACCATGCTCTCTCTCACCTTCCCCACCCCCCTCTCACCAACCAT
Organism: Rhinatrema bivittatum; assembly: GCF_901001135.1. Classification (NCBI taxonomy): domain Eukaryota; kingdom Metazoa; phylum Chordata; class Amphibia; order Gymnophiona; family Rhinatrematidae; genus Rhinatrema; species Rhinatrema bivittatum. Next base: position 148,689,699 of record NC_042618.1, on the reverse strand, counting down.
GCTCTCTCTCACCTTCCCCACCCCCTCTCACCAACCATGCTCTCTCTCACCTTCCCTACACCCCCTCTCACCAACCATGCTCTCTCTCACCTTCCCTACACCCCCTCTCACCAACCATGCTCTCTCTCTCACCTTCCCCACCCCCCCTCTCACCAACCATGCTCTCTCTCTCACCTTCCCCACCCCCCTCTCACCAACCATGCTCTCTCTCACCTTCCCCACCCCCCCTCTCACCAACCATGCTCTCTCTCACCTTCCTCACCCCCCCCCTCACCAACCATGCTCTCTCTCACCTTCCCCACCCCCCCTCTCACCAACCATGCTCTCTCTCACCTTCCCCACCCCCCTCTCACCAACCATGCTCTCTCTCACCTTCCCCACCCTCCTCTCACCAACCATGCTCTCTCTCACCTTCCCCACCCTCCTCTCACCAACCATGCTCTCTCTCACCTTCCCCACCCCCTCTCACCAACCATGCTCTCTCTCACCTTCCCCACCCCCTCTCACCAACCATGCTCTCTCTCACCTTCCCCACCCCCCTCTCACCAACCATGCTCTCTCTCACCTTCCCCACCCCCCCTCTCACCAACCATGCTCTCTCACCTTCCCCACCTCCCTCACCAACCATGCTCTCTCTCACCTTCCCCCCTCCCATCTCACCATGCTCTCTCACACACACATATTCTCTCTCACTGGCATGCCGCGGGACATGCTCTTTTCGCGGCGAAGATGAAGGCCCGGCACGTCATTCGCAGCACACGGGGACCTTCCCGTTTTGCTGCGAACGGCGCACCGGGCCTTCATCTTCACCGCGAATGGAGCGCGTCCTGTGTGCGCTCCGTTCACAGCATGCCAGGGTCTCCTATGCTATTTTCTGCCGTGCTGAGATGCCCCCACTCTCGCGATGGCTGCTGTCCATGCGCTTCCGGTTTTGGAGGGAGGAAATCGGCGAGGCGACGGTGAAAATTTGCGGGAAGGGCGACAAGGGAGGAAATCTGCGGGAAGGGGGAATTCTGCGCAAATTCTGCATTCCGCAGTAGCGCAGAATTCCCCCAGGAGTACCTTCAGACCACTAATATCCTCACTCGGATATTCTAATTAAATTCCATCATCAAAAGAAATAAAATGAATAGCCATCCAAAACAGATCCGTCATGGGAGCAGCACCTGCCCTTTGAAACTCCCTTTTACGGTCTGGGAAAACAAATAAGCATGGGGGTAACTTGCTGATGTGGCTGCTACTACCCTTAACCAATAAGTCTGAAACTTTTGACGCAAGTCCAACATTGCTCTCTGCTTCAACGGCAAGAGGTGACAGTGAACTGGACACAAACAGCAACCAACAAGGGCCCTGACTTTGAAGGTCTGGGAAACTGTTAAGTATGGGGGTGACTTGTATGGCGCAGTAGATACTACCATAAGCTTGCTGGGCAGACTGGATGGACCATTTGGTCCTTTTCTGCCGTCATTTCTATGTTTCTGCATACAGAGTCTCTGGCTTGTTGTGGTTTCCAGTTCAGTTTTTGTCTGTATGTTTCTGTTATGCTTTATGGTCACTTTATTCTTTGTTAGGCGAGGTATTCTGCTGGCGTGTAGTTTCTATGAAGGGCTCTATAGCAGCCTGGCTTGTTCCGATTTCTTAACAGGAAGAGTATTGGTCTTTTAAGGCCTGGTGTAATATTTTCAATGTTGCCTTTTCTTAGGAAAGGTAGTTACAAAGTGCTGGAAATTGGTGCTGTTCTGCTGTGGGAGGGTTACTATTTATGTAATTTCTGTTTAGAGAGAATACTTATCTTTCCCTTGTGTTACTCTTAACAATAAAAGTAACACTGGGCCTTTTTTTTTTTTTTAACTTCCACACATGTGAGCGTTGTTCATCAGGTGTGTCACGATGGGAAAAAAGGTTGAGAACCACTGTTTTAGAATTTACTGTAACTCCATTTCTGGACTAGCATATAGTTGGGGACCTTCATTTTCCATTTCTATTTTTTTTCTGTGAATTTCTGAAGTGTTTATTATAGCAAATAAAACTGGGAGAAAATTAATGGAAAATAAGTTTTTTTTTACCCATTAATTTCTCCCACTTTTGTGGTATAATAAACACTGAGAAATTCCTGGGAAAAATAATAAAACTGAAAATGAAGGTACCTACGATATATTGGAGTAGCTCAACTGGTAAATCACCATTGAGAAGAAATAAAAATAGCTAATTTGCACATTTTTCCTTCTTCCACATTTCATCAGCTAATACACTTTCCACCATCCTGAGGCTTATGGAACAGCAACTATAGCTATTAAGTTAGAGGGAAGAAAAGGATTTCTGTACACACAACCACATAGGTACTAAGGTATGGGGTGCAAACTTATGTAAATTGACTGGAGAACCATATAAATGCTCCATGTCTCGAGAGGCGAAAGACCCTTGCTATGACTTTTATTAACTTCACTTGAAGAAGGGGATATTCTACATAACTCTGAAAGTTTCAGTTGGGGCGCGGAACCAAATACACGTTCTTCCTCCCACACACCTACGATTGAGAGGGACTCACTAAAAAAAAAAAAAAAAGTACATGCACAACTTTTTGGGCTCATCGCGTGTCCCACCCTTCCCCTTGCAAGGATCAAGGGGCGTGGGTCTTATTGCATGCCCCGCCCCCTTGCAGGGCTCAAGGGGCGTGGCGCTCAGTGCATGCTCCGCCCCTCCCCTTTTCAGGTTTAGGAGAGTGGGGTTTAAAGCAAACGCCACCCCTCCCCCCTTGTAGAGTTCACGAGAACGGGGCTCTGTACACGTCCTCGGCAGATCTCCAGCAGAAGACAGAGCCTTATGTACCCAGCCTCAGGCGGCAGGAGAAAAGAAGGGGGCGGGGACAGTAGTGGGAGCCGCTGTTTACCTGAGCTGTCTCCATCCTCGGACACGGACGAGCTTTCCGTGTCCTCGTCCTCCGAGCTACTCCCCTCATTCTCCGGGTAATCCACCTCCATGTCATCGTGATTACTCTCCTTTTTATCCCGAGAATGCACCGGCATTTCAACAAAAAAGGAAGACGGAAAACCCCCCACAGTAAACAGACGGTACTGAACAGCAGCAGCACCCCCACCCACCACACCAGGGGTGCTCAACCCCGCCGCTTCAATGAAACGGCGCGGCCGCTGCCCCGCAACCTAACCTGCCAGCCCAACATCTTTTCGCTGTCTGTGATTGGTTATACTTTCTCTGCTTCTTGTTCCTGATAGGTTAGCGATCTTTCCCGCGAGTCTACACTGTTCAGCTGCGTATTCACCAGTCTATTTCGCAATGCTTCTCGGGAAATATAGTCACTTTTTTTTTCCTTTTTCCTTTTTGTGCAGTGGGAAAATACCGACATGGACTGCGATTCCCAAAAGGTATTGGGATGCAACCTGTCTATAATAATTTATAAACAGGTCTTGAGAACATAGGCCATAATAGTCGATTACCCAACAGAGGAGGGATTGGATAGCTCCTGAATTCGGGTTTTTTTTTTTAGGAAAGGGAGTAGTTTTATTTATGACTTTAAAATTGAGAAGCATAAATTAATATAACAGTTTTCGAAAGGATGAAAAGGTTCTGACGATTGTTGAAGTAACCATATTGTTGGGGTATCTATGCTACCTTGCAAACTTAGCGGAGGTGGTTAGCATCACATGTTTAGTGGTTGTCCACGCCAGTATTCTTAATCAAAATACCAGAAATTAGTAGAAAATGGATTTTGTACTTGGACAGTTTATAGGGCATGCTATAGTTCCATATATAAAGAATTCTATAGATTCCTTACATGCGTATAGCATTTAGGTTGTAACAAGAAGTGCGCTATGTACGTGATGTGTAATATTTCACAAGCTGCATTTTCTCCGTCTCATAAGTCGCATCATTCTGAATAGCTAATAATGGATTTCTCATATTCTTTGTCCACAAGACAGCAAGCAAATAATCTAAGACATGATTCATGCACTGTGTGTGATGTCATTACTTTCTGTGACGGATTTAGGATTTTATCACGCCCTAGGCACCTATGGAGTTGTTCACCGCCTGCGCCCCTCTTCCCCCCCTCCCATCCCGGAGAAGGGTCAGACATCAGGGAATAGGTCTAAAGCATAGAAGCAGAGTTTCGTGTTGCAGCTCAGGAATAGATTCTGTGCAAAATGTGAACATTCTGAAGTACATTGATGAGCATTTCCATCTTTTACATTATATTATAAACCTTGCTTATGTCTGTATAATTTATTTTCCTTTTATTGGGTGAAGAAAATGGATCTCAACTATCGGTACAGGGAAGAGATCTCAGGGATAGGGAAAGGAGAAGATGAGAGAACCAAGGATGGGGAGATGAAGGGGGCAGGGGTGAGATTAGGAATTAAGGATGGGGAGAAAAAGAGGGCAAGGGATGGAAGTTCTGAGATTGAGAAAGGGGAGGAGGTGAAGGGCTGGATAAGGAAACAGCTATTTTCTAGTAAGTGAGATTCAGCGCAGCTGCAAGGCAGTAAATGTTCAGCCAGCCTGCTGCCCCCATATTTTTGCAACTCTAGGCACAGGCCAGTGTGCCTATTGACAAATCCAGGCGTGATTGCTTACATCATAGAAAATATAAAAAATTGATTTAATTTGTGACTCTTGTTTGTATGCCTCTCATCCCTCCTTAGGGTTTAGGGAAGTTACTGGGGAAATTTTTTTTAAAGTAAATATTATCGGTACTATATTCAGTTGAAACAGTCTTTCTACTTGGCATTTACTTATGAAATGTTGCACCCTGTTCATGTATACAGCTTTTATATTCCATTGAAGCTGCTATATATGCAAAAATGTCACAGAGTATATTGTGTACTCAAGTCCAATTGATTCATGCATCTTTGTTGATTGTGAATGTGGCTCATATGGATCTGGTATATACAATTTTTATTGTATATACCAGATTAGGTATATTGTATATACAGATTAGATATATTGGGGGTTAAGGGAGAAATAATATAAAATGCTCTAGTGGCTGAAAATAAGAATCATGGTGCCACAATCCCAACCCTGGTACCAATAGAGCTAGAGAAAACTGCAGGATCAAAATAAATTATTCTAACTTGGTTAAAAGGCATAAACAGATCAAAATGCAAGATTACAGAATACATACTAATGCTCAAATCAAATGCTTATTAAAAACTATGGGCTCCATTTCCTCAAACACATTCTATTCTTTGAAATTTGGATTTGTTTATATAGTATGTTTATTAAGGCTCCTCTATGCATGCTGTAATAATGCATAGAGAATAATTTATTATTGATCCTGCAGTTTTCTCTAGCTCTATTGGTATCAGGGTTGGGATTGTGGCACCATGATTCTTATTTTCAGCCACTAGAGCATTTTATATTATTCCTCACTCAACCCCCAATATACCTAATCTGTTCAATGCTGTGCTGGTCCTTAAAAGGGGCCATATACAAGTTCACCTTGAGAACCTGCCATCAAGGACTCTGAATCCGGTCACTAGGTGTCACCGCTGCATGATGACCAAGCCTCTTTCCCCTCCCACAAACTGTGAAACTTGCCTCTGTAGAATCCCCCAGTCAATTTAGAAAGCAGAAGTTCCAACTTGGGGATTGAACCTGGGACTTTTTGCATCACAGTGCTGTGTCGTCATTTTCTCTATATAAAGTGCAGTACAGACACATTGGACAGTCCCTACTCCTTGAAGCTTGCAGTCTATTCAAGTAGGACAGATAAGACACTTAAAGATGAAAAAGAAAATTAGAGTACCTTTGTGTCAATAGATGGGGGAGGGATAGTACAGGAGGATGGTGAAGAGATCTCTTTGAAAGGGGAGAGAAGCAGGGAAAAGGGGAGGTCGGGAACCTTCATTTGTTTCATGTCCCTTCACGGAAGCTTATACGTGGTTTGTTTGGAAATTTGGCACCCTCTAGGTTTTTTTTTGGGGGGGTGGGGAGGGGATGGAAGTTAGTTTATAGTGAGACCTGAGTATGAAGGAGACCAAAATGTGTATGCATTGTTCACATTGTTTTCTTATTGAAGCAGTTCTGCTTTCTAATCTATAGATTTTCCAACTTTTGGCTTTCATTTTATTTTTTTTTCACTATTGCGGTCCTAGCTTTTTGTAGTAGTTGACATTTCAGTTTAGAATGCTTCCCTAGGACCAATTTTCAAGCACAGATTTGGGCCTCTGCTTCTCCTAGACACTGCTAATTCTGTGCAGTCTCCTCCCTCCCCACCTTCGACAGACCTCCAGTTTCCCCTTACCTTCAACTCTTCAGACCTCCTAATCCTCCAAACATTCCGATGGACTTTCAATTCCCCTACCCCCTCTCACAGACCTTCAATTTGATTTTCATCACCCTCCTTCCAGCTTGGACCCCTTATCCTTTCCCTCCTATTGCTTATCCTTTGTGCAGGGCTCCAGTGGTTTCAAATCTGCTGTTAAGAGAAGGCAGGAAGTGCAGGGAAAGAGTCGGCCTTAGGCCTCTGGGGTTCCATGCAAAAGAGATCCTGGGCATGAACATCTTTTAGGTTATAGAGGGACTATTTGAAAACTTGTCCACACTGTTTTTGTTTGTAATTATTTTTATTGGTTTTCTAGTATAAAACAGTACAACTGAGAGTCCCCCTGCCTCCTCTGGGGTTCCATGCAAAAGGTTCTTGAGCGTGAGACTGTGGGATGACTCTGTCTCTGCACTTCCTGCCTTCAAATGACAGCGGAGCCAGAGTCCTGAAATCTGTGGGAAGAGGGAGGTGGGGATGGGGTGGGATTGGAAGTCTGTTGGCTGGATTGGAGGTCTAGGCAGGCCTGCTAGGTTTCTACTGTCATATCCTAACAGGAATGGTTATGAATCCAAATTTGGACAAATGCTAATAATAAAAAAGAAACAAAGTAATCAAAAATCCTGCATTACAATTCCAAAACAAAACTAGATCTAACTCCATAATAATGATTTATTTATACTTATTGTGGTGTCATAGAGGTAGGGCGAAGAAATCACTATAGACAACTAATGGCATATAGGCATTCGTGTACAATCATGCACCTGTAGAGACGTTTTGTTTTAATCCGAATCTGGAGATAGTCCTATGATTCTATTTATCTGGGCCTTCTCCTTTTTCCAGTATGACTTAATCACTGGACAATTCCACCACATATGGAAGAAGTCTTCTCTCTTTTCACAGCTTCTCCAGTGCAGAAATGAGTTGGATTCTTGCAAGTAGCGCATATTCACAAGTGTTAGGTGTGTTCTTAAATTAATGCTGTGATTCCCTGCCACATCTCCATTCTCCATGAGGAGTAGTGAGGTTTCCCACTTTACCCTTGTGCTTTCTTCTCTCTCCCCCCTCCCCCAACATTCCACCATTATAGTTTTTGAGCATTTTGATTATTTTGCAAAATAAATTAACTGGGATTTTTATAGGGATCATGGTAAATAAGTCTAAGGCAATTTGCCATTTTAATTGGTGCCATCTCACTGATAAGGTCCCCCATCTATCCAGTCCTACATATAGTGCAGTGGTTTGTACTTTAAGCTATAAAAATAATTTAGGTTCATGCAGGTATGAACGCCTAGATACTTAATTGATTTTTTTTTTTATAAACTTAAAGGGACAAATTGCATCAGAATGGCAGACCTTGAACCGGCAATCCTCTCAGTTCAAAGCACAGACCTTTAAAGAATGCTTTGAGCAGAGACTGAAATCCAAAAGCATCATGTTTGTAAGAGATGACATTCAGATTGACTCAAAAGTCAAGGAAGAGATCCTGGGCATGAACATCTTTTAGGTTTTAGAGGGGCTATTTGAAAACTTGTCCACACTGTTTTTGTTTGTAATTATTTTTATTGGTTTTCTAATATAGAACAGTACAACTGAGAGCATAACAAGAAACACAATAAAAACTTATACCAACTGAGCTTTACCAATACCTTACTGTCAAAACTTTCAAACTTGCAAATTGTCAAATTTGTAAGAGCAGCTGCTCAAGTGATCAAATAGTCAAATGTTCAAATGTCCCTTTCCCACCCCTTTGTCCACACTATTTAACAACTCTGAGAAGAAAGGAGGTGTATGTGCGATCTGGCAAAATCATGCAGCACCAAGGATCCGAAGCACAGACTGAAGAGTTGAACTGTGGGAATTTGATGTATCTCCGAGGTACGGTAGTACCTACAGCGGTTAGAACACAAGAACATAAGAAATTGCCATGCTGGGTCAGATCAAGGGTCCATCAAGCCCAGCATCCTGTTTCCAACAAAGGCCAAACCAGGCCACAAGAACCTGGCAAGTATCCAAACACAAGAAGATCCCATGCTACTGATACAATTAATAGCAGTGGCTATTCCCTAAGTATAATTGATTAATAGCAGTTAATGGACTTCTTGTCCAAGAACTTATCCAAACCTTTTTTGAATTCAGCTACACTAACTGCACTAACCACATCCTCTGGCAACAAATTCCAGAGCTTAATTATGCATTGAGTGAAAAAGAATTTTCTCCGATTAGTCTTAAATGTGCTACTTGCTAACTTCATGGAATGTCCCCTAGTCCTTCTATTATCCAAAAGTGTAAATAACCTATTCACATCTACTTGTTCAAGATGTCTCATGATCTTAAAGACCTCTATCAAATCCCCCCTCAGCCGTCTCTTCTCCAAGCTGAACAGCCCTAACCTCTTCAGCCTTTCTTATAGGGGAGCTGTTCCATCCCCTTTATCATTTTGATTGCCCTTCTCTGTATCTTCTCCATCGCAAACATATCTTTTTTGAGATGTGGTGACCAGAATTGTACACAGTATTCTAGGTGCGGTCTCACCATGGAGCGATACAGAGGCATTATGACATTTTCCGTTTTATTAACCATTCCCTTCCTAATAATTCCTAACATTCTGTTTGCTTTTTTGACGGCTGCAGCACACTGAGCAGACTATTTCAAAGTATTATCCACTATGATTCCTAGATCTTTTTCCTGGGTGGTAGCTCTTAATATGGAATCTAACATCGAGTAACTACAGCAAGGGTTATTTTTCCCTATATGCAACACCTTGCACTTGTCCACATTAAATTTCATTTGCCATTTGGATGCCCAATCTTCCAGTCTTGCAAGGTCCTCCTGTAATGTATCACAATCCACTTGTGTTTTAACTACTTTGAATAATTTTGTATCATCCGCAAATTTGATAACCTGTCTGTTCCGTCACTGCCACCGGCTGATAGGGGCATTGGAGACCAGCCATTGTCTGGCTCTTCCAGGCCGAGGACGTCAGGTTTCTCATCGGCCTTGGCATCGGGGAAAGACAAAGCTGAGCACTGACGAAAGCCGAAGAAGCATCGGCATTGGTCTCCATTGATGCATGGTGCCGGGTAAGGGGATGTGCCAGCTCATGCTGTGATAACCCCCGCGATGAGGATTACCAGTCCTCCATCAGTACTGGGGATCTGTGATGACCTCCACCGGTCCTAATGCCAATAACCGAACCTACTCTCGGTTTTGAAGAGGATCTGACTACCCCTCCTTCCTCCCAGTCAGTTTTGGAATTGGCAATGTTTGAGGAAGAGCTCGAGCGGTGAATACAGCTGGAGTCAAGCGGGCGATGCGGGACATTGGTCCCAGGGCACCAACAGCACTGGAGCCAGCACTATCCATCTTGGAGCCTCTGTAGGAGAAGTTCCAGGTGCTCATCGGCGCGTACCGACCCAGCTAGCATCTGTTCCCAAGCTGGCATTGGTGCCCATCGGGACACCGCAACCTCCCCCTGCCAATATGGTGGCCGTGGCTGGGTCCTTGGAGGAAGAAGCTCCACCTAGGCCAGCGGAGATACCGAAACCTGCAGACCCCATCCAGCTCAGCCGGTGCCTGCCACTTTGGACGAAGGCCGAGTGCCTAGGGCCCCATCCCCTGTCAATTTCAGTGAGGATGAGGGCACCTATGACCCCTGGGGGGAGAGCACCATGGAGTCCTCCACCGATGGATCTGAGGATATCCCCTCAGAGTCTTCTCCTTCAAGGGAGTGAAGGAAGTCTCTGCCTGATAATTTGACCTTCGCAGGTTTTGTGCGGGCAATGGCGGAGGCCATCCCTTTTCAGTTGCTGATAGAGGAGCATACCAAGCACAAAATGCTTTGAAATCCTCCAGTTTGTGGAGCCTCCTAAGGAGATTGTGGCAGTCCTGGTGCAAAATATCCTTAAGGAGTCACTACTGAGGATGTGGGAACACACCCTCACAGTGTCTCCCATAAATAAGGCGGCAGACGGGGTTTACCTCGTCCAGATGGTTCCCGGGTTTGATAAGCAACAGCTTCCCTACAAAAATAGGTGATAGTGAAATCTGCCCTCGAGAGCCAAGCGCCAAATTTTGGCGCCCTGGGGAAGGATCACAGACCGATGGACGCACAATGGAGAGAGATTTTCAGAGAGCCGTGCTTATTGCCTGCATAGCTTCCTCCCAGCTCTAAATGAGCCAATACTCGCGGGACATTTGGAAGCAGGTGCAGAAGGTGGCTGAGTAGTTGCCTCAGCAGCAGTGAGACATCCTCATGTTGCTGGTACCTAAGGGCCTGGGGTGCGGAAAACATGAGATCTGTGCGACCTATGATGTTTTCAAAATGGCATTGAGTGTCTCTGTAGTGGGAATCAGTGCCCTTAGAATGGCATGACTGTGGGTCTCAGACCTCTGACCAGAGGTACAGGAAAGACTCGTTGACATGCCATGAACTGTGGAGAATCTCTTCAGAGATAGGGCGAGGGAGGCGATGGCCCAGCTCCAGGACTATCATGAAACTCTCCACCAGCACTCCAGACCCGTACTCCTCTGCTAGGAGATCGGTGAAATCAGAGCAGAGGAAGTACTATCTTCCGCCCCCTCACTCCTGTCAGCGGCATCAGGGCTTCCGCAGCCGTCCCAGGCAGTAGAGAGCTGAGGCCCAGCCAGTGCCTCAGTTCAACTCCAGGGACAGGGTTTTGACTGGTTCATAGGGAATGTAGTCCAGTTTCCCCTTTACCGGGGCGATGGATCCGCTGGTCAGGGGCAGGCTACGGTTCCTTGTGACCAGTGGCCCAGTATAACCTCGGACCAGTGGGTTCTTTCCAATGTCCGTTAATGGTACCAATTGAACCTATTGGGAACCCTGACAAATTGCCCTGCAAGCCCGTTTTGGGGTCCGATAGTGCAGCAGGAGGTACTCCTCCCTCTTAATGGCCAGAGAGGTTGAGCCTGTTCCACCAGGGCAAAGAGGGCAGGGTTCTTACTCCAGGTACTTCTTGATTCCAAAGAAAATAGGAGGACTGGCTCACCATAGACCTAAGGGCTTTGAACAAAGGAAGGAAAAGTTCAAGATGGTTTCCCTGGGCACCTTGATCACCCCCATTTTACAAAAAGGGGACTAGCTATGCTTTCTCAGTCTGAAGGATGTGTACACCCACATGGCCACAATTGTCCACGTCACTCCCTTGGCATGACTGAACATGTGCAAAGCTCAATGGACCCTGAGGTCACAGTGGTGCAGAGCCTCCAGGATTGCATCTGAGTCACCTCACCCCTCCAGGACTCTTTTTCCTGGTGACAGGTACTTTCCAGTCTGGAAAGAGGGATTTCTTTCCAAGGTTCTCCTACCCAAATTGTCCTAATCAGAGATGCATCCACCCTGGGCTCGGGAGCTCATGTAGATGGGCTCAGCACCCAGGGTCTCTGGTCTGCCCAGGAAAGCTGTTGCCAAATCAATTTCCTGGAGGTCTGGGTGATCAAGTATGTGCTATGGACTTTCAGAGATCGGCTGTCCAACAAAGTTGTCCTGATTCAAACTGATAACTAAGTGGTGATGTGGTATGACAACAAGCAGGGAGGAATGGGATCATACCTCCTGTGTCAGGAAGTAGTTCAGATCTGGTTCTGGGCCCTGTCCCATGGGATGGTGCTCAGGGCCATGTATCTGTCTGGAATAGAGAACATGTTAGCGGACAGTGAGTTGTGCCTTCAGACCCCACAAGGGGTCCCTGGACCAGGGGTTTGCAAATCACATATTCCGCCTCTGGGGGAGCCCGGATGTGGATCTCTTCCCGTTGCCCTGCAACAGAAAGGTGCCTTGGTTCTGTCCCTGTACAGGACAGATGGCAAGCCATCCTCAGATGCCCTTGCCCATCACTGGGGCGAAGGTCTTCTGTATGCGAATCCTCAGATTCCCTTAGTAGCGAAGACTCTCCTGAGGACAAGGGAACTATGAACCTCATTGCCCCTTACTGGCCAAGACAGGTCTGGTTTCCACTCCTCCAGGAACTGTCCATTTGGAGGCCGATCGGTCTGGGGACTCCCCCAGATCTCATCATGCAAGATCAAGAAAGGGTGAGACATCCCAACCTCCAGGCCCTGTCACTCACAGTCTGGATGGTGAGAAGTTAGTTTTGCAACCACTCAATCTTTCAGAAGATGTGTCTCGTGTCCTGGTGGCTTCTAGAAAGCCTTTCACTAGAAAGCCCTATGGACTCTGAAGTGCATGAGGTTTTTCGGGTGGCGGGAGCAGAAGGCCCTATATCCATACTCTTGCCCCACACAAAAACTGCTTGATTACTTTCTACACCTATTGGATGCTAGCTTGAAAACCAACTCGGTTAGAATTCATCTGAGTGCAATTGGCACATACCACCATGGTGTAGATCAGGGGTGGGCAAGTCCGGTCCTCGAGGGCTGCAAACCAGTCGGGTTTTCAGGATACCCCTAATGAATATGCATGAAATAGATTTGCATACAACTGAGGCAGTGTGTATGCAGGTCTCTCTCATGCATATTCATTAAGGATATCCTGAAAACCCGACTGGTTTGCAGCCCTCGAGGACCAGAATTGCCCACCCCTGGGGTAGATGGTGTGCCTATCTCTGTATAGTCTATAAATGTACATTTCATGTGGGATTGGCTTCAATTGAAGCCTCCCCTAAGGCATCACGCTGTGTCGTAGGACCTCAACATGATGTTAGCTCAGCTGGTGAAAACTCCTTTTAAGCTGCTGCGCACCTATGACCTGAAGTACCTGACCTGGATGGTCATATTTTAGGTGGCGGTCACCTCAGCGCACAGGGTCAGCGAGCTCCAGGCCTTAGTGACTTATCCACCTTAAACTTAAGTTTTAGCATGACAGGATGGGCTTGTGTATGCACCCCAAGTTCCTGCCTAAGGTGGTAATGGACTTCCATCTTAACCAGTCCATCATCCTGCCAACATTCTTCTCCAAGCCCCAGTTTGGGCTGCAAGCGAGCCTTAGCATTTTGACTGGAGCGGACAAAAGCCCATAGACAGTCCACCTAACTTTTTGTTTCTTTTGATAGAAATAGGTTGGGCATTGCCTATGTCAAACATACACTATCAAATTGGCTAGCAGATTGCATCTCCTTCTGTTATGCCCACGTGGGACTGCATCTTGAGGGGGTCATGTCAATGCTCATTCTTTCCAAGCCACAGCAGCATCAGTGGCCCACTTGCAAGCAGTTCCCGTGGAGGAGATCTGCAAGGCTGCAAGGTGGAGTTCTCTCCACACATTCACAACTTACTATTGTTTGGATAGGTATGGCCAATGCGATGATAGGTTTGGCCAATCTGTCCTTCAGAATTTGTTTGTGGTGTAGAGCCCACCTCTTTCTCACCTAGGGCCCATTGTTTGGGTTCACACTGTCTCCCCCTGTTACAACAGAACCATTGTTGTTGTGCCTGATGGCACTTGGTTTGGGTGTCTATTGGTTCCCTTTTATATTGGGGGAGTAGCCTGTAGCTAGGGATTCACCCATGTGTGAGGACTACCATCCTGCTTGTCCTTGGAGAAAGCAGAGTTGCTTACCAGTAATAGGTGGTCTCCGAGGACAGTAGGATCTTAGTCCTCACAAAACCTGTCCGCCAACTTTTGGAGTTGGGTTTCTCCTATTTTTTTTAATGTATATCCAATTTTTTGCTATAAGACTGAAGAGTGACCCTGTGTGGAAGCATGGTATAGGGCATGCTGGTTAGGCATGCCCAATGTGACAAGTCTAAGTTCTAGAAACTTCGACATAAGTTTTCCTTGACAAGGCTCAATCTGATGATGTCACCCAAGTTTGAGGACTCACATCCTGCTATCCTTGGAGAACACTTGCTACAGGTAAGCAACTCTGCTTTTTCCAATAGTAATAAATTTTTTCTTCTCCTATAATACCTTGTGTCTCAGCTTGCTAGAGTATAAGAATTCTTTTTTTTATTTATTTATTTATTTATTTATTTATTTATTTATTTAGAGTTTTTCTATACCGGCATTCGTGATTAGAAACCATATCATGCCGGTTTACATCTGAACAAAAAACGGAACATAAACAAGTGCAAAGAGATCAAAAGTTACATTACAACAGGGTTATATAACTGGGGAGAGAATAAGAGTAAGGTAACCGAGCAGTTAGGATTAATTATTTACATTATATTCTTAATGTGTTATGGAAATGTGCATGTAGTGATTTTATTTGCATTACTTGCAATAACAATATATTGTGGGTTTTATGTTGTTTTTTTATTTTCTGCTCCAGCCTCTTCCCATCCTTGGGAGAACCTTTAGTTGCTTGGGTGTGCTACACGTGCCCATCCTAAATCATACGGCTGAGAGGTGGAGTTATGTACCTACAGTATCTGAATGTAATCCACTTTGAAGTACTTGAAAAAGCAGAATATAGATTAGAAAAGGCTCCAGGGTGATCCCGGAAACTATAGACCAGTGAGCCTGACTTCAGTGCCAGGAAAAATCATGGAAAATATTATAAAAAATAAAATTACAAAACATTTAGATAGACATGGTTTAATGGGATACAGCCAGCATGGATTTATCCAAGGGAAGTCTTGCCTCACATATCTCCTACATTATTTTGAAGGGGTAAATAAACATGTGCACAAAGGTGAACCGGTAGATGTGGTGTATTCAGATTTTCAGAAGGTGTTCAACAAAGTCCCTTCTAAGAAAACTAAAACGTCATGGAATAGGAGGCGATGTCCTTTTGTGGATTGCAAACTAGTTAAGAGAGAGGAAACAGAGAGTAGGATTAAATGGTCTGTTTTCACAGTGGAAAAAGGTAAACAGTAGAGTGTCTCAGGAATTTGTACTTGCGGACACATAAAATTATGCAGAGTAGTTAAATCTCAAGCAAATTGTGGTAAATTGCAGAAGGAACTTGTGAGACTGGAAGATTGGGCTTCCAAATGGCAAGGTGATACATATAGAGAAAAATAACCATTGCTGTGGTTACACATTAGGAGATACTACACGGGCAAGAGATCTAGGTGTCATAGTGGATAATACATTGAAATTGTCGGCTCAGGGTGCTGTGGCGGTCAAAAAAGCAAACAATGTTAGGAATTATTAGGAAGGGAATGGCAAATAAAATGGTGGATGTCATAATGCCTCTGTATTGCTCCATGGTGAGACCACACCTTGAATACTGTATGCAATTCTGGTCGTCGCAACTCAAAAAAAAGATATAGTTGACCTGGAGAAAGTGTAGAGAAGAGTAACTAAAATAAGGTTTATGGAACGGCACACCTACGAGGAAAGACTAAAGAGATTAGGGCTGTTCAGCTTGTAGACAAGATGGCTGAGGAGTATATGATAGAGGTCTACAAAATCATGAAAGGACTTTAATGAGTAAATGTAAATCTGTTATTTACTCTCAAATAGAAGGACTAGGGGGCACTTCATGAAGTTAGCAAGTAGTTCATTTAAAACAAGTTGGAGAAAATTCTTTTTCACTCAAAACATAGTTAATCTCTGGAATTCATTGCCAGAGGATGTGGTTACAGCAGTTAGTGTCCATAAATTGCTATTAATCAATAATGAACAGTACCTTGAGATCTATTTAATGTTTGGGTACTTGTCAGGTACTTTTGACTTGGATCGGCCATTGTTTGACACAGGGTGCTGGACTTGATGGACCCTTGATCTGATCCAGTATCGCATATCTTTTTACTCCTGGGGGAATTTTGCGCACAAAAACTTAAAATTCTGCATACCTTATTTTGGTCAAAATAACACAATATATATGACAGTCTTTAAGTAATTAATTTAAAATGTAATGCAGAAAATTTTAAATATTTTGAGCAGAATTTCCCTAGAAGTTCACTGTAAGCGTTCCTTCCACTCTCTCCCTACTTCCCTGGCCACTTTTCCTTCTCAGGCCCCAAGTCCTCCATCTGCCAGAATCTCTCCCCTCCAGCTATAAGCTCAAACGCTTCCACTCTATCTCCACTCCCAGACTTTGACCACTCTGTCAGTACTGCCCCTCACATAGGCTCTCTGTCCCTCTCTCTCACACACACAGGCTCCCTCTCTCTAGTGCACATACACACTCTTTCATACAAGGTCCCTCTCTCTCTTGCATACACACCTGCGCAGGCTTCCTTTCTGTCTAACGCAAACACCCTCACACAGGCTACCTATGTCTCTCTCACACACATACAATCCCTTCACACAGGCTCCTTCTCTCACAAACAAGCACCCTCATATACACACAATCCCTTCTTCACATGCCCCTGCTTTCAGTCTCGCACACACATACACACTTCTTCACAATCTTCTCACATAGACTCCCTCCCTCTGGAACCCACACTCGAGCACCCTCATAGATGCGCGCTCTCTCACCCCTTCAGGCTTACAGTCTCAAACACCACCCCTTCACCTACATACACCCCCTCCACATACACACACCCACACACACACACCCACACCTACACACTTCATACATACCCCCACACACATCCACACCTCCCTCCTATATAACCCTACACACACTCACTGCCCCCTATACACACCCACCCACACACTCACCCCCTCCCCTCTTACACACTCACCGGGGGCTTCATCTTCGCCGGGAGGACGAGCTCCGCTCTCGCAGCACACCGGGGCTTTCATTTTCGCCGCAAGCGGGATGAGCTCCACTCGTTGGATGCCGTGTTCTCCTTCATCTCTGCCATATTCTGTGCAGAATTTGGCCTTCATCTTCACTGCGAGCAGGACGAGCTCTGCTTGTGGCATGCCAGGTTCTCCTCCATCTTTGCTATTTTTTGCGTTGCGGGGGGGGGGGGGGGAATTCTGTTCAAATTCTGCCCTCCATAGTATTGCAGAATTCCCCCAGGACTATCTTGTGTTATCATGTTAAAAAAAAAAATAAATTAGATGTATGTGGCTTCTCTCATAGAGTGTGGAATTTACATTTAGGTTTAGCCTCAAGGTCAGCTAATCTCAGAAATCCTCATTTGTAATTTGCTAGGCATCTTGATGGGCATTGTCACACGATCTGGGCTCAGACTGTGCACACTGGCATTCTGCCTGGTGGCTCGTCTCACTGGGAATTACCTGAGGGGCTGATTACCTGCATGCACACAGGACTGCCTTGGGGCTTACCCAATGTAAACACATACACACAGTTACTGGGATTATACCTAGGGACTTGAACCCAGGAGCTTATTCCTCACACAAATAGTCAAATGCACACACTGACTCAGTACATCACTGTTCGAGGTATTTCTGGTAGGTTTATGTAAGCATTAAGAGGCTAGAACAGAGAATAAATAAAATCAGGTAATATAGACGTTAGTTGCAAATAATAACAATTGCTACATATATATATATATATGTGTGTGTATGTATATGTGTATATATATGTGTGTGTGTATATATATATATATGTATATAAATTTTCCAAGGGATCAATCTGTGCTATTATGTCCAGGAAGTGGTCTCTCTCTTCTTTTTTTTTTTTGTGTTTAAATTTCTTTATTAAGACATATAATACATACAAAAAGTGGTGCAATCCGGTGACCTTCAGAACATGAACAAAATCATTACAGTTAACATCACTGATTCAATTAAGCGAAGAAAATGAAAATAACCATATAGAAAAAAAAGAAGACATGCATCACAATATGGCCCTTATTTTGTTTTTTATAAAGAGAGAAGAGAGAAAAGGAGAAATACTAGAGAAAAAAGAAAGGAAGGAGGTTTAAATAGAGAAAGAGAGAGAGTGGACAGAATAGATGAAAAGAGAGAAAGAAGGCAAGAAGAATAAAGATTGGATAAAAGGCAAAGTAAAAATGTGGCGTGTTGAATAAGATGCCGGCAAACATTAAAAAGATAATAAACAATGCAAGATGCCTAATTCTTTATACGGATTGTACCATATTACGGAATATTGAATATTAGTTGCACAATCCTAGAGCAAAACCATTCATTCTATGGATGCATTATAATCATTAAGAGGTTTCCACACCCTACACCAGGATGTCAATCAATTATACTTAACTGCCATCGCCTGTTCATATCTACTATAGAGACAAACCGTATTCCACCATAGATGTTCTGACAGTCTGTCACTATGTTTCCAATTGGAAAGGATATTATGAATCGCCACTGTTAAAAAGAAATCAAGTAACTTACACGAGGATGCAGGTAAGGCAAGGGTAGGATCTGCTCCCTTCAGGATAATAAGCGAATAAGTAATGGGTTGATTCAAGGAAAGAATCCGGGAGATGGTTTGCCAGATTTGTTGCCAAAAAATATGTACCAATGGGCATTGAAAAAGCATGTGTGAAAGAGTGGCCTTAGGAACCAAACATGACCAACACTGGTGAGAATCCAGAAGACCAGCTCTATGCAGTTTCCAAGGCAGTTTGTGTTAAGCTAGAGGATAGGGAGATACGATTGGATACCTTCCATACTCGTGTCCAGTTAACCTTGTAATTGTCTTGTAAGAAATCCGCCTGCCAGACATTATATAAGCTCTGCAGGGAGCTAGAACCCAATTTAGATGCTTGGAATATTTTATAAAATCGTGATGCTAAATGACCTTTCTTGCCATATTCTAAGTATATCACAAGAGCTTGGGGGGGAAATATACTAGGCAAGCCAACGGAAGGCATATTTTGGATAGCATGTTTCAGTTGCAACCAAGCATAGAATTGCGTGCAGGGTAAGTGAAATCTTGTCTGTAATACCTCAAGCGGAAAGATTTGAGCATCTTGGGTTATTGAGTTAAGAAACCATATCTGTTGTGCTTGCCATGTTGCCCATCTAATAGGGCGGTTTGCTATTTTGAGATGCAGATTTCCCCATATTGGCGCATACCTAGAGATAGGCCATGGACTGGAGTCGGGATACGATATTTTATCTAAAATTTGAAAAGCCTGATGCAAGGCTCGGAGAAAAGGACTTATGAGAGGAGTAGCCAACAATGGAGCTGCAAAAAAGAATTCCACAGGGAATGGTTGTATTAAAAAGGTTTCCAAAGTAAGCCAACTAGGTCTGTCATATGAATCAGTACAATTAGCGAAAAAGTGATATCCTTGCTGAAGTATATATGCTTGATGGTATATACGGATATCTGGAAAATTAACCCCTCCGTCCCGTATCGGCCTTTTGAGTTTAGTCAGGGCGATTCGGGGAGCCTTATTTTTCCATACAAAACGGGACATAAGGCGATCAGCTTGGGCATAAAAATCGGTGGAAAAAAAAATAGGGAGCATAGCAAGCAAATAAGTAATTTTAGATATTAATACCATTTTAATGGTATCCAATCGACCCCACCAAGAAAGATGCAAAGGGGACCAACCCAACGTAGCTTCCTTTATTTGAGTTAAAATGCGTTTTTCACACTTATGAATTGTAGTGTATACGTCAGTGGAGAAATAAACTCCAAGATATTTAAGCTCTTTAGATAACTTCTGAATAGGAAGGGAGGAATAGTTCTGGATGGACCCCAACATATTTAGAGGCAACATCTCTGTCTTATGCCAATTCACTTTATATCCTGACACAAACGAATATTTAGAAATCAAATGAAAAAGAGAGAGGATGGAAGATTCCGGGTTGAGAAGAAAAAGCAAAACATCATCAGCATAAGCAGACATTTTATACATCTCGGTTCCAATACGAAGTCCTTCTACGGTGGGTGACTGATAGCCAAAAGTAGTGGTTCCAAAGCCAGATTGAACAGAAGGGGGGATAGCGGGCAACCTTGTCTGGTTCCCCTATGAAGATGAAACCGGGGTGATTTTCTATTATTGATGTACAAATAGGCAGATGGGGAATGATATAAGAACTTGATCCAAGAGATGAAAACCGGACCAAAACCAAACCACTGAAGGGAGGAAAAAAGAAAGGGCCATTCAACTCGATCGAACGCCTTCTCGGCATCCAATGATATGGCTACTGCAGGCTTCCTCAAAGTAGATGCCTGGGACTGTATATGTAAAAAAAGCCTGGTGTTATTAGCAATTAAACGGTTTTTAATGAAGCCAGTTTGGACCAGATTGATAAGACAATTAAGGATATGGGAAACTCTGGTGGCTAAAAGTTTAGTAAAAATCTTGTAATCAGTATTTAACAATGAAATTGGCCTGTAGTTCGCTACCTCTCGCTCATCCCTACCTGGCTTTGGAAACACCACTATGCAAGCGTCCGAGAAGTTATGGGATGTACCAGTGAGGTCTAAAAGTGACGAGAAATATTTATGAAGATGAGGCAAAACGTCTTTCTTAAAGGCTTGATAGAAGTCTGTGGTGAACCCATCCGGTCCAGGTGCCTTGCCGCATTGCAGAGAGCCAATAGCCGACTCAATTTCAGACACAGTGAGAGGCGCATCCAAAGTAGACGCTTGTTCCGGGGTTAGAGACTGATGTGGAATAGTAGACAAAAAATGATCAATGTCTGATAAAGAAGCTGTTGTTTCCGATTGGTATAGCTGACCATAAAAGTCGCTAAATGAACGCAGGATATCTTCTTCCTGAGTTAAAGTTTGCTTAGCAGGTGACAGAATAGTTGCAATACGTTTCTTTTCTTCCCTCTTTTTGAGGTAGCTGGCCAGGAGTTTACCACATTTATTGTTGTCAGCATAATAGTTAGCCTTGGAACGGAACATTCCCAACTTTACTTGTGAGCTCAGTTGCAAATTGTATTGGTACCTCGCTTTCAACAAATCTGTAAGTGAGGAAGGTGAGGGAGAGGAAATATGTGCCCGTTCCAGAGTGGCAACAGTTTCTTGTAAGTTCTGAAGAGTGGCAGCATTAACCTTTTTTGCATGGATGGAGTAACTGATAATCTCTCCTCTAATGGTAGCCTTGAAAGCCTCCCACAGAACCAGTTGCGAGACTCCAGAGAGGTCATTAAGTTGGAAAAATTCCGCGATTTTCCGTTTAACTGTGTCTTGAAAAGAGGTATCTGCTAGTAACGTAGAATTGAAGCGCCATTGACGGTCAGTCACCTGAATAGTAGTCAGTTCGATTTGAAGCTGTACCGCTGCATGATCCGAAACAATTATTGGACAGATAGTAGCAGAATGAGTTTGAGGAAGAAGAGATTTGGAAACTAAAAAAAAATTGATCCTGGAATATGAGGAGTGTGGAAAGGGAAAAAAATGTGTAGTCCTTAGTTGTGGGATGAAGTAGCCTCCATGGATCAACAAGTCCGCAAGAATCCATCAAATGTCGTAGCTGTAGACTTGATTTAGAAATTGCGGGACGAGCCGTTGTTTTTTTTATCCAAAAAAGGATCCAGAGGTTGATTAAAATCTCCTCCAATAACACACGAAGTAGGATTAAGGGCTAATAAAGTGGAAAAAATTGACTGAAAAAAGAGAGGATCATCAGAATTCGGAGCATATACATTAAGTAGAGTGAATGTAGATTGTGCAATTTTCACCTGAAGAATAATCCACCGTCCATCAGGATCAAAAGCTTGATATAGGATCTGAGCGTTCAGTTTCTTATGCAGTAGTATAGCAACCCCGCGTTTCTTCTGAGAAGCCGGGGCAAAAACTACATGACCCACCCACTGTTGTTTTAACTTAGCAGATTCGTGCATATTGAGGTGGGTTTCTTGTATATAAGCAATGTCCGCATGTAAGGACTGTAAGTACGTTAGGATCTTTTTCCTTTTGATAGGGTGTAAAAAGCCTCCGACATTCAAGGAGGTAAATTGAAGAAATCTGTCAGTAGACACCATGATAATTGACTAAAAAGTTCGAATGAATGGTTATGGAGATCAACTAAACAATACCAGTATGATTGTGCCTTTACCGGATAAGTCCAATAGGCAAAATAGCGGATAAGCCTGTTAGCAAAAATAGTCATGAAAAAGAAAAAGGACCCATTTCCCAGTGAGATGGGTCGGGCGAGAACAGCAGAGAGTGCCATCCAAGGCAATGAGAGTTCAAAATGAGCCTCCTGTCAGGACTAAGGTGCCATCACCAAAAGTCACTCCAGACACGAAGGAAGGCTATGGAGTCCATAGCGCTGTGAAAATACCCCTCTTCTGATTAAGAGGAACAAGGAGAGGATATCTGAGTCCACCCCTTCTGATTTCCAAAAAAAGGTCACAAGACAATGAGAAGAATGGAGTGTAGATAAGACAATCACGTAGTCATACCCTCTGAGTCCTCCAAAGTGTGAAGAAATTCAACCAATTGCTCCGGTTGCTGGAATATTTGTGTACGGTTTCCATGCGTAACTTTCATCTGGGCCGGGTACATCAGACCAAACTGCGCACCTATCGATCGCAATTTAGGGCGGAGCGCCAAAAAGGCTTTACGTTTTCCTGCTGTGGCCTTGGCAAAATCTGGGACAAACATAATATTATTCCCTTGAAATTGGATCGGGGCACGAGATTTCGCCACTGTGAGGATCTCCACAACCTGAGGGTATCGTAGTATTTTTAGGATAAGAGGCCTAGGATATTTAGAGTTCCGCTGAGGCCGCGAAGGCACGCGGTGAGCCCTTTCAATTTCAAAAGAAGAAGCAAATTTTACCTGCAGGCAATTGGGAATCATCTGTGTCAAGAAGGAGATCGTGTCAGAGCCCTCGGCCCCTTCTGGTATGCCTAAAATGCGTATGTTATTCCTTCGATTGCGATTCGAAAGGTCCTCGATATCTTTTTGTAGTTGCGCCATAACTTCAGCTTGTTTAGGGAGGGCCGCAGTTGTGAGTAAAAGGGATGCCGTCTGGGATTCGACATCTTCTAGCCGCCGCTGGAAACCGGCCGTCTGTTGAGCGATTGATTGAAGTTCTAAGCGTATCGCCGTTGTGGCTTCTATGTTATGCTGAATTAAATCTTTAAGTTGCTTTAATTCTACCAGAACCAGGTCTGCCGATGCCATGTTTTTTGCAGCCGCAGCCTTTTCCGGGGTTGGTGGATCTTGTTTCATTCATTTAGACCCAGCAGCCGCAGCAAAGGCCGCCTCTATCTTATTGGATTTTGTAGCAGACATCTTTAGAAAAGTGTTCCGCCGATCCGAAGCGAAGCCAGGGCGTCAATGAGTGAATATAATCTGATCATTAATCTTGGTCCAGAGGAGCTAAGGGTTTAGGCAGCGATCTTAGACGCTGCACAAGAGCGCCCCCCCTCTCTCTCTTCTTTAGCTATTATCAGTCAATTCAGTACTCTCTGTCTGACCCTCTGCAAGTTAGCTGTATATCTGAAACTATGTTATAAGAAATACATGCAGTGTTCCCAAAACACAGTCTAAGTTGTCTCTTGACCACCCTCACATTAGATTCTGCTCACCTGCTTACCACTTATTTTCACGTAGTTACAATCATGTGATGTGAGTCCATTATAGGCTTAATCTCCAAATACAGTGGCTTGCAAAGTATTCGATCCCCTAAAAACTCAGCAGGTTGGTGCAGATTACAATTGACACCCAGATTCTTCTAGACGGTGTGTTAATTGAAAACCAGTATGCTCTTAAGGTAAATTTTCAAAGTTATAATTCATTTTCTCTGCATTTTTTGTATCTGAATGTAATCTGCCTTGAACTTCCTTAAAACTGGAATATAAATCAGTTGTTTACTCTTTCAAAAAATATAAAGATTGGGGCACACAATGAAGTTGCAAGGTAATACATTTAAAACTAATATGAGAAAATATTTTTTTACTCAATCCATAATTAAGCTCTGGGATTCGTTGCCAGAGGATGTGGTGAAAGCTATTAGTATAGCTGTGTTTAAAAATGGTTTGGACAAGTTTCTGGAGGAAAAGTCCATAAACCATTATTAAGATGGAGTTGCAGATATCCACTTCTTAACCCTTGGGATCCTGCCAGGCACTTGTGACCTGGATTGGCCACTGTTGGAAACAGGATACTGGGCTTGATGGCTCCTTGGTCTGATCCAGTATGGTAAGTCTTATGTTCTTATATACTTCTTTCCTAGTCCTCATCCCTTCTCTAGACAATAATATCCCATTACATACCTATTTCTCCATTGATATCGATATTTACTAAGGAAACCCCTTAAGTTTCTGACCCAAATGCGAGGTGAATGAATTTAATGGTACTTACATTTTAGAGAGATTTGTTTGTATATTTAAGATAATTGAATTAAATGTAACCCACCCTACAGCCCCCCCCGTATTTAATCGTATATATCCCCCCTCCTCCCCCACCCCCTCCTCCTACATAGCCACATTTTAAATGCTTTCCCCCAAAGACTCCACCTCCAGTTAACCACTCTAAGACTCTATGTAGATTATCTATAACTTTTCTCCTCGAGTTGCAATGTTGTAATGATATAATATAAATGTATCTCTTTATCTATTATACAAGTTACCACGTTACAATGTAAAATAAGCAGATCTTGCCTTATTTGTTCAGTTATATGTAAACCGATGTGATATTTCGATCAAATGTTGGTATATAAAAGCAAATAAATAAATAAAAATATAAGAAAGATGCACACATGGAGAATAGCTAAAGTTGAAGCCTTGATAAATGGCACTACTGTTCACACATTCCAAACTTGAGCTAATTCAACCTCTTTCTGTCTGTTTTTTCTATACATCGCATTTCCCTAAATTTCCACCTCTAGATCAGTTCTCATCCCAGTCCTCGGGACACATCGAGCCAGTCAGGGTTTCAGGATATCCACAATGACTATGTTGAGAACCCTATGGGTTCCTACTAAAGAAGAATGTTTCATTGTCATAGGGGGAATAAGAAAAGTAGTATTGAATTTTAGCTCCCCCATATGGAAGACTGGAAATGGAGTCCTAGAGTATATAATGCCATGCCACCAGCTTAGTGTGTGGAATTTTTTAGTTAACCATGGTAGGGACAGCATGACATTATGGGGGACTTCTAGTTTTGTTTAGTTTACATAGGAAAGGACTCTTGGGCTTCTAAGGATGAGGCTTGGGTATTGAAATGTGGAAAGGATGCCTTTCTTAGCGTCCAGTCAGATGAATCCAGAACAAGTGGGTTATGCAACTCTACCAGCAGATGGAGGCAGAGCAAACTGACATCACAGTGTACAGACCCCTGCAGTGACATCAGCCCGCCAGTATTCTCTGCAAAAGCCAACTGTGGACAACCTAACAAAACTTGATTATTAACATATAACCATGCCAGCACTCAACCAATAAGAAAACATTAAGCTCAGAAAAAGAGAGTAATAACACTAGGCTAGGGACTAAATTGACACTTACCAATACTCCATGGAACACACAGCCATACAGGAGGACCATAGCACAACCATTCAGCAGCCAAGGGTGTGAAGTTGGATTCACCTGTCTGTACTAAAGAAAAGGAAATTATCAGGTAAGTAGTAATTTCTCCTTTCTTAGCATTCAGACAAGTGAATCCAAAACCAGTGGGATGTATCAAAGTTACTCCTGAACAGGGCGGGAGGCTGCCCATGGACCAGTCAAAACTGCATGTGCGAAGGCTACGACTCCCCCGGGCCTGCACATCCAAACGATAATGCCTGGAAAAGGTGTGTAAAGAGGCCCACGTTGCAGCTTGGTAAATGTCAACAGGAGACAACAATCTAACCTCTGCTCATGACACTGCCTGAGCCCTAGTGGAATGAGCCCTAACCTGATTAGATGATGACTGCTCAGCATCCACATACAGGGCCGTGACTACCTTCTTAATCCAGTGGGCTATCATAGCCTGCACCACCGGCTCACCCTGTTTACTCCCACCATGGAGTACAAACATCTGGTCCATCTTCCTGAGAGGTTCAGAAACCTCTAAATACCTCTGGATATATTGCTTGACATCCAAGGACCAGAACAAGTGATATTCCTCCGCATCTCTTGCCCTTTCCAGAGATGGGAGGGAAATAGACTGATTCAAGTGAAAATCCAAGACTACTTTTGGCAAAAAAGAAGGAACGCCCCAGGAGTCACTCGTAGAAACGGCTCCCAGCAAGACAAGGCCTGTAGTTCAGATACTCAATGCGCAGAACAAATTAAAGATTTTGTATCTCCCCTGCGACTGAAGCGATGGAATTTCAAATTGCGAGCAGTTGTTAGTAGGTTCATAAACAGAAGGCCCCAACGATCCACTATTACCTGAAATGCCTTGTTTGACAATTCCCATTCTCCTGGATCCAGACTCTGCTGAGAAAGTTGGCTCTTACATTGTCTTTTCCTGCAATGTGCAAGGCTGAGATCTCCTGAAAATGCAGTTCTGCCCATTCCATAAGTTGAGCTATTTCCTGCGACACTTGCTGGCTCTTGGTTCCTCCCTGCTGATTGATATAAGCCACTGTTGTCGCATTGTGCGACATTATCCGGACCACTCGACCCTGCAAACTGTCACCGAACCGTAAGCATGCCAATTAGACCGCACGGGATTCCACCCGATTAATGTTCCAGAGAAACTCTTCTGCATGCCAGCGCCCTTGTGCTGTTAGCTCCTGACAGTGAGCTCCTCAATCCTGGAAGCTTGCAGCTGTTGTGACTACTAGCCAGTCCAGTGATTTTAGGGAAATCCCCTTTCTTTGATGATCCGCTTTTAATCCACACTGCAGTTGAGTGCAGACCTCCATCAGCAGGTGGAGCCAAATCGAATAGTCTTGAGTCTGTGGGCTCTAACAAAACTGCAGAGGTCGCCTATGTGCCCTTGCCCACGGCACCACCTTCAGGGTCGCTGCCATCTAACAAAGCACTTGTAGATAGGACCTCACTGTTGGGCCTATTGTGTTCATCAATAGACGCACCTGCGCCATCAGCTTCTGAATACAGCCCTCTGGCAGGAACACTCTGCCCTCTTTCGTGTCAAACTGAACACCAAAATATTCTATTTATTTTAAAACATTTCTTACCCGTCATTCCTATGTTTAGGGCGGGGTACAACATAAACCATTCTAGTGACTGTGATGACTGAAGATCACTTTTAAATAGGTTCACGACCCAACCTAGCTCCTGCAACAAGGATATCATCATCTTGTATGAGAGACAGAGGCTTTCTCCCAGACTCTTGGCCCGAATCAGCCAGTCGTCCAAGTACGGGTGTACCAGGATCTTTTCTCAACTCTGCCGCCTCCACCACCATAACCTTGTAAAAGGTTCTAGGTGCGGCGGCCAAACCAAAAGGTAGTGCTCGAAACTGATGATGACGCCCCCAAACCACGAAACGCAAAAATCGTTGATGCTGTAGGTGAATGGGAATATGCAGGTTCGCCTTGAACAGATCCAGAGATGCCAGGAACTCCCCCTACTATGCTGCCATTATCAATGAGCACACGGTTTCCACTCAAAAATGAGTCACCTGCAAATGATGGTTGACCCCTTTGAGATCCAGGATGAGATGAAAAAAGCCCTCCCTCTTGGGCACAACAAAATAAATGGAATATCAGCCCATATTTTCTTGAGATGTGGGCACTGGAACCACTGCCTGCAGGCTGAGGAGTTTTAACAACGTACACTCCACTGCCTGCTCTTCTGCAGAGTTTTAGGGAGATGCCATGAACATTGCCTGAGGAACACTGCAAAACTCCAGCACATAGCCATGCCTTATCGTCTCCACAACTCACTGATGTGATCTTGACTCATCTCTGATAAAACAGAGAGAGGCGACCTGAAGGAAAGACTACAGTTCTTGAAAAAATTCTACCCAAGGCAGAGGGATCCATGCCAAAACCAGGGGGCACCTGTTCTATGCCCACTGAACTACCTTCCCCCACTGCCGAACCAGTTAGGGGAGTTCCAAAGTCAGGCCACCCTTCTGGCAGCTCTTTTTCCCTTTCCGCACCAGGCTGGGAAGAACCGGGCTTAGTAAAATCAGACAGAGGCAATTCTCCCTGAGCCTCCAAACAGCGCTGCACAAGTTAAAGGGAATGTCAGGCTCAGACACCCGCATATGACTAGCAACACATAGGGCAAGGCGCTTAGGCTTCTTTACTATGGGTGCCATCAGCCTGTCAATATGCCCTAACAGGCGTTTGACAATAGTGTACCCAAAATATTAGATGCTCGCAAATAAAGTGCTCAACACTGTGCCTAGATAAGTGCCCAAACTAAGCTCCCCCAGGACACTCAGATATACGTACCGTACATAAGTGGGCACCCTAGTAGGTGCTCCTAGGTTCCCACCTAAGTGCACAACAGGTCGCCGGGTGCATAAGCATCACAGGATGGAAACTGAAGAGGGTAGTCTTCAGCGCATGCCAACGCTGCCGTTGCCTATTGTATGGCAAACCACATGAGCCTGATAATGGGCCCTAGCTGCAAGGGTTGCTCAACCCGCCAGGCTGCCCCTGTCCCCTGAACTCCACTGGAAGCGGGAATGACCGTCGGATCGTGCGCTGAGTACAGATGCTGGGGGGGGGGGGGGGGGTAGTAATCCCTACACAACTCCCCTTTTCTTTATTATTTGTTTTGTTTATAAATTGCCCTTTACCTGAGCTCAACCTGTCCTGGCTGAGTATAAGGACGGTCTCCAGCTGTGGGGAGAGAGGGAATAAACCTTCACCGCAGTACTGGGCTTCCTGCACCTGCTTGCTTTTTGGCTGGTTTTTTTTTTTTGTTTTTTTTTTACAGCTAAGTCCACTCCAGTTGAAAAACCAGCTACCAGACCAAGTCACTTATCTGAAGGACCATGAAAATCACCTTAGGAATTCTCAACTGAGAGAGGGAGCATTAGGTATCCCCAAAAGAGAGCGGGGTGAATAATCCTGTTTTTTGGGGTATTTTTTTAAGGGATCCCCAGTAGATGGAGAATACTGGTGGGCTGATGACACTGCAGGGGTATATATACTGGGATGTCACCTTTGCTTCAACTCCATCTGCTGGCAGAGGTGTATAACCCACTGGTTTTGGATTCACCGGTTTGAACGATAAGAAATGTTGGTTTTTTTTTTTTTAAATTATTTAAATGGAAGATGCAAGAAACTTTTGAAGACAGCTTAAGCTGAGGTTTGAAAGCTAATGTAATGATAATAATAAAATGTACCTACGAGTGGTCAGTAAAAAGTATTGTATAACTCCTTTTACTGTTTTTTAATTGCGGGACGGACCGGCTCTAGACCGCTTTGGGGTATCAGAACGACCCCAGAACCTTTACGTGACAGGATCTGGACAGCACTGATGTCATCGCCCCGGTCTCCATGGCAATCTGGAAGGGTTAGCGGCTTCGGAGCGCGGGTCCCGGGGAAAAAGGAAGCGGGAAGGAATTATCAGACCAGACGGCGCCGCCCCCTGCAGGGCCCTGCGCTTCTGCTCCCGCTCTGGCGGCGACCGGGGTCAGTGGGCGGGCTCACGCAGCTGCCCCGCCGTTCAGTAGCTCTGCACTCCATTGGTTTGTTTGCCTAGAGACTGGGAGGAAGCCGCCATGTTTGAGGTGTCTGGCTGAGCTTCCCTTCTTTTCTTCGCTGCAGCGGCGGCGGCGGCTCCGGGGACCTGGAAGGGCTGCTCGCCTCCTGGTTGGGTTCGATTTGCGGCGAGGAGAAGTCCATCGGCCTTCCCTTGTTTACTATGTAGGGTTGCACAGACTTCCCCCGAGCTCCTCTGGCAATGAAGCGGGACTAGCGGCGGAGCCCAACTCGGGAGCCGCAAGTTGGGGGCGGAGTAGGGATTTGGGTGGAAGCGTCCGGGAGCGGGATGTTTTCCAAAAAGACTCATGGAGATGTCAAGAAATCCACGCAGAAAGTGCTAGACACCAAGAAAGATGTCCTGACACGCCTCAAGCACCTCCGGATTGTCATAGGTGAGGGGGAACGTCTGCCATATGCGCTGCACAGCCCTGTCAACTAGACTTTAGCAATCTGGGCCGAAAGAAAAAGTGACTGGTCTACCAGCAATGTGCAGATTTTTTTATTTCTAGCAAAGGGGTCGAAAGTGCCAGACGGTTTAGGGGAAGTTTGCCTACAAGAAAGCTGTGACAGGTCGGCGCCGGGCTGAGCTCTCCTCGGGCTGGCGTTGTGAGTGTGCGAGCAGCGCAGGCTGGGGGCCCTACATTTCCGCCAGGCACAGGTTGAGCAGTGCCCTGTAAAAGCTCCCAAACGGTGGGGGAATTAAAAAAAAAACAAAACAAACTTCAGTCAGAGGCACTCAGCGAGGAAACTAAGGGAATTAAAAAAAAAAAAATAAATAAAGTGAGGGGGGTGGAATGTCAGACCACACTTTGGAAGCGGTTTTAAACCTATAGTTTTATTCGCAGAGTATCAGAGCTGCGAGGCAAACTCAGTTTTGTCTTAGGTTTCAAAGTGCTTTCATATTAGTCTCTAACTAAATCCCATTGCACGTGATTATGTGGTTTTAGTTACGAAAAATGAGTTATAAATGAGATTTGTGACACGTTAGTATCACGCACATTTTTAAATACTTGGAATGTTTCCCTTCTCTTTATTGTGCTCCAATTATGAGTTCTACAGTGATCAAAAGAGATTAAATCAATAATGTACTGGATTATAGTCAAACACTGTTTCTTCCTCACCCCCCCCCCCCCATTTTCTTTTTCTTTCAGTAATGCTATTGAAAGGTAATATATTGTGTACATTCATGACATGTTTTTATGTGGGGGAAAAATTATTCTAAGAAGTTCTTAGATGGAAATTGTTGCTCTAGTAGACAGCAGACCCCAAGTTGCTTTCATGAGTGATTGAGAGTTAGATTCAAAAAACATTAAGAAAACGGTTTCCCCCAAAGCAGAAGGGACTACTGCAGTCACAGAGTACTGCCTCTGTTACCCAGCAGCTTAAGGATTCCAGCTATATGAATGAAGAATGAAATTAGTGGCTACTCAGTTTTGATGGAGAACTTTGTGTAGTCATTTGGAATGTCAACATACTTCTCTATCATGCCACTTCTTTGTGTCGGCAATACTTGTTTAAATAAACTAACACATTGAATTTTAAATAAATAAATGAGGAAAAGGGGAAATCTGCATGGAGTGGCAGTTAGTGGCCTTAACAGAAGGCATGGGGTAGCCAGCATAGAGCAGCAGTTAACTAAAACAAAAAACCAACTTGCTGGGCAGACTGAATGGACCACTTTGGTCTTTTTGTGCTTATATTTATTATGTTACTATAATGAGTTGTGTTTTTTCTCCTGTATGCTGTTCTGTTTATTTTTGGAATTTGCAAGTTGTAAAATCCTATAGAAATTTGGTAGCTGTGTATTGATGATGGTCATCTAAAATCTGGTGATTTAATTGCTACTTGTAGCTTTTGTTGGATGGATGGCATCTGAATTAATTGCCCTATTAATCTGTATAAAACTAATAGGGGATATAAATGATAAGGCCCTCAAAAGACAATAAGTAATAGTCAAGTGATTATTTGAGCAATGCAGTGAAGACACAAATAGTTTATTGTTGAAAACCGTTGCAATATTGAGTTGCAAAGGCATGATAGTGCTGAGTGTTTACCAGTGCAACCCAGAACAGAAACCAGTAACATAATGTGAATAATATTGATCAGTCTGCTTTGATATACATATATATTAAATTGCTGGTAGAAACAAAACAAGGAAACAGAAAATGAAGTATTTTGAAATTCTTGAGAGAGATTCTCTCTTTAGCTTGTAGTCCCATTAAGTTCAGTGAGTCTCCTATTTGTAATTTTCAGTATTAATATTGAGCCTTCTGTATTAAAGGACTTCAGTACTGGCCAGAGTGGAAGAAAGTTGGTTAATTTAAAACTCTAGTTGTTTCTTTTTTTAATGGTCAGTTTTTAAAAATGTTTTGGGAACAGTTTAATCTCCACCATTCCTGTCTGTCTGTTTCAATTACACATTAGTTAAAAGTCTCAAAAATGTAGACGAACATTTTGATTTAAAAAAAATCAGTAAGTGTAATAGGTCCATTAGGATCAGGGTGGAAGGTGACTGACATTTTCATTTTCACACACAATTTCCCTGGTCCCAGGGAGTTGGGAAGAATATGCTGCTGATACTGATAAGGAGTTATTGATGGTTTTAGAAATTTTACTTGATGTGGAATACAATTTAAAAATGCAAGTCAGTTTTGATTCACTTCAGAAGAAAGATTTTGTGATTAACCATAAGATTTGTCATTTAGGAGGGTTTTAGAAGGTTTCAAATGAATAAACAGAAAAATAATGTTGCTGGTTACAAATGTGTCCTAGAATTGGATGCCTGAGTGAAGGGGTGGAGTCTTCCCAAAAGAAGAGGTCTGCTTTTAATTGAAAATCAGCTAGCTGCATTATAGAAGCCAGCTTTCCTTTTTGTTTTGAAATGTGAGAAAAATATTGCAAATATATTTGCTACCTGGAAAATTATCTCATGAGCTTCAATCTCACAGTAATGGCCTTGTAAATTATATTATTTTGGAAGCTAATGTGAAAATTCATTATTTCTACATTAGATCAGCCTTTGGTTGTTCGTTCACTATAAGTGGTTTCACACTAAATAAATTGGAAAGAAGTAGGAATTTAGGAAGTGTTCTCTAGGTATTGAAAGATGCATGCTGTGTAAAGCACTGGAAAATATAAACACATTTATAAAAACATAGTTTTCATACTGAACACCAGCAGCAGTTTAATTGTCACAGTAGTTTTTGATACATAGGGTTTATACTTGTTATGTTTGAGTAAAATGCCAATCTTATACTGGAGCCTCAAAGCAAGAGGAAGCCAGTGTAGTCTCATTAGGACAGGGTTAATGTAACCATGTTTACCCTGCCCAGAAATCAGATGCTACAGAATGCTCCCACATGTCTTAAGTGCTTCTCAAGTCTTGGTAGGAGACCCCACATACAGTGAGTTATAATAGTCCAAACTAGGTAAAAATTAATTGCTTGAACAATAGGGTGAAAACTTGTAGCATCAAGAAGAAACTTTAAAGGGCATAGTAAACACAGTATGTTAAGTCTGATTTCACCATGACCCTAATTTGTTGATACTTCAGCAAGTTGGTCTAAGAGCACGCCTAGACTTTTAGCATTGGTCACAACAGGAGTCTTGAGTGTTATCAAATACAAGGAAATTTACAGAGATCTTAGAAGGCCTTTGCAATACCATAATCTTCGTTTTCTACAAACTATGGGCTAAATTATGTGACATCCAGCTTTTATTTATTTTATTTGAATATTTTTATTCTGTTTATAATGGCACATGCTAAGTGGAGCTTTTTAGAGTCCAAAGGCATGCGGTGATAAAAGAAAATAAAAAAATAAATATTGGCAAGTTAAATGTAAAACATAAAACAGGCTAAAAGAGAATTTGAAATTAAGTTGGCCATAGAGGCAAAAACTCTTAAAACCTTTTAAAAATATATCTGAAGTAGAAAACCCGCGAGGGAGTCGGTTGGACCGTTAAATGATTAAGGGGTTAAAGGGGCACTTAAGGAAGATGAGGCCATCGCAGAAAGACTAAATGAATTCTTTGTTTTGGTGTTTACTGAGGAGAATGTTAGGGAAATACCTGTTCCAGAGATTCAGATGAACTGACCCGAATCACAGTAAATCTGGAAGATGTAGTAGGCCAGATTGACCAACTGAAGAGTAGCAAATCACCTGGACCGGATGGTATATATCCCATGGTTCTGAAAGAACTCAAAATTGAAACTTCAGACCTATTACAAGTAATTTGTAACCTATCATTAAAATCATCCGTTGTATCTGAAGACTGGAAGGTAACCTCGATATATAAAATGGGCTCCAAAGGTGATCTGGGAAACTGTAGACTGGTGAGCCTGACTTTAGTGCCGGGAAAAATCGTGGAAACTGTTATAAAGAATAAAATCACAGAACATATATGATCTAATGGGACATGGCCATCATGGATTTACCCAAGGGAAGTCTTGCCTCACAAATGTACCTTTTTTTTTTAAGGGATGAATAAGCATGAGGATAAAGGGGAACTGGTAGATGTGGTGTATTTGGATTTTCAGAAGGTGTTTGATAAGGTCCCTCATGAGATGGAGATGTTTCTAAGAAAACTAAAAAGTCATGGAATAAGAGGAGATTTCCTTTTGTGGATTGCAAACTGGTTAAAAGCCAGAAAACAGAGAGTAGGATTAAATAGTCTGTTTTCGCAGTGGAAAAAACAGTGGAGTGCCTCGGGGAGCTGTTCTTAGACCAGTGCTTTTTAATATATTTATAAATTATCTGGAAATGGGTATGACGAGTAATTTGTAGATGACGCAGTTATTTAGAACAGTTAAATCATAAGCAGATTGTGATAAATTGCAGGAGGACCTTGTGAGGCTGGAAGATCGGGCTTCCAAATGGCAGATTAAATTTAATGTGGACAATTGCAAGGTGATGCATATAGGGAAAAATAATCCTTGCTGTAGTTACACGATGTTAGGTTCCATATTAGGAGCTACCACTCAGGAAAGAGATCTAGGTGTCGACTCAGTGTGCTGTGGCAGTCAAAAAAACAAACAATGTTAGGAATTATTAGGAAAGGAAAGGCAAATAAAATGGTGGATGTCATAATACCTCTGTATCTCTTCATGGTGAGAGTACATCTTGAATACTGTGTGCAATTCTGGTCGCCAAAAAGATATAGTTGCTCTGGAGAAAGTACAGAAAATGGTGAACAAAATGATAAAGGACATGGAATGGCTCCCCATGAGGAAAGGCTAAAGAGATTAAGGCTGTTCAGCTTAGAGAAGAGATGGCAGGGGTGGGGGGGGGGGGGGGGGGGGGGGGGAATATGATGGAGGTGTACAAAATCATGACAGAACTTGAATGGGTAAATGTGAATTGGTTATTTACTCTTTCAGATAATAGATTAGGGGACACTCCATTAAGTTAGCAAGTAGCACATTTAAAACAAATTGAAGAAATTCGTTTTCACTGAATGCACAATTTCTGAAAATCATTGCCAGAGAATGTGATTAAGGCAATTAGTGTAGCTGGGTTTAAAAAAGGTTTGGCTAAGTTCCTGAGGGACAAGTCTATAAACTGCTATTAATCAATAAGGAATAGCCACTGCTTGTTTCCAGCATTAGTACCTTGCAATCTGTTTAATGATTGGGAACTTGCCAGGTACTTGTGACTTGGCTTGGCCACTGTTGGAAACAGGGTACTGGGTTTGATGGACCCTTGGTCAGACCCAGTATGGCATATCTTATATTCTTATGTTATGTTCAGATGTAGAAGCTCAAGAGAATGTAAGTGGCACAAACACTGGATGTCATCTACATATCTCTGCTATTCTACACAGCCTAGCTAGTAGCTTACAAATAGGCGCAATAATGATGTTAAAATGTGCAGCGGATAGAGCTGAGCCGTGTTGCCAGTCTCTCTAGGTCTTGTAATGTGTAACCTTCATGCATTTGTACAAAGTTAGAATGCTCTGCAGTTATTCAACTGTTCACACAGCAAGTACTTATACTTCATTTGTCAATTAAAGATGTTGGCAGTGTCGAGACTTTTTTTTTTTAAAAGGTTTTTAAAGCTGCTTCTCTGCAAGTCCCCCGAACAGTGTAACAAGTTGCCTTAGAATGGAACCTGATTGGTTTGATGTTTGCTATATTGTTGCCAATATGGACCAATTGCATACAATAAGCATAAACTAATTTGGTGCAGTTGCTATCTAGGTTGCCCCCAGGAACTCAGAAGTATTTTACTGGAGTAAAATAACTTAGTATCAAAATATTTTAATTAAAACGGTGCATATATACATGCACTTGCTATACTGCGATTATACAGTGCTTTTCTAATGAGAGCAACTGTTGTTTTTTCCAGCTAGTGTTCAACTAGTATCACCCGTACAGTTGAGCGGACCACAGCTTCAGTATCAGGCCTGTCAAGAAGGTGTTAGAGGGAATATTTGTACTGGGGCCCCAAAATTACAAGAATATACAGTGGCTTGCAAACGTATTCAACCCCCCAAAAAGTCAGCAGATTTGTGTGGATTACAAATGACACTTGCACAGATTGTTCCAGGCAGTGTGTTTATTGCAAACCAGTATGCTCTTAAGTGAATTTTCAAAGTCACAATTCATTATTTCTGAAAAATGCTTCAGACTAGTTCATTCTATAACCACTTTTTGCTGCAATAACAGTTTTTAAGTCTGGGGTAAGTTGTTTTTGTTGTTTCTTTAAATTTAAACTTTTATTAATTATTATATCGTTTACAATGAAACAATAAAGAAATCCAAAAAATAAAATACATCAATATAACGATTTATCAAATAATATTTGCTGGATATCTAGCCCACGTCTAGGAGGTGAGAGGGAAACAAATTGGACATGCCCATATTATCTAGAACAACCCCAACAGAAAAAACAGCACTTCAGTTTGTAGGCGGAGTTTTATCCCTTAAGAAACGTTCCAAATGTAAAGGATCAGTAAATACAATTTTGTTATTTTGAAATACTGGGGCGGATTTTCAGAGCCCTGCTCGCCTAAATCCGCCCAAAACCGGGCGGATTTAGGCGAGCAGGGCCCTGCGCGCCGGTGAGCCTATTTTACATAGGCCTACCGGCGCGCGCAGAGCCCCGGGACTCGCGTAAGTCCCGGGGTTCTCCGAGGGGGGCGTGTCGGGGGCGGGCGTGTCGGGGGCGGGCGTGTCGGCAGCGTTTTGGGGGCGGGTACGGGGCGTGGCTACGGCCCGGGGCGGTCCGGGGGCATGGCCGCGCCCTCCGTACCCGCCCCCAGGTCGCGGCCCGGCGCGCAGGAGGCCCGCTGGCGCGCGGGGATTTACTTCTCCCTCCGGGAGGCGTAAATCCCTGGAGAAAGGTAAGGGGGGGGGGTGTAGACAGGGCCGGGCGAGTGGGTTAGATAGAGGAAGGGAGGGGAAGATGAGGGGAGGGCGTTAGAGGATTCCCTCCAAGGCCGCTCCGATTTCGGAGCGGCCTTGGAGGGAACGGGGGTAGGCAGCGCGGCTCGGCGCGCGCCGGCTATACAGAATTCATAGCCTTGCGCGCGCCGATCCAGGATTTTAGTGGATACGCGCGGCTCCGCGCGTATCTACTAAAATCCCGCGTACTTTTGTTTGTGCCTGGAGCACCAACAAAAGTACGCCAGCGTGCCTTGTTTGAAAATCTACCCCACTATCTAACATTTACATGAGAATTTTAGGAAAAAACTTGCTCCTATATCCAGAGCTAATTGCTTATAAGTTAGAAATTGTTTTCTACGTGCCTGAGTCACCCGAGACATGTCAGGAAAGACCTATATTTTTGTCCACAAAAATTCATGTCTTTCACTAAAAAGTATTTAGAGAAAAATTGATCTTTCTCTTGTTTTAAAGAAAATTGTATAAGCAAAGTCGCTTTGGATAATATATTGTCCATCGAGTCTTCTAAAAAAGTAGAGACTCCTGGACTATCCATCACATCTATATCCCCAGGTTGAGTAGAGAGTATTTTCCTTCTAGGTAAATAATATATCTTGGAGATCGTAGGGATTTTCTCAGTATCAAAGGATAAAATCTCAACTGAATATTTTTTTGTATAATTCAAAAGCCGACATCAACCTTGAAAAAGGAAAATTTAACAACCTAAGATTGTATGAACGTGTTTCATTTTCAAGCAATTCAATCCTGTTATGCAGCATGAGATTATCCTTGATGAAGGATATATTTGAAGCCTGCAGATTTGTAACTAATGGATTTAAGTTTGTCACTACTTGTTCAATTTTCTTAGTTCTACTATCCAAGTCTACAAACTTCTCTCTGGTTTCCACAGAGAAAGTGTGTATCTTAGAGATAGAACTAGTTAATTTTTTATCAATTCTGACATTCAGTTTCCACAAATCTATTAAGGATAAATTAGTTGGATCAACTTCTATATCTGGTTCTTCACTAATAGATTAAAAAATCACAGCTGGATATTGGATTGTCTTACTAGTAGTGATAACATTATCCTTTATATTATTACTAGAAATCATATTCCCCCCTAGCACATTTTCCCCCTGTATGCTAATAAGGGGAGAAGTTACTGGGGGGTCTATAATAACATTGGCTTCCTGTTTACCATCTCCTGGCTGCTCTGGGGGTTGCGAGGACCTGGGACTTAAAGTAACTCCTAACATGGAGCCACTTTCTAAACTGTCCCTAACAGTGGACTCACCTATATGCACTATATGGGAGTCCATGGGTCCTATCCTTCTCGAGGTTGGGGTAACTGGAGACGAGGTAAAGTTCTTCGATTTTCGCTTCCTACCCATATTAAAAGAGAAAAAAAAAATAAAAATGAAAACTTTACCTAGGGGCGCGCCGCAGGGGATCAGTTTTTATAGAGTCCCCCGGACGCCTCCGAATGACGTCACTAGGGGTGCCGCCCACTGGGTCCCGACCTCGTTGCTCCTCGTCCAGGAGTACAGTTCTTTCCTCTACAGCTTTTTCAGCACTGGAACCGAGGGACCCCTGGCACTCCAATCGCTTCCTCCTCACCTCTGGGGGGTAAGCTTCTACCAGCTTTATTCACTGTTTGGGAGTGATTTTTGTCCATTCTTCCCGGCAGATTTGCCTCTGGTTATTCAGGTTGGTTGGGTAATGTTTATGGACTGCAATTTTTAAATAGTATCACAGATTCTCGTTTGGATTGAGATCTGGACTTTGACTTGGCCATTGTAGAACATTCACCTTTTTGTTGTTTAATCACTCCTGTGTTGCTTTGGCCTTGTGCTTGGGATCATTGTCCTGCTGAAAGGTGAACTTTCTCCCAAGTTTTAGTTTTTTAGCAGACTGAAACAGGTTGTCTTGCACTATCTCCCTGTATGTTGCTCCATCCATCCGTCCTTCAGTCCCTAGGAAAAGCATCCCCACAACATGATGCAGCCACCCCTATACTTTACATTTGGGATGGTGTTTGAGGAATGGGCAGTGTTAGGTTTGCATCACACATAGCATTTTTAATTTTGGCCAACAAGCTCTATTTTTGTCTTAATCTGACCACAAAACCTTATCCCACATTTTAGCTGGGTCACTCTGATGCTTTCTGGTAAACTCCATATGTGTTCTGATGTGGTTTTTCTTCAGTAATGGCTTCTTTCTAGCCACCCTCCCTTACAGGCCAGTTGTTATGGTTGACTGGTACACCTCCAGTCTCAGCTACTGAACTCTGTAACTCCTTAAAAGCAATTGTTGACCTCTCTGTGGCTTCCTTCACAAGTCTGCTCCTTGCTCTGATGCCGAGTTTGAGGTTCGGCCTTGTCTAGGCAGTGTCTGGGTGGTATGATGCAGCTTCCCTTTCCTCACAATTGATCCAACAGTGCTCATTGGCATATCCAAGCATTTGGATATTATTTTGTAGCCTTTTCCTATCTGGGCATGTCTATAACTTTATCTTTAATTTCCTTAGAATGCTCTTTGGTGCTCATTTTTACAGCTTTCTTTCAGATTCAGTCTGACCAGTGGTACTGGAATTAGGGGGTCTTTTTTTTTTTTTTTTTAAGATAAAAGTGTAAACTTGGAGCTTCCACAGCACAGGGGTTAAATACTTATTCAAGCAACATTTTTCAGTTTATTTTATTTTACAAAAAATACAGAAATAATGAATTGCAACTTTAAAAATGTACTTTGAAAGTATACTGCTTTGCAGTAAATATACTATCTAGAACAATCTGTGTAAATGTAATCTATAATCCACACAAATCTGCTGACATTTTAGGGGGCTGAATACTTTTTCAGGTTACTGTATTTGGAAAAACAAATGGTAATGGAATAAGATAATTGCAAGGACTTCAGTGCCAGTAGCAGCAATCAGCACCTCCCCAATAGCCACGCGGCAGCAGTGACAGTGGCAGCAGAGGAATGAGAGAGGCTCTGAGGTTGTGAAGGAAGCCAGTGAGAGCATGAGTGTGTATGTGTGTATGAGAAAATCCAGGGGAGTAAGAGTGTGTGTGTGTGTGTGTGTGTGTGGGGGGGGGGGGGGTGGAGGGGGAGACAGTATCTTACAGCTTGAGAGTGTGTCAGTGTCTGTGAGAGCAAGAGGTTATGATTGGGTATAAGAGCATGAATGTGTACGTATGTGACAGTCTGTGTGTGAGAGAGAATGGACATGTGAGTCTGTGTGAGAGAGAGAGGATAATCTCTTAATCCTCGACAATATCAGGGTGACTGGAAATCAAGAGCTCCCATGTATGGACAGCAGGGGCTTTTAAAAATCCTTATTAGTTTTAATTATTGTGTGTTATCTGATATATGTGCTGTTCTGAAATATTTTATTGGTGTTTGGGAAATTGTAAAAAATGTATCTGATTTTAATTAATAGAAATTCTATTTATCAGTAGTTTTAAAATGTTTTTATTAGTATGGTTTTACTATTATAACTGATGCTTTGTGTTTCTTGATTTTATTGTTTTATGAGGAATGGTGGTTCTGTTTTTCCATTGTTAATACACAAGAGTCTGGCTTCTTGGGGTTTCCATTTCAGTTTTTTCTAATTTGTGCTCCTTTATTTTGTATTCTGTATTTGGTGAGGGTCTGTCTCTGCTCTGTGTGTGTGACCATGATGAGAGATTCTGCTAGCATGTAATGTCTGTATAGGGATCTATAGCAATCGGGTTTGTTTTTTTCCTCAGTAGGTGGTGTATTGGTATTCTAGGACCCAGTGTAATATTTACCCTTGCTTTTTCACAGGTAGGATTATTGTTGTTTAAGTCCTTGGTGGTGTTATTGTTATGTTACGATGGGATTGCAGTATAGATTTTGAGTGTCCTTTTTTTTTTTTTTTTTTTTTTTTGTGGGGTTTTGTGTGTGTGTTCACAATGTGTCTGGCAGTGGAAGGTGTTTGTGCTGCTGTTACTGTGAGGTGACACCAAAATTTGAAAATATCTTTTAGTATGATGAGCTGTAAGGGAAACATCCAAGCTCCATTGTTTGGGGGAATTTCAGTGGATACACAAAGTTAGAGAACTGGAGGTGCAGGATTTATAAATGTCATAATTAAATAAATATGCACTAAAATCCAACTTCATCCATAACCCCACCCCCATCCCGCCGGGCCATGGAAAAATGGTCTTGCTTGAAGCTGGTCCCTGGTGCAAAAAAGTTTGGGGAACACTGCTCTAAGAAATCTGCCCCAATGGCAGAACAGGCTGGATCCTCAGCGTCCAGCAGGCCAAAAGCTAAACAAACAAAAAAGAAATGATCTGCAGAGCTGATGGTGTACCCCTTGCCAAAAAAACATTAATCGATGCAGTAGATGCACACACCTCCATTGATTCATCGATTACCAGCGCTATTGACTCATTGGGCTTCATGGAAGCAAAAAACATTGATAGTCAATGTACAAAGCTACAAAATCCTTGATGCACTGAGCCCCCGAGTATGCGATGCAGCAAGCCTAGATGCTGTTAATGCTCCAAGAGCAAGGAAGTTCTGTTTCCTTGGTCAATGCATCGGACAGCAGTGCTGCCTAATGTAATGATTGTAAATCATGGACACAGGAGATCAGTAGGAAAACTTACTTTACAAAACAGTATTGTAATAAAGTATTCTGGAAAAATGTTATAGGCAATACGTCAAAAGCTATAGCATATGTGTGTGTCTGTATTTTATATATATATATATATATATTTGTATTCGCACACACATTTTCTTATATGCACACATGCTATAACCTCTGATGTATTGCCTGTGACATTTTTCCAAAATACTTGTGTGTGTTTTATAAACAATAGCAAAACTAAATAGGCATTTATAGATATACCAGATAAAAAGCGAGGTATAGGCAAACAAGTAAATCACATAAGTAAAAGTTATTTGTTCATTAAGAACATGCCATACAGGGTCAGACCAAGGGTC
The DNA here is from genome assembly GCF_901001135.1 of Rhinatrema bivittatum. Classification (NCBI taxonomy): domain Eukaryota; kingdom Metazoa; phylum Chordata; class Amphibia; order Gymnophiona; family Rhinatrematidae; genus Rhinatrema; species Rhinatrema bivittatum. The sequence continues at coordinate 148,647,772 of NC_042618.1, read as the reverse complement.
CATCAAGCCCTGCATCCTGTTTCCAACAGTGGCCAATTCAGGCCATAAGAACCTGGCAAGTACACAAAAACTAAGTCTATTTCATGTTACTGTTGCTAATAATAGCAGTGGCTATTTTCTTAGTCAACTTAATTAATAGCAGGTAATGGACTTCTCCTCAAGAACTTATCCAATCTTTTTTTTTTAAACACAGCTACACTAACTGCACTAACCACATCCCCTGGCAACAAATTCCAGAGTTTAATTGTGCGTTGAGTGAAAAAGAACTTTCTCTGATTAGTTTTAAATGTGCCACATGCTAACTTCATGGAGTGCCCCCTAGTCTTTCTATTATCTGAAAGAGTAAATAATTCACATCTACCCGTTCTAGACCTCTCATGATTTTAAACACCTCTATCATATCCCCCCTCAGCCGTCGCTTCTCCAAGCTGAAAAGTCCTAACCTCTTTAGCCTTTCCTCATAGGGGAGCTGTTCCATTCCTTTTATCATTTTGGTCGCCCTTCTCTGAACCTTCTTCATCGCAATTATATCTTTTTTGAGATGCGGCGACCAGAGTTGTACACAGTATTCAAGGTGCGGTCTCACCATGGAGCGATAAAGAGGCATTATGACATTTTCCGTTTTATTCACCATTCCCTTTCTAATAATTCCCAACATTGTTTGTTTTTTTGACTGCCGCAGCACACTGAGTCAATGATTTCAATGTGTTATCCACTTTGACGCCTAGATCTCTTTGGTGGTAGCTCCTAATATGGAACCTAACATCGTGTAACTACAGCAAGGGTTATTTTTCCCTATATGCATCACCTTGCACTTATCCACATTAAATTTCATCTGCTATTTGGATGCCCAATTTTCCAGTCTCACAAGGTCTTCCTGCAATTTATCATAATCTGCTTGTGATTTAACTACTCTGATTAGACTCAGTAATTTGTTCAGTAATGAAACTTACTTTCATTACTTTGTCCCTGTTAAGTAGTATAGCTTTGAGTTTATCTCTGCTGGGAGCTGGCAAAAGATTGACGAATTTTCCCCGCATTATGAGGACTTTACAGCGCTTGGACATAAATTTGTTCTCTGAGCATGAATTTCATCTGTGCCAATGTCATAATATAGAGAACAAAGCATTTATACGTTCAGCACACAAACGTACGCAGTTTAAATTTCTTTGTCTCAAGCAGTTCTAGACGATAAATAATCTTGCCTGCTCTCTCTTCAGTGGAGGCCATTTTGTCCCTACATGTACATCAAGATGACTTCCGGTCTGCTGTCTCTAATAATACATCCACTCAACTTTTCAATATTAGTAATGTAATATACCTGATTCACTAAGGGTTTTTCCCACAAACACAACATAGGAGAAAATCTTTAGTGAATCTGGCCCATAGTTGCATGTATTAAATAAAAGATAGACCTTCGTTTGCAGATTTTATTTTTCCTGGTAATTTGTTTTATTTAAAAAAAAAAAAAAAAAAATTCAGTGGAAAAATGACTTTGCTCTAACAAACAGGAAAAAATCAGTGTAAAAGTATTTTCTCCACTTTTTTTTTTTTTTTTTGTTATAGCATTGAAATTCCCAGGAAAAATAAAATAAAAACTGAAAACGAAGTTCCCTAAAGATAATGTAAGGTATGTGTTGCGGTCTGGAATGGCTCCACATATTGGTGCACAGATCTAGAATAGTGGGAACCGCTAAGTTAGAACAGTGCAGAGACAAATGATAGCAGTAATTAATTTGACATGTCTAACTTTGATGTACTAACATTAATGAAGGTCTCCGAAAGTAATTCTTTAAGCAAAAAGTTTTATTTCATCTGATTTATTAATGGGCTAGAAAAATTAAAATGGACTTATACATAGTGTTTTTAGAAAGTTTGAAATAGTGCTATTGAGTGTATCATCTTTCTCAATCATAATCGGGCCGATTCAGTAAAGTCCGCGGGAGAGCGGGTGAATGCCCACTCTCCCGGCGCGAGCACAGGCCACTCTCCTATGCGTGCGAGTCTGTATTTAAATGAGGCCTGGCGGTAAAAACGGGCAAAAGGAGGCGCTAGGGACACTATCGCGTCCCTAGCGTCTCCTTTTGGACCAGAGCGGCGGCTGTCAGCGGGTTTGACAGCTGACGCTCAATTTTGCCGGCATCGGTTCTCGAGCCCACTGACAGTTTTTACTGCTTTTCTGTGCACTTTCCAGGTGCCTGAAGAAATTAGCGCCTACCCAAAGGTAGGCGCTAATTTCTGAAAGCAAAATGTGCGGGAATACCTAATAGGGCCATCAACATGCATTTGCATGTTTCGGGCGCTATTAGGTTCGGCAGATTGGACGTGCGTTTTCGGCCCCTTACTGAATAAGGGGTAAGGGAAAACACGCGTCCAGTGGGGGGTTAACAGTGCGCTCCATATGTACTGTATCGGCCTGAGTGTGAGGACTTCTGCTAATTTTATTTATGTAACAATGTTTGTGATTTACAAATGGGCAATCTATCCTTTATTAAATCATTTTTGAGATGAATATAAAATAATATGGATTGTTATTATATGGCAGTTTGCGAAGCTCACTACTTGATGCAGGAATTTTGCTAGTGAATGATAGTTCACCGAGAGCAATCTCTGAGGTGTGCTACATCAGCTGTGCTCATGTTTAATCATTCATTCAGACTGCAGTTGAAACTTGAAATTGAACATCTGAATGTGATGGAGATATTTGATCATTTAGCATGGTGGTGATGTGGGAACCAAAGCAACATGAAGGCAATCTGCATTTAGCAGAGGAAGGAAATGTTAATTTTTAACAATAGTTTAGATTGGGGACTCCCAGATTTGAAGGGGGAGGGAAAATGTGTGGGCAGGTGCAGAGGAAAAGATCAGGGGACTTCAAATTGGTTGGTAGTGGTGAAGCGAGTGGGGCTCACAGATTGGGTGAGGAAAGTAAGGACTCGGGTATGAGAGCGGGGAGTGGGCACATGGACATTATGTGGGGATTTAGGGATTTATTTATTTAAAGGCTTTTATATACCGGAGTTCATGCACTAGTGCATACCACTTCGGTTTACACGGAACAAGGAACAGAAAATTACATCAAACAGATTGAACAATTAAACAAATATACAATTACATCCAACAATTGGGTATAAATAACATGGCTAACTTAGTAGGAACTTAGAGTTAGAGGTGAAGGAGAGAAATAGTACCAAGTGGTAATAGAACAATGTTAATAGCTAAATAATAAATATAAATAGTAAATACAAATTCTTATAATAAATACAGGTGAACTCTGAGAGATTGAGTGGCAGGAGAATGGGGATTTGAAGACTGAGTGGGAATTGGGCTGAATAGCAGGGACTTAGATTGGGTGGGAAGAGTTGTTATTTTGGGATAGACAGGACAGCAGGGACTCAGCAGTTGGATGGGAGATATGAGTGTGGGTGTATTACATTGGTTAGGAGGTATGAGATGCAGATATGTATGTGGGAAGGGTTGAGATATGGTGTGAAGGACCTGGCTTTTTAAACAAGCCTACCAAGAGCTGTTAACATAATTATCTCACTCTTCTGATTTTGTACCAAGGTGTAATGTATATTTTTATTTTTATTATACTATCTTTACCCTAACTATACTACCTCTCTAACGGGCCGATTCAGAAAAGTCCGCGGGAGAGCGGACGAACGCCTGCTCTCCCGGCGCGCACACAGGCCACTCGCCTGTGTGCGCGATTCTGTTTAAATTAGGTGGTGCAGTAGAAACGGGCAAAAGGAGGCGCTAGGGACACTAGCGCGTCCCTAGCGCCTCCTTTTGACCCGGAGCGGCGGCTGTCAGCAGGTTTGACAGCTGACGCTCAATTTTGAGCGTGTCTGGCCCTTTAAATAGGAGAAGAAGACGCGGCCGCGCGCCTAGGAGGAGAGTGCAGAGGCTGTGCAGGACCATGGCCAGCAGCCTGCACAGCGTCTGTGCGTAAGACGTCAGAGAGGCAGGGCTGAGCCTGAGCGCAGGCTCCAACGTCTGCAGCGGTTCCAGCCACTGCAGGAGTCCCCGGGGGCAGCTCCAGCCGCTACTCGAGCCCGGGGCTGGGGCCTTAGCGCCGCGAAGAAGAAACAGCGATGGGAGTGGTCCCAGGCCCCGAAGAAGGCCGCGGTTCCGGCCGCGGAAGCCAGGAAGAAGCAGGGCGGCCTCCTGGCCACGTGGGCGGGCCGACGGCGGCCTCCTGGCCGCGTGGGCGAAGACGGTATGGTGAGTGAATCAGTGCCTGCTCGCGGGGGGGGGACCCGTGGGCAGCACAGGTTCATAACAGTAACACACAACGATGATACCTAGTATGAAGGTCATTTCATTAGTGTCTCAGTGAATAGCATTTGTCAACAGAGGAAAGGAGGATTAGTATTTTTGCATTACTTTTTTATCATCAGCTTAACCCTTAAGGAGTTTGTTAACACAGAGAGGAATATTCATCAGCAGTGGCTGTCTGGTGGAGTCTCATTAGGCTTGAGGTTTCTTTCATATCTCTGGCTCTCTAACCCTGGCAGGTAGATATCCCATCTATGCTGACCTTCCTGCAAAAGGCTTTGGGACAAGGGATGAGCTTTTAATTCCCTGGGGTCCCAGTTGTAGCTATTTCATGGTACAAATATCAGATTCAGGGAGTTTGGTGTTCAGCATATTTGCCCTCTCCTGGGGCTCTAGTGCCCCAATAGAACGTGGATCTGGCTCTCAGAACACTGTCTTCTATTTTCAAAATGTTTATTCTTATATTCTTAAAAGATATTCCTCAAAGTTGGATCCCTAGTGGCCTATGCCCAGAGTTAGACCCTAATTGGCAGTGATCCTTCCTAGTCGTTCCACAGAATTGGTCACTTTTAACCAGGGCCATCATCCTTATCTAAGGTCATTTTTTTTTGCCTTTACCTAAGCAGGCAATATCTCTTGCAGTGTCCCACAAAAGGGTAATGTGATGGTAAGAGTAATCTCTCCCCTTATTAAAGGTTCTTTGAATCTTCTTCAGATATCTATTTATTAAATTTATATACCATCTATCAACATTCCTAGGTAATTTGCAAAAAAAAAAATCATTTATAGTAATATATAAAATGTCAAAATAGCTTATCTCTTTCGGCTAATCAATAGGCCTTTATCCAGCAGGACCTCATTGGATGAGGCAGCTTCAGAATCCTCTTTGTTTTTTGTCATTGTAAATCAGATGATCCCTTCAGTCTTTGTTGAAGGGTCAGCAGGTTCTGAGGGTGCTTTTGCTCATTTTATGAAGGCTTGGGTTTCCTCTGGAGGAGAGGCTTCAGTGCCTGCTCCAGAGGATGTCTGTAAGGCAGCAACTTAGTCATTAACAGTCTCTCATAGATGCTATGGATTAAATGTGCAGGTCAATGGAGATACTGTCTTGGGGCAGGTATTCTTGAAACAGCCCTGTCTTCCCACTCGTGTTGGAATAGATTTCAGTATATCACACTAATCTGGACTGGTGTAGCAGGATAATAAGGTAAATTTGGTTCTGCCTGCTAATTTCCTTTCCGTGAGTCCTACTGTACCAGTCCAGGACCTTCCTGGGAAGTCAGGGCCTGCACTGTTATCCTTGGCAGAAAATATCGATTTTGCCTTTGAAGGTGTGCCCGAGGCTGTTGCTTCTATGCTATTAATCTTCCCTGTTGCACTGCTTGGCGTGCACAATACCATACAGAGAGTTTGCTTTCTAAGCAGGCGAAATAGGAGCGTTTCCTCATTCCCTTATGTTGATGTTTCTCTTCCATAAGTTGTTTGTATTTTAAGGGCAGTTGGTATTTTCCATTGCTTTGACATAATGACTACTGCTGGTTCAGCACTAGCCTATAAACCAAGTAGTGATGTTGCTGAAAAAGGATGCATCCTCTGTTTTCATCCGCTAGTAGGCGGAGATAACCCACTAGTCTGCAGCAGGACTCAAGGAAAGAAAATGAACAGGTAAGCCCAAATTTCACCTTAGAACATGAAATAACTGAAAAATGAGGCCAAAGTGCTTTCCTGGTTAAGGTATTGTATTCTGCCTAGCATAAATTTATACTGTGAATTCATTTTCCTAATTTATATTAAGAGTTGCTATAAATCAACAGGGCGATGGCCTTTGCCAGCAAAGTGGAGATATTTTGGAACAGATTAAGTTTTGGACTTCTGTTTTTATTGAATACAGTAGAGCTGTTTTGTTTTTCATTTTTGTGTCCCTCACTTGGCAAACTTTGCTAACTGTGTGAATCTGTAATCATGCCAAATCTATTTCTGAGCTGGTATTTCCATTCGAGTGCTGGTTACCAGGAAAACAAGGAGTAAACTGTTGTACTTTTGTTGAGAGACACATAGTGTTAAAACAATTATGGGAAGTGTTTGTAGAAAGCATTATCCTGTTAACTTATTTGTGCCCAGGATATCTTTAAGACTCTGTTTTTTGAATATTTAATGCTTTTGAAACAGTAGTTAAAAAATAACACATGTTTAGTAGGTAGAGCTCAGAACTACAAGACAGGTTTTATATTTTACTCTGCTGCTGATACTCTCTGACTAGGGACTTCTGTTTTCAGTGTTTTTCTAGTTTCTCTGGTAATTTCAGTTGTTATAACAAAAATGGGAGATGTCAGAGGGAAAAGAAAACTTATTGTCCATGTAAATATTTTTGTTCTTGTAATAAATACTTTTAAATTCTCAGGGAAAATTAAAAAAACAAAACAAAAAAAAAACCTGAACATGAAGGCAAATCATGCTTCCTAACTGTGCCAAAAACATGAATGTGCAGTCACCCCAGAATAGTTACATATATGGTTTCTCAAGTACTGAAAAAAGAACATTAAAATTAAAAATGTTATCACTCGCCCTCATGCTAAGAACCCCCCCCCCCCCCCCAAAAAAAACCCCCAAACAAACCTCCACTAGGGGCTCATCTTGCTTCTAAATATTTTGTAAATTTGCCAATCTGATTACTGGTTCAGAGTTTCCAGCTACATAGAGTAAGCTATGAGGCTAAATATTTAGATTTGAATCAGGCCTCTTATATTTAACCCTATGCCTCTAGAGATAGTCCAAAGCCAGCCAATAGTTTTTAAATTTCCTTCCATATTCCACTGACCTCAGTGAAAGCAGAAAGCACAACATAATATACCATAGGGCCTGAGCAATGTGCCAGAAATTCTTCTCAAGCTTGATGGTCATTTGGCCACCTGATGAAAACTAGTAGTCAAATCAGTTTTTATGATTATCTATCACTAACCACCCACCACATGAGTCCCATATTAAGCAAGACCATAGAAATAAGCAGGCAAATAGAATAATTTTAATGTGCTTATTTCAGTACTTGAGAAACACATATGCAACTACTCTGGGGTGACTGCATGTTCCTGTTTCTGGCACTTCAACCATATGACCGTTTTCAATCAGGAATGAAAGTTCGGAAATGTCACCTAAAATTTTTTAAAACAAGCACAGTTACATAAGATGAAAGACAATTTTAGTGCATCCTTGGGTAAATTGTTTTCTTTAAATACAATGTTCAACTTCTTCTAGTTTAGTTTCCATTGATGGAATGTTCTTTCATCAGAACAACTGAGTCCAAAATGAATACCAGCACATTGTCAGGTTGAGGGCCTTTGTAGTGCAATTACACTATTATTGGAGATTCAGTATAGATTTATTAATAGCAAAGACAAGAACAAAACTTGACTTATGCCACATCTCCTGGGCGCCCGATGCTTTTGAGCTCTGACGCACAATTTTCGCAGAGCGTGTCCTTTTTTAACATGGCAGCTCATTAAAATATAGCATTGCGTGCCCAGGAGAGGTGGTTGTGCGTGCATTGAAAAAACAGACGTCCAGTTTAGTACCCTGTAGTGCCCTTCTTTAGCCCCTGAGCGATCTAAATGCTGGGAACACCTTCCAGGTGTCCCAGCATCCCTTTTGAATACCCCAAAGAACAATCCAGATCCTTGGAAGCGGGGCCATACAGCATGCCACCTGCAGTCTAAAACTGGCTTTCTCTGGTCCACAGATGCACGCAGAAGATCTGCCTCTGGACCAAGCAGACCATGGTTCAAGACCAACCAAACACCTTTTACATGAACAGCACTTCATTGCTCTTGGTGTACAGTAGTTTCTGTGGTCCCCCTACAGGCATTCTGCATTCTTTGGAAACCGTCTATATTGGCAGACAATATTTATGCGTATGTCACACTTCCGTTGTAGTGGTTTCTTGAGGACTGCTTTTTCAGATAGGATTAGACTTAGTACTTTGGTATTCCTTGGTGCAGTATATGGACAATGTCTAGTTTTGACTGCTCATTGAGAGGTTATTCTGCTGTCAGAGTAGCTGGTTAATATATGTGTTTTAGTAGTTAAGAGCATGGTTGGAAAAATTTGTAGAAAACTTGTTATACCAGCTGAAATTTTTAGGAGCTACAGCAAAAGGTAAGATAGAAATCTAAAATTGACAAAGCAAGAAAGCAAAAGAAAACAGCAAAAATGCAAGCTAAAAAAAAAGAGAGAAATATTTATGCTAAATATATTTTTAGGTTTGTGATTTGTTTTCATCAGTCTTTCTTCTGTTTGGGCAGGCCCAATTTGCAGCTACTGGGGTTTTTCCTAGGCTTGCCGCTTTGATGGTGCCTCTTTTATATAGCTTGGGCCAGCAATAGATGCCAATTTTTAGGCACCCAGGTGACCTAGCACCTTGGATTTTTCCACCCCTGGTTAAGAGCATATATCAGCTGTGGATATATGTTATGAAAATTGAATAAAGAAAAAGGACATCAAGGGCTTTTTATGCAAGTTGCTCCAAGGGCATATATATTTATCCCAGGACAAACAGGATGCTAGTCCTCACATATGGGTGATGTCATTCACGGAGCCCTTAAGCGGGAAAAACTTCTGGCAAGTTTCTAGAAGCTTTTAACTGGCTGCCTGAGGCTACTGAGCATGCCCGGCATGCCATGATATTCCCTGCCACAGGGGTCGTCTCCTTCCTCTGGAGGTCTCCTCCAAACTGCAGTAATGGCTGCAGGTGGATCATTTACGGAAGGGAGTCTCCTTGTCCCCACTGGACTGGCTAGTATTGACAACAGATGTGAGTCTCCTAGGTTGGGGACTCTCTGTCAGAAGCTGTCGGCGCAAGGGCACTGGAGTGCAGAAGAGTCTCTCTGGAACATCAATCGCCTGGGAGCCAAGGCTGTAGGGTTAGCATGTTTGCAGTTTGGCAACTGGCTGCAAGGTTGGTCATTCCGAATAATGTTGGACAATGCAATGACCATTGCTTAAATCAATTGGCAGGGAGGTACCAAGAGCCAGCAGGTCTCGCTGGAAATAGATCAACTTATGGAATGGGTGGAGGTGCATCTCCAGATGATCTCAGTCTCGCACATTGCAGGCAAAGACAGCATCAGGGCAGACACTCAGAGAGAGTCTGGACCCAGGAGAGTGGATGTTGTCAGACGAGGTATTTCAGTTGATTTGGGATCGTTGGGGTCTCCCGTTCCTGGACCTGCTGGTGACTCTGTGCAAATCGAAAGTTCTGTGATTCTTCAGCCGCAATAGAGAACCGAAGTAATTGGGGATCAATGTCCTGGTGCAGGAGTGGCTGGAAGACAAGTTGCTGTATGCTTTTCCTCCATGGCCCATGTTGGGCAGATTGATTTGAAGGATCGAATGCAACACGGGGGTGGTGCTCTTGGTCGCTCCAGATTGGCCCAGAAGACCGTGGTATGCAGATCTGCAGAGGCTTCTGGTGGATTTGCCTCTTTGACTTCCAGCGCACAGGAACTTGTTGCAGCAGAGACCTGTCCTTCACAAAGATCCAACAAAATTTTGTCTTCGTTATGGCTCTTGAAAGGGCTCGCTTGCTGAAACGTGGATACTGTGCAGCAGCGATTTCACCTTGCTAAGAGCTAGAAAGTTCTCCACTTCCTTGGCCTATGTGCGAGTTTGAAGAGTGTTTGAGGCCTGGTGTACGGATTGAGGTGCTCTTCCTTCCTTGGTCAAGATTCCACTTATTTTGGAATTTTTGCAGGATGAATTGAATAAAAGCTTGGCTTTTAATTCCTTAAAGGTACAAGTAGCAGCTTTCATGTTTCAGGGGTCAAGTAAATTGTGGATCCTTGATGGCTCATCCTGATGTAGCTCATTTTTTGAAAGGAGTGAAACAACTTTGTCCTCCCTTGCAGTTTCCGGTGTTTCATGGAGTCTTAATTTGGTCTTGGATATTTTGGCTGGCCTTACATTTAACCGCTACGTACTCTGTCCTTGTGGTTGCTAACTTTGAAAACTGTGTTCCTTGTGGCAATTTGTTCATGTAGGGTTTCTGAACTGCAGGCCTTGTCTTGTAAGGAGCCATTTCTCCAGGTGACTCCAGGGGCGATACAGCTGCATACTTTTCCTTCCTTTTTACTGAAGGTGGTCACTGAGTTTCTCTTGAATAACATTTTGTCAACTATCTGGAGGTTACTGAATCTTTGCGAAAGTTGGATCTCCTGTTTGTCCTTCACGGTGGTACTAGACAGGGAGAACCAGCTTCGCAGGCTACCATAGCTTGCTGGATTAAGGAGATAGTCATGGGAAGCTGTTAACTAGTCAGATTTGGGCTCGTTCTACTCTGGCTCAGGCGGTGTCATGGGCAGAAGTTAGATTGTTGTCTCCCCTCGACCTTTGCCGAGCTGTGACGTGATCCTCCTGAGACACCTTTTCGAGGTATTTTCGCCTGGATGTTCAGGCCTGAGAGGGTGTGGCCTTTGCACGTACGGTTTTGTCTGGACCGAGGGCAGCCTCCCACCCTATTCGGAAATAGCTTGGGTACATCCCACTTGTTCTGGATTTATCTGGCTGGACACTAATTTCCTTTTCTTTAGGGCAGTCAGTTGAATCCAGCTTCCATCCCTTGGCTGCCGTGTGGTTGCATTTTACTCCTCCTGTGTGCTTACATGTTACAGGGATTACTGGTAAGTAACTCTAGTGCCTAGTTTAATGTTATGTTCTTATCTGAGGTCAGTGTTGCCTGTTGGCTTTGTATCAATATGGTTATCCGCGTTTTAATAGTTTTTTGTCTAGTCTGTCCACGGCTGCTTTTGCAGAGAATACTAGCGGGCTGAGATCACTGCAGGGGGTATGTGTACTGTGATGTCAGCTTGCTCCGTCTCCATCTGCTGGTAGGAATGCATAAATCCACTTGTTCTGAAATTCAGGTAAATAATAATTTCTCATTAACATCTAACAAAAGTTTATTTAGTGAAAACAAAGACTGTCTTTGAAACTAGGAACCTCATCCCGACTGTTAAGCATGGTGGTGTGAGACAACCTTGCTACATCAGGACCTGGATGGCTTGTCTTCATTAATGAAACCATGAATTCTGCTTTACATCAGAAAATTCTAAAGAACAATTTCAGGCCATGAAACCAAGGGCTAAAGCTGACCCAAAAGTGGGTTATGGAGCAAGATGACGACTCCAAATATTTGGGAAAATCTACTATAGAATGGCTAAAGAAGAGATTGTGTGTTTTGGATTGGCCGAATCAAAATCCCAACCTAAACCCTATTGAAATGTTATGACAAAATCTGAAGCAAACAATTCATGCAGGGAAGCCCTCGAATTCAGAGTTGAAACCTGTCTGTATGGAAGACTGGGCCAGAATTCCTCAAGGATGATATTTGAGACTGATTAACAGAGAAAACATTTAGTTGATGATGTTGCTGCTCAAGGTGGTTCCATCAGTTACTGAATGACGGGCTGACATACTTTTTAACCCAAGGATACTTATTGAATCTTTTTGTTGAATAAATAATTATAATAAAAGCCCTTTGTTTTTAGTTTAAACCAATTTTTGCCCATAAATTCCTGGATTTTTCCAAAAGTGATAAGTTTAAATCGATTTTCACCCTAATTTTAGACTGATTAAAAAGCAGTTCCAGAGCTGCTGTTGCAGTAACTCAAGACCTCTAATAATTGCTGGAAGCCAATGTGTACCAAAGCACCCGCAGTATTTTAAGTCCCATCCAGCGAAAGCAAACTCTCCAGTGTTACTGTTGTGCCACTAGAGAGCATGCGCCTGTCTCCCCTTCCTCCCAGGCATTCACAATACCTGCTGCTTGGTGCCACCAATGCAACATTTGAAGAAGACCATGCCTGCTAGCAGCACTTGCTGGCAGGCTTCCTGCCCCTGCAGCAAAGCAGAAGTGCAGTGCTGCAGAGTGTGGGATCCTCAGCAAGCGTGCTGACAAAAGGAGAGAGGTGAAGCCTGGAGCCACCACTAGTAAGGAGAAATGCTGTTGAAGTGGGGGGTGGGAGGAAGAGGGAGAAAGGAACATGCTAGGGTTGGGAGTAGATAGGGAGGCTGCTGAGTGGGTGAGTGGAAAAATCTGCATATTATTGGGGATCCAAATGAAGAAAACAGGAAACAACATAAATACTTGCAAGTCAGATGCAAAGCATTGATAAGGAAGGCAAAGAGAATTTGAAAAGCTTGCCGTGGAAGCAAAAATTCATAATAAAAACTTTTTCAGGTACATTCGAGCCTGTGAGGGAGCCAGTTGGACCATTAGATGATCAAGGGGTAAAAGGGCACTTAGGGATGACAAAGCCATAGCAGAGAGACTAAATTCTTTGCTTCGGTATTCACTGAGGAAGATGTAAGAGAGATACTCATGCCAGAAATGATATTCAAAGGTGGTGATTCAGAGGAAATGAAACAAATCTCAGTGAACCTGGAAGATGTACCTAGGGCACTTTGACAAACTAAAGAGTAGCAATCACCTGGACCAGATGGTATACATCCCAGAGTGCTGAAAGGACTGAGAAATGAAATTGCAGACCTGTTATTGGTAATTTGTAAACTATCAGTAACATCATCTATAGTACTTGAAGACTGGAGGATTGTAAATGTGTCGCCAATTTTTAAAAAGGGTCAAAGGGTGATCCAGGAAACTATAGACCAGTGAGTCTGATATCTGTGCCAGGCAAAATAAAAGAAACTATTATAAAGAACAAAATTGCTGAGCGTTTAGATAAGCATAGTTTAATGGGACAAAGCCAACATGGATTTAGCCAAGGGAAGACTTGTCTCACAAATTTGCTACATTTTTTTGAGGGCATAAATAAATATCTGAATAATGGTGAGCCAGTTGATTTAGTGTATGGATTTCCAGAAAGCATTTGATAAAGTTCCTCACAAGAGGACTTCTTAGGAAATTAAAAAATCATGGGATGGGGGAAGTGTCCCGTTGTGCATTGCCACCTGGTTAAAAAGATAGAAAACAGAGAGTAGGGCTAAATGGTAAATGTTCCCAATGGAAAAAGGTGAATAAAGGACTGCCTCAGGGATTTGTTCAGTGACCACTGCTTTTTAATATATTTATAAACAACCTGGAAATGGGAACAATAAGTAAAGTGATTAAATTTTCCGATGACACAAAATTATTCAGTTGTTAGATCGCAAGAAGATTGTGAGAAATTGCTGGAGGACATTGCAAAACTGGGAGATTGGGCATACAAATGAAATTTAATGTGGAAAAGTACAAAGTGATGCACTTTGGGAAGAGTAACCCATAATGCAAAGTTTCATTTTAGGAGTTGCCACTCAGGAAAAGGATCTAGGTGTCATTGTTGAAAATATGTTGAAATCTTCTCAGTGTGCAGTAGCAGCCAAGAAAGCAAATAGAATGCTAGGGATTATTAGGAAAGGAATGGAGAATAAAACAGAGAATATCATAAAGCCTCTGTATTGCTCCATGATTTGACCTCCTCTTGAGTATTGTGTGCAGTTCTGGTCACCACATCTAAAAAAAAAAATTATAGCAGAAATAGAAAAGGTGCAGAGAAAGATGACCAAAATGATAACTGGGATGGAACAATTCCCCTATTAAGAAAGGCTAAAGAAGTTAGAACTCTTCAGCATGGAGAAGAGAATTTCTGAGGGGAGATATGGTAAGAGTTCTATAAAATGAGTGGAATGTAACCAGTAAATGTTAATCAGTTAATTACTCTTTCAAAAAAATACAAAGACCAGGGGACACACAATGAAGTTACTAGGTCATACATTTAAAGCTAATAAGAGAAAATATATTTTTTTCTGAACGCATAATTAAGCTCTGGAATTCGTTGCCAGTGCATGTGGTGAAAACTATTTGTGTAGCTGTGTTTAAAAAAGGTTTGGACAAGTTCCTGGAGGAAAAGTCCATTATAAGGTAGAGTTGCAGAAATGCACTGTTTATTCTTGGGATAAACAACTTGGACTCTATCTGCCCTTTGGGTTCCTGCCAGGTACTTGTGACCTGGCTTGGCCATTGTTGGAAACAGGATACAGGGCTTGATAGACCTTTGGTCTGATCCAGTAGGGCAAGCCTTATGTTTTTATTGTCCTGGCTTCTTTCCTCCAAAATAAACTGGTATTTACCCAGAAAAATGTCACATTTTTCTCCTGGTTTTTGTTTTTCTCATAATAAACCCTGATAAATTCCCAGGAAAAATTAAAATAAAACACAAAAATGAAGGTCCCTAATTATAATATATCCTATTTGCTTGAGGTAATTTCTGGGGTTATCTTTCTCTTTTTAGGGTTTAGATTAAGATTTAATCATCCTTTTTGAGTTAAGTTGTGTTAAAATACAGACCATCCTAGGAGGCTCACAAATTATTTCTCAGCACTTTATGTACATGTATTGATTCTCTATCCTTAGAAGCTACTAGCTTACCTTCTGTTTTTTTGTAACATTCTTTTCGGTGAGTAATATTCAGGGGGCAAGGGGAGGGGGAAAGCAGGAAGATGGAAAAATATATTCTGTTAACTTTGATTTAGATTTGAATCATTTGCTTCCCCTTTCATTTTCCTTTCTTTCCCTTCAAGTCAAGAAATGTATGTTAGTCATTAAGGTCAGAAAATCCAGATCCATTTGTTAGTAATTACGACCTCCTAATCGTATTAGGCTCTTGTGCATGACTTTTTCTCATATTCCAGTACTGAGTGAGATCCTTGCTACTAAATTGCTGTGGAGGATGTTATAGTACAATTGAATTGTTTTGTTTTTGTTCATTTTATAAACTACTATGGAGCTTGGAATAGAACATTTTTTTTGTTATAGTGGCTGTTTTTGTGAATAATCCATTTTAAAGTGGTAAAAATAAAAAAAACACATAGTAGTAATTGCATGACAATTTACAGTATTTGCACAGTGTATATGAATGCAAATATAACACCGTGGATTCAATTTAAAAAAATTATATAAACTTGTTTTTCCTTTTCTTGGTATTTGATGTAGTAGAGCATTAATGGAGGGATATGAGCAGCCAGGCTAGAGCAGATGGCGTTCTTCTGCCAACTCAGTTGTGAAGTTTCTCTGTTAACTGAGTGGTAGAATCCCTGATGTGCAGTCAGAAGTTGTAAATTCCAATCCCAAAGTCCAAAACTGGATGATGATTGTTTTTACTATGGAGTGCTTTAGTGGGTGTTGACCCCTATGTTAGTGTGTGTGGGGGTTTTTTTTTTTTCATTATTAGCTTTTAAAATTACTTTTCTGGACTTCAAAACTTTTGTTCAGCTGGTCATCCTAGTCAGCTTCAGCATCTCTCTTTTTCTGCAGTTCTCCCTTGCTCTTCCTCTTCTTTCCTTCCAACCCACCTTTCAGAATGGAGATTTGTTTTGCACTGACAAAGAGCTGTTTTGTGTAGCTTTTTCCTCCATCATTCGGTGTGCATAGCACATTTCTCACTGTGGGCCTACTTCCTTTAGTCAGGTGCGAAGAAATACGCACCATTTAGTCAAGAAAGATGAAACCCTTTGACATTATATATGAGACATTAAATAAATAAATAAATAAATAAATAAATAAATAAAACATGGCTATCACTACTACAGCAGCTGCTCAATATGTTTCCTCCTAGAATCAGCCTTCCCACTGAAGACTGGCTAGTTTGAAGTGCAAGAACTGGACACCATACATGAACCTGGGGCACCTACAGAGCTTCAGGCCAGTTCCCAAATAGCATATGTTTCATCTCTTTGTATATAATTTGCTACGTTTCTATGTTGGTCAGTGCCAGTCTTGCTCCGAAAAACCATATTTGTGCTGCCGTTTAAAGACATTTAATGAATGATAAGAACATAAGAACATGCCATACTGGGTTAGACCAAGGGTCCATCAAGCCTAGCATCCTGTTTCCAACATTGGCCAATCCAGGTCATAAGAACCTGGCTAATACCCAAAAACTGTCTATTCCATGTTACAGTTGTTAGTAATAGCAGTGGCTATTTTCTTTTTTTTCAATTCTTTATTTATTGTTTCAAATTATTACAACAAATAAATTATCAGGATTAACTGTGTCAAATTGTACCAAGACAATTACATACTCAGATACCTTCCTATCTTCAATTATATCATAAGGAAAAAAAGAAGTGAACATTCTTATATAATTGAATGATATTAACAAGTAAAATAGCATTATCTAGATCCTCTCTAAAACTTTTTCTATACCAGTCATTAATTTTCAAGAAGGTTCTTCAAATCTATTGGATCTAAAAATAGGTAATTGCAGCCATTTAATTTTATACTACATTTGCATGGATACATCAACTTAAAACAGCCTCCTTTTTCTAGTACTTTCTCTCTATATCGGAGGAAATATTTTTCTACGAACCTGTGTAATTTTAATGAGGTCAGGAAAAATCCAGACCTTCTGGCCATAGAAAGTACTTGTTCTATTCCGGAAAAAGGATCTCATGATGTTATCTTTATCCGTTGAGAAGGCTAATTGGACCAATAGAGTTCCCCTTGTATTTACATCCAACTCAACTTGAGATTTCTGGAGTAATTCCGATATATCTATAGATCTACTAACATTCTCCAATTCTTTATCACTTGATTCTTTTCATACCTGATCTTTCTCATATTTCTTATCTCCTAGGTAGAATGCTCTTACTATAACAGGTAGACATTTCTCTGACATTTTTAATATTTGTAGTAAATAACTCCTAAATAATTCAATAGGATTTATTTTCTTTATGATTGGAAAATTATTAACTCTAATATTTAATGATCTTACCAAATTTTCCAACTTTTCCAATCTTTTACTTACTTCTTCCCCCTCGAGAATCTACTCACTTTGAATTTTTTCTACCTGAGTAATTTTCTTTTCTATTTTATCTACTTCCTCGGTCAATTTGTTTATAGACAAGTCTAATTTCACCAAACCATTCCATAAACTTTCCATAGTTATATTATTTAGTTTAGGCATTAAAATATTAGATTTTATAACCACTTCTATATTCTGTTGATTATCTTTTGATGAGTTGCTCATCTCTGGTGTACTTGACTCAATGGGAGACACAATTGGACTTTGTAATAAACTCAAACGCGCATTCTCATTCGACTTATAATATATTGTATGCAAATCGTTAAGATGACTTCCTTTTTCTCCTTGTATCTCCAAAAGACTGTATTCACCCTCCTGACTTACCCCTGATTTTTCTTGGGCCTCAAGGCCCTCTTTCCCAGGGGAAGCTGGTGGAGCCGGTGCCCCTGGGCTCAAAGATATTTCATTGACCTGAGGGGAGGCACCTCGTTCTAGTGGCTCTCCTACCGTGATCTGCCCTGCTGGGGAATTTTCGGGTTCTAGCCAATCTAATACTGTTTTTTGTCTAGCTTCTGCTACTACCACTTCACTAGGAGGCCTTAATTTGGCCTTCCTTTTTGTGTGTGGCATTCTAGGAAATCTATATATAACACCAGTATTTAAGATTATAATGCTATGACTTTAGTAAATTAATAAGTAAAGAAAATTATCACTTCTAAGGGGCTGAGAGAGAAAATACATAAGATAATACTAAAGAAAATAAAAATATAAAGCCCGGCAAAGCCCTGCTAGCCGCGCGCCGGCTCTGCTGTGCGCCGCAGCAATGCAGTAATTTATGTTCAAGCAATTTTTATTGAGTTTATAAAACAAATAAACAAATACAACGTTGAGGAAGGCATGTTCCTGAACCAACCTCCGTTCCAATATCTTAAAGATTAAGTTATAATTGTATTCCCCCCAATCTTCTCCCCCAATATTTGTCCCTCCCTTCCTGCAACCATGCTGTAATTTAAAGTCCAAGTCTAGGTCCCACCTCCTCCTGGAAACACCCCCCTCAGACAGGAAATGCTAGCGAGAGATGTAAAAAACCAGACCGTCGGGGCAAGCCACCACTTACCCCCAGGATTCGCTTCAGGTAATGTGAAAACGCTGCGGCTCTCCTCCCGACCAGCAGTGGCTATTTTCTAAGTCAACTTAATAGCAGGTAATGGACTTCTCCTCCAAGAACTTATCCAATCCTTTTTTAAAGACAGCTACACTAACTGCACTAACCACTTCCTCTGGCAACAAATTCCAGAGTTTAATTGTGCGTTGAGTGAAAAAGAACTTTCTCCGATTAATTTTAAATGTGCCACATGCTAACTTCATGGAGTGCCCCCTAGTCTTTCTATTATCTGAAAGAGTAAATAACTGATTCACCTCTACCCGTTCTAGACCTCTCATGATTTTAAACACCTCTATCATATCCCCCCTCAGTCGTCTCTTCTCGAAGCTGAAAAGTCCTAACCTCTTTAGTCTTTCCTCATAGGGGAGCTGTTCCATTCCCCTTATCATTTTGGTAGCCCTTCTCTGTACCTTCTCCATCGCAATTATATCTTTTTTGAGATGCGGCGACCAGAATTGTACACAGTATTCAAGGTACGGTCTCACCAGGGAGCGATATAGAGGCATTATGACATTTTCCGTTTTATTCACCATTCCCTTTTCTAATAATTCCCAACATTGTTTGCTTTTTTGACTGCCGCAGCACACTGAACCGACGATTTCAATATGTTAACCACTATGACGCCTAGATCTCTTTCTTGGGTAGAGGTACTTAATATGGAACCTAACATTGTGTAACTATAGCATGGGTTATTTTTCCCTATATGCATCACCTTGCACTTATCCACATTAAATTTCATCTGCCATTTTGATGCCCAATTTTCCAGTCTCAGAAGGTCTTCCTGCAATTTATCACAATCTGCTTGTGATTTAACTACTCTGAACAATTTTGTATCATCTGCAAATTTGATTACCTCACTCGTCGTATTTCTTTCCAGATCATTTATAAATATATTGAAAAGTAAGGGTCCCAATACAGATCCTTGAGGCACTCCACTGCCCACTCCCTTCCACTGAGAAAATTGTCCATTTAATCCTACTCCCTGTTTCCTGTCTTTTAACCAGTTTGTAATCCACGAAAGGACATCGCCACCTATCCCATGACTTTTTACTTTTCCTAGAAGCCTCTCATGAGGAACTTTGTCAAACGCCTTCTGAAAATCCAAGTACACTACATCTACCGGTTCACCTTTATCCACATGTTTTTTAACTCCTTCAAAAAGGTTAAGCAGATTTGTGAGGCAAGACTTGCCTTGGGTAAAGCCATGCTGACTTTGTTCCATTAAAACATGTCTTTCTATATGTTCTGAGATTTTGATGTTTAGAACACTTTCCACTATTTTTCCTGGCACTGAAGTCAGGCTAACCGGTCTGTAGTTTCCCAGATCGCCCCTGGAGCCCTTTTTAAATATTGGGGTTACATTAGCTATCCTCCAGTCTTCAGGTACAATGGAAGATTTTTATGATAGGTTATAAATGTTTACTAATATGTCTGAAATTTCAGTTTTTAGTTCCTTCGGAACTCTGGGGTGTATACCATCCGGTCCAGGTGATTTACTACTCTTCAGTTTGTCAATCAGGTCTACCACATCTTCTAGGTTCACCGTGATTTGGTTCAGTCCATCTGAATCATTACCCATGAAAACCTTCTCCAGTATGGTACCTCCCCAACATCCTCTTCAGTAAACACCGAAGCAAAGAAATCATTTAATCTTTCCGCGATGGCCTTATCTTCTCTTATTGCCCCTTTAAACCCCTCTATCATCTAACGGTCCAACTGACACTCTCACAGGCTTTCTGCTTCGGACATATTTAAAAATGTTTTTACTGTGAGTTTTTGCCTCTACGGCTAACTTCTTTTCAAATTCTCTCTTAGCCTGTCTTATCAATGTCTTACATTTAACTTGCCAACACTTATGCATTATCCTATTTTCTTCTGTTGGATCCTTCTTCCAATTTTTGAATGAAGATCTTTTGGCTTAAATAGCTTCTTTCATCTCCCCTTTTAACCATGCTGGTAATCGTTTTGCCTTCTTTCCATCTTTTTTAATGTGTGGAATAGATCTGGACTGTGCCTTTTGCACACTTTTTACCTTTGTAGCTGCTCCTTTCAGTTTTTTTCTAAAAATTTTTCTCATTTTATCAAAGTTTCCCTTTTGAAAGTTTAGCACAAGAGCCGTGGATTTGCTTACTGTCCCCCTTCCAGTCATTAATTCAAATTTGATCATATTATGATCATTATTGCCAAGCAGACCCACCACCGTTACCTGTTTCACCAAATCCTGTGCTCCACTGAGAATTAGATCTAAAATTGCTCCCTCTCTTGTCTGTTCCTGAACAAATTGCTCCATAAAAATGTCATTTATTCCATCCAGGAACTTTATATCTCTAGCATGTACCAATGATACATTTACCCAGTCAATATTAGGGTATTTGAAGTCTCCCATTATTACCACACTACTAATTTGGTTAGCTTCCCTAATTTCTCTTAGCATTTCACTGTCAGTCTCATCATCTTGACTAGGTGGACAGTAGTAAATTCCTATCACTATAGTCTTCCCCGACACACAAGGGATTTCTACCCATAAAGATTCAATTGTGCATTTAGTCTCATGCAGGATGTTTATCCTGTTGGACTCAATGCCATCCCTGACATAAAGCGCCACACCGCCTCCTGGGTGCTCCTCTGTCATTGCGATATAATTTGTACCCTGGAATAGCACTGTCCCATTGGTTGTCCTCCTTCCACCATGTCTCTGAGATGCCAATTAAGTCTATGTCATCATTCACTGCTATACATTCTAATTCTCCCATCTTACTACTTAGACTTCTGGCATTAGCATACAAACATTTCAAAGTTTGTTTTTTGTTTGTATTTTCATTCTGCTTTTTAATTGATAGGGATAAGTTAGAATTTTTTAGCTCAGGTGAGTTTTTAGTTACAGGCACTTGGACTACTTTTCTTATTATTGGAACCTCACTGTCGGGATGCCCTGATTCTAATGTATCTTTATTATCCTTTGAAGATACCTCTCTCCGAACCATGCGCTGCTGAGTGACTGTCGGCTTTCCCCTTTGTTTTAGTTTAAAAGCTGCATCCGTAGGATGTACTTTCAGTATCCCACCAAAAATCATACCTTAACCTTAATTGAAGACAAATTACAATTTAAAAAAAAAAACAAAACAAAACAAAAAACACATTTTCTCATTGGATACAGACTGCAATTTGTATGGGCAGAAATGTGTTATGCACATAAAATGGCATTCTGATCATTGCCAGCCTCTGTGTATGTAAAAGTATGTATGTGCATTGTTGCACAGGCTCTTATACTAGTACAGGCGTGGCCTGTCCTCAAGAGTCAGGATATCTACGACTATAGGTTTGTGTAAGGTGGAGGCAGTGCATGCATATTCATTGTGGGTATCCTGAAAACCTAGCCTGTTTGTGGCTCTTGAGAACTGGAGTTGGTTACCCTGTACTAATATTTATTAGTTTCACACTTTTATGGAGTAAAACGTTATGCAGATTTTATTGTGGCCACACTTGTTGCACACTAGCAATAAAGCAAATGTTAAAACAGAAAGAAAGGAAAAGGAGCATGTTGATATTTTTTAGTAATTCATTTGCTAATACTGGTACTCAAAGTATCTATCTGATGAAACATGACAAGCAGCCTCAATGAGTAGCACAGATATAGATCATAGGATATGTGTTGACTGAGGAATGTCTGAATTTTCTAGAAAATGCTTGTAAGCATGCCCAATTGGGAACCTACATAATAAATCATTAGCCATTCCATTTTGAATTTTATCTTTTTTCTGAGAAGCAGCATTTCAAGATCTGTTTGCATTTTTTTTTTCTGCACCAAGAACAACTTTTTTACTGACTTTTCCTCATCTTCTGTTTTATCCTCTTTAGTATTCTTAACCTTTTGGCCGTTTTCCAATTTTTTTATTATTGTCACATTTACTATTGTTTGTTAATCACAGGAGGTTGGTTGTTTTACTGACACACACTAGGCTAGGCATGTGGTTGTTATGTTAAGTGCTGTCACCCCCCTGTTGAGGCTATTGTAGGCTTACATTGTCTTATTCTTTGGGTCTTACCATCCCATATTTAAACATTCAGGCCATCTTCTATTCTATTCTCCATTTGTCATTCTTTTCTGCAAAAACTGAATTAACGTGTTACAATAAAATCGCAACAGCAATATTTACAAAATATCATTTACAAAATCTAATACTTAATACAATAATTCAAATAAAAGTTCCAATAAAATATATTAATACAATGGTGTAGTGAAAGCATAACCTACTACAGTCGAGATAATACCCTAATATCTAGTCCCTCCTGGTGACTCCCTTTGGTAATGATCCTTTCCCATAGCAGGCTGCTTTTCTGTGATGCCAGTGAGAGGGGCAGGGCCAGGGCTCACCTGGCAACAGGAAAGAGATCATCCAGAAGGTGTCTGGCTCTCTACCTTCATCTGGTGAGAAAGATGTGAAAACTACTCACCCTTGAGGGCACAAATTACTCCCAGCAGATGTTCCTTGTCCTCTTGTGGCAGGCTTCCTTTTCTGGATGGCCTGCAATGTCAGCGAGAGTGGCAGGGCCAGGACTCCACTGTTAGAGACAGAACAGCATCCAGGGTAAGGGCTACTTCACCGAACTCCAGCCCACTCAATCTATCTATTTTGATGCAACCTCTGCCGTGCACAGAACATGGTAACAAAAGATAAAATAGGTATAGGGCATTCCATTACTTACCACCAAATTTTCCATAAAGTCATCAAATCTACGAAAGCTGTTGTCCAAAAACATCCAATCTTCCCCTGCTCATTGATGATTGTATATTATCCCAGCTTTCTTGGAAGCTTGATACACCTGTACTAGAAGTGTAAAAGGTTTGACTGCCGCTATGTTTAGGTTATCCTAGCCTCTCTTGTAAGACTAATGCAGGTGTAGTGCTACTGTTAGGGTGGTAACTACTGCTCTGCACAGGTTACTCCAAGTAGTTATGGTTTTACCATGACAGCTTAATATAGACCTACCACCGCTGTTAAGGTTTAATGAAGCCTGATGCAATTGTGCCTCCATTCTGACCACTGGCCTTTTGTTGTCCCATCTTTGGGCGAGAGCAGTTTGGGCTTCTAGCTTGATGTACCAACCGCAGAACTAAAGCAGAGACAGGTACTGGGGGAGCATGGTGAAAGGTGCAGCCTGTTCATGTGACAGGCTCCTCTTTCTCTTGTTTCCCTGTCACACAGACTTCCTGATTAGAAAGGATTCCTATATAGAGGTAGGAGGAAGAGGAGGCAGCTGTGGCAACAGGGGGTGCAGCCCTTGCATTGTCCCCTTAGATCCCTGCTGCCTCTGGTTGATTGAGTTTAGCTATGTGGCTGGCTGCCTCTCCTGAATTGTTATTTCTGTGGTTGCTCTGCTACTGCTTTCTTGTTGTCATGGGAAAGAAAATGACATGGGGACTGAGAGATGTAGACTGAAAACAGGCGTCTAAGTGGCTAAGAGGTGTCAGAGTAAGAGAGGAGGGGTGTGGAGGGTTGTTTGACAGGGGGGATGGGCTGGGAAGTGTAGAGTAAAAGGTAGGGAGACAGAGGACTGGAAATGGGAGGAGAGGTGGGGTAAAGAAAATAAGAGGTTGGGAGATGGGTGAAGAGATAATGGGATGGAGGGCTAGGAAAGGGGGTGAGAAATGGAGAGATGAAAGAGAAATGAGATTTAGATATCTGACAGATGGACGGAGAAAATGGAAAGGAAAACCAGGAAAAGAGTTAGAAGACAAGGTAAAAGCAGTGAAGAGATTGGGGGGGTGGGGGTGGAGAGAAATAGTGGAATCGTTAAACAACCAAGGTAAAGAACAACCAAATGTAAGTGAAGTATATTCTGTAAATTCTTGAATTTTTTCCAACATTGAGCGTATGTGAGATATTTCGGTCTCTTGAAAGGGATACAGTAGTCGTGAAAGATTGAAAACCACAGCTGTAATATAACCATATCACAGGCATACCCCATCTGTTTCTTGGCACTAGTGACATGCTGTTGTCTTTGTAGCATTGTCACTAGACTGCTTAGCAAAAGTTAATGGGTAACTGCAACATTTCTGTAAGTGAAAAATATATTTTGTGGTATTCCACAGCAGAATTTTGGACTCCTTACTACAAAGACCCCTCTGCTGGTGTTCCAACCTGGAGTTTTGTGCCAGGACAGGCCCCTGTGAAGAAACTGTAGAAAGGCCTGACAAACCAGCATATGAAGTTTGAGGGCTTGCAGTCTGCCAAAAAACACTATATATCCATAACAGTATTTCTAAAAAAAAACAAAAAACCAAAACAAACAAAAAAACCCCATAACTAATTTAGTAGTATTTCAGATAAAAAATATTTGATGCAAAACCTACTTAAAATTGTGGTAATTTAATTCAGAATTGATACACTATAAGACCATTGTTTCCAGGTATGCCTGATATTTTCATATATGCAAATATGTATAAAGTATATTATATACTATTCATAGACTCATTGAAATATTATGCAAATATATTTTTGCACTCAATGAGACTAAAAACCTTAATAAAGATAATCCGAGTTAATCCATTTCTCACCCTGTATCTATATTAAATGCTTTAGTGGTGTTGGGAATTGGGGCCTAACAAACATAATAAATCTTGCTAATGAAATGTGTTTAAAAAAAAAAAATCTAAATCTAATTTTCTCTCTTTTCCCTCTTCCATTTTACAGAGAATGCAGATTCCATTGACCTTAAGCCGTTTTTTGACCAAAATTTTTCACACATATATTACGTCTTCTTTGAAAATTTTGTGATCATTGAAACAGGCCTTAAACAAAAAGGTAAGAATGAATCATAAGACTGAACACATGAAGCTTTTTATTGTAAAGAATCTACAGCTGTAAGATGAATAACAACTATGGTATACAGTATCTTGATTACCCACACCTCAGGCCTTACTTGAATCTTCCAAGTCAACTAGTTTAGCTGTGCTATTAATTGATGTTTTTTTGTAATAACTGATGCAGAAGTCATGCAGGGAATGGCTAGCTTTACATGCCTCAGGTAAGAATGTAAACCCTCTGGGAATAGGGAATTCTAGGACAAGCAGGATGGTAGTCCTTACACATGGATGACATCAGATGGAGCCTGGCACGAAAAACATGCCCAGCATGTCACTATCTGCGCAGCCATATGGGGTCCCCCTTCAGTCTCTTTCTTTCTGCGGTGCTGTTGCCTTGCAGTTGTGGAGCTCTACTCTGTTTTTCAGCATTTTTTTCT